>NC_138770.1:450224792-450942292 GCF_965119305.1 Pelophylax lessonae
GCGAACCTACCATAACTCCAAGACCGCGGGGCATCCTGGAAAGAATCAGCTGTCCTGGGCTGTTTCACGTCTGTTCTGGTGGCCTTCCCTACGTTCCGACATCGCCGCATATGTAGCGGCATGCTCCGTTTGTGCCCAGAGTAAGTCTCCTCGGCACCTTCCGTTGGGCCTTCTGCAACCCTTAGCCACAGGGGAGCGCCCATGGTCACACCTGGGGATGGATTTCATTGTGGACCTCCCTGCATCCCGAGGCCATACGGTCATTCTCATGATTGTGGATCGGTTTTCCAAAATGTGCCACTGTGTTCCTCTCAAGAAGTTACCCTCTGCACAGGAGTTGGCCACGATTTTTGCCAGGGAGGTCTTCCGGTTGCACGGTTTGCCCAAGGAGATTGTGTCGGATCGGGGGAGTCAGTTTGTGTCCAGGTTCTGGCGCGCCTTTTGCTCCCAGTTGGGGATTCATCTCTCCTTCTCCTCGGCCTACCACCCTCAGTCCAATGGGGCCGCAGAACGATCCAATCAGGCCTTGGAGCAATTCCTTCGTTGCTATGTCTCCGATCACCAAGACAATTGGGTTGACCTCCTGCCTTGGGCTGAGTTTGCCAGGAACACGGCGGTGAACTCTTCCTCTGGAACGTCTCCCTTCATGGCCAACTATGGGTTCCAACCTGCCATGTTACCGGAGGTATTCTCTCCCCAGGATATTCCGGCTGTGGAGGATCACCTTTCCGTCCTACGTGCTTCTTGGGTACAGATCCAGAGGTCCTTTGAGGTCTCTGCGCAGCGCCAGAGACTCCAGGCTGATCGCAGACGAGCGCCTGCTCCTTCCTACCAGGCCGGAGACCATGTATGGTTGTCCACCCGCAACCTCAACCTTCGAGTGCCCACTCCCAAGCTGGCGCCTCGCTTTGTTGGTCCCTTCCGAGTGCTTCGCAGGGTAAACCCGGTAGCCTATGCCCTTGCGCTTCCTCCTGGCATGCGGATCTCCAACGTGTTTCATGTCTCCCTGTTGAAGCCACTGGTGTGTAATCGTTTCACTTCCTCGGTTCCTCGGCCTCGTCCGGTCCGAGTGGGCAATCGTGAGGAGTATGAGGTGAGCAATATCCTGGACTCACGTCTGGTCCGCGGTCGGGTGCAGTTTTTGGTTCATTGGCGTGGTTATGGTCCAGAGGAGCGTTCCTGGGTTCCCTCCGCAGATGTCCATGCTCCTGCCTTGCTCCGAGCCTTCCACGCACGCTTCCCTCAGAAACCGTTCTTTACCCCACGGAGGAGGGGCCCTTGAGGGGGAGGTACTGTCATGGTCTTACCTTCTTGCTGTTCTCCTTCGTTTGACATGTGCTGGCGGCCATCTTGGTTTCTGGGTTTCTTGTAGCCTCCCACCCTGCGGCTCCTCCTTCCCACTGGGAGGAGCTGGATGCCTAGCTCATATATATAGGAGGTCTGTGGCTTCAGTTCCCTCCTTGGTCCTCCTGTGTTCACATGCTTCTAAGACTGCTGCTGCTTCTGGTTCCTGTTCCTGGCTTCGTCTGACTACCCTGCTGGTTCCTGATCCTGGCTTCGTCTGACTACCCTGCTGGTTCCTGATCCTGGCTTCGTCTGACTACCCTGCTGGTTCCTGACCCCTGGCTTCGCAAAAGACTCTGCATCAGTTTCGCCATCCGTTTGGACTTTTGCTTTACAGCTTGTTTTTCAATAAAGCTTTCTTATTTTCACTTATCTGTTGTTGTACGTCTGGTTCATGGTTCCGTGACACTTGGGTCTCTGACCCCAGCTGATCCTGAGGAGGAGAGTGCCGCCATAGCTACGGACAGTCCTGAGTTACCGTTCCTGGAGGCTGCCAGCCCTGACGATTATCAGGACTCTCTCAAGTGTACAGCCTCCAGCTCGGGTGAAAGGGGTGTAGCCAGCCCTGTTGACCCCCAGCCACCCGAGGCATTGGGGCCGCAATCAGGAATAAACAGTACTGAAGGTGATCCCACGGAGGACAGTAAGGTTCATCGCCCAATGTGAGCCAAATGTCAGTTCCCTGAAAAGCACTCTGATTATGTTGTTTAAAATGCTACTGCCATGGCCATAATTACGTATGTTTCCTGCAGTTATGTGTTGTTCTTTATTGTGTTGAGATGCCAAGGACAGCATCTGTCAAAGAGAGGAGGAGTGTAAACAAGTGCAGTCTGTACTCACTGCTGTAGGTGGCGCTTGACTGAAGAGGCAATGCAGAAGGGGGAAGAAAATGGTGAGGAACTTGGTTCCTTTATGACTTCCTGTGGTAACCAGGAAGTAGATGTCTGAGTTGATGCTGGCTTCAGTGGCCATCTTGGATCAGAGTCTATTTAAGACTCTGGCTCCTGGGTTTGGCACGCTTTACGTGAGTGGCTAGTGTAGGGACAGGTTCCCTTTCTAGAGTTAAAAAAAGGTTCCAGAGGTGTAGGGACAGACTAGGTCTACCTCTCTTCAGGTATCCCCCCCTTTTGGGCGTGGACTGGTCAGGCCACATTCTGCTCCTCGTTGTAGACACTGAAAGCATCCAGATGCCTGTTCCTACCCACCGAGCCTAGTTGTATTGTGTTAGACCTTTCCATAAAATGTTGCTATTGCCTAACTCAGACTGTATGTTTACTGGCCGCAACACCACGCTGCACCTTGCTCACACTGATGTGCATCCATAAACCAAAAGAAAGCCCACGTTGTCACCCTAGGACTAAGTGTAAAGGATCACTGGTTGCAGACAAAGAAAAAGAAGAATTTTGTAAAAAACCATGACATCCACTAGACCGAACAGGAGGTAAGCTTCAATTTCACAATTTTTCAGTTTACATACACTTTGCGAACATCCAGCTAATTGCTGCAAACAGTCACAGTAATACTCAGCTGGTTGTATTTTGACTGTGCGTACATACAATATGTCAAAATAAATGATTATACATTTAGCTCTATTAACAGGGTGCCAGTGTATACAACACTTTTGTTCTATGCTTCAAAGCTGTTTAACCCTAATTCTAAGAATTACACTGAGATTCTTTGCACAGATATGAGAAAGAGACTGAGGTGTAAATTCCTGTTGGCAAGCCAAGAAGCCACAACTCACATAACAGAAGTCACTCATAGCACCCCTTCTCCTCTCATCCCTGCTTTGACTGCAGCATATGGAAGAATAAGACACTCATCCTGGGTCTTACAATTCAAACAGAACCAGGAAAGTAAAAATAAAGTCAGAACTCCAGAATCAGGCAACTAAGCAAAAAGACATGGCCATACTGTAAATATGTGCGAATATCTTGTAGAAAATATTTTATGTGCCTAATGAGAGCTGTGTAAAGCTGCTCATAAAGATTTTAGCCTGAATCAATCCTCATTAGATTTACCAATAACTAAACAGAGCAAGCGCGTGTATTATATTGGATATAAATTTAATGGATTGTTTCGGTAGGCCCTCACCTTACAAAGTTGCATAGTCAGCTTGAAAAATCCACAAGTCTACCTAGTTCAACCAATAGAAAAACAAAAAAACAAAACAAATAGAAAATTGACATATACACGCTTGTATGCCTACAGTTGATCCAGAGGAAGGCAAACCGCCCCCCCCCCCCCCACCCCCAAAAAAAAGCAAGATCCAATTTGCTTCAGCAAGGGAGAGAAAATACTTGTCAAAAAACAACAAATAAAAATTCCCAGCTCACTTACCATCCAACCTGTAACAAACTGAACTGACCTTGTCTGACCTTCAAGGAAAACCAAGGGATTTAGTTTGCGCAAATTTGCAAATATATGTGCAAGCTGCAGCAGCCAAGTCCCGGCACCCCAGTGTATTGTAGTCCTAACTCTATAATTTTGAGAGTCTCCTGAGTTGAAGCACATACAAAATAATGGAGAGATTGAGGGCAGGTATGCCTGGAAAGAGCCCAGCCCACCCCTCTTTAAAGTTATAGGGGTGAACTGGACATCCAGCAATAGCACAATGGCACTGAAGGTATCCAGTGCGTCCCCCACCAATTACCAACATTACAAACAAATGGCAACCACCCCAACCTATAACTGGCCTTTGCAGCAAGGAGCTCATGGAAGAATGACGCATATATAAAAAAAAACAACAAACAAAAATTCCCAGCTGACTTACCTGCCAGCCTGCAACAAACCGAATTGACCTTGTCTAACAATTCACATTAAAACAAAGGGGTTAAGTTTGTACACTTTTGCAAATCCAAAATTTTCAGAATAGTTCAAGGCTTTAGCATGTTATACATAGTTACATTGGCCTGCCTTGAACCAATGTAACTTGGTATATGACAAACATGGCTGATGCCAGTGAAAGCTGAAAGACATGGTTACTTCAGTAATCTTTAATTGCTTCTGGGCAAGGTTGTCAACCATAAATTTACGAACAGCTTGTAAATTTTGGCCAATTTTACAAACTGCCTGTAAATGTCCACTACGGACAGTGGCCGCCCATAAAAAATATAGGCTTGGCTAGGAGGTAAGAAGGGGCAGTTGTGCAGTGCCATCATGTGTTGGCACCTTTTTTGAATTGCAGCAGCAGATTTGGGAGTGCCCCCAGGTCTGTAGAGCAGAGGACTGGTGATGCAAGGGCCAGAAGGCAGACTCAGAGTCAGACTTAGTGAATACTCAAAAGGCAGAGGAGAAGCGAGCTGCCTGGAGGACCTTCTGACTGAGCTGCACCTGAGGCTGAGCGAGCAAGCATTATGGGAGAGGTCAGTGAGACATTACTCTAGCCTCCAGCCAGGCCACACAGTCTCTATGGGGGGGGGGTCACTGATGTAAGGGGGGAATAAATACACTAAGGTAAAGGGGGACACTGATATAAGAGTTCCTCTAAGTAAGTATTAGTAACCCCCCCTTAGCTTAGTGTATTCACTCTGCAGAATGTGGTCTGTGGTCAACTGAGCACCCCCCCCCACATAAGAGTTCCCAGCGTTCCCCTTAATCAGTGTTTTTAGTGTTCCATGGGGGGGGGTTAAACTCTGCAGGACCTGATGTAAAAGGAAGCTCTAATGTAAAGAGGTACTCTGCGGACTCTGATGTAAAGGGGGGAGGGGGCAGAGACCATCTTACACACCCTACATCATAATTCTCCTTTAAATCAGAGTCCGCAAAGTTCCCCCTTACTCTGATGTAGGGGGGAATCCTCCAGACACTGATTTAAGGGCAAACTCTGTGGAATCTTGTGTAAGGGGAGCTTTGGTGAACAGATACCCCCTTACATCAGAGTTTCCCTTAACATCACAGATGGTCTGCAGCGCTCCCCTTTACATTAGGGTTCACAGACTTCCCCCTTACACTTACCCTGAACTCTGTGGACTGTGATGTAAATGGGAGCTCTGTAGCCCAGAGCGGGATGGGGGCTCTGGTGACTAGAGACCCCCGTAAATCAGAGTTTCTCTTTACTCCGCTGTAAAGGAAAACCCTACAGACTCTGATGTAAGGGGGAACTTTGTGGTGGGTTATATTAGGGTGACCTTCATGTAAAAGGAGAAATATTATTTTTGCCTTTTGTTATACCTTAGGCATATTGTTAATCACAATAGCTACATGTCTGTGTTTAAATAATATTTGCATCGAAAATGGTAATTTTGGCTAACTTTTTGAACTGTCAGAAAAAAATTTGGCTGTCAGTAAATTTTTTGGGTCGTGTCAGTAAAAAATTGGCTCTGTCAATACATTTTTTTGTGTTAATAAAAGGAGGTTGGCAGGTCTGCTTCTGCGTCCCTCACAGAATAGTTGCTCTCCTGCATTGTGAACACAAGAGGTCAGCCACTCTGCACGGGTGCCATTTAGAGAATGCTTTCCATTTTCTGAATGAATGCAAAGCATTCTCTAGTTGGACAAGGTGGAGAGGCAGGCCAGTGAAGTCACGCTCTCCACCTTATCCAATCAGAGAACTGTTTGCATTAATTCAGAAAATGTGAAACATTCTCTGAATGGCGCCTGTGCTATGCAGCCAACCTCATGTGTCACAAGGTTTCAGGCTGGCTGTTTAGCACAGTATCCAGAAGCAAAAGGAGTTTCAGTGTCTAATTCAGTGACTTCCAGCTTCCAGTGGCCAGATATGTCATATATAAAGTTACATTAGTCCAAGATGGACCAATGTAACTATGTATAACATGCCAATTCCTGCAATTATTCTTTTAAAAAATGCAGTTTTCAAAATGGCAAATCTGAATTTCATTTTCTTGTATTTCTATTTAAATTCCAATTTTTCATTCACTCTTAAAATCTGCTGAACTCTCCTAGACATCTCCTAATCGACACAAAGGCAGAGATGCATGGAAGTTACAATTTCAGAGATGATTGCTGGTAAAGATTGTCATTGATAGTCATCTAATAATGAGCAAATCAGATCCCATTACTCTAAGGACAGTTTTATGGCAATGTACAGGTTTTAGTAAAAAAAATTACAGGTCCCATAAAGCAGAACTAAAGTCTACAATATATAGCAAAAAAACCTTGCGCTTATGGTATAAATAGATAAATAGATATATATAAAGAGTCTGTGCAATTAATAGCTGCTTGCTGCAAATTAAAGTGCATGTGCCTTTAAAGTAATGTGAAACCAGTGTTGCAGCGCTGCTCATTATTGCAAAATAAATTAAATATATAAATATGTGCAAAATTAAATATATAGATCAGTGCAAATGTGCAAACATGTGCAAAGTAAGAAGTGCAAATCCCGCAAATTCAATAAATACTCAAATTCATAAATGCATAAATAGATTTCATAAATATTAAAAGAAATCATAAAGTCCGTATATAATGTCCATCAGGTGCAGATATATTGCTGTGCTCCACTATGTGCATCAAACGGGGTGATCCCCCTTGTGGTTGTCTACTTACCACAAAGCGCTCGATCAATAGCAATTCAGTAGTATAATCACAGCTTCCCCTGTCAGCCTGGAAGCTCAGAAGACGCCGTGATTGGACGGCGAAACACATCTAGCGATTGGCTGAGCGGACCTGATGTCACTTCTGGCCGGTGAAGCGCACGCTGCGAGAGCAGCTCACCACCGAGCCGTGTTCCTCATCGTTTGTATTGTTAATATGTTTGTGAGTATCTTTTTTTAGCTTTAATAAAATTTGGTTGGAATGTACTTCACCATGGATGGCCCTTCTTTTTTCTGAGGGAACTCGGGACATGATTAAAGGACCATAGAAAGGATCTATTTCCACAGGATTACTTATTCCAGGCTGACGGGGGAAGCTGTGATTATACTACTGAATTGCTATTGATCGAGCGCTTTGTGGTAAGTAGACAACCACAAGGGGAATCACCCCGTTTGATGCACATAGTGGAGCACAGCAATATATCTGCACCTGATGGACATTATATACGGACTTTATGATTTCTTTTAATATTTATGAAATCTATTTATGCATTTATAAATTTTAGTATTTATTGAATTTGCGGGATTTGCACTTCTTACTTTGCACATGTTTGCACTGATCTATATATTTAATTTTGCACATATTTATATATTTAATTTATTTTGCAATAATGAGCAGGGCTGCAACACTAAAGTCTACAATACTTATCTCCTCTCTAACGGTCTAACGTCCGCTAGATCCTTCTTCGGCAATCTTAATTGACCTGTGAGCAGGGGAATAGGTTTATTTTATTGCCAATTAAAAATGAAATTCTTCTTCTGAAAGAAATAGCCTGCCTGCTGATAACCTTTTCATATTTGACTTCAGCTTTTACAGCTTGCTGAACCAGTGAATATGCTATGCCTAAAAGCAAAGACAAAGCCCAATTTGTGTAGTTATAAATGTTTATTTTTTTAATGAATTTATTACAAAATATAAAACTAGATAACTAAAAAAAAGTGCTTTATTGTAGTGTAGGTTCAACCAATGTGTTAGATTTTTCATTAAAAAACAAAAAAGCTTCACATTACAGCTTGTCTTAGAACAG
Source organism: Pelophylax lessonae (assembly GCF_965119305.1). NCBI lineage: Eukaryota > Metazoa > Chordata > Amphibia > Anura > Ranidae > Pelophylax > Pelophylax lessonae. The sequence goes on from NC_138770.1 coordinate 450,232,717, forward strand.
TGAATGGACTACAAAGTGACATTACAAATAGATCACATAAATATGAATAACGTATTTAGAGTAACACACCATTGACAATACTACAGTTATATATCAGACAGTGACACACACTGAAGACATCTAATATTAGCATACCAGTGTTAAAGCTACCATGAAGAAACATTCTCTTGTGAAACATTTGTTCTCATAAAATTGTCTACTAATTGTTCTCGTGTATATGGGAGAACGAGAACTCTTCTATAAAGTAAATTTATTAAAAGACCACCCATCTCACACAAACCACATAAACATAACAAATGTCCTTTTTTTTTTTACAATATTTGCACTTAGTATTTTACATATTATATATTTACATGTCCAAATCTTGGCACATTTTATGAATGAACCCTTAGGGGTTTCCATTAAAGATGTTTTCCTGGTTGTTTCAACTGGGGAAGGAGAAGCCTTTGGGTTGATACAGAAGGTGGAGTTTATTATGTTACAGCTGATGTAGAATACCTTGGAATCATCCAGGATGCTAGTTAGGGAGAGGAAGTCCAGTTGTTACCCTTGCAATCCATCTAGTAAAGTGGATTGGAAATTATTCTTTACATTATTTTTTTATTGTATCTAAAATAATTGTAATTGCATTTTAAACATAGGACTCTTTAGCATACTGTATCTGATCATAGATCTCAAAGATAGGTTGACTACATCGCCGACTTATACATTCATGTCTGTTTCTGTGACAGGACTCTGACTTGGTCCTGACAAGCTCTGATTTTGCTTTGTTAGACTGGTAGTTTGGTTGTGTTAACCCATTGGAGTTTGGCAAGTGCTTGTCACTGAATAAGCTGGGTTCGTGATAAGCACTACAAGACTGTAGTGAAGAGTCATTCGCTAATGGAGGTGTAGAACAGGTATTGTTTGATACACTGGCTCTCATGGTGTGAACCGTCATGCTTTTGTGAGTGGATGCTTTTTTATTGATGGCTTCTTCATAGGATGGGGGTTTACCAGGGTTTTTTTGGTCTACCATTCGGAAAACCTCATCAACAGATATTCTTCGTGTTGATGGTGGTCTTAATTTTACCACTTGTGGCTGATGGAAAGCAGTGTCCCGCGTACCGTCTAACTCTCGTTGACTTTTTTTAGGGACACTCCTGATGAACTCATTTCGTGGCATTTCTCCATTGTTACCATCAGGACCCCAGCTCTGTGTCTTGGTTACCAGTCTTTTGTTGTTTATATAACAAAAAGAATTTGAATGTTTTTTTATTTCTTTACTGGCTTTGATAGTGTCACTTAAATCTTTATTTTTCACACAGAATGATTTGTGCCTCACCAAGTCATTTTTCTTCGGGCTTAGAGGGGATACCAGTGGAGAGCTGAAAACAGAGCAGTCTGAATAGGAGCTGTCAATAGAACAGTTGGAAGATGCAGTTGATAAAGGTTGGTCTGCTGTATCTGAAGTATAGGTGGTATTAATCTTTAGACCTTTTGGCATATTCTTCCTATATAAAGCTCTATCACAATATTTCTCATGAGTATGAGAGGACAGTTCAACATCACTAAATCTTTGTTTTCTAACTGTAACATCATCATGACTTCTCGTCAGCTTCTTCTCTGCTATTGTTATGTAGTTCTGAGAGGGAAAAATGTATGGTTCTGAGCATCTTCTATCTATGCTGCTGGCCTCACATTTAATCTGGTCTAAAGTAGAATCCAGGAGATTTAGAACTCCTTCTTCTGTGCAATTCTCACCAACAGCCCTGTTTAGGCCCAACTGCTCATTGTGGTGTCTTGTTAGTGCAATGGCATGGTAGTCGTGATCTGGATCAGTGCTGTCATAGGCAGAGTCATTCTGATGAGATGAAAGTTCTGAAAAGGACATAATATAAGAGAGTTTAATTTAAATACAAACATATTTACACTTTAATATTCAAATACAGCTTTCAAATGCTAGATTGAAAGTTGTACTTAGACTGTCTGTTGAGCCTAATTAAAGCGGCAGTAAACCCATATATTTAACAGTTTTAAAAAACAGTTACATTTCCTGCACATGCTGGAAATGTAACACTACCATTGATTGTGCTCTCAACCAAACTGTCAAACCATCCAAAGTAGATAAAACAGAGGCCAAGATGGCAGCTTTCTTGGCTAAAAAAATAGGAGGGTTTACTTACACATTAAGTGAATTCATAATATGAATATAATTCCTGTTTTATACAAAGTGTGGATAGTATACAAATAAATACAGAGAGATTGCTATAAAGTATTTTAGTTATTGCCAGCATTAATATTTTTCTTTTAACTGATGACATGCAACCATGGCTGTATTTACCCTGAAATCAGAGTATATAAGTAAACAGCATTGGTTGGTATACAGAAGAATTGCCAGGGCAGGTATTTAACTAGTGAATTACACATTGTCAGACACAAAATAAATCTTGGGAATTACTAAAATCCAACTGGAGAATTTGCATACATTAAATGTGTCAATTAGAGGCCAAGTTGACTATTTTTGATTGGTTTAAGCCAATAATCCTTATATTAACATAACAGAGGCAGTATTAGATCCACATGTCTGGTACCACACACTTCTTAAGTGATACTCTTGCACAATTTCTAAGGAAGCTTCATTTCAGAACATATTCTGTGTCCTGCATAATGCAACCTATAAAATTTCTAAGGTCCCTTGTCTTTCTCACCTGTAGTATCAATATTTTCTAAGGAATCCTCTTCAGAAGTACAGAGTAATTGTGATATGTGGTCCCCAAACATTTCCAAGCAATTATTTATGAAGAATTCAACTAGTGCTGTAACCTGGTAAAATAAAAGCACATAGAAGTACAGTGTGTTAGTATGATTCATAAGACCAACATATAAAGCCTGAAAAACAAAAATTGAGCAAAAGTTGATCTGTTGTAAAAAGAAAACAGACAAAACGTTCTACAGTATTTTCCGGCGTATAAGATGACTTTTGAACACTTTAAAAAAAAACCCAAAAATGGGGGGGTCGTCTTATACACCAAGTATAATAATCCCAAAAGGTAATTAAGTAAGTGTAATCTATGAAAGCCCTGGCTGTCTGTGCCCTATTCATCTGCAAGGTACTATAAGTAGCGTAAATGTATTCTCTTATAAATCTCCAAGGTATTGTAAGTAAAAGTATTACCGGTAGATGTATCATCTTCTCAAGGCGCTGGCTGTGCAGGAATCCTGTACCGTTATACTGTACCGTAGCTTTGGCAACATACAGTATACCGCGCTGAGCCAATCACAGTGAGCGATGTATTCTATTATTGAATGCAAAGCCTGCTCAGATTGGCGGAGTCAGAGAGGCAGGATGATGTTACTCTCTCTAACTCTGCCAATTCGAGCAGGCTTTGCATTCAATAATAGAATACATTGCTCACCGTGATTGGCTCAGCGCGGTATACTGTATGTAGCCGAAGCTACAGTATACCGGTACAGGATTCCCGCACAGCCAGCGCCTTGAGAGATGATACATCTATCGGTAATACTTACTTACAATACCGTAGAAATTTATAAGAGAATACATTTATGGTACTTACGGTACCTTGCAGATGAATAGGGCACAGACAGCCAGCGCTTTCATAGATTACACTTACTTAATTACCTTTGGGATTTTTGGTATATGGTGTTGCCTTGCTTTGCTTCGGAAGGGGGGTAGTCTTAGATGGCAAGTATAGCCCAAAACCTATGTTTTTAACTTGAAAAGTAGGGGGGTAGACTTATACGCCCAGTCGTCTTATACGCCGGAAAATACGGTAAATTAAATCAGTTGTTTGAGTATTGAGGGCAATAGTGCACCGCTGCTTAAAGCGGTTGTAAACCCTATATAAAAAAAAAAAAAAACCTGCAAGACAAAAGGCATAATGAGCTAGTATGCATAGCATACTAGCCCATTATGTTTAACTTACCTTAAAACGAAGCCCCGACACGGACCCCCGGACATCGATGCGGGCGCTGCCATGATCCCTCGTCGTCTCTTCCGGGTTCGGCGGCTCCGACGCGCTGATTGGCCGGAAGAGACGGCTCCAGCGCGCTGATTGGCCGGAGCCGCGATGACGTCACTCCCGCGCATGCGCGCGGGAGTGATTTTTCCGGCAAGCTCCCGGCAAGTTAATTGAAGGTCCCCCCGGACCTTCAGAGCGCATGCGCCGCTCGCGCGGCTGCATGCACTGTAAATATCTCCTAAACCGTGCCGGTTTAGGAGATATTATTTGTACCTACAGGTAAGCCTTATTATAGGCTTACCTGTAGGTAAAAGTGTCAAAAAGCGGGATACAACCGCTTTAAGATTTTTTGGGCTATATGTAAAGGGGTAAAGCTGAAATGTCCCTGCCTTATTTTTTTTGCCTGTCATATAATTTCTTTATACTGCTTTTCATTACTGCATCATTATCACTGCAGAATACATTTTCCTATTCCATTTTGAAATATTGATCAAATTTTAAATTGGTAAGAAAACTGTTTACCTAATTTTAACAAAAAGCTCAACTTCTTTGAGCCTCTCAAGGTGTAATTATTTTTTTTTTCAATTTATGTAAGTTACATCAGATATCAACATTGCTGATACAATTAAATGGTAGCAGTGCAGTTTATTTGTTTTTTTGCTTTCATATAAAAAAAAAAGAAAAGGAAACTGTATATTGCCCCTCTTCCCAAGAGATATTAGAATGGCACACCAGAAAGACTATCTGAGAACCTGATGGCGATGGCTGGGGGGCTTGAGTATCTATGGGACCTGGTGAATGCTTAAGATAGGTTTGTAAAAATTGATCCACCCAGAAAAACACCACCCTGGCGTTGATTTGATAGCCTCTCTTTAGTATGGTAGATTCCCATTGCCAAGTTTTTATGATCTGACTGGTTAAGTGGTTTTCATATTCTATGGGAATATTGAAGCAACAATGTAATCCTCATGCGTATGGTTAAATGAAACAACTACGCCCTCAGAGCATGGGAAATGGACCAAAGGAATGTACCATGATCCAGTGCTACAAAGGAGAATCTCAAAGGAGACTTTTTTAGAATCAGTTATTCTAAAAAAGCAAGAAAACCCTAAATCACCCCCATGGGAGTCAAGTAAGTAGCATACCCTTCCTCTCATTACTTGAAATTGATAGGGCTGAAGAGCAAATGGGCTTGTATAAACATTCCATTGTGCCTCCATGTTAATGGTTCTTTGGCCTAAATACCTGGAGTGCTGAGATGGTGTCTCTTTGAAAGCTATTGTCAATATTACAGTGACCAAACAGTTTAGGCTAAATGATTTAGGCCACAAAAGAAACAGATTAGCTTTACTACAGTCATGAGAATGTTCCTGTTAACATGTGTGTATTTGCTTTTATTATTTCTATTTTAACAAAAAAAGCATTGAAATGATTTACCTTTTCATTTAACTGTTTCTGAGTTTCTAGGGCAAGATCCCCATCCACCTGTGGTATGAGCATGTTTGGGGCAATGCAAACAGCCAAATTTCTGGAATCCATCTTGTTAATATCTGAAGCATTGCTAATGTGATGGAGAACACACATCAAATGTTGTAATAAGATGAGGTTTGGTTTTGGCAGTTTGTCTGCAACACTGGAGGGAAAAACACAGAAAGGGATGAGAATTTTTGCAATCTCAGTTGAAACCATTTGAAAACTATAACAGGCACAGAAACAGAGACTTCCTTCTGAAAGAGGAACTAGACTTCTTTTTTTTTTTATTAAAAAAAGTCCCATTCAGAAATACCCTATAGGCAGAGTATTTAAGCCTGGTCACTAAAGTAGGGAACAAAATACATTTATGTGCTACTAAACCACAAAGAGATGAAGGGTTTTCCAAAACATAAGCTTGGATCTTAACGCACAATATATTAAATGAGTTGTTCCTGATGCTGTTTTGCTCAGTCACAGTCATTCACACAGTAAAGATAATGATAAAGCTATTCTGAAATTTTAAGGTTAGAAACATTACTTTCTACATTACTAAGCTATTACTAAGGCTTTGGCTGAAACGCGCCAACATTCTGCTGACTTTGTTTGGATGTCCCACATCACCTATCGTTTACAAAGTATTGTGAAGGACGGTTATCGGACTCCAGCTCTTCTTCAAACTAATATCACATTACATTTACTTTATAAATAATTCCCAATGTTTTCAAATGTAACATTAAGTAAACAAAATACACAGAACCATTTTATGTTATTTTATCTTTAATTTATAGGTCAGTATTACATTCTGATATCTTTTACTGTAGACTGTGGAATACATTTGAATTTACGATTAGCAGTACAAGATACAGAATCAAATTTAAAAGCCAGAGGGCTATGCTTGATAGAACATGGAATCTGCGATGCGACGTGGAATAACAAGATATATAAAACCTTAAGGGTGTAGGCCAGTCACACGTATCTCTCTCTGATCAGGTAATCTCATAACAGTGGGTGCCTAGAACACATGGTGGCTTAAAGTTCTCCTGCGCAACTGGAGGAAATAATGATTTAACGGGTTGGAATACCTTGTTTGAATGCTATGGCCAACAATGAGATAAGATGGTACCCTCCACTGGTATTGTACCAGAGGATGGTTAGGATGGTTTCTGCATATCTGGCCTCTCAATAAAACCAGCATGGACTTTTGGAATGTCTATTAGTCAGCAAATACATAAATAAGCAGATGACTGTGCAAGTTTACTATGGAGAGGGCAACAACTGCTAAACATTCTGGGTGCTGACTTATCAAGGGGAAAAATTAGGAATTTTTCCATCAAGAATAATTGCTAATTCTCTCAGGATTTCTTGGCACACAAGCAAGACACTATAGCCTATTGTATCTGAAATTGTCCAGATCACATAACTGTAATTAAAACTGAAGTTCAGATACAGGTCCTGCACATACAGTATTTATATTTTTTCTTTTTTGTTTTGCACTTATGATAATACTGTACACATTTCCATGTCTATGTTGAATTAATTACTAAACAAATACACAAAGTCAATATATATGTAATTTAAAAATAATTATGCTTACCATTGCATCTGCTTAATTCTTCCTTCTAAGGTTGGCTGATCGAAAGCATACATCCATTCATTGTAAAGTTCTGATGATAGCAGCTGGTGAGGAATACCACGCAGGAAGTCCTGTTAGGAAAACATTGTGTTTAGTATAGGCATTAAAAATAGCCATATTTACTAAATAAATATATAGTAGTAGATAGCATTTGTTTTTGTTTTTTCCTTTAAATCATAGTTCCTAATATACTAGTCCTCTATAAAGTAACATTTAGGGATCTTAGCTTTTGATAGGTCCCAGATTCTTCTGAGATTGAGATTCTGTCTGAGAAATGCAGTCATATATTTCATCTACATAGCCACCTGCTGCTGAAATCCAGTATCACAATAATATAATTTATATAACGTAGTGCTATATTGGCACGACTGTATCTGGTCGAACATGTTTACACCGAACAATATAAATAACAGTCGGTAAGGGGTCATGCTGCAGTTTAAAGGGAATGCATAGTCTAATTTGTTGGAGGCATGGAGATATCAGAAGCATATAGAGAGGTTTTGCAAAGAATCTGAAAATTCCACTTTATTATTTAACATCCATCTGCCCCTTAGCTAATCAGATAAATTGTATACATTACCTTAAAGACAACTGCCAGTAAATGCACAGATTTGCTTTTTAAGTCCAAGTCTCTTCCATAGTTTAGGTCTTCTTTCAGCTCCTTGCGAGATTTTTCATTGGCAGCTTTACGAAAAACCCCTTCAGTCAAGGGACCCTGTATACGCAGTATGGTTAACATGTCCTGTAAAGATGAAATACAATTTTTACTCCTAATCCTAATTAACATGTATATGCCTGAGTCTACACAAATGGACATTAAGGATGCATTGCATTAACTGTTTACTTACAAGGATTGCTTTAGGAAGGTTGTCCTCTTCACACACAATGGACAGTGGTTGGTCAAATAAAGTTGCCTTTAACTCTGGAGGACTTGAGGGTTCTGACACTGTGGAATTTCGTTTCAATGTAAAGGGCCAGGAGATGACTGCTTTTCTCTTTTTATTGCTCTCTGGACAGAAAAATAGAAACAATAAGAAGTTATATTTGACAAACCACTCCAATATACAGATTTACAACATTCCTTACCAAGGGGAGGTCCCTAATCTAGCCTTTCCTTTGTTTGTATTCAATATATTACTTAAAACATACAATATATTGAAGACCATTTTTTCATTGTTCAGCCTAATAAGGCACAACTTTTTTTCAAATAGTTTAATCTCTTGACTTTTTGGCACAGTCATTTTTTAACATAAGGATTTAGTCCAGAAATAGGTCACACTTTGTGGGCGTAGGACACAGCAGGTACTTTCCCAACAACTATTTGGTTTCAAACCAAACACTATCAAGTTTGGTAAAAGACATTTCCATTAGATAAGCTATGTTACTCTTATCCACTAAAGATTCGACTTCTTTTGCCTACACATACAGTTTATTACATGTATGATTTATCTGATCTTTTTTAAACAGGTAAGCCAAAACATGAAAGAATATAATTTTCTAATGCAAGCTTAAATTATATATACTATTTCTTTCTAAATGTACACTTAAATGTACAATTAAATAATGTTGTTTACTACTCACCAATCACATGACAGATAGCGTCCCCACTGATCATGGCTGCCAGCAGCTGGTACTTCTTTGCATCTGCCTGTTAATCAAAAAAAATGTAAAAAAAATAATTTTGAGAGCCTTCAATTAACATGGATGTCCAAATATATTGCAACAGAGCATTTTTCATTTTGAATTATTTAGGAGAAGCATTAAGTGGGCAATGCCTAAACCAGTATAATAATAAAATAGTAAATACATCAAAAATCTCATTGCAGTTATGTATTATTAAATTGACCACTGGGATTTTTAGTGTTTCCGACTATATCCACCTATTGCTACAGTTTAGACTCTCACATTTCTGTCTCTTCATGCATCGAACTGCATAAAGGGGAAATAGCTGCTACCATGCTTTCTTCAGAGGAAGCACTGATGTAAAGGTTGCTTCCTATGCTTCATTCAAAATACATTCAAACAGAACTCTGATTACTCACCTCTGTATGGCATTCGATTAGGTTCTCCATGTTGTTGGCAACCAGAGCTTTAGACTGTAACAGAAGAAAAACAATTAACCTAATTAATTATGCCATAATCATTAGAAATTGGAAAAAATGGTTAGCCATATTCTACAATTCCACATTCTTTGGCTGCCTAACAGTAGCATTAATGGGAAAGTTCACAGAATGATAAGACATAAGTCATATATGAGTCTGTACAAGCTTCCTAGTCCAGTAAAGAGTTTGTTGCATACTTACAGCATTGCAGCCTGTGAGAACCTTCATTAGTAATCGTGCGCAGGGTACAGTGGTGCCCTCAATGCCACCAACTTCTCGAATCTGCCTGAAAACAGACATGGAGCTAATTAGAATTTAGGGCTTCTGTTATCTGCATGATATTCAAGCTTTTGTGCTAAAACCATTTTATGTATTGGATGCATCTTTAACTATAATGAGTAAAGCACAAGACAGTTAATTGATATCAGTCATTTTAGCTATGCATCAGAAAGTACAATGTAACACATGACTGGTCACAGTTACCCATAATCAACTGAATCCGACCATATTTCAGCTTTTTGCATTATGATCATTAATGTCAAAAGGTGAACTTCATCAAAAATACCTTTTGCAATTTATGACTCAATGAAGAAAAGTTAGAACATTTTCCAGCTTTTTATTGATGTCTGTGTCCCCACTGTGAGATGTCTCCTTGTTTCTTTCCTGGAGACAATAGGAAGTGAGTGGAAATCCCCCCAATATGGGGGAAACTCCCACCTCTGACAGATATTTGCTCTACTCCTGTCCTTGAGACAAATGTTTACTTTTGGATTTCCCCTCAATTTGGCAAATTCTCCATTTGGGACACAAGCAGCAATAAAACCCAGAAGAAGTTCTCACACTTATTTACTCTATCTAGCTTTATCCAAGACAAGAAAATGTATTGATTGGCGCTTCAATGGGGGTACAAATGGACAGCACACATTGCAATGTGTAGCACAGTAATTTGCAGGGCATGTTTCATTACAAAAAACTAACATCAATTAAAATAACATTATAGTTCCACTATGTCAGTGACAGTAATGTGAGTACTAAAGTAATCAATGAACAGGGAGCAAATAGAATATGAAGTTACAAACTGACACATGAACTGTTGCTTCTGTCTCCTGTGGGCAGCAATGTCGGCTTATACACTTTCTCTCCAGATCTGTAACAGTTAACACTGCAGGCAAAAAGGGCAGGCTTTCATATCACCACAACTCTGACTCATTAATGACATTTTTGCTTAGGATCATAGCTGCAAAATAACAGCTTCATTGATGGGTCAGTGTCTGTACAAGGTCAATGTACAGGATGTCCATGATAGAGGGCACGATGTCCAAGATGGAGGACCCAGCACTTTCATTAATTAGACTGATAGCTGTTTAGCTGCTGATTTTTTGCTGATCTGCTTTACTGTGCATAATTTGCTTGAAAGATGTAAAAGAACTTCAATTGTAACACTGACTGATCCTTGATATACTTTTAGTAAGTGCATGTTTCAATATATGTGAATTTAGCCAATAGGTGTGCATGATAGTAAGCCAGGGTAAATATCAGCAGTTTGACTTTCATATTGTGGCTGTCCACAAGGTGTGTATATTTTTTAACTATTCATTATAAATGGGGTGTATTCGTTTCTGCGGCTCAGTGGTACTTCTAGGCTCACACATATCACAATAATAAAAACATATTACCACAATCTGAAACAATTTATTTTTCAAAAGGTTTCCGTTCAACAAAGTAGCTGCAAATGCAGGGCGCTATTGTAAGTGTATTGAACCGCAAGTGAACTCCCGTATAAACAACCACAATCTCAATACCAGATAAACAGATAAATAAAACCAACCAAAAACAGCCTGTCCTCTAAACTTAAAATCCCAATATAACTTGATGGGGCTAGTCTAATAAATTTGATATTTCTTCAAAAACACACTGAAGTTTTAAAACAAGAGGCATATGAAGAAATTAAGCCACAATGCTCAGTTATATGCATTACAGTATTTGTAATGTTTACCAAATTACATAAGTGGCAACTAATATGCTGATTACATTAATTTTAGTAACCAATGAATTTGATTTAAATAAATACATGCATTTAAATATTGTATTTTCAATAAATACAACATAAATAAATATAAATTAAATAACTAAAATAAAAATAAATAAATAAATAAATAATTTTGGTGACCATAAGAAGTTAGCAATATGAAAATGCAATCCATACTCAACACCATTTTTCACACCCCCCTTATAAAACTAAGGAAGATAATAAATAATTTGAAATAAAAATTTTCCCACTCTCATATGTGCTTCAGGCTACCAAGAAATACAATTGCATGGGCCTCCCTTGCTGTCCACCATTAATCTATTGCCTATAAAGTTTAAAGTATAAATGTTTTCCTCTCTTTTAGTGCAAAAACTAAAATTTACATAATGTTTATTTTGCTTTATTGTCTGATGGTTTATCCACAGAACTCTTAACTATGTTAGTTACATGTAGTTCACTAATGATGTACTTTTCAGCAATTTCTAAACAGGGACTCAGTACCGTTCTATCTGATAACGTACTGCTCTGCCTGTGTGTTTAGAAATTTTTTAAAGTGTATGTCTCTTTATATTGTTTAAAACTAGTACATGCTTTTTTGTGTTTTTTCAGTGAGGCTCCCCAGCACCTAAACACAGCAGCAAAAAATAATTTTAATAGTATTACTAATAATAAAAGACAAAAAATAACACTTACCACACGAGTGTATCCAGCCACAGTTCCTTCACTTCACAGGAACTGCAATGGAAATAAGACAAGCGTGCATTACAATCCAGTGCTACCAAGCCAGGGTCAGGCAATGACTAAAACTCGACTCCTTCACGCTTTTCTATTTTGTGTCGCTGGCAGGTGGAAATTCACAAGTCACAGAAACAGGAAGGAGTGTCATCATGGGTTACTTTGTGAAATTTAGTGCTATGAAAGCACGCCTGCTTCCTTTTGCCTTATGCAGGGGAGCTTTGTGGCTCTATGGGTATTCTAATGGAAATCATGACACCTTTTAGGTATTAGTACCCGTTACGTCATATTTTATTCAGTCTTCACCTAAACCAATAGGTTTTAAAAACATTGTGTACGCACACTGCTTTGCATTTTGACTCCTGAAGTCAATTTTAATCAAATTTCAGGTTCTAGATAAACATAGTTTTAAAGGCGTTCACTATAATTGCTGCAGTTTTAAAAATATAAGTAAGGTTATTTTAAAACAAGATGTCCACATGTTAACCGCTTCCATACAGAGCAGTTAGACCCCCTTCCTGCCCAGACCAATTTTCAGCTTTCAGCACTCTCACATTTTGAATGACAATTGCTCAGTCATGCTACACTGTAACCAAACAAAATTTTTATCATTTTTTTCACACAAATAGAGCTTTCTTTTGGTGGTATTTGATCACAACTGGGGTTTTTTTTTTTTCGTGATATAAGCAAAAAAAGAGCAAAAATTTTGCAAAAAAAACACTTTTTTTTAGTTTCTATTATAAAATTTTGCAAAAAATTAATTTTTCTTCATACATTTGGGCCAAAATTTATACTGCTACATATCTCTGGTAAAATTAACCCAAATTAGTGTATATTATTTAGTCTGTGTGAAATTTATTGAGTCTAGAAGCTATGGTACCAATTACTGAAAATTGATCACACCAGATGTACTGATGGCCTATCTCCTTTCTTGAGGCCCTGAAATGTCAGGACAGTACAAATACCCCCCAAATGACCCCTTTTTGTAAAGTAGACAGTCCAAGGTATTTAGTAAGAGGCATGGTGAGTTTTTTGAAGTTATAATTTTTTCCCACAATTCTTGGGAAAATGAAGAAAACATTTTTTTTTCTTTTTTTTCCCAAAACGTTGTCAATTTATAAGCTATTTCTAACACATAGCATGTACACAGCAAAAATGACACCCCAAAATTCATTCTGCTACTCCTTCTGAGTATGGTGATACCACATGTGTGAGACTTTTACACAGCCTGGCCACAAAAAGAGACTCCACGTCCAAGTAGCACCATAAGGCGTTTTAGGAGCATAAATACACATAAAACTTTCTTACTACCTATCACACTTTTCAAGGCCCTAGAGCAACAATACAATGGAAAAGTCCACAAAATTACCCCATTTTGGAAAGCAAATACTCCAACGTATATTCTATGAGGCATTATGGGTCCTTTGAACATGTCATTTTTTTCCACAAGTTTTTGGAAAATGTGGGAAAAAAATAAAAACTTTTTTTTTTACACAAAGTTGTCAATTTATAGGATATTCCTAACACATAGCATGTACATCGCAAAAATGACACCCCAAAATACATTCTGCCACTCCTCCTGAGTATGGCAATACCACATGTGTGAGACTTTTTCACAGCCTAGCCATATAGAGGGGCCTAAACATCCAAGGAGCATCATCATGCATCCTAGCCACTTGCCTAGGCCTATTTTTGACATTTGGTGTTTACAAGCTAAAATCAGTTGTTTTTGCTAGAAAACTACTTTGAACCCCAAAACATTATATATATATTTTTTTTAGCAGAGACCCTAGAGAATAAAATGGAGATTATTGCAATATTTTTTATCACACCGTATTTGCGCAGCGGTCTTCCAAACGCAATTTTTTGGGAAAAAAATCACTTTTTTTAATTAAAAAATAAGAAACCAGTAAAGTTAGCCCAATTGTTTTCCATAATGTGAAAGATAATGTTACGCCGAGTAAATAGATACCCAACATGTCATGCTTCAAAATTGCGCACGCTCACAGAATGGTGACAAATTTTGGTACTTAAAAATCCCCATAGGCGACATTTTAAAAATTTCTACAGGTTGCTATCTTAGAGTTACAGAGGAGGTCTATGGCTCAAATTATTGCTCTTGCTCTAACGATCGCGACGATACCTCACATGTGTAGTTTGAACACTGTTTACATATGTGGGCGGGGTTTCCGTATGCGTTCGCTTCTGCGCGCGAGCTCGCGGGGACACGGCGCTTTAATTTTTTTTTTTTTACTATTTATTTTATTTATTATTTTTTATTTTTACACTGTTTTTTAAAAAAAAAAAAATTGATCATTTTTATTTCTATTGCAAGAAATGTAAACATTACTTGTAATAGAAAAAGGCACGACAGGACCTCTTTTTTGTGAGATCTGGGGTCAAAAAGTCCTCAGATCTCACAAGTACACTAAAAGATAGAAAAAATAAAAAAAATAAAATAAAAAAAAAATTAAATAAAATGAAAAAAAAAAAGGGACCTTTAAACTGGTTGCTAGGCAACGACGTTTGCCGTAGCTCCGGTCCTCCAAGACCATAGAGTCGAGTGAGGGCAAGCTTGCCCTCACTCGACATCCTGTCTGTGAGGATCTGGGACCGGATCGTTTTCCACGCTGCCGGCGGGTCCGGTAAGTGGGGAAAAGGACCAGAATGCAGCGGGAGGGGGGGGCACCTCTTCCGCCACCCCGGAAGGGTGATCCCGCGGCGAATCTGCCACTGGGACCACCCTTATCGGAAAGCCAACCGTCCACCGTTTAAAAAAATACCAGGGTTATGGCAGCTATCTGCTGCCATAACGCCGGTATTTGGGTTTAAACGGACGACGTATGTTAACCTTTTTGGACTTAGACATGGTGGCTGTATGAAGGGTGACAGGTACTCGGGTACTTTGCTGGGCAGGTGACAGGTACTCTGGTACTGATGAGCAAGTGGCAGGTACTCGAGTACTCCGATAGGCAGGTGACAGGTACTCGGGTACTCTTATGGGCAGGTGACAGGCAGGTGATAGGTACTGATGAGTAGTACTGATACTGATAGGTGATACTGATACTGTACTGATGGGTACGGATGATCAGTACTGATACTAATAGGTGATAGGTACTGATGGGTACTGATGAGTACTGATGAGTAGTGATGGGTAATGATGAGCAGGTGGCAAGTACTCGGGTACTTCAGGTGTCAGGTACTCTGATGAGCAGGTGGAAGGTACTCGGGTACTCTGTTGGGTAGGTGACAGGTACTTGGATACTCTGATGGGTAGGTGACAGGTACTCGGGTACTCCGATGACGGGTACTCAAAGTACCAGAGTACCTGTCATCAGAGTACCCGAGTACCTGTCATCAGAGTACCCGAGTACCCGTCATCAGAGTACCCGAGTACCCGTCATCAGCGTACCCGAGTACCTGTCACCAGAGTACCCGAGTACCTGTCATCAGAGTACCCGAGTACCTGTCACCAGCCCATCAGAGTACCTGTCATCAGAGTACCCGAGTACCTGTCATCAGAGTACCCGAGTACCCATCATCAGAGTACCCGAGTACCTGTCACCAGCCCATCAGAGTACCTGTCATCAGCCCATCAGAGTACCCGAGTACCTGTCATCTGAGTACCTGATGGGCTGGTGACAGGTACTCGGGTACTTTGATGGGCTAGTGACAGGTGCTCTTTATTGGGGGGGGGCAATCAGTGTGTTTGGGGTGCACTATGATTGGTAACTAGCTGTTACCACAATCTCCTCCTCACACAGGATCAGTGTGTGAGGAGGAGAACACGGTGACAGCTAGTTACCGTGTTCTCTGATGACATTTGTGACCGGCTGTGATTGGACACAGCCGGTCACGTGGTAAAGAGCCAATTTCATTGGCTCTTTACCTAGATCGGGGATGGGCTCTGTCCGAGGGACGAGCCTCGTCCCCGATCGCCGCGCTGCGCGCCCCCGGGGGCGCGCATTAAGGAAGGAACGAGCGGCTCGCGCTGGAGCCGCTCATGTGATCGGCTGTGATTGACACAGCCGATCACGTGGTAAACAGCCAATTTCATTGGCTGTTTACCTTGATCGGGGTTGGGCTCAGTCCGAGGGACGAGCCTCACCCCCGATCGCGGCGCTGCGCGCCCCCGGGGGCGCGCAGTAGCGGGGAGATCCGGGCGCCGTCATATGACGTCGGCCCGGATCGAGAAAGGATTTGTGCCGACGTCATTTTACATGACGCGGTACGGAAGGGGTTAAGACAGCGCTTGTCGACCTATGAGGTATAGGGGGCCCCTGGCAACACAAAAAGGCCATATGTAATAATGTTCATTAAATGTAATGCTAGAAAGGACTGTCTGAGATAGCAGACATACTAGAGGAAATGATGGTCAGATACTGTGGATATGCTATAGTTTAGGTTGGAGACATATTGCTTGAGACCAAGAGTAGAGATCATTGCTATCACTGCTATACAAATGTATGCTTCACATCAAGTAACAAAGTGTTTCATGACCTTTAAGTGATGATATAACAGATATATGAACTTTTCATAAACCACTGTACTACTTTGTTAAAGCCTATATTGCTTATATAGTAGCCAGAATTATTTTCACCAGCCCTTGTAGTTTACTTTGGTTATCAAGGTATATATATATATATATATATATATATTTATTACAGATACAGTACTTATATAGAAGTGTCACTTCATGCAGCACTTTACATATTTATTATACATTTACATCAGTCCCTACCCTCAAGGAGCTTACAATCTAAGTTCTACATTCATACACATATTAGGGGTAATTTAGACAGAAGTCAGTTAACCTACCAGCATGTCTTTGGAGTGTGGGAGCAAATTAGAGTACCCGGAGAAACCCACACATGCACAGGGAGAACAAGCAAACTCCATGCAGGTAGTGCTGTGGTTGGGATTCAAATACAGTTTTTAACCAATTCTTGATACACTAATGATACTGTAATTCCCATCTTTTTCTGGGACTTACCTAAATGGATAATCACCCAGATCAATTGTGGTACTAAAACCAATGTTAAAATAATTAAGTGTATGTGAACCTTAAAATGAACCTTCCACCTCAGTAGTAAGGTATGCTTATTTAAATTGGCTTCCCCCCACCCCAAAATGATGCATAATAGTACCTGTGGGAGGAATAGATAGTATACTTACCTTTCCATGACTTCCTCCTGCCATGCATAGGCAAGGGCGAAGTGATCTGCTTTCTGCCTTCTTGCCAGATTGGGCTAATCATCATTCTGAGTAATCTTGTTGGCTTGGCAGGACTGTGGCTTCGCCCCTGTACTACAGAAGTTGGGGAAAGGAGAGTATATTATCTAAATTTTCCCTTAATAGCACTTTCTTGCAGAGTTTTAGGGTAAGGAGAGAGCACCTTATATAAGCAGAAAGTTTGCTTTAAATGAAAAAGTTGGGTACTAATTTGCTTTGTCCCTCTGTATACTCAGATCACTCTCTGCATTGTCTAAGAGATGATTGAAAATCTTAAAATACCTGGTGATCCTGCCTGTCCTCTTAAAAAGGAAACCCTTACTGTTTGTTACTGACCATGCTAGACATGAGAGCAGATCAGTTCTAGGATGAACCATTTGTGTATCTTCTTCTGATTTGAAGATAAGGTGCGTTTTGTCATCACACAGCACCACTATAGTCTCTATGTCAAAAAAAGCTGCCAAGCCCCCCCATCCAGCCCCACGCAGTTTGCATCATGCGCCTGGGTTCTCCATGGAGCGAAAGGGCATCTGGGACCCATGACATCAGCAAAAGCTGGCAAGTACAGTATCTCACAAAAGTGAGTACACTCTTCACATTTTTGTAAATATTTTATTATATCTTTTCTTGCGACAACACCGAAGAAATGACACTTTGCTACAATGTAAAGTAGTGAGTGTACAGCTTGTATAACAGTGTAAATTTGCTGTCCCCTCAAAATAACTCAGCACACATTAATGTCCAAACCGCTGGCAACAAAAGTGACTACACCCCTAAGTGAAAATTTTCAAATTGGGCACAATTAGCCATTTTCACTCCCCGTTGTCATGTGACTCATTAGTGTTACAAGGTCTCAGGTGTGAATGGGGAGCAGGTGTGTTAAATCTGGTGTTATCACTCTCACTCTCTCATACTGGTCACTGGAAGTTCAGCATGGCACCTCATGGCATAGAACTCTCTAGGGATCTGAAAAAAGAATTGTTGCTCTAAATAAAGATGGGCTAGACTATAAGAAGATTGCCAAGACCTTGAAACTGAGCTGCAGCACAGTGGCCAAGACCATACAACGGTTTAACAGGACACGTTCCACTCAGAACAGACCTCGCAATGGTCGACCAAAGAAGTTGAGTGCACCTGCTCAGCATCATATCTAGAGGTTGCCTTTGGGAAATAGACGTATGAATGCTGCCAGCATTGCTGCAGAGGTTGAAGAGGTTGGGGGGGTCAGCCTGTCAGTGCTAAGACCATACGCCGCATACTGCATCAAATTGGTCTGCATGGTCCCAGAAGGAAGTCTCCTCTAAAGATGCACAAGAAAGCCCGCAAACAGTTTGCTGAAGACAAAGGAACAAAGGATTACTGGAACCATGTCCTGTGGTCTGATGAGACCGAGATAAACTTATTTGGTTCAGATGGTGTCAAGCATGTATGCCGGCAACCAGGTGAGGAGTATGAAGACAAGTGTGTCCTGCCTACAGTCAAGTATGGTGGTGGAAGTGTCATGGTCTGGGGCTGCATGAGTGCTGCCCGCACTGGGGAGCTACAGTTCATTGAGGGAACCATGAATGCCAACATGTACTGTGACATACTGAAGCAGAGTATGATCCCCTCCCTTCAGGCACTGGGCCACAGGGTAGTATTCCAACATGATAACGACCCCAAACACACCTCCAATTCAACCACTGCCATGCTAAAGAAGCTGAGGGTAAAGGTGATGGACTGGCCAAGCATGTCTCCAAACCTAAATCCTAGTGGGGAATCCTAAAAAAAAGGGGGAGGAGCGCAAGGTCTCTAACATTCACCAGCTCTGTGATGTCGTCATGGAGGAGTGGAAGAGCACTCCAGTGGCAACCTGGGATGCTCTAGTGAACTCCATGCCCAAGAGGGTTAAGGCAGTGTTGGAAAATAATGGTGGCCACAAAAAATATTGACACTTTGGGCCCAATTTGGACATTTAAACTTAAGGGTGTACTCACTTTTGTTGCCAGCGGTTTAGACATTAATGGCTGTGTGTTGTGTTATTTTGAGGAGACAAAAGGAGGCAAATGAGGAGGCAATTTTACACTGTTATACAAGCTGTACAGTCAATACTTTACATTGTAGCAAATTGCAATTTCTTCAGTGTTGTCACATGAAAAGATATACTCAAATATTTAAAAAATGTGGTGGGTGTACTCACTTTTGTGAGATACTGTATCTTTTGCATTCTCCGCCTCTAGCCCTTCAAGCTCTGGGAAGAAGAGGAAGAATGAGCGGCAACATGAATGCCCCTAAAGCCTCCCAAAAATGTTATTCACATACCTTTTCTTTTCTTATATTATATAAGAATATTCTATTCTTACAACAGGACCATATGATTTTGGTTTGTTTGGTTTGTTTTTAGATGCTTTGCATTTTCTTACATTTTAAGGTTCCCTTCTCGGGACACCAATGTCCCAAAATATTTTTAACGATCACGGATTTAGGGAGGAATTCTTCACTAGTTTATCAGTGGTGTTTTTAAATAAATGTTACAAGGGTGCTTACCAGCAGCATACAGGGGACTTTTTTATTTTATATGTAGCAATATTTCAAGGCATTGGGCCTGATATGGGTCTGTCATTGTTACCGGTAACACTTCCAACACATTTAAGTTGAATACCCAAGTGTGAGATTGGAAACAATGATCATTCCGGCATCTTTGGTTTGTTTGGTTTATTTTGTAATAGGGATGAGAGTAGGGAATGAGTGGCATACTCCTCTGGCTCAACAAGGTTTAACTGGGACACTTGATAGAAAAATGCCTGTTGGCGCTGTTTTGACGCCAGCTGAATGCTGACCAATGCTACCCGGCACTTGGAGATACTGTTGTGCTAGAACTTCGACTTTAACACTCTAGTTAACTCAGAAGATCCAGGACTGTAGTGACACTTGACTCCTGACACTCTGTTTAGCTCAAAAATCTGATGAACAGCTCCCTCCAGCCCTTCACTGACTGAGGTAGCTCCTTGTAACTGCTTGTGCTGCTGCAACCCTTAACACTGGTCACTGCACACTTAACTCTTTAGGGCCCAACTGCTGGCGCCCCCTTTACACTTTCAGGGTCCTCTCACTAAGCACCCCCTCTGACACTTCAGGGTCCTCTCACTAGGCACCCCCTCTGACACTTCAGGGTCCTCTCACTAGGCATCCCCTTTACTGCTAGCTAGCTCCTGTAACTAGTGTTGAGCGAACACGGACTGTATTATTCGTGTTCGTACCGAATAATTGGATTTTTTGTACCCGAACACGGACACGGACACTTTACTGTATGTTCGGGTAAAAATCCGTGTTCGGTCGTTTTATTTCCGGGTTTTGCATGCTTTGGCGCTCTTTTCATGGCGGGCTTTCAACAGCCAATCAACAATCGTTTAACTGGTGTGCCTTAAGCCATCCCAGCCATGCCTGCAAATGTCTCAGTAGCTGTGATTGGCCGTCTGAAGCATGTGACCAAGTCTTTATAAGTTCGAGGCAGCCGCAGCGGCGTCATTATGCTGCTTAGATTCAGGGACAGAGCACACATCAACGTGCTGGCTGCTGATTAGGGAAAGATAGGCAGGAAAAAACCATTTGTGTCCGGATAGAATTGAGGGACAGGTCGGAGTGTTTAGGCAGGGCGAGTTGTAGGCATTTTAGGGATAGAGTCTGCTGAATTATAGGGTCAGTGTCTTCTACAAACTACAATCGATATTGCTGTGTGGGGGGTGGGGTCTGCACTCAATCCTGATCTACGATCTCTTCTCAATCCTGTTAGGGACAGAGTCTGCTGAATTTTAGGGAAACTGTGTTCTACAAACTACAATCGATATTGCTGTGTGGTGTGGGATTGGAGATAGGCAGGTGTCAGTGATCCACATCCATTTTTCTGTGTGTGAGCTGCAGTGAACACAATCTTTTTGGGCTGCAGTGAACACAATCTTTTTGGGCTGCAGTGAACACAATCTTTTTGGGCTGCAGTGAACACAATCTTTTTGGGCTGCAGTGAACACAATCTTTTTGGGCTGCAGTGAACACAATCTTTTTGGGGTGCAGTGAACAAAATCTTTTTGGGGTGCAGTGAACACAATCCTTTTTGGTGTGCAGTGAACACAATCTTTGTGGGGTGCAGTGAACAAAATCCTTTGTGGGGTGCAGTGAACACAATCTTTTTGGGGTGCAGTGAACAAAATCCTTTTTGGGGTGCAGTGAACAACATCCTTTTTGGGGTGCAGTGAACACAATCTTTTTGGGGTGCAGTGAACAAAATCCTTTGTGGGGTGCAGTGAACACAATCTTTTTGGGGTGCAGTGAACACAATCTTTTTGGGGTGGAGTGAACAACATCCTTTTTGGGGTGCAGTGAACAAAATCCTTTTTGGGGTGCAGTGAACAAAATCATTTTTGGGGTGCAGTGAACACAATCTTTTTGGGGTGCAGTGAACACAATCTTTGTGGGGTGCAGTGAACACAATCTTTTTGGGGTGGAGTGAACAACATCCTTTTTGGGGTGCAGTGAACAACATCCTTTTTGGGGTGCAGTGAACACAATCTTTTTGGGGTGCAGTGAACACAATCTTTGTGGGGTACAGTGAACAGAATCTTTGTGGGGTGCAGTGAACACAATCTTTGGGGGGTACAGTGAACACAATCTTTGTGAGGTGCAGTGAACACAATCTTTGTGGGGTGCAGTGAACACAATCATTGTGGGGTGCAGTGAACTCAATCTTTGTGGGGTACAGTGAACACAATCTCATACTTCTGAAGGTTTGAGGGTGCTGCCTGTTCCATACTCCCCCTACTCCTCATCTAGCCTTTTAGGGGTACAAACAATAGTAATTGGGGCCTAGTGTGGTTGTGTACGTGTGATATACATACACTTTTTTGGGATCATATTTTCTATTCCGCTATTTAATCAAAAACCTTTGGGGATCAGTTAAATTGGGGGATAGTCTGTGTTGGTACGTGTGAGAGAGATCCACCTTTCCAAGTTGTTGGGGTTCATCTCATACTTCTGAAGGTTTGAGGGTGCTGCCTGTTCCATACTCCCCCTACTCCTAGCCTTTTAGGGGTACAAACAATAGTAATTGGGGCCTAGTGTGGTTGTGTACGTGTGATATACATACACTTTTTTGGGATCATATTTTCTATTCCGCTATTTAATCAAAAACCTTTGGGGATCAGTTAAATTGGGGGATAGTCTGTGTTGGTACGTGTGAGAGAGATCCACCTTTCCAAGTTGTTGGGGTTCATCTCATACTTCTGAAGGTTTGAGGGTGCTGCCTGTTCCATACTCCCCCTACTCCTAGCCTTTTAGGGGTACAAACAATAGTAATTGGGGCCTAGTGTGGTTGTGTACGTGTGATATACATACACTTTTTTGGGATCATATTTTCTATTCCGCTATTTAATCAAAAACCTTTGGGGATCAGTTAAATTGGGGGATAGTCTGTGTTGGTACGTGTGAGAGAGATCCACCTTTCGAAGTTGTTGGGGTTCATCTCATACTTCTGAAGGTTTGAGGGTGCTGCCTGTTCCATACTCCCCCTACTCCTAGCCTTTTAGGGGTACAAACAATAGTAATTGGGGCCTAGTGTGGTTGTGTACGTGTGATATACATACACTTTTTTGGGATCATATTTTCTATTCCGCTATTTAATCAAAAACCTTTGGGGATCAGTTAAATTGGGGGATAGTCTGTGTTGGTACGTGTGAGAGAGATCCACCTTTCCAAGTTGTTGGGGTTCATCTCATACTTCTGAAGGTTTGAGGGTGCTGCCTGTTCCATACTCCCCCTACTCCTAGCCTTTTAGGGGTACAAACAATAGTAATTGGGGCCTAGTGTGGTTGTGTACGTGTGATATACATACACTTTTTTGGAATCATATTTTCTATTCCGCTATTTAATCAAAAACCTTTGGGGATCAGTTAAATTGGGGGATAGTCTGTGTTGGTACGTGTGAGAGAGATCCACCTTTCCAAGTTGTTGGGGTTCATCTCATACTTCTGAAGGTTTGAGGGTGCTGCCTGTTCCATACTCCCCCTACTCCTAGCCTTTTAGGGGTACAAACAATAGTAATTGGGGCCTAGTGTGGTTGTGTACGTGTGATATACATACACTTTTTTGGGATCATATTTTCTATTCCGCTATTTAATCAAAAACCTCTGGGGATCAGTTAAATTGGGGGATAGTCTGTGTTGGTACGTGTGAGAGAGATCCACCTTTCCAAGTTGTTGGGGTTCATCTCATACTTCTGAAGGTTTGAGGGTGCTGCCTGTTCCATACTCCCCCTACTCCTAGCCTTTTAGGGGTACAAACAATAGTAATTGGGGCCTAGTGTGGTTGTGTACGTGTGATATACATACACTTTTTTGGGATCATATTTTCTATTCCGCTATTTAATCAAAAACCTTTGGGGATCAGTTAAATTGGGGGATAGTCTGTGTTGGTACGTGTGAGAGAGATCCACCTTTCCAAGTTGTTGGGGTTCATCTCATACTTCTGAAGGTTTGAGGGTGCTGCCTGTTCCATACTCCCCCTACTCCTAGCCTTTTAGGGGTACAAACAATAGTAATTGGGGCCTAGTGTGGTTGTGTACGTGTGATATACATACACTTTTTTGGGATCATATTTTCTATTCCGCTATTTAATCAAAAACCTTTGGGGATCAGTTAAATTGGGGGATAGTCTGTGTTGGTACGTGTGAGAGAGATCCACCTTTCCAAGTTGTTGGGGTTCATCTCATACTTCTGAAGGTTTGAGGGTGCTGCCTGTTCCATACTCCCCCTACTCCTAGCCTTTTAGGGGTACAAACAATAGTAATTGGGGCCTAGTGTGGTTGTGTACGTGTGATATACATACACTTTTTTGGGATCATATTTTCTATTCCGCTATTTAATCAAAAACCTTTGGGGATCAGTTAAATTGGAGGATAGTCTGTGTTGGTACGTGTGAGAGAGATCCACCTTTCCAAGTTGTTGGGGTTCATCTCATACTTCTGAAGGTTTGAGGGTGCTGCCTGTTCCATACTCCCCCTACTCCTAGCCTTTTAGGGGTACAAACAATAGTAATTGGGGCCTAGTGTGGTTGTGTACGTGTGATATACATACACTTTTTTTGGATCATATTTTCTATTCCGCTATTTAATCAAAAACCTTTGGGGATCAGTTAAATTGGGGGATAGTCTGTGTTGGTACGTGTGAGAGAGATCCACCTTTCCAAGTTGTTGGGGTTCATCTCATACTTCTGAAGGTTTGAGGGTGCTGCCTGTTCCATACTCCCCCTACTCCTAGCCTTTTAGGGGTACAAACAATAGTAATTGGGGCCTAGTGTGGTTGTGTACGTGTGATATACATACACTTTTTTGGGATCATATTTTCTATTCCGCTATTTAATCAAAAACCTTTGGGGATCAGTTAAATTGGGGGATAGTCTGTGTTGGTACGTGTGAGAGAGATCCACCTTTCCAAGTTGTTGGGGTTCATCTCATACTTCTGAAGGTTTGAGGGTGCTGCCTGTTCCATACTCCCCCTACTCCTAGCCTTTTAGGGGTACAAACAATAGTAATTGGGGCCTAGTGTGGTTGTGTACGTGTGATATACATACACTTTTTTGGGATCATATTTTCTATTCCGCTATTTAATCAAAAACCTCTGGGGATCAGTTAAATTGGGGGATAGTCTGTGTTGGTACGTGTGAGAGAGATCCACCTTTCCAAGTTGTTGGGGTTCATCTCATACTTCTGAAGGTTTGAGGGTGCTGCCTGTTCCATACTCCCCCTACTCCTAGCCTTTTAGGGGTACAAACAATAGTAATTGGGGCCTAGTGTGGTTGTGTACGTGTGATATACATACACTTTTTTGGGATCATATTTTCTATTCCGCTATTTAATCAAAAACCTTTGGGGATCAGTTAAATTGGGGGATAGTCTGTGTTGGTACGTGTGAGAGAGATCCACCTTTCCAAGTTGTTGGGGTTCATCTCATACTTCTGAAGGTTTGAGGGTGCTGCCTGTTCCATACTCCCCCTACTCCTCATCTAGCCTTTTAGGGGTACAAACAATAGTAATTGGGGCCTAGTGTGGTTGTGTACGTGCGAGATACATACACTTTTTTTGATCATATTTCCTATTCCGCTATTCAATAAAAACCTTTGAGGATCAATTGAATTGCGGGATAGTCTGTGTCGGTACGTGTGAGAGAGATCCACCTTTCCAAGTTGTTGGGGTTCATCTCATACTTCTGAAGGTTTGAGGGTGCTGCCTGTTCCATACTCCCCCTACTCCTCATCTAGCCTTTTAGGGGTACAAACAATAGTAATTGGGGCCTAGTGTGGTTGTGTACGTGTGATATACATACACTTTTTTTGGATCATATTTTCTATTCCGCTATTTAATCAAAAACCTTTGGGGATCAGTTAAATTGGGGGATAGTCTGTGTTGGTACGTGTGAGAGAGATCCACCTTTCCAAGTTGTTGGGGTTCATCTCATACTTCTGAAGGTTTGAGGGTGCTGCCTGTTCCATACTCCCCCTACTCCTCATCTAGCCTTTTAGGGGTACAAACAATAGTAATTGGGGCCTAGTGTGGTTGTGTACGTGCGAGATACATACACTTTTTTTGAACATATTTCCTATTCCGCTATTCAATAAAAACCTTTGAGGATCAATTGAATTGCGGGATAGTCTGTGTCGGTACGTGTGAGAGAGATCCACCTTTCCAAGTTGTTGGGGTTCATCTCATACTTCTGAAGGTTTGAGGGTGCTGCCTGTTCCATACCCCCCCTACTCCTCATCTAGCCTTTTAGGGGTACAAACAATAGTAATTGGGGCCTAGTGTGGTTGTGTACGTGCGAGATACATACACTTTTTTTGATCATATTTCCTATTCCGCTATTCAATAAAAACCTTTGAGGATCAATTGAATTGCGGGATAGTCTGTGTCGGTACGTGTGAGAGAGATCCACCTTTCCAAGTTGTTGGGGTTCATCTCATACTTCTGAAGGTTTGAGGGTGCTGCCTGTTCCATACTCCCCCTACTCCTCATCTAGCCTTTTAGGGGTACAAACAATAGTAATTGGGGCCTAGTGTGGTTGTGTACGTGTGATATACATACACTTTTTTTGATCATATTTCCTATTCCGCTATTCAATAAAAACCTTTGAGGATCAATTGAATTGCGGGATAGTCTGTGTCGGTACGTGTGAGAGAGATCCACCTTTCCAAGTTGTTGGGGTTCATCTCATACTTCTGAAGGTTTGAGGGTGCTGCCTGTTCCATACCCCCCCTACTCCTCATCTAGCCTTTTAGGGGTACAAACAATAGTAATTGGGGCCTAGTGTGGTTGTGTACGTGCGAGATACATACACTTTTTTTGATCATATTTCCTATTCCGCTATTCAATAAAAACTTTTGAGGATCAATTGAATTGCGGGATAGTCTGTGTCGGTACGTGTGAGAGAGATCCACCTTTCCAAGTTGTTGGGGTTCATCTCATACTTCTGAAGGTTTGAGGGTGCTGCCTGTTCCATACCCCCCCTACTCCTCATCTAGCCTTTTAGGGGTACAAACAATAGTAATTGGGGCCTAGTGTGGTTGTGTACGTGCGAGATACATACACTTTTTTTGATCATATTTCCTATTCCGCTATTCAATAAAAACCTTTGAGGATCAATTGAATTGCGGGATAGTCTGTGTCGGTACGTGTGAGAGAGATCCACCTTTCCAAGTTGTTGGGGTTCATCTCATACTTCTGAAGGTTTGAGGGTGCTGCCTGTTCCATACTCCCCCTACTCCTCATCTAGCCTTTTAGGGGTACAAACAATAGTAATTGGGGCCTAGTGTGGTTGTGTACGTGTGATATACATACACTTTTTTTGGATCATATTTTCTATTCCGCTATTCAATAAAAACCTTTCTAGGGCAAGATCTTAAATTACAGAAATATGAGGAGACCGTCAAATAAGGGCCGTGGCCTGGGTCGTGGTGCTGCTGGTAGAGCTCCTGTTGCAAGGAGAGGACATGGTCGATCTGTGCCAGCTACACGCACAAGTGAAACACCTTCCTCAAGTGTGAGTAGGCGACAGAACCTGCATCAGTATTTGGTAGGGCATCAAACGCCCCTAGAAGTGATGAGGCCAGAACAAGTTGAGGCGATAGTAGATTGGTTTGCTGCTGACAGTGCCTCCAGTTCCTTCACATTGTCTCCCACCCAGTCTACTGCAGAAAGGTCAGAGTTGGCACCTGCAGCCAATGTCCAACCGTCTTTCACCTCACCCCCTTGCAAATCAGGCCAGCAGTCTGAGCCCCAAGCCATACAGCAGTCTCTTATTCTTTTTGAGGACTCTGTCAGCAGGGTTTCCCAGGGCCATCCACCTAGCCCTGCCCCAGAAGTGGAAGAGATTGAGTGCAGCGATGCCCAACCACTTATTTCTCAAGATGAGTACATGCAAGGATCATCGCAGCACGTCTCCGATGATGACGAAACGCAGGTGCCAACTGCTGCGGCGTTCAGCATTGTGGAGACCGACAAGGAGGGCAGGGGTGAAGACTGGGTGGAAGATGATGTGGAGGACGATGAGGTCCTCGACCCCACATGGAATGAACGTCATGCAGGTGACCTGAGTAGTTTGGAGGAAGAGGCGGTGGTCGCACAGAGCCACCAGCACAGCAGAAGAGGGAGCAGGGTGCAGAAGCGGAGCGGCCGTGCCCTAGACACTACGCCCGCTACTGCCCAACGCAGCAAGGGAACGAGCGCACCAAAGTCAGCTCAAAGGAGTTCTCTAGCGTGGAAGTTCTTTAGAAAATGTGCTGATGACAGGACACGAGTGGTTTGCACCCTGTGCAATCAGAGCTTGAAGCGAGGCATGAACCTTCTCAACCTGAGCACAACCTGCATGATCAGGCATCTAAGTGCAAAGCACGAGCTGCAGTGGAGTACACACCTTCAAAACCAAGAAACGTCTCTGGCTCATCCTGCTTCCTCTTCTGCTGCAGTCTCGGCCGCTCCAGCCACATCTGTAGTGATACCGGCACCTGCCACCCCGCAAACAGACGATCTGTCAGCAACACCACCACCTGGGTCACCAACAACCATCTCCACAATGTCCCGTGGAAGCGTTCAGCTTTCCATCTCCCAAACACTTGAGAGGAAGAGGAAGTACCCCCCTACCCACCCGCGATCCCTGGCCCTGAATGCCAGCATTTCAAAATTATTGGCCTTTGAAATGCTGTCATTCCGTCTGGTGGAGACGCACAGTTTTAAAAACCTTATGTCGGTGGCTGTCCCACAGTACGTCGTGCCCAGCCGCCACTACTTTTCCAGGCAAGCCATCCCTTCCCTGCACAACCAAGTGGGGGAAAATATCAGGTGTGCACTGCGCAACGCTATCTGTGCCAAGGTCCACCTAACTACGGATACGTGGACCAGTAAGCACGGTCAGGGGCGTTATATCTCCCTAACGGCACACTGGGTAAATGCAGTGGCGGATGGGCCTGAGGCGGATAGCAATTTGGCGCATGTCCTTCCACCACCGAGGATTGCAGGGCGCTTCAGTTTGCCTCCTGTTCGTAACTCCTCCTACTCCGCTTCCTCATCCTCTACCGCCTCCTCATCCGGACAGCGTAACACCTTCACCACCAACTTCAGCACGGCCAGGGGTAAACGACAGCAGGCAGTTTTACAACTTGCCTGTTTGGGGGACAAACCACACACCGCGCAGGAGTTGTGGAGGAGCATGGAACAGCAGACAAATGAGTGGTTGCTGCCAGCGAGCCTCAAGCCCGGCCTGGTGGTGTGTGATAACGGGCGAAATCTCATAGCAGCTCTGGGCCTAGCCGGTTTGACGCACATCCCTTGCCTGGCGCATGTGCTGAATTTGGTGGTGCAGAGGTTCCTTAAAAACTACCCCGATATGTCAGAGCTGCTGCAGAAAGTGCGGGCCGTTTGTGCGCACTTTCGGCGTTCTCACCCTGCTGCTGCTCGCCTGGCAGCGCTGCAGCGTAACTTCGGCCTTCCCGCTCACCGCCTCATATGTGACGTGCCCACAAGGTGGAACTCCACCTTGCACATGCTGGAAAGACTGTGCGAGCAGCAGCAGGCCATAGTGGAGTTTCAGCTGCAGCACGCACGCGTGAGTCGCTCTGCGGAACAGCACCACTTCACCACCAATAACTGGGCCTCCATGCGAGACCTGTGTGCCTTGTTGCGCTGTTTTGAGTACTCCACCAACATGGCCAGTGGCAATGACGCCGTTCTCAGCTTAACTATCCCACTTCTATGCCTCCTTGAAAAAACAATTCGGGCGATGATGGAAGAGGATGTGGCACAGGATGAGGAGGAGGAGGAGGATGAAGAGGTAACATTTCCAAGGCTTTCAGGGCAGTCATTCGCAAGGGGCTCCGAGGGTGGGTTCCTGCACACGCAAACGCCAGGGACGCAATTGTCCAGCAGGGGCACAGTTCTGGAGGATGAGGAGGATGAGGAGGAGGAGGAGCTGGAGGAGGAGATGGAACCATGTTCACAGCAGGGTGGCACCCAGGCCAGCTCATGGCCATCACTGGTGCGTGGCTGGGGGGATACAGAGGACACGGACGATACACCTCCCACAGAGGACAGCCTTTCGTTGCCTCTGGGCAGCCTGGCACACATGAGCGATTACATGCTGCAGTGTCTCCACAACGACCGCCGAGTTGCCCACATTCTAACTTGTGCTGATTACTGGGTGGCCACGCTGCTGGATCCCCGTTACAAGGACAACGTACCGTCCTTAATTCACTCACTGGAGCGCGATCGCAAGATGCGCGAGTACAAGCGCACGCTGGTAGACGCCATGCTGCTGGCATTCCCATCTGACAGCGGGGCCACAGTGGAAGCACAAGGCAGAGGAGGAGGAGGAGGAGGTCGCCAACGCAACCAGGGCACCGCCAGCACCTCAGAAGGCAGGGTTAGCATGGCCGAAATGTGGAAAAGCTTTGTCAGCACGCCACAACAAACAGCAGCACCAGCAGCTCAGATGGAACGTCTTAGCAGGAGGCAGCATTTTACCAACATGGTGGAGCAGTATGTGTGCACACGCCTACATGTAGTGAATGACGGGTCTGCCCCCTTCAACTTCTGGGTCTCCAAATTGGGCACATGGCCTGAGCTTGCCCTTTACGCCTTGGAGGTGCTGGCGTGCCCTGCAGCCAGTGTATTATCTGAACGGGTATTTAGCACGGCTGGGGGCGTTATAACAGACAAGCGCAGCCGCCTGTCCAGAGACAATGTGGACAAGCTCACGTTCATTAAAATGAACCAGGCATGGATCCCACGGGACTTTTCCGTACCTTATGCAGAATAGCAATGGATACCGACCTTACCCACCCATTGTTCCATTTTTGCTCTTTCTCACTCTTTTGGGGTGTACCCTCATTTAAAATTTTTGAAAAGAAGCAGTGTTGGCTACCTCGTCCTCCTCCTCAGGGCCAGATTAATGTAGGGGCTATTGGAGCTGCAGCTCCAGGCCCCTACCTTTTATATAGGCCCCGGGTTGGCCATATTCACTGTTACCGCTCTTCTGTCACTTGTAAACACAGAAGTCTGGCTTCTATGCTCGCTTCCCCAGGCAGCACCCTCAGAACCTCCCCACACAGCGTGAAGGCCGGACAAGGAGGGACAGTTGGCGATGCATGGATGTGTTTATGGGCTTCAGAGACAGCATCCCATGTTGAATTAGGCATGCATGGCTGCACCCTTCCTCCTCTGGGTGCATGGCAAGGCACGGCCCTTAAGGCCCTTCAAAATCCTCAGCACCAAGCCCATGATGCTGTTAATCCGGCCCTGGTCCTCCTCCACCGCCGCTTCCACCTACACCGCCCATAGGTGTGCGCAGCCTATTGCATTAAGGTGTGCACCCCAAAGTTGAAATACACATGCATGTGTTTGCCAGCAGGGAGAGTAATGTATCGGGGCCATGTACCTGTAGGCAAGGAGAAATAGAGCAGAGCAGGTCCCAGGGAGATCTTTCCCATCTCCTCACTGGCAATGCTATGTGCCCTAGGTGATTAGGGTGTGCCCAGGCACACCCAGCACACCCTGTGCGCACGCCTATGTCACCGCCACATCCACCACCACCTCAACCTCCCTCCTACTCCATATGGGCCTCGTCCTTCAGAGATGAAGAAGAACATTGTTTTATTTTTCTGTTTTTTTTTTGTTGTTTTAAGTTATTTCCCTATCCACATTTGTTTGCAGAGCACTTGCCATGCTCTTAATTACGTTTTGCTGCCATTTGCAGCACTCTAGCCCTTTCCTTTGGTGTTTTAGAGCCATTTTAGTGCCTTAAAGTTCGGGTCCCCATTGACTTCAATGGGGTTCGGTGTCCGGGAAAAGTTCGGTAAAAGTCCGGGACACGGACCCGGACTTTTTTTTAAAGTTCGGCCGAACCCGTCGAACACGGACATCTAGGTGTTCGCTCAACCCTACCTGTAACCCCAGGGACCTTCACCGGAGTGGTCCCCTTTAAGCTGGGCAGAACCCTAGGGGTAGTTCACAGTACTCACAAACTTGGAATGCTTTCCTGGAACTGATCCCCTCTTTCTCTGCTGGTCCTCGGGACACACCAGATCCTCTCTGCAGCTCAGCTCAGCTCTCTCTCTCTGGATTCTCAGACAAACCGCCCGAGACACTTGATCCTCCTGACAGGAGGAGAGACAGTCATACTCTTCCCTCCTGGGACTCTGCTTCCCGCAAACGATGCTGCAGCATGCACTCCCTCCAAACTTATACCCACTCCCAGAATCCTCTGAGGCAGAATCTTCGTTCTGGGGTAGATACAGGCCTGAATGTGCCTCTGATTGGGTTTCCTCCACTACCCAATGAGAACCCTCTCATGGAGCCAGTGGGGAGACTTCCCTCTCAGCAGCCACACCTGGGAGACATGACAGCCCAGCTGAAAATCATGGCCGATCCTGTTAGGCAGCCAAGGCCCACTATACTTTTACCTAGCACCTACCTTGTAGGGTGCTACATATATAATTATGTTATTATTGAATTTGTTTACACAAATAAAGTACAAAGAAAGGTATGACATGCATCAAAGGACAGTTGTCGTAGATACAACATACAGGGGTATTAAAGGTTTATAGTACATACCAAAGATAAACCAGAACAGGTAAGTTAGGAAACATAGCGCAAAGTAGTGATGGTCAGGTCGCAGCATGAAACATGAATCAAGTACCGGGGCATCTGAACCATCACACACACCAGAGGGTAAATTATTAAGCAGCAAACGGTAAGATGGCTGCAAGTAGAAACATTGGGGGGGGGGGGGATCACCATATTCAGATTGGTCCTAGAATTTCCAACACTTATTAAACTGCAGGAGAGTATCGGTAGCAGTTGCAGTAAAGTATTCCATTCTCCAGATGTCAGCTATAATGTTTAAAAGTTGAAGGTGGGTCAGTGGGCAACCAGCGCAGAGGACTAGCTCTCCTAGCCGCCAAAAGTATGTAAGAGATCAAACGTTTGACTGGTTTAGCAACGCTGAAAAAGGGAAGATCTAATAAATAATGAACAAGTTCAAATGGAAAGGGCATGTTAAATATTTGTTGGAGTAGCAGCATAACATTATTCCAAAAAGGTCCTAATTGAGAACATTGCCAGAAGAGGTGGATGCCAGAACACAATGCTGTAAGTGAGGAGTCCGGGATGTACAACTTCTGGGGTTCTGTACCAGAACATTAATATTTTCAGGGCAGTCTCTCTGCACCACACATCTAGATGTTTGAAAAGCAGAAGTCCAGACCTTATCCCAAAGAGACAAAGACTAGAGCCTCTGAAGAATATGTGCCCATTTACGCAAATAGGAGTGGGTTTCTTCCATAAGGGGGCTGCTCCGAGAAGAATTTTGTATAGGGAAGAAAACAAATGGAATTGATAGGGGCCTTGGGCACATACTGTATGTATTAAAATTTAGTCAGTCTATCTAAAGCAGTGGTTCTCAACTCCTGTCCTCAGGACCCCCTAACATGCCTGGTTTGCAAGATAACTGAAATACATCACAGGTGATGTAATGTGCTGCTCAGTGATTGCAGTTTCTCTAGTCTGCATTTCCCCAAGGTAATACCTAAAATCTGGCCTGTTAGTGGTTCCAGAGGAGAGGGATTGAGAACCACTGATCTAAAGTAAGAGACGCAGACATAGACTGAAAAAAGTGTTTGACCTGTAAATAGAAAAACAACAAAGTGTTGGGAATATGACAATTTTCCCGTAAGCCCTCAATTCCCTATTTCTGACATGACAGCCTCCCAGTGGCATCACTAGGGGGGTGCGGATTGCACCTGGGTGACGCCCGCCAGAGGGGTGACTCCTTAGGGCAGCAGCACCACACCCCTACACTGATCTGCATCTCTCGCCGGCTGTCCCCCTGTCTCACACAGTGGAGCAGACCGAAGCTGTCTCCCCCTCCTAGTGGTTTACATCTACACAGGTGGTGGGACACCACTGTGCATGTTCCGCTCTGACCTAAGGTACATACATTGTAATGTAGATGGACAGAGGAGGGGGACAGTGACCAGGAAGGGGGGCAAGTTTTTTTTTTAAAAAAGGGGGAGTGATTGGAGGAGGGGAGGGTTAAGAGGACATGTGCTGGGGGGGGGGGGTTCATATGCTAGAAATGGGGGTTGGATTTGAAATCCAACCCTCCAAAAGAGCACAAGCCCTCTCCCCTCCCCTCTCCCCCAGCACACATCCAAACCCTCACCTTCCAACTAGCACAAGTGGATAAGGGGGTCTATACTGATGAAAGGGAGTCTGCACTGAGGGGAGGGAGTGCTGCATTGATGGATAGGGGTCTATACTGATGGAAGGGGGGTCTATACTGAGGGTGGGGTCTATACTGATGGAGGGTACTGTACAGAGGGGGGTCTGGGGTCTGCACTGAGGGGGGTCTGTACTGATGGAAGAGGGTCTGCACTGATGGTGAAGGGTGTATACTGATGGAAGAGGGGACCTATACTAAAGGGGGGTCTGCACTGATGGTGGGGGCCTGTACTGATGTAGAGGGGTCTATAATGATGGAAGGGGGGGTCTGTATTGAGGGGGGTCTGCACTGATGGAGGAGGGTCTGCACTAAGAGGAGGGGGGTCTGTACTGATTTAGAGGGGTCTATACTGAGGGGGTGTGGTCTGAACTGATGAAGGGGGGTCTGCACTGATGTAGGGGTGTGTCTGTACTGATGGAGGGGGTCTGTACTGATGGAAGGGGGGTCTACACTGATAGATGAGCGACTGCACTGATGAAGGGGGATCTATACTGATAGAGGGGGGTCTATTCTGTGGGAGGGGGTGTAAACTTGTTGGGGGGGTCTATACTGTGGGGGTCTGTACTTAGTGGGAGGTCTGTACTGAGAGAGGGGGGTCTATACTGATGGAGGGGAGTCTGCACTGATGGAGGGGGTCAGTATTGATGGAGGGGGTCAGTACTAATGGAGGGGGGTCTTCACTGAGGGAGGAGGAGGGTTTGCACTGAGGGGAGGGGGGTCTATACTGATAGTGAGGGGTCTGTACTGATGGAAGGGGGAGTCTATACTGAGGGGGGGTCTGCACTGATGGAGGGGGGTCTGCACTGATGAAGGGTCTGCACTGAGGAGGGTAGTGATGCAGGGGGGTCTACACTGAGGGGAGGGGGGCTAAGCTGATGGAGGGGGGGAATATCTGTACTGATGGAGGTTGATGTCTTTTTTCAACCTCACTAACTACACTGATGGAGGGGTCTATACTGATGGAAGAGGGGGAGGTCTGCACTGATGGAGGGGGGGGTCTGTACTGAGGGGAGGGGGGTCTATACTGATAGTGAGGGGTCTGTACTGATGGAAGGGGGAATCTATACTGAGGGGGGGGGGGGGTCTGCACTGATGGAGGGGGGTCTGCACTGATGAAGGGTCTGCACTGAGGAGGGTACTGATGCAGTGGGGTCGACACTGAGGGGAGGGGGGTTAAACTGATGGAGGGGGATCTGTACTGATGGAGGGGGGTCTGTGCTGATGGAGGAGGGTCTGCATTGAGGGAGGGGGGTCTGCACTAAGAGAGATGGGTCTGTACTGAGTGAGAGGGGTCTATAGTGCAGGAGGGGGGTCTGTACTTAGTGAGGGTGGTCTATAATGAGGGAGGGGGAGCAATACTGTGGGAGGTGGTCTGTACTTAGTGGGAGGGGGGTATATACTGAGGGAGGGGGCTCTGTACTAATGGAGGGGGGTCTGTACTGGTGGAGAGGGGCCTATACTGAAGGAGAGGGGTTTAGACTTAGTGGGGAGGGATGACATTTTTGACAATTTTTTTTATGCACCTTATGACACCAACCCTAGTGTGACACCACTGCAGCTTCCCCATGTATCCATCACCAGTAGACATGTGAGCATTTCAAATCTATCAGAGGGTTGAGGTTACACAAGAACTTCTTGAATGCCTCATTTTATTCTAGGGTACATGTGCTTTTATTACATCCATGCAAGGCACATGAGATAGGTATCACATTAGTATTATAAAGCCACAGTATATATACTGTATATATATATATATATATATATATATATATATATATATATATATATATATATATATATATTCGCCTTACTATTATTATTATTATATTATTATTAGCACTATAATACAGTACTATGTGATACTGAGAAAAAAAATGGAGAGTAATGGAGACAGGAAATGAAAAAGGTTTGAATAGATAGCTTTGAATTCTATATTTTTGCTTTGGATACTAAGTGCTTTGGCTTCAGCTTTTTGGAGTCAGGCTCCCTGCCTTACAGGGTCAAGCTGTTTACCTACAGTAATGTCATCATAATGATACACAGGGAATCTGGCGGGTTGCA
Source organism: Pelophylax lessonae (assembly GCF_965119305.1). Taxonomy (NCBI): domain Eukaryota; kingdom Metazoa; phylum Chordata; class Amphibia; order Anura; family Ranidae; genus Pelophylax; species Pelophylax lessonae. Next base: position 450,268,737 of record NC_138770.1, read on the forward strand.
TAACAGGTTGTATTACTTACCTGACTTTCCCCTCCAGCAAGCTCCTGACTGCAGTCACGTTCCTGTCTCCACCAAGTACAATGTAGAGTCAATAGAGCTGCATTGTATCCAATGATGTCAAGGCTCTTCCAACATACTGGTGCTTTGAGGAGAAGATAGCAGCGCAGTAGCCTGCCAAGAAGGACAGTCGGAAAAGTAACATAGCCTGTTATGCAATCCCCTAAACAGTGGCGGCTGGTGCATCTGGGGCACAGGGGCGCCCCCCCCCCCATCCATGCATCCGGCCCCCTAATCTACATGCGGGGTGCCAGACGCATAGAGTTCAATGGGGCTTTTTTTTTTAACCATGTGATTAGAGCCAGAGGCTCTCACAGGCTAAAAAAAAAGGGTGGGCTCGGGGCACAGAGCACTGCGACCCGTGCCCACCCAGTTGTGTGACAATAGCGAATAAAAATTTGCTATTGTCACACGGATCCTCCTCCTGGCCAATCAGGAAGCGGGCTCTGAGACCCGTTTCCCAATTGGCCGAAAGGAGAAGTCATGTCATTGGGTATGGAAGAGGAGGAGGGAGGAGACACAGAAGACAGGGGGAAGAAGCCGCCACCGCCGTCACCGTCGCTAATGTCCAGGCAGGGTGAGTGATCCCATCCTGTGGGTCCTGTCCTGCTATGGTCTGGGGGTGTGCGGCCTGGTGTGGTGCGGTCCATCTTCCGTCTCCCTCCCACCCCCTCCGGCCCATGGGGCACCAGCTGCCACTGCCCCTAAACCTACTTAACCAGCATTCAAGTTTTTTTTTTTTCTGTTGTGCCTAGAATTAATTGGGCTTTAATTTATTGCAGCTTACCAGCCCTTTTTCTCCATGTACTTCCATAGCAAGTTGCTTGCTATGGGTGCACATATGCATGCTTATTTCTGAGCTAATTGTGTCTGTGGAGCTTTGCCCCATTCTCCACTTCCTCACAACATTTGATTAACAGCAGCAGGAGCCAATGGCTGTTGCTGCTGTCTGAGTTCATTTGTGAAGAGGAAAAGAGGAGAGAAGAGATCCATCCAGCTGTGCACAGTACTACATCAGTTGAGGACTCCGGTAAGTATTTAGGGAGGTGGGGGAGGACAGCAAGCTGTAAAACAGTTTTTACCTTAATGCAAAAAATTCATTAAGATGAAAAAAGTTTTGGTTTTAGAATCACTTTTAATTTAGCCCTTGCTGCTAGGTTTTATTTAGCCTGAGCTTTGATTGTTATAATAATCTTGTTTTCATTGAATTTACCCATTACTGTTATTTATGTCTGCCTGTTCCAGGTGGTGTTCTGAGATCACCTAGTTCCTAAGTGCATTCAGGTGGAATGAAGCAAGAAGATGGCTGCCTGTATGGATCATCTTGAGAAGAAACTTTACTGCTGAAGTGTGTCCTGGAGAGCTTAGTATAAACTATTGCTGGTGGACATTGCAGGAACTTAGAGGTGTTAATTCTAAAAGGTACTCATGATGCTCATGGTGTTTTACAGTCTAAAGTGTACAGATTACCACATTTGGCTCAAATGACTTTAGCTCTGTGTTGACTGTATTTAGAAGTCTGTAGTAGTTTTTTTTTGTTGCTTTTTGGGGTACTCGTAACCTAACCCTCTCTCCTAGAGTTTTTTTTTTTTATCACTTAAATGTTTTAAAGTGACTGGTACCCAAATTCATCCAATACAAAGAGTCAAGGATGTCACCCTGAGGAATTGCAAGTCCACTGAGCCATCTGAGAGTCCTCATCCACCTCCCAGGAGTATGAGGGGGGGGGGGGGGGCGGCTACATTTAATATACTTCAACGTTACTGCAAAACATACATATATAGTTTACTATACAACAAATAGAGAAGACATTTAGGGATGTATTTATAAAAATATAAAAATTGTTGGGAATACATTTGTGCTATTTAAAAGTCATGTTCACTGGTAGATTTGCAAATTTGTCTGCACAATCACCAGGCTGGAAAACATTTGAGGCCTTGAGCCAACATATGCAGTTGATAGAGACTGCTGAAATTTAATGATAAGGCAATGATTTCCTATGGTAGTTGGAACTCTAGGGCTCCTCCTGGGGTTCTTTCAGCAATAGGCAATTTCTGTTGTTCAGATAAGTTTCCATTAAAACAATTGCTTTTTCAAACTTTTGTAAAGGGGCATTCTCCTCATTGACCACCAATGTAAGGAACATTCTTCACAACTAACCATCAGTGTAGCGGGGTCACCAACTGACCACAAGTGTATGGGTGAATTTCTCCACTGGCCATCAATGTAAGGGACCACTTTTTCACTAAGCTCAATAAATGTGAGCAAGCACTACAATTTCACTGTCTGCATATATTTTGTGCCCATTATTTTTTCTTTAAATAATTGTTATTGCTAAAATAATGTCACATAATATAATGTAAACCTGGGCATCAAAAATATTAAGTACACCAAATTCCTTATTATTTTATTTATTTTCACAACTTGTAAAGCTGTAAACACAATAATAACTAGCAGGGGTTCTCTGAGGCCTACAAAATATTTCAAGAGTTCCTCTGTGTTAAAAGTTTGAGAAAAGCTGCCCTGTAGAGATTCCCTTCGTGCCTAGTGCTGAGCCTGTTTTTTTTTTCTTTTTTTTCTTTTTTTTAGCACTTGCAAAGCCCCGTTTTTATTTTTACATTTTTATTTTTTTACTCATTTGTAATACTAGTCTACTTGCAATTCCGCATTGGTGTGGAAGGCATTGATTGAAAAAACAAGGATGCTCCTCACAAAGCTCCAATACTGAATGCAGAGAGGCTTTGGACTCCTAACAACAGCGAAGCACAGAAAAGAGTGGCGGCATAAGTCAAGCGGTGTGGTCCGCGGAGCTGTCAGGAAAGGTCTTACCATAATACAGATGCTGTTTTCAGGCACACGTATGCGCATGTGCCAGCCAAGCATAAGCCGAACAGATATCAGCATACATGCACACGCGCATGCGCGAATGTGTATCTGTCACCAAGTCTGGCGCCAAACAGCCTATTTAAACAGAGCTTCAGCACTGGCTAATTGCGGTTTTGTCTACAGCGTTCTATGTTTGTCCTGGCATTCCTGATTCCTGCGTTTGACCTCTGATCTTGACTGGGCTTGCTCCCGACCATTCCTGTCTGCTAATTGTCCTGACCCCTTGCTTCTTCTCAAATTCTGTCTTTGCCTGCTGCACCTGTTTTTCCTGCATCCGTTGCCGATTCTGCCTGTGACCCGACTATACTGCTGTCTGCTGTATTTGTCTGTCTGTTACTGACCCGGCTCGTCTGACCCTGCTTCCCGCTCTTCCAGCCTGCTACAGCTCCTTCAGTCCAGCTCTGCATCTTCTGGTACCTGCTTCCTGTTGTGCATCCACAGTCTGTCTTCAGCCAAGCCGAGCCAGTCTGCCTACCACCAGCTATCCTGCTGGCACGTCTACCAGCACAGACTACTGGACTGATCATAGGCGCTCTTACCCCGCCGTGCTCCAATGGCTACTGTTTCACCACCAGTGGCCCTCGACCTAGAGCTGTACAAGAGGCCTTCCTCCGCACGTCAGGCTCAACCAAACAGGTATGTGACAGGAGTCCTCTGATGTGGCCGGCGACCTCCTGCCCTGGAATGGCGGGTCAGCAAGCCTCCAATCTGATAAAATAAAACAGAAGGGTGGATCGGATCGAAGGGCCCATAGAGGAGAGTGGGCTGTGTCCCTGTCTGCTCTGCATAAGCAGAGCAGACATGGCCCTGTCATCTGCCCGCTATGCTCATTGTAGCCTGCGACCAATTACCAAGTTTCTTAAGTGTCCATCGTTCTTCAAAAGGTTGGGCACCCCTGTGTTAAAGCCTGGATTCCAAATAGTGGAGCAAAATCTCTCTTTCCAACACTGGCTCCACTCACTTACTGCCATCTTCAAATAAAGTTAGCTCAGATGCCTGGTGTACTAGGCTGGTAGCATCATGGGGAAATGCATGACTTCTATCTATTTGTTTATTCTTTTAATATAAAGTATGAACAAAACAAAGTGCTGAACCCGAGAAAAAGTGTTTTCTACTACAGAAAATCACTACTGATGTTGTGCTTTTATTGCCAACATTTACCTGGGTGAACAATTGGTATCAACTCATTTTCACTATTGTAAATAATGACTATTTTATCAAATTATTACCATAGAATGGGACATAGATGATGTGGCTCCCTCTGCACACATTTGTTATGTCATACAGTTAAAATGTATTTCTAATACTTGAAATCAATGTTCTAGGAACATAAAATTCATTATTATTTTGAGCAGAGGGTGGGGTGTCCTTGTTTTTACGCTTTACCATACTAATGTATCCTCCAGTGATGAAGGACATATATTCTAGCATCAGCAATTTGACTGGCCTTTAGGCTTGCAGACAAGCAATGATGGGGATGTCGGCCATTTTGCCCGATGCTCTATATATATGGGGCTGGGGATGCATGCCATTTAAAAAAAAAAGAAGTACACCAGATATATAAGTTGCAGATTGAGCTATATGTGCATATTCAGAGACGCCAACTGGCGAAGTTTGGATTGGATTCTAAACTTGAACACGTTTGCTCCACTCATTTCTTCTTGGAAATCCTTCTATCTGACATCTAAAGACAAAACTCACGTGCCAAAAAGTGCTACCAAATGCACATAAAAACTCAGCAAGGAAATGTAAAACAGATCAAGGTATACATTTTTTATGTCATATATTTATTATGTTTTTCCAATACTTGGAATCAGTGTTCTATTAACATCCAATTCATTATTGTACTCAGGAATACAACTAACATATACTTCCCTATTTCTGTAAAGTCCTATTTTCAGTGAAAGCATGTGACTGACTGGGCATACCACAATGACAAAGACGTGTTACAATTAAGGAAAATGTGTTTACCCTTATCAGTCTTCAAAAAAGTACCCCCAGGTCAGTTTAGGGTCAATTTAAGACTAGATTAGCAATGCAAAAAGCAGATTTATAGCTTGTTCAATATTTATTTTTTTTACATCCTTTCCAAAAAATCAGCAACTCTGGAACCGTACATGCAGCTCAGTAAGTGCTATTTAAGCATTTGGCATAAAGAAAAATTGCACATGGTAAGAGCCTTTTCATACTGAGGTGCTTGAAAACTGCCCATAAAACGCTGAGCACTTTGCGGCCCTTTTCAGGCACTTTTGAGGAGTTAGTGGTGCGCTTTTTTAAGGACACGTGACTCAAAAACTGCTTCAAGAACCATTTTGAGGCACTTTTGAAGTGCCTTTGAGGCACTTTTGAAGCACTTTTCAATGCTCTTCTGAGGCCCTTCCAATTCATTTCATAAGAGAGGGGCGTTTTTGAGGCGCTTTTATTAGTGCTTCAAACATGCTCCAAAGAGGCTGCTTGCGGGATCTTTTTCTGCTAGCGCACTGCCTCAGTGTGAAAGCATTCATTGATTTTAATGGGAATAGGTTTTCCTGAGCTTTTCAGGCGCATTTTTTAGCACCAAGACACTTGAAAAGTGCCTCAGTGTGAAAGGGCTTTTAGGGTTTATAGTGTATCCATTCAGATCTAAACACAGCAGTACTGTAAACTATGTGCCCATGCACACATATGCTTTGTGCCCTATAATGTTCCACTGCATTAAGCTGCATAAAGGGCTGCGTAAACTGTCGGCGCTATATAAATCCTATATATATAATAATAATAAGCCAAAAAAAGAAAATTCTGTGTTTGGGGTCAGTATTAGATGTTTTTTTTTTTTTTTTTTAATATGCATGAAAGCGTTTGTGATAAAAGTTATAGCGTACATGCATAAATGTATTCTTAGCTGGAAAGTATATATTTTATTTAAAAAAGGCATCAGGTCTGGATTTTGGCAAGGCAGGAAGTGACCAGTGTCCTGGCAAGATACAAAAGGTATATCTGTTTTTCTTTTTTTTATTCTTTATTTGGACAAGAGTTTACAAACTGTGTACACAATCATAGTCACAGTGATAAGGCAGCTCACACTTAGCTGAGAAGTCACAACATAGTCAAAATTACAGCAACTCAGGGAAGGTTCATAAGGCAAAGAACTTACAAAAATAGGATCATATCAAAAGTCCATAAAAAAACCTCCTGGCTAATGTGGAGGTAACCTCTGCAGCAGTAGGTAAGATTCCCAAGCTAACTGTCTGCCAGAGACCTGAACCCCATGTCTTTTGACAAGGATTTTTATATAATTTTTATGAGAGGACAAACAAAAGGTGAGAAAGAAGAAAAGAAAAAAAAGAAAAAAGAAGAGGAGGAGGAAAAGGGGGGTTGAGTCGGGGGGGGGGGGGAACCTAGACCAGCATGGAATAATTGGGTCAATAGTTATCGGCCATGCCATAGCGCTCTAAGCGGAACCCTATTGATCAATCATGTCTTGATAAGCGGTAGAAAAGAATTGACCATGGGTACCACTTATCAAAAAGTAAGCAAGAAAGATTCGGCCATATCACAAACTCAACACTAGGGGAGGAAACATACTATTAAATGAATGGAGATACCTACAGTTAAAACATTTTGTGAGATCCCTTCCTCAACTCATCAGATCTGAGAAAAGAGCTGAACCTTGTGGAAAAGCTCTGTAATCCATTACCAAAAATAAAACATAGTATATCTTTAATACACAAGATGTTAACAGAGATGGTGGGATCGATGAAACTTCCATTTATAGAAAATTGGGAAAAAAAGATAGGATCACCTTTAAAAGAGCATGAAGTGAGCACTATACTGAGAGCCGTACATTACTCTGCAACGGACATAAATACCATTGAAATTAACTGTAGATGCTTATCGAGATGGTATATAACATCGGTAAAAGCACAGAAATGTTAGCCAGAGAAGTTGAAATGGTGGAGGGGTTGTAAGTGCAAGGCACAATGTTTCATATGTAATGGGAATGTCCTAAGATTCGGCAATACTGGTTGAAAGTATAACAACCTATTAGAGAAATCACAAAAATAAATATCACAGATGACCCATGGGCATGTTTATTTCACAAGACTGATAGATCCCTAAAGCTTTACAGAAACTCAATTGTCCCCAACCTGTTGAACGCAGCAAAGAGGGCAATACCAAAAAAATGACCAGATACAGAAAGTCCCACCTTAAGAGATTGGTGCAGTAGAATTGAGTATATATATATATATATATATATATATATATATATATATATATATATATATATATATATATATATATATATATATATATAACATGGAGTATCTGAGCAGTAGAAATGAGGAACAAGAAGTTGTTTTTTTTAATAAATGGAGAAAATGGAGAAAAAAGACCAACAATTACATAGAAATATGGGCAGATTAGGTAGGCAATATATATAAAAAAAAATAAAAATAAAATAAGCGGTAGAAAATAATTGACCACAGATACCACTTATCACAAACCTTCTCATCCAAAGGAGCTGTAAGGCATTACAATATAGTGAAAACACTATATGTGTATAAAATGTGCTAGAATAAATCAATATATAAATCCAGCTGCATACACAAATTGTGTCCACACCTCACAACAAAAACATAAAAATCAAAAAACGTGCTGTGCCAGAAGGGCACAAAAAATAATTAGTGATTACATGAATCAACAAGTGTTATCAACAAAATATGGTGTCCATCATATGTGCTCTGATGAAACATAAATGTTCATATAAAGTGCTCCAAAGTAATGATTAGTATATCCAGGTGATGACAGGACAGCCTCAATCCCTTGTGAATCAAGCAGGAACCACCAGTGTGTGAACTCCCTCCACCAGTAAGATTGGCCTCTCACCTTGATACCAGACCCAAACGGGCCAGCATGAGCATATCAGGGGATAAACAGACTATCACAGGTAACCTCTCCAGCCTTCACCTCCGGGGGTCGCCAGGACATAAAATAAAGATAAAGCAAAGATCTAGTGCTCTCTGAATGTAAATAATGAGCTTTTATTGAGCATAAAGGGGTAACTCACATTTGTTGGGCACTCAGCCGTGCCTGCTGTTATGGCATTCAGTGTTGGAGAGTAGCACCCGAGCGATCGGCGTCAGGCACGCAGGCTCCGCCTCCCTATACGTGTTATGCCTGGAGCGTGGGCTCCGTTTGGCTTCTTCGGTAGGGGTCAATAGTTACAATATCATTGATTTTAGGCAGCCACTGAGAAATAGGAGAAGTGATGGATTGTTTCCAGAAGGCAGGAATGCAAGCCCTAGCTGCATTCAGCAAATGTACCATAAGGAAGGATTTGTACAATATTGAGGTGAAGTAAATAAATAACTCATAGGGTGAGTCCCCAGATCCACTGATGTGAGCTTTAGTATACCAGAAAAGGCAGATTTTTGGACAGTGCCGGAAGATATGTACGAGCCTTCCTCCCACCCACTTCACCCGATTTCAATGGCATAAAATCTTGTAGGCCTGCTCCTGGAACTTATTTGCAATGGAAAACTAGTATGCAGACAGGATCGCCCCCGCTCCACCTGGACCAGAAAGAAAGTAATTTGTGGAACATCCTCCCAATTATTTATGTAAGGAGGAGCAAAACCTTTCAGTGGAATGACCAATAGTTTATACAATTTGGTCAAGAGGTAAGGAAATTATGAGATGTCTTACCTCAAGTGTGGCTCCAATGGTCAGGTGGGCTAGAAGAGGTGAAGAACATGATGGCGAGAAGTATAGAAGGCAAGACATTGGAATTGGAGAAAATTCCTGTTCGATCGTCACCCACACTTTATGTTTTTGCCTGTATGCACCTACTTATCACACGAGATAGGTGGAGGGCCCTAAAGTATGATAAGACATCCAAAAAACTCACTCCGCCTTTCACTTTCGGAAGGGTTAGAAGAAAGATACGGACCTAAGGTCCTTTGCCCCCCCAAAAAACTATCTCAGTTGGGCAAAGAAGTCAGGCGGTAGCCAGACAGGGAACATCTGGATCAGATACAAAATCTGAGGTAACAGTCACTTTGACGGTATTACAGCGTCCAAACCAGGTCAGGTTCAGAGTCCTCTATTTCTGAAGGTCGAGACGTATCTTAGCCAATAGGGGACAGAAATTCACTTCAAGAATGTAATGGCAATCTTTGCAGTTTAAAAAGGATCATGGAGCAAATCTTTCAAGCTAATCACAATACAGCAGGAGAAATGAAGGGTTTAAACAGTAGTATTGTATGGAGATACAAAGGCAATCTATATGTAGTCATTATACGAAGAGGCTTATCCCTCTGAGGACATAAATAAATTCACAAAAAAACATTTCTAATGTTTCTTTCATGTCTTGAGAACTGCACATCTTAAGCAGAATTCCATGGCAGGGTATGACAATGTTCTCTGTCATTCCTTCAAAAAACTGTGAAGCAGGCAGAAAGCCAGAACCACTTCAATGGCATTCTCTACAGTCAGTTGAATCGCGGAAAGGGGAATACATCACTTAGCGTTGCAAACTCCAAATGCGCACTCCGACCAGCATGGCTCAGACAATAGTTTTATATCCTTTGTTTTTCTTAGTGGAGCTAAACTCTCCTATCCTCTACATCCAAGGAAGCTGCCATCTTAGCCTCTGTCTGATCTGCAGTTGCCATGGTGCATCACATGTGATCAGCTATTAACCTCCCTGGTGGTATTCCCAAGTGTGGCTCGGGGTAGAATTTCAGTGCCATTAGCTGTAACCCCGAGCCACACTCAGGGTACCGCCAGGGAGAAGTCGCTGGATCCTGGAAGAGGTTACTTACCTTGTCCCCTGGATCCTGCAATGTATTCCGGCAGTGTACGATAGCCGGATCTTCCGCCAGATGCTGTGTGCCCCGGCTGCCGTTCCCTGCGAGCGTTGTGTCCCAGGGGGGTGGAACTGGCAGCAAATTCAAAAAGTAAAACACACAAACACACTGATATATTGTAATTTAAGTGCCCTTGCCTGCAGTTTTACTGTACTATATATATATATATATATATATATATATATATATATATATATTTTTTTTTTTTTTTTTTTTTACTTATTTATAGTTATTTATTTTATTATAATTTATGATTTTGTGTGTCAAACTTTATCACATCTGGGACTGGGATGTCTACTAGAGTCTTGTTTGGTCAGGTTTAAGTAAGTAATTACTAAGATTGGTTCTGCTTCAACTTAACTCGTAAAAGTAACCCACTAATCTTTGACCACTGACCATTAACCAATAATCTACTCCATAAAAATAGATTAACCCTTAAACGTTTGTTCTTATCTTTTTGTGTTCCAAGGGAGGTGTACCTGTTCTGAAATTTTGGCAATGAAAAACAAAGAAAGTACATTTGCATTTCTCTAAATGATGCTAGGCATACCCAGAAAACAGTAATTTCCTTCAATTCTCTAAAACAAGTACAGATTTTCACTTTAGTATTTTTATTTTTCAGTATCTTTCTAGAGGTGTGTTCAAATAAAAAAACTGACTGTGGTAACTGAATAGTTTCACATGTTGTATGTTTTTTTTTCTCCACACCAGTTATAATCCAATAAAAGCATATACTGAGGACATTTGTGATCCTATGTAGTTTTGACCACATATCAAACAAAAGGTGTGTATTGTAGGAAATCCTCACTCCTAATAAACAACAATTTAACGACACTGTAAATAGACAAGTTACGTAGTTATACTGTAAAACACAGAATAGATGCAATAATGTTAAAATAATGTGTTCATTGCTGCAGTAAAATATGATGTGGAAAGTAAGAACTTGACCGTTGATTAGGAGGAAGATGAGCTAATATCAAATGCTTTCAAAAGAGGGTGAAAGAGGAAAAGTGAAGAAGCCTGGTATCTTGTGCATTTAGTAAACACGTGTACATTATTCACCAGGAACTTGGTCTAGTTTTAGAGGACATGTGATGCACTTAACTTTATAGTCATTGCTGTGTTATAGAAAAGTGTAAAGTACCAAAATGTGGATGACTAAGACAACTGACATTCGCCAATTCAGTTGTTTATGTAGCAGTACAGTAACTATGGTTATGGGCATACATGTAAATTTAGGATAAAGGCAGTTATAGTATATTAGAAATAGCGAACTATAAGCTTCAAAGCAGGTAATTATTCTATTTACAATTCCAAAAATCATTAAAGCCTAACTCTATGATTTAGGAAAAAACAAAATCTACCCTTGCAGTGGGCCGTGGGCAATGGACTACCACAATGCAAGGGATAAATGCTCATTATGTCTAGAAGGTACAGGAGCAATCATAATTACTTTCCTTACCCCACACTGTCCCACTCTGGCACTGTCCTCTTTTTCCTGCAGGTCTAGTCTCTGTGCAGCCTCTTGCCATCGCCACATACAATGCTGGACTATATGGACTATTAACACTCTATCGTAATTGGTAGGTGCAAGTCAGCAACCATGGCCAGGACAGAGCTCCTTAGGGAGTAGGATCTGGGGGACCGGTCATATTGCAACAGGAACCCTGCTGGGGTGCAGAAAAAGTTAAGTATTTCTCTTTATTCCAGCTCTTTAGACATGAGGGGCATTTACCTTTTGCAGTGTTGGGGGTTAGAGGGGCTACCACTGCAAGGGTAAACTTTCTTTTCATTCCTAAATTTGGGCTTTATGTAAAAGCATCGACATTACTCGGAGAATTCCTATTTTTGTGCTGTTTCTTTCCACAACCAAGAGTAAAAAAACAGACCAAATGCCCAATTTTACAAAGCTGGCATACCAGAATATGTATACTTATTTTTAAAAGTGACTTTCAGCTCAGTCCAAAAAAATTTGAAAACGACATTGATTAAAATGCTGATCCTTATCCTTATCCTTGTGAATGGAGTCTCAGGCCTGGTTTTCTTTGCTCTACTTTGGTCTCTATGGATGACTGGTCAGTGCTGCAAGTTTTCCCCGTGTGGTGGAACCATTTATTCTCTGAAACTGTGATATTTAAAAACATTGTTCTAGGAGAGGCCTGGATAGTATTTTAAGAATATTTTCCCTCAACCTTACTAGTATATAGCCAGTGGGAGTAGAAAATGTCCTGGTAACAATGCCCCATCATTGGTGTCAGTGAGAGGCATAGTTCCCAATTGTTGGAGTCAGTAGAAGGAATAGTGCCCCAATATTGGTGTCTGGTGGAGGAATAGTGCCCCATTATAAGTGTCAGTGAGAAGAATAGTGCCCCATCATTGGTATAAGTAAGAGGAACAGTGCCCCATCATTGGTGTAAGTAGAAGGAATAGTGCCCAATATTTGGTGTCAGTGAGAGGGATAGTGCCCCATTGTTGGTGTCAGTGAGAGGAATAGTGCACCGTTATTTGTGTCAGCGAGAGAAATAGTGCACCATGGTTGGCGTCAGTGAGAGGATTAGTGCCCCAATTATTGGTGTCAGTGCGAGGAATAGTGCCCCATTGTTGGTGTCAGTGAGAGGAATAGTGCCCCAAGGGCCAGATAAAGGCAAGCAAAAGGCCACATCTGGCCCCCAAACCACAGTTTGAAGACCACTTCTCTAGCATAATCTGCATTTATGCTTAGCTGCTAGTAAGGTTAGTGGGTTCTTGTTGGCTTACAGACAAAAAAACATACTGAATTATGCCATGTGTAGTGTATAGTCCAGGGGCTTCTTTGCCCCCCCCCCCCCTTTATGGCAATACGTGGAAAGTTCACTTTGTCAGGTAAACAAAACTACAAATAGTTGACTATTATTATTATACAGGATTTATGTAGCGCAAACAGTTTACACAGCGCTTTACAATATAACAAGGACGTGAACAAACCACAATGGGGGTTAAGCTGCTTGTGTTATAGAGGGCAGTTAAGACTTGGCAAGGGTTTAAACCCTGCCCCACCTCAAACTATTTTTGTATTTAGTTCTGCTTTAAAGTTCATAACTGGGTCATCAGCATATTAACATTTCTAAACAACTAATTGTTTGGCAAGTGATGATCTTTGTCTCACCTACCGGAAAGATGCAATACAACCATTACAAGGCCAGATAAAGATGAGAGCATTCTTTGGAGAACTATGGAAAGTACATGCATGTTCCTCAGCCTCTTCTTCTTCATCACATGACAGCACCATCATCTCAGACAAGTGTGCTCGGTGCTTTAATCTGAAACTGGTGCCAGACCTGAAAGACAGAGATACCATAAGCAATTCACTATAATCTCAAACACAAAATAGATTAAGAAAGGTTGACCCCAACTACAGTGCCATCATCCCAAATTGATAATTATATATTTCACCCCAAAAAAGGGGGACTTTTAGGGCTCATTCACATGGGAGGTAGCCTTTTCCGCCTGAAAGGAGATCCATGGTGGATTGCCTTTTTAGAGAGCATGTGACAGGCAGAGAAAAGGGGATATGTTGCATCCTCACCTCCTGTTTTAACCCTGAACATAGGCAGGGCAGTTGCAGTGTGGCCCATTCACTTGAATAGTACATGCTGTTTAATTTTTGCTGTGGCATGTGTAAAGCCCTGAGCAGCTACACCTCCTTGTTCACCTGCTTTTACCACATCCCGGCTACCCATGTAATTGTGCCCTTACAGATAGCACACAGGAATCCGCATTGATTAAACATGTATATATAAAATGTTTCCAGATTTATTAATGACAACACATATTACTATACAACTCTTCAAATATGTATTTTGACCTTATAGAGCAGCTCCAGGCTCCTTCAGAAAAAATGAAAAGTCAGCAGCTACAAATACTGTAGCTACTGACTTTTAATATTAGGGCACCTACCTGTCCCGGAATCCAGCAGTGTCCTCACTGGAGCCAAACTTTCAATCGGCTATCGGGTGCTTGCTCTACCATCTTGACTAGGGGAAATCAGCAGTGAAACCTTGCGGGCTTCTGAGCTAGTTTCCTACTAGGCAATGGCATGTATGAAGCACCCTGCGCTTTGTGAATAGGCCAGCTTCGGGTGTAAGAGGAGGGGGCCGAACTTGGCCGCGGTGAACTGAGCCAGAAATGAGAGTGGGTACCTGTAAAAACCAGGTACCCCCCTCCCTCCCAAAAGGTGCCAAATCTGGCAGCGGAGGAGGGGGGAGGAGGCAGATAAGCATAGCTTCCCATTTTGGGTGGAGATCGGTTTTAATTTAGTGATAAGTTCAATGGAATTGTTTGAATGCCTTGTAACCCATTCACTACCAGTACTGATGAAGTGGGTTTATCTATGAATATGAAATGCAGTTTGCTGTATATTGGGACAGTAGAATATATTTATAGGCATACAATTCAATCAGTCATTATACAGCAGGCAGTAGTTCAGTTAACATCTAATTCCTGAACCACACAATTCCACAATTAATTTCTTTAGGAGGTCCAGCTTAAACGTTCATGCTATGAATAATAGATGCAAAAAAATATTTATGTATCAAGCAAGCAAAACCATTTACCTCTCCAGCATTCTGCTGATACAGAAAAGTGTAGTTGGGAGTGGGTGCCATAAATGTGACTGAATCACCCACTTGTACTCCTCCAGGGCTCACTCAGACCTAAAGCAGCCCACAGACTATGCATTTTTTTTTTCGTTCCACCACAGGCAGAAGGAAAGAAAATTACTTGATTCCCCTATCAACACAGTCAGTGTTGATAGGGGAAACCATCCCGCAGCGCTATAGTGTTCTGCCCACCAGACCACTTGCATGTAGTTACAGGATGGGCTCTCATTACTCAGTCCACCAACATCCCCTAGCCCATCCAGGTTTGTACATAGTTGGGTACACTAGGATACCTCTTTCCCATGTTGGTTCTTCATGCGGTGCACTGTTTAGCATGGCTTAACTGTGTGATAACACTTCTCAACAGCAAGGTTATTAGGTTTCCACTCAACCTTAGTCCACTTGTGGTGGTAGGAAAGAAAATTGCATAACATATGGCCTGCTTAAAGCCTCGGACACACTTCTAGTTTATTTGTTCAACCCAGCAGGGCTGAACAACAAAAAAAAACCTGACAGCTCGGAAAGAGCTGCTGTACTAACTATACAACATTAATACAGCAATCTCCCCTGCTGTTCTATTGTGTTCTGGCAGGGGATGCCCCCCCCCCCTCTTAAGAACACCCTGGTAAGTGCAGAGAACACTGATCGGGATCCGATCGCCAGACCTTTTTCGCTCATGCCACTCTACAGAAGCCGGTCAAAAGGTTGGTTTCTGTTGGACCAACTCCAGTACACACGGGCCAAATTCCGGCAGGTTTCTATTGAACCGGCCGATGTCGCCCGAATTGCGGCCCGTGCAGGGGCAGACTGGCAACTTTGGGCCCAGGGGGCAAGTACAAAACCAGAGGCCCATGGTGCAGCGACTCGGCCCCCCTCCCACTCTCCCTCTTCCCATCCTCCTCCTGACCCCCATTCCAGGCTGAAGCCCTGCTCCAGGAACCCTCTATTCACTGGTTGAATCGGGGTTCCCAACCTGGCCAGCAGGGGGCAGTTGAGGGGAGCTGGGAAAGCTCAGTTGGGGCTGGCCAGGGGAGGAGAGTCTCCAGTGGGGCATGAAACCGGCCTCTGCTCAGACACTGTTTACACCATCCATGCTGGGGAGGGAGGCCTACGCTCTGCCCTTGTCTTCACCCCGCACTCAGTAGGTCAGTGGCGGGGACTTTTTACTTTCTCTCCACCAGGAATCCTTTAGGCAAGGTTACATTCACACAGGTCTTTAGACATGCTTTGGATTCCAGTGGCATAAATCTGCTGATTACGGTGGCTGGGATGGACAGCTGTGTGCGGATAGCTGCCTTCACCAAGTGTGTACATTGCAGTGACAGGCTGACAGCAGGTGTAGCTATCCGCACACAAA
Organism: Pelophylax lessonae; assembly: GCF_965119305.1. Classification (NCBI taxonomy): domain Eukaryota; kingdom Metazoa; phylum Chordata; class Amphibia; order Anura; family Ranidae; genus Pelophylax; species Pelophylax lessonae. The sequence continues at coordinate 450,284,522 of NC_138770.1, forward strand.
TGTCAATTCCAGCCACAAGAATCAATACACTTTTGTCATTGGGATTTGCAGTGTGGCTAAATTCCTTTGAGAATGCAGCCTTATGTCTGCAAAGTTTTCTACCATCTCCCTGCAAAGGTAGCATTTGTTGTTCCTGCTGGTCCTAGGGAAGTAATATTGGTAGTCTCTTGTGTTGGATCCCCCTTAGAAAACATACGGTTTCTGAAGAGGTTGGGCATTAAATCCACTGTGCTGACCAAGTGGGAGCTACATGCTCAGGTATGAGGCATGCAGAATTTCTTCTGTGGCACTTTTTTTTTTTCTGCTTCCAATCATTTCCACTATTATACATTTTTTATTATGCTGATAATTAATATTGGTAATACAGTCTTGGTAAAAGTTTTGTAGAAAGGAAAGCACAAACTGTTCTTTGAATAAATATTATCAAATATTTAAATACACTGACCAGCATTTTACCAGGGGAGAATAAGATGCAGGTCATTAGCAAATTAAAGAGTTCATATATCACCTCCTACAACTTTTCACACTCTTAAGAGAATTTACTCATATTTACATACAATGACAGTAATGTACAGTACGGTGATGTCTTATTTGCAGAAAACAGAACCACTTGCTGTCAAAGAACAAACTTTTATGATATCATAATCTGGTATTAAAAGGCAATATATCTTATTAGATGTCACTCTGATTTTTTTTTTACGACTTTTGTTCCCCACGTACTTTCCACAATGTAATTGTGATACTCAGCTGTGACTAATCAGGGGGAACAGTGGTCCTGGAGAGGACCACCCACAGCACATATATATATTGTAGGTGGAAAGTGTGAAAGTCAAACCTCAGCTGTAGAGTAAGGTGGGAGAAAGGCTGCTTACTTGACATTTCATTTCTCTGGTTCCTTAGTGGTGTTGTGGTTTACTAGTGTTAGGCATATTTATCAGTACTGACCATCTTTAATAATAACATTGCTGATTACGTACGCTTGACATACATGGAGCAATAATTTGTCCAAAGAAATGAAAGTTTTTCATACAGTGTTAAAAAAATTGACCATCACTAACAACATCCAGGTATTGTAGGCTTTAACAGTAAGTGATAAGTGCTGCTTGGTGTGATAAAAAAAGAATAAAGGGTACATTTGATAACCTCCACCACTTCCCTAAAGTTAAAGATTGTCAATAAATGTGGATATATGGAACTTTTAAGGCGCTAATCCTTTTACCCTCGGAAAAAGAGCATAATATACCAATATTATAAAACATATATTTATTATGAATTAGCAAAATGTAAAAAAAAAGAAAATGGACTTGTAAGTCCTCATAAAAACATTAGATGCATATAGAAGTATACATAGCGACATCTACCCCATACACCTTCCTAGTTTGATCCAACCTAATTGTCACAATGCAACCAATAGTAGTTTTATAAAGGTAATAAAGATGACAATGGAAGGTGCAATGTCCCAACGCATTTCACTGGTTGAGCTTCTTCAGGGAGTTCACAAGGGGTACAGCTGATAAAAAGGAACACAACATGTGTGTAATTTCTTTTTTTTTTTCTTTTTTTGCAATGTACTGTATTTTTTGCCGTATAAGACGCACCGGCATATAAGACGCACCCAATTTTAAAGGAGGAAAATCTAGAAAAAAAAGATTCTGAACCAAATACTGCAGTAAAATATTTTATATCAACAGGTGAGGGTATTGGCATGGCACAGGTGATGGTATAGGCATGGCACAGGTGATGGTATAGGCATGGTACAGGCATGGCACAGGTGAGGGTATAGGCATGGCACAGGTGATGGTACAGGCATGGCACAGGTGAGGGTATAGGCATGGCACAGGTGATGGTATAGGCATGGCACAGGTGATGGTACAGGCATGGTACAGGTGAGGGTATAGGCATGGCACAGGTGAGGGTATAGGCATGGCACAGGTGAGGGTATAGGCATGGCACAGGTGATGGTACAGGCATGGCACAGGTGATGGTATAGGCATGGCACAGGTGATGGTTTAGGCATGGCACAGGTGATGTTTTAGGCATGGCACAGGTGATGGTACAGGCATGGCACAGGTGATGTTTTAGGCATGGCACAGGTGATGGTACAGGCATGGCACAGGTGATGTTTTAGGCATGGCACAGGTGATGTTTTAGGCATGGCACAGGTGATGTTTTAGGCATGGCACAGGTGATGGTTTAGGCATGGCACAGGTGATGTTTTAGGCATGGCACAGGTGATGGTACAGGCATGGCACAGGTGATGTTTTAGGCATGGCACAGGTGATGGTACAGGCATGGCACAGGTGATGGTACAGGCATGGCACAGGTGATGTTTTAGGCATGGCACAGGTGATGGTACAGGCATGGCACAGGTGATGTTTTAGGCATGGCACAGGTGATGGTTTAGGCATGGCACAGGTGATGGTTTAGGCATGGCACAGGTGATGTTTTAGGCATGGCACAGGTGATGGTACAGGCATGGCACAGGTCGGCTTCAATCACTTACCTGATCTCCTGGGCTGCCTGCGAGACGTCCACGGTGCTGCTCCTCTCCTCTCGTCCTCTTCTTCTGACGGCGGCGGGATTCCGGTAACCGTCCACGGTGCTGCTCCTCTCGTCCTCTCCTGTCTTCTTTGACGGCGGCTCTCTCGGTCTTCCGATCGGTCCGGCGGGAAGGAGATCGGGCGGTGACGGTGCGTGACTGACGCACGCACTGGCACCGCCCCCATTGCGACGTCAGCAGGCAAAATGTGTATTTGTCGTATAAGACGCACCAACTTATCCCCCCCCCCAGTTTTGGGGAAGAAAAAGTGCGTCTTATACGGCGAAAAATACGGTATTTGTAATTTAACATGTGTTGTGTCAGCTTTACCCCTTGTGAATCCCTGAAGAAGCTCAATTAGTGTAATGCATTGTGCCAGCACATTTTGCTGGTTAGGTAAAAAAAAAAATTACAATGCAACAGGATCATAGATGTACGTATAAAACAAATATACCAAATATAGTTATGTGCAATAAAGAACATACAACACAACTATGCATTCACAGTATAATTATCCTTTCAATGTAAGTGAAAACCCGCAGGAAGCAAGGGTTTAGGCATGGACAAAAACGCAGTAAGGCAGGGAAAAAAGACTCCCAGGAGGGTACAGCATGAGAGCCCATAACCGGCCAATGGGGATAGCGTGAGTAAATATGACTTGGTAATATAGGAGATTTTTCAAACTTACAGTCAAAGCAAGTTTTTCTTAAGTTAATACGTTTTTTTAAAATAAACGTTTTTTTTAATCACTTTACCTCCAGAAGGTTTTACCCCCTTGATGGCCCGGGCATTTTTTTCTATTCAGCACTGTGCTGCTTTAACTGCCAATTGCTCGGTCATTTTGGTGGCAATAAATAAAAAACAAAAATACATTATTCTTAGTTTCTTTAAGATTTTGCAAGCAAAAAATCTTTCTTCATAAATTTAGGCCAAAATATAGTCTGCTACATTTCTTTGGTACAAAAATAACCCAAATCAGTGTATATTAATTAGCCTGTGTGAAAGTTATAGTGTCTACAAACTATGGTATATATTTATTTGAAAATTGATCAGTCTTGAGACTGTCTATCCCATTTCTTGAGGACCTAAAATGCCAGGACAGTACAAATATACCCTAAATAATCCCTTTTTGAAAGTAGACAGTCCAAGGTATTTTTTTACATACTGTCACTAGTGCAGTACAGCATCATCGTATGACTGGTGTGACGGTAATCAAGGATACTGGCTGGTGACAGTATATAAAAAATAAATAAATAAATACATCATTTTTTTTCAATTGTTTAAACATTTTTTTTTTTTTTTTACATACTCTCTTAAGAGTAATTTTATTTTTACACTGTGTTTGTTTGTTACAGTGATGATCACTGTGGCAGCGATCGTTTTAACTGTCATGAATGGCTTTAATTTAGGACTCATTGTTTACTGTTGTGATGCTGGGATTGGCCATAGCTATCACATGTGCTGAAAATGGTTCAGGTACCATGTGATCACTGGTAACCAATCACAGATCACACACAGTAGTAAACAATGATGTCATGAATGGATTCTATTCATGACTGTTGTTTACTAGGTGTCATGTGATCGTACAGCGACCACATCTTATCTGGGCTGCTCACAGTGGCCCGATACCGAGCACCTGGACACAGCGGTCGCAAATTGCGCTGCTGCATGCCCCAGTGGGAGCACCACTGCACATAAGCTGGGCGATGTATGAATACATTTCTGTGCTTGCTCAGGCCGCTGGCCACCAGTAAAATTACAGTTGTCCGGTCGGCAAGTGGTTAAAGCTTTTGGATGGTATTGAAGGCATCCAAAATACTTACACAGAAAAAAAAGAGTCAACATTTAATTGGAGCTAAATGTACAATGGTTATTTACAAAATCATAATTACTCTATAATACAATACAATAACATAATTATTCATAAATTATATAAAAGATTTAGACTGCTCAAAATGTTTTTTCAGTCAAAGGCGAAGTCTTGTGGACTGAGTCTGCTTATTTCTTGCATTGTATAACATATTGTGCTGCCTCTGCCTTTGTCTCTCTTTCTGCTAATATTGGAGTATAATGAGTATATTCTTCAAGGTCACTTCCCATTGTTTGTCATTGAGGAGGATGTCTGCTTTCATAGGTATAATCATGTTGCTGTCTTTTGCTATACCAAGACAACATAGGTAGAAGCGTCGTTTCTGGGTTCATCCACTCTTGACAGAATCAGAGAGCATGGGACAATTTTGGACCCTCTATAACAGGGGTCTACAAACTTCCTAAACAAAGGGCCAGTTAATTGTCCTTCAGACAATAGAGGGGCTGGACTGTGGTCCCTCAGGAATAGAATATTCCTCAGCATCAGTAGGAGTAAACAATGCATCAGACTTGGTAAAAAAAAAAAAAAGACATAGCACCTTTTGTCAGTAGGAGTGGGAATAGTGACCTGTCATTGGTAATGGAGGAATGGTGACCCATCATTGGTGTCACTGGGAGGAATAGTGCTCCATTGTTGGTGTCATTGGGAGGAATAGTGCCCCATTGTTGTTGTAATTGGGAGGAATATAGCCCCATTGTTGGGTGTCATTGGAAGGAATATAGCCCCATTGTTGGTGTCATTGGGAGGAATAGCGCCCCATCGCTAGTGCCATTGGGAGGAATAGTGCCCCATCCTTGGTGTCATTGAGAGGAATAATGCCCGAGAGCCAGATAATGGCAAGCAAAGGGCCGCAATTGGTCCACAAGTCGCAGTTTGGAGCCCGCTGCTGTACATCAAGCTTCATTCATATCCAGAGAAGTTTTTTTTTATACACTGATGTCAACTGAACGGTGATGTCCGAATTAATTACACTACATTGCGATTTATCATATTTTTAACGTTACGTGGCGAAACAGGCTGACAAATTCTAAATTGCCCTATTCAGTTTAACTCTTTTGTCATTACAGTGGTATTATTAACCATAGTGTCCATTGTGTCTATTAAAAGTATTGTCAATTTCTTTTTTTTTTTGTATGTTAACCCCTTACTTGCCCACGAAACAGAGATGTGTCAGCAAGTAGGTGGACTTTTTGTTGAAAAATAATTAGGTCCCCCTCTATGATCACACAATTTTTCCTGAAACAGAGGCCAAGGGTTTGTGTGTGTCTCATTTTCTTGATCAATGTATTTTTCTCTTCTAGCTTTGATCATTGTCTGGACATCATTATGCCGGAGCTTGAACATCAGGACACTGCTTACAGGAAAGCAATGTCACCAGTGGGAACTTCTCAGAGTTATAGCATGGTAAGCTGAAAACTGATTTGAAAAATATATGATTCTTACCAACTCTGACAATTTCCATTATGAATATGAATAAAGAAACAACAGTAAGTAATGTAAGAATACTATTCTTATTGTTCATAACCCCTTTTTATGAAATTTTTGAACATAAACTTTATTCCAATGCAAACATTTGCAAAACATGATTTTTACTTCTTGTAAGCGGCTCTAAATTTGGGCTGAACTGACAGAAAAAAATGTATACCATGACAAAAAATAAAGAACGGTAAAACTATAATGGGGACTGGTGCCCTCCCAGCTTCAGTCCTCTGTTTGCCCTTGAGGGGTTGTTGCTGGTATTGAATTGATCATATCAACACTTAAGGCAGCCATTCTCTCTTTAGGCACAGCATCAAAAAAGGAATAAGTAATAGGGCCAATTGGTAGTTGGGACCTCTCTTTTGCTTCCTCTCTTACATAAAAAAAACACAAGGCCTCCCCAAGATCCTTTGCAGGTCTGCCCCTTGAAGCAGTAGGCTACATGTCGGGAATTGTGGACACAGACTCTGATAGCCTAGTCTATGATGGCCTGGTCAGTGATGGCTGGGTCTGCAATAGCATTGTGTAGCCTGAGATAGAAGGAACTGCGTTGTGTAAAGTGACCTGGCTGCTTTGTAATGGCATGCTGGACCCCAGGGCTTGCACCACTTCTTCACTGACCTCCTCCTCTAGCTCAGTGTGTGTAACTTTGTTAATTTATGTTAGTTAATATGTTATGGAAAACGTGTCATCTGTACAAAAGAATACAAAACTGGGTCAACTTACTGCCAAAGCTCCTGAAAAAGGGGAAAGTGCCCTCGCCAAAAGAGGCAAAATGGCGTATTTTTTTTCCCTTGCTGGCAAGGTTGCCCGACAGGAACAATGTGTCTAGCATTAAGATACATAATATGCAGTAATGTGTTTAGTACCATTTTCCTAACTTTCATGATGTTGTTTTTGGCTGTTTTCTTTTTTTTTTTTTTTAATAATTCAGGTTTTTTTTGGTGGGATGTATACTGGTGTCCACATATTGGTGTGTATTTTTACCTTGCTCAGTAAATTACATTGTTGTTCTGAATAATTCAGTTTTCTGGGTGGGAGGTTGATAACCTTCACAGAATGTTATGTATTTACCTTGCTTAAAGTGTTAGTCCACCCCAACACTAAAATCCCTGCATCCATAGACCTCCATGATCTAACACTAACCTATCTAGCCCCCCTGTAAATAAGAAATCAGTTTACATACCTCTTTTGAAGCTGATCTGATCCGATCTCCAGCGGCGGAAGCTCTGCAGAGGACACAGCCGACAACAGCTGTGAAATGAATGGGGAGTGATGTGACCTATAGACTTACTATGGGGCTTCCATTGTCGAATGTGTCCTTTGCACCCGCCTCCACAATGAAGCTGCAGCTGACAGCTCAGCATGGGATCAGGTTGAATCGGCTTCAAAAAAGGTATGTACAATCAGAGGCGGCTCTAGGCTTTGTGAGGCCTTAGGCAGAATTTAGACATGAGGCCCCACTCACCCCCTTTGCAGAGGTCAAAGAGGTTGTAAACTCGTTTAATTTTTTTTTTTTTTTTTTTACAACCTGAAAGACAAACACATAATGAGCTAGTATGCATCGCATACTAGCTCATTATGAAATACTTACCTTACAACGAGCCCCCGCCGTGCTGTCCGCTTACCTGTATGACGGGCGACATGTTCAGTCGCCCGTCTTCCGGGATCGCGGCATCCGGCCATCTGATTGGCCGGAGCCGCGGTGACGTCACGGCACGGCACGGGACTCTGAAGGAACGGCACCAGTGGCCGTTCCTTCAGAGCGCATGCGCCAGTGACGTCACTGGCTGCATGTAAGGTAAATATCTCCTAAACGGTACATGTTTAGGAGATATTTACAGTACCTATAGGTAAGCCTTATCATAGGCTTACCTATAGGTACAACTTGCAGAGGAGGGTTTACTTCCTCTTTAAGGAAGAACCCAGAGGCTGATTACTGCTGCTTGTGTGGGTGGGATGTGTACTGTGGCAATCACATGGGATGAATAGGAGAGGGATGGGACTGGGAACCATGGGGTTGGGGAGAAGGAGGAGAGAGTAAAAAGGGGGGAGTGGGAAGATGAGGAGGGATGGGTAGAGGAAAACCGGAGTGAAACTGGGGGATCCTGGTCTGTATAGCAATAAAAAAGAAGGATTTGTACTCGCATGAGGGGGACGGACAGGGGGACAGACAGGGAGACAGGGGGACAGACAGGGAGACAGACAGGGGGACAGGGAGACAGACAGGGAGACAGACAGGGAGACAGACAGGGGAACAGATGGACGGACAGACGGACAGGGGGGACAGACGGACAGGGGGGACAGACGGACAGGGGGGACAGACGGACAGGGGGGACAGACGGACAGGGGGACAGACAGGGGGGACGGACAGACAGGGGGGACGGACAGGGGGGACGGACAGACAGATGGCCAGGGGGACAGAGAGGGAGACAGGGGCACAGAAGGGGGGACAGATGGACAAGGGGACAGACAGACAGCCAGGGGGACAGAGAGGGAGACAGGGGGACAGACGGACAGATAGAGGGACAGACGGACAGCTAGGGGGAACAGATAGACAGATAGGGAGACAGACGGACAGCTAGGGGGAACAGATAGACAGATAGGGAGACAGACCGACAGATAGGGGGACGGACCGACAGATAGGGGGGACAGACCGACAGATAGGGGGGACAGACCGACAGATAGGGGGGACAGACCGACAGATAGGGGGGACAGACCGACAGATAGGGGGACAGGCGGACAAATAGGGGGGCAGACGGACAGATAGGGGGACAGATGGACAGATAGGGGGACAGATGGACAGATAGGGGGGGGACAGACGGACAGATAGGGGGGGACAGACGGACAGATAGGGGGGGACAGACGGACAGATAGGGGGACAGACGGACAGATAGGGGGAGAGACGGACAAAAGGGGGACAGAAGGACAGATAGGGAGACAGGCGGACATATAGGGGTACAGATGGACAGATAGGGGGACAGGCGGACAGATAGGGGGACAGATGGACAGATAGGGGGAGAGACGGACAGATAGGGGGAGAGACGGACAGATAGGGGGACAGACGGACAAAAGGGGGACAGATGGACAGATAGGGAGACAGGCGGACATATAGGGGGACAGACGGACAGATAGGGGTACAGATGGACAGATGGGGGGGGCAGACAGATAGGGGGAGAGACGGACAGATAGGGGGACAGATAGGGGGACAGACGGACAGATGGGGGGGGGGGGGGACAGATGGACAGATAGGGGGACAGACGGACAGATAGGGGGACAGATGGACATATAGGGGGACAGATGGACATATAGGGGGACAGACGGACAGATAGGGGGGGGCAGACAGATAGGGGGACAGACGGACAGATAGGGGTACAGATGGACAGATAGGGGGGGGGCAGACAGATAGGGGGAGAGACGGACAGATAGGGGGACAGATAGGGGGACAGACGGACAGATGGGGGGGACAGACGGACAGATAGGGGGACAGACGGACAGATAGGGGGACAGATGGACATATAGGGGGACAGATGGACATATAGGGGGACAGACGGACATATAGGGGGACAGACGGACAGATAGGGGGGCAGACAGATAGGGGGAGAGACGGACAGATAGGGGGAGAGACGGACAGATAGGGGGACAGACAAACAGATAGGGGGACAGACGGACAGATAGGAGGACAGACGGACAGATAGGGGGACAGACGGACAGATAGGGGGACAGACGGACAGATAGGGGACAGACGGACAGATAGGGGGACAGACGGACAAAAGGGGGACAGATGGACAGATAGGGAGACAGGCGGACATATAGGGGGACAGATGGACAGATAGGGAGACAGGCGGACATATAGGGGGGACAGATGGACAGATAGGGGTACAGATGGACAGATAGGGGGACGGATGGACAGATAGGGGGACAGACGGACAAAAGGGGGACAGATGGACAGATAGGGAGACAGCCGGACATATAGGGGGACAGATGGACAGATAGGGGGACAGATGGACAGATAGGGGGACAGATGGACAGATAGGGGGACAGGCGGACAAAAAGGGGGACAGATGGACAGATAGGGGGACAGGCGGACAAATAGGGGGGCAGACGGACAGATAGGGGGACAGACAAACAGATAGGGGGACAGACGGACAGATAGGGGGACAGATAGGGGGCAGACAGATAGGGGGACAGACGGACAGATAGGGGGACAGACGGACAGATAGGGGGACAGATGGACAGATAGGTGGACAGATGGACAGATAGGTGGACAGACGGACAGATAGGTGGACAGACGGACAGATAGGGGGACAGATGGATAGATAGGGGGACAGATGGACAGATAGGGGGACAGATAGGGGGACAGACGGACAGATAGGGGGACAGACGGACAGATAGGGGGACAGACGGACAGATAGGGGTACAGATGGACAGATAGGGGGAGAGATGGACTGATAGGGGGACAGATGGGCAGCTAGGGGGACAGATGGACAGATAGGGGGACAGATGGACTGATAGGGGTACAGATGGACAGATAGGGGGACAGATGGACTGATAGGGGGACAGATGGGCAGATAGGGGGACAGATGGACAGATAGGGGGACAGATGGACTGATAGGGGGACAGATGGACAGATAGGGGGACAGATGGACTGATAGGGGGACAGATGGACAGATAGGGGGACAGATGGACAGATAGGGGGACAGATGGACTGATAGGGGACAGATGGACAGATAGGGGGACAGATGGACAGATAGGGGGACAGATGGACTGATAGGGGGACAGATGGACAGATAGGGGGACAGATGGACAGATAGGGGGACATACCATTTGGCTCTCATAAGAAGCATGAAGCAGCTGCAGAAGCACTGAGCATTTTTTCAATTGAATAGTGTTTCCCATATTAATTAACAAACTTTTCAATGGTATTACTTAAATATTCAGGACTGAGTCACACTGCTGGCGGCAGGCTGGCTGCCTCTTGGACAGGACAGACAGACCTTGTTGTTTTGTGGTCAGTCACTCACTCTCCTCCAGCTCCAGTCCCGACTTACCTTTCGTTTTCTTGGTCTGCCCTTCTCTTCTTCTCCTCATGGTACTGAAGCCGAGAGAATGCAGGGGAGGGGCTACGTGACATCACATCGTGATGTCAGCGCTATCCAGGACCATGATTGGTCGAATACAGGAGCAAGAGGCGGAGACTCAGTGCAGCATCAGCCAGCAGCCCAGAAGAAACTGATGTGAGTGCCGTGCCCGTGCGTGCGGGGCCTGGCTGGAGTAATGCTATTGCTTTCTACAATACAGTCTAGCCAGCACGTAGCGCCGCTGCGCCGGCAATGTTGCGGAATGCGGAGTCGGTCTTGCGGATGTGGCCGCCGCCGCCGCCGGCGACCTGCCATGTAGTAATTCATGATCTCAGTATAAAAAAATAAAAAATTATTGGGAAGGATGCGAGGCCCCTTTAAGTGCGAGGCCTTCGGCGGCCGCCTTACCGGCCTAATTAGAGAGCCGCCTCTGTGTACAATATACTGATTTCTTCTTTATAGGGCTAAATAGGTTAGTGTTAGATCGTGGAGGTCTATAGATGCAGAGATATTAGTGTTAGGGTGGACTTCTACTTTAATAAATAATTTTTAAGCAGTCTATCATTTTTTTGTATAAATAAAAAGATATCATTATGACATTTTTGCAATGTATCACAAGAGGGATGATGTTTCTGATATTCTACATGCTACAGCATAAAAGAAATGGGGAAAAGGTTAATTGCAAAGGGTGGAGCCCACATTTCCTTAGGCCTCTCACCCCAATTTTACAAAAATACTTGAGGCATTAGGCCCTTTTCACACATACAGTCTGTTTGTCCGTTTTTCATCCATCCGTTGACGGATGAAAAACAGACATCAATACATCTCTATGTAAAAACGGATGACAACGGATGATCATCCGTTTTCATCCGCTTCCGTCAATGTCCATTTTTTGGAAAGGATGAATGCCCTATTTTTTATCTGTAAAAAAAACGGATCAGACAAAAAACGGATGTAAACGGACAAACGGTCCGTTTTTCCATCTGTTTTTGCATTGGTAGTGGATGTAAAAAAATCGGATGAAAAAACGGAGGAAAAAACGGATGAAAAAACTGATGAAAAACTGATACATTTTGACGTGACTGAACTAATGAACTGAACGGACAGTATGTGTAAAAGGGGCTTTGTGGAACATGCAAGGGAGGGGTCCACACAATTGCTGCCCTTCTTTTTCTGTTCTGGCACATTTTATAACTGTGTTACAAATGCTTTCTAATTTTGGCGATCAAGATAAAAAACACCTACAGAGCATAAACTTTTGGTAATATAGCAAGTGGCTTCCTTCCTTAAGATTTCCTTTTGTTCCTCATCAGGATGCAAAGTTGACCTTATAATATTTGTTTTAAGGGTCATACAGATCTGGGTACTCCTGTATCATTGTAATAAATGTTTCAACATCTACCCATGCCTTGGCTACCATTATGATGCTATCAGTGTGCAATGATCTCTACACACTACATGTACAACCAGAAAGTAGAATGGGGTAGCGCAGGTCATAAAAAGGAGCCAAATATAATTTTTTACCAGAGTTCCATTTATGTGCATTTATGCGTGTTTGTGTTGCGAAAAAATGAAACTTGCTGTACTTTTTTCACTGCACTGCATTGCCCATGCCTATAGGATAACATGGATTTTGGACTGTACATGAACTTGAAATGCATTCAAAAGTGCATCCCACTGCACCTGGTGTGGATGGGCCCTAACTGAACATCTCATTATATTTCCCTTCTATCATTGCATTGTATTGCATGTGTGACAATTCTTTGGTGATTATTTATTATTTATGTATACACTTTAACCACTTAAGCCCCGGAGGATTTGGCTGCTCAATGACCAGACCCTATTTTGCGATTCGGCACTGCGTGATTTTAATGGACAATTGCGTGGGGAGCGACGCTGCATCCAAATTAAATTGACATCCTTTTTTTCCCACAAACAGAGCTTTCTTTTGGTGGTATTTGATCACCTGTGCAATTTTTATTTTTGCGCTATAAACAAAAAAAGAGCGCCAATTTTGAAAAAATAATATTTTTCACATTTTTTTATATGAAATTCTCAAAAAAAAAATTAGAAATTAAAATTTTTTAAACATTTTAGGCCAATTTGTTTTCTGCTACATATTTTTGGTTAAAAAAATCGCAATAAGCGTATTTTGATTGGTTTGCACAAAAGATATTGCGTTTACTAACTATGGGAAAGATTTATGTAATTTTTATTGTTTTTTTAACTAGTAATGGCAGCGATCTGCGATTTTTTTTTTTGTGGGACTGCGACATTGCGGCGGACAGATCGGACCCTGACATTTTTGACACTTTTGGGGGTACCAGTGACATTACTACAGTAATCAGTGCTATAAATATGAACTGTTACTGTAAAAATGACACTGGCAGGGAAGGGGTTAACTTTACTGGTGATCAAGGTGTTAAGTGTGTCCCTAGGGGCGTGATTCTAACTGTCAAGGGGCGTGGCTAGTGAAGTAACCACAGAGACACGCGATCCTATATAGCAGGATTGCATAGCATCTGTGCTTACTTCAGGGAGAATGACAGACGGCTGTGTTTACATCAGCTGTCTGTCTTTCTCCCTCTGCTGCGGGAGATCGCCTGTGGCCAGCGGCCATTGGAGCCACCGGTCACGTGCACTGGCTCCCCAGGGAACGAGCGGGGATGGGAGCAGGGACGGGAACGCCTCGTGGGCGAGCGACGTAGGGCTACGTCGCTTTGCCTGTAAGCGGCAGAGTGCCGCAGTAAATGTACAGTGGGCGGGGCGGAAGTGGTTAATATGTTGCTTTATTATCTTATTGTTTTGGGAGGTGTTGCTTTTGGTTTATGTGTAAGGGCTCTTTCACACGGGCGATCAATTTTTATTCTCCGCTCCGGTCCTTTTTTTTTTTTTCACGGAGCGGATGACACTTGTGTCATCCGCTCCGTATGTCCGCATATCATCCCATCCGTTTGCGGATGATATACGGACATAATGTTAGTCTATGGGCATTGCGGATGACACCGCTGACATCCGATTTTGCTTCCTTTCCGTGTTTTGAATGGAGGAAAAATAGGGATCTGTTCCGTTCCAAAAAACGGAACAGAACTGAAAGGAAGAAAATCGGATGTCAGCGGATGGTATTCCGCTGACATCCGCAATGTCATTGACTTACATTATGTCCGGAAATCATCCGCAAAATAATAGGATGATTTGCGGACATACGGAACGCCCGTGTGAAAGGGCCCTTAGTGTGTTTGTGTGGGATGGAGGGAGGGGATTCTGACAACTCTGCAGGAATTCAGTTATTCAACTTAAAAGTTATAGAACAGGGGTGTCAAACTCAATTTCATCGTGGACTGCATCAGCATTATGGTTGCCCTCAAAGGGCCAGTTGTATTTTTTGTAAGAGTATATAAATGTATCTACTCTCTTATCATATGAAATCATTTTCTTTGCATTTAAATATAACTGGTTTTAGTTATAACTTAAGACTTAAAATGATACTAAAGTCTTGTTTTTTGGGGGGTTTTTTGGTCAAGGCCCCTTTCACACTTGTGCGACTTGTCCTGCAACTTGGAACTGCAAAGTCGCATGACAAGTTGTACCCCATGATTTTCAATGTGTACCATTTATATCTGTGGGACTTCAAGTCACAGCGACTTCAAAGTAGTTCCTGCACTACTTTGGTCCGACTTTGATGTGACTTGAGGTCCATGGACCTCAAGATTACACAGGCATTACTTAAAGTGGCGTCGAAGTCACATCAAAGTCGCTCAACTTTTAGAGCTCACGAGTGTGAAATGGTCCTGAAAATAACAAATATGTTATACTTGCCTGCTCTTTGTAATGGTTTTTCACAGAGCAGCCCAGATCCTCCTCTTCTCGGGTCCCCCATTGGCACCACCAGCCCCTCCTCCTGCCAAATGCCCCCACAGCAAGCAGCTTGCTATGGTGGAACCTGAGCCGAGCCACTGATCTGTGTGTCCATTCAGATATAGAGCCACTGCACTACCTGGCTCCCTCTCTCTCCTCATTGGCTCACTGACTTTGATTGACAGCAGAGAGAGCCAATAGCCTCCACTGCTATGTCTCAGCCAAACATCGCTGGATAGAGATGGGCTCTGGTAAGTATTACTTGGTGGGGCTACTGCACACAGAAGGCTTTTTATCTTAAAGCATAGAAAGCACCTTCTGCCTTTACAACCCCTTTAAACTATGAATACCAGGTGCAGACTGGCATGGATCCCACTCACACTCCTGTACGACCCTCCTTCTCATAGAATTGTTTTATTGCCATAATAAATATAAGCAGATGTTCAGAGCACCACACCCCCCCCCCCCTTACATCAGTTGTGAAGAGCCCCCCCACCTTTAGAAGTCAAGTCCTTCCCCCTCCCTTATATCACAGTGCACCCCCCTTATTTTGTGCAGCTGCCCGGAAGAAGCTAGAAGTGGAGCTGGGAAGCAGAAAGGGCAGGGTCTGGAGGAGGACCAGGGGAGGGCTGGAGTCAGCTGCTGGAGTCTGCTAAATACTGAGACCAGGGGAAGCGGAGACAAGGGGGTGCATTTGCTGCACACAAAGGTGCAGGATCTGTAGGAGGAGTTCAGTCCTCATCTCTGCTGACAACTGCTAAGGCAGGGGGGGGGGGGAGGGCAGAGACCATCCTCTCTGCGGCTGCATAGAGAAACAGAGGAGTTCACTCTCTGGGAAGTATAGGCATCTAAATTTGTTTTCTGGGTATTATTATGAGCACTTAAACTTTACTCTATGGGAAGTATGGGCATCTACTGTAAATCCACTCTCTGAGAAGTATATGAATCTATCTCCACTCTCTGGGAAGTATGGGCATCTAAATTCACTCTGTGGAAGATATGGTCACTTAAATTCGCTTTCTGGGTAGTATGAGCGTCTAAATTAACTAACTGCAAAGTTTGGACATCTAAATTCTCTCTCTGGGTAGTCTGGGCATCTAAATTTACTCTCTAGAAAATAATGACATCTAAACTCACTCTCTGGGTAGTATGAACATCTAAATTCACTCCCTAGAAAGTATTGACATCTAAATTCACTCTCTGGGTAGTCTGGACATCTAAACTTACTCTGAGAAGTATGGGCATCTAAATTCACTCTCTGGAAAGAGGTGACATCTAAGTTCACTCTCTGGGTAGTCTGGACATCTAAATTCCCTCTCTGGGTAGTCTGGGCATCTAAATTTATTCTCTAGGAAGTATGGGCATCTAAATTCACTCTCTGAGAAGTATAAACATCTCATTTCACTCTGGGAAGAATGAGCATTTTCTTCTATTTGCAAGTTTATGTAGAGTATATAAAGCATTACAGTTGCCTGTGGACCAGTGGGTATTTGTAATAGTCGTCTTAATCTTGACTCACAAACTGTTATTAAAGTGCAATCTTTTCTGTTACAATTTGCTATTGTCCCTTATGTGTATTGTCTCTGAAGTGTAATAATTGTATAAAACAAATCTAAATGCTTGGTTAATTAAGGTTAGGCTCCTTCAGCAGGCCAGAGAGAGCACCTACCTTTAACACTGAGCCTACACCACACCACAATTGTAACATAATAACACAACACAAAGGTACCCTTGGACAGCACCATGATAACATTGTAAAAGTGGAGATTAAGCTTTTTATGTACAGTATCTCACAAAAGTGAGTACACCCCTCACATTTTTGTAAATTGTTTATTATATCTTTTCATGTGACAACACTGAAGAAATTACACTTTGCTACAATGTAAAGTAGTGAGTATACAGCTTGAATAACAGTGTGAATTTGCTGTCCCTTCAAAATAACTCAACACACAGCCATTAATGTCTAAACCGCTGGCAACATAAATGAGTACACACCTAAGTTAAAATGTCTAAATTGGGCCCAAAATGTCAATATTTTGTATGGCCACCATTATTTTCTAGTACTGCCTTAACTGCCTTCTTGGGCATGGAGTTCACCAGAGCTTCACAGTTTGCCACTGGAGTCCTTTTCCACTGCTTCATGATGACATCACGGAGCTAGTTGATATTAGAGACCTTACGCTCCTCCAACTTCCGTTGGAGGATACCCCACAGATGCTCTATAGGGTTTAGGCCTGGAGACATGCTTGGCCAGTCCATCACCTTTACCTTCAGCTTCTTTAGCAAGGCAGTGGTCATCTTAGAGGTTTGGGGTTGTTATCATGTTGGAATACTGCCCTGTGGGCCAGTCTCTGAAGGGAGGGGATCATGCTCTGCTTCAGTATGTCACAGTACATGTTGGCATTCATGGTTCCCTCAATAAACTGTGGCTCCCCAGTGCCAGCAGCACTCATGCAGCCCCAGACCATGGCACTCCCATCACCATGCTTGACTGTAGGCAAGACACACTTGTCGTTGTACTCATCACCTGGTTGTAGCCACACGCGCTTGACACCATCTAAACCAAATACATTTATCTTGGTCTCATCAGACCACAGGACATGGTTCAAGTAATCCATGTCCTTAGTCTGCTTGTCTTCAGCAGACTGTTTGTGGGCATTCTTGTGCATCATCATCTACAAGAGGCTTTCTTTTTGGACAACAGCCATAGAGACCAAGTTGAAGCAGTGTGCGGCGTAGGGCCTGAGCACTGACAGGCTGACCTCCCACCCCTTCAACCTCTGCAGGAATGCTGGCAGCACTCATACGTCTATTTTCCAAAGAAAACCTCTGGATATGACGCTGAGCACATGCACTCAACTTCTTTAGTAGACCATGGCGAGGCCTATTCTGAGTGGAAAAGGACCGTACTGCAGCTCAGTTTCAGGGTCTTGGCCTTTCTATAGCCTAGGCCATCTTTATGTAGAGAAACAATTATTTTTTTCAGATCCTCAGAGAGCTTTTTGCCATGAGGTACTATGTTGAACTTCCAGTGACCAGTATGAGAGAGTGAGAGCGATAACACCAAATTTAACACACCTGCTCCCCATTCACACCTTAGACCTTATAACACTAATGAGTCACATGACACCGGGGAGGGAAAATGGCTAATTGGGCCCAATTTGGACATTGTCACTTAGGGGTGTACTCACTTTTGTTGCCAGCAGTTTAGACATTAATGGCTGTGTGTTGAGTTATTTTGAGCGGACAGCAAATTTACACTGTTATACAAACTGTACACTCACTACTTTACATTGTAGCAAAGTGTAATTTCTTCAGTGTTTTCACATGAAAAGATATAATAAAATATTTACAAAAATGTGAAGGGTGTACTCGCTTTTGTGAGATACTGTATGGCCATATCTGCATATATAAAGCTTTCCTACAGTTACTGTATCTTCTGTATTCTGATTGCAAATCAGATGTGCTGAATCACAAAGTTGTATATATTCTGTGTAGATTGCTTTCTGTGTAGTTTCACTTTCCAACTAGCAGAGGATATTCCCCTAAATAGATATTACGAAATAAAACGGTTATGAAACGGGACTTCCATTTATTTTGCAACATAAATGACTTTTTTCTTCTTTGTTACCTTTTAACCTATGAAATTCTATCATGATTCCAGAGAAATCTCTGTCATAAGTAGATAGATGGATAGATTTTTAAAGTAAACATAATTAGGAGTACCCTGTATACCTTGGTGCATAAGATTTGTATTTTACGCCAAATGGTAGAAGGTTAAAGTGGTTGTATAGTCCCAAGGTTTTTTGCCTTAATGCATTCTATGCATTAAAACAACACATCTATGCATTAAAGTAAAAAAACCCTTCTCTGCTGCAGGATCCCTCAGGCCCCACCTATTCTTACCTGAGCCGGATCCAGCTACATACATGAGAGCAGCAGCTCTCGCGGCTGTTTCCCTCCTGCTCCGACATTACATGCGATCGGCTGTACGGTGCGAGTTTAGCCATACAGTTTGTATGGCTAAATTCGCACCGCAGCCGCACCAAACACGCACAGGGACCCTTTTTGGCAGCCGCATCAGGATCGGATCGCACAGCGGTTCACACTTGTGCGATCCGATCCTGTGCGAACTGCACGATCGCACTGCGATATGCGATCAAACTGGGGGTGTCGTTAACATTACATTGACACCCCCAGCGTATCGCATATGGCAGTGTGAACTGCCGGGGGTGCGTGTGCGATGCGGGAACAGGCTGCGGATTCGCAGCCTTCCCGCATCGCATAAATGTGAACCGAGGCTTATAACTCAAAAACCATACCAGATGTAGCACCCTCCTAGATAGGTGCTAGGGAAAGTGTAGTTTTTGCCCTGCCTGCTTATCAGGAGAGCCTGATTGATAGTTAGGCCTGTTGTATGTGTCCATGTGTGATTCACCTGGTCTGAGGGAGTGTCCCCACTGTATCCAATAGGGGAACCTGTTGGACAGTGGAGGAAACCCAGCCAGTGACACACAGGCTTTTGTAACTATCTCAGTGGGTTGGCACAAGCAGTGGGGCATCCTGGGATATGTTATAAAAGCCAGGGGTACATGTGACAGGGTGTCTTTGGGCAGGAAGCCAGGTCCCAGGAGGAGGGTGACGCTTGTAACTCCTCCTGTCAGTATGGAAGATGTTCATAGGCAGTCGGCCTGGTGAGCTAGAGGTGTGATGCTGATCCGGAAAGGTCCAGTGGATGCTGACAAGTGAGTTGAAGGCAGAAGCATCCCAGGGAAAAATAGTGTCCGTGAGTACTGGGAAGCTTGTGGGGGGTCTGCCCAGGAAGGGGACCACTCCAGTAGAATGTTAGTGGACAGGAGTTCAGCACACACAGCAAGAGAGAAAGGGGGTGCCAAGTTAGACCCTGAAGAGTAACCTAAACAGGAGTTCAGATTCTTCATCTTCACTTCAGTGGCAAAATGAAGCAGTGGCTTTGCTGCACACTACGTTTAGTTGTCCTCAGGATTGTGCATAGTTCATAGTTCATAGTTGGAGTATCCCACTCATTTCTTCTCCAATCCCAATTTCAAATAAAACACAAAAAACAAATCCCCTGGACTGTTCATTGACTGAGCCGAGGATTTAAAGTGATAAGTTTAACAGACTGTTGCTATGGGTAACCCAGGGGAATCCAATCTCAGCAGCTCCCTAGGGGCCAGTGCTACACAAGAATTATACAAAAACATATTATAAAACCATAAACCACAATCAGCAAACATAACATTTCAATATTGTTATATATGAAATCAAACACAATTTTATAATTTTACATAAAATACCCATTAATATAGAAATACATCATTCCTAGATAGTCCAATCATCTCTTTACAAAATCAGTTAACACTAACACACTAACAGTACAATCATTGTTTTCATGTAGCTATTGCATCATCACAAAGACGTATACTGGTTATGGATGTATGCATCAGCCAATTCAAAAAAGCTATTAGGCCAAGCAAACAAGGATTACTTCAAAATCATAAACAAAAATAGGAAGTCAAATAAATCACCCCCAAAACTGGGTCCCTGTCAAGGATAATTTCCAGGCTTATGTGTTATATACTGGGACATGGCACACATACCTGCCAAGAAGTGTTTGTATATGTGGAATTGTTATAAGAAATTGGTTGTTTAACAATTCCACACATAGGGACGCTTCTTGGTACTTTGCAGGCACATCTGCCGTGTCCCATTGTTTAATACTTACAGTATATGTCTTCACATTACCCTTGGCAGATGCCCGTTTTCGAGGGTAACTTTTTTTAATCGGTTGATGCATACATCCAAAACCAGCATAATCCTTTTTGATGATGCAATATCCATAGTCTAAACTGATTTTGTAAAAAGATAGTTGATCTATCTTCTTATGATTGATGTATTTCTGTATTATTGGGTATTTCAATATACAATGGTTGTTAAATTGTGTTTGTTTTTATTTGTAACAACATTTCAATTTTGATATTTTAGTTAATTGCTGTCCATGGTTTAATAATATTTTTTTACATATTTCTTTTTATGTGTTTAAAAGTAATAAAGGATGGTCTTATTCCATATAGTTGTTTTTACTTTTTAGTTTTCTCTTTCAGTTATTTACCACATGGACCCTAAAACATTTGATTTCTGGGCTTTGGGTCAGCATTTAATAGTGAGAAGTAAATTATGAATGCACATGAAGAAAAAAATAAAGCAAACTCCTGATATTGAAGTTCAGGTAAAATAAAAAAATAAATAACAAGAGAATGCAATTCTTACTTCAGTTTGGCAATTATAATCATATCACTGAAGAGGAAAAGGTATCTCTCCTTCGTCTTCAAATCCTGAGTAAGCTGTACACATTCATGTAAAATCAGCTCTGAATCTTCATTGGATAAACCCAGAACAAAGGGGCATTGCTCAATGGATATGGAGCATCCAGTGTTCTCCCTAAAGAACAAATTACATTATTATACATACATACATAATTATATTATATATGACAAATTGAGATTTATGGTTGAAACATATCTAGAAATATCCATCATAAATTATTTGTTTCCAATTTTGCCATCAGAAATGTTTGCCAGATTTGGGCCTAAACATCTGGTCATACAAAGCATGTTCTACTAATTTTGATTTAGTTCCTTGATGTAAAACATCAACCTTAAAAATGGAAAGAATAGGTTCACTTTAATACATTTAATTTTTTTTTTGTGGTTTGTATATTCATCACTTAAGGACCAGGCCTATTTCTGACACATGATGTAATAGCTTATTGGTATATTTTTTGTCATAATGTCTTCAATGTATATACATGGAGCTTATCAAGTTCCTTTTAGCTGTATGCAGGGTAGTTTGTGCACATCCACAGGTCTCTTGCTATCCATTGCCCAGACTGTAGGGGGCGGCATTACCTGGCACTCCCAACGGATGTGTGGTCCCTGGACTGACTGGCATACTGGGACTTGTTCCCACCTATGTCCGGTCATGTGGTTGCGTACAGCTGTGTTTGCAGCTGACTACTACGCAGCACGGCGCATGCCCTGTCACATGGGATGCGCCGTTAGGGACCTGGCCCGACGCGCTGACGTCACTTCCGCCTGGATGTGCGCATGCACGCCGGGTTGAGGGGATGCTCAAAAGGCAGCGAGATGGCGTTACCCTTGCAGATGCCGGGGTTTACGCCATCAAACATCATACACGGTAAGCACCATGGAGCTCCATTCAGGGAGGTGATCTCTATATGCTACTTTGCAAACTCCTTCTTTAACCCATACATACTTTATCTTATTTCATCTAGACGCTTGAAAGTGGCTTACCATAGAGGAGAGTTCCCACATAGGAAACCAATATCTCTCTTTTTGCTTGATATTTTTTCAACTCTGGAGGCCCCTCCTAAATGCAGGGCTTCGGGATACTCTATGAGGATATTACCTTTGGAGCCCTCTCTGGCGCATGTATAGTTCAATCTATACTCCCTAGATTTGGTAAGCTCAATCCCAGCATAGCACCTAATATCTCTTTCACATTGGGATCACTTTTCCCTCATATAATACCCTACTATAACATCTTTATATCTCACAGAGAGAAGTGCTATGTTGATTGGCCAACAGCCTCAAAGGCATCTCTGAGCAGCAAGCATTCTTTTTTATATACAGGTATTTACTGATATGTGGCTTTACACACAATCAGATTGTCCACCGCACGCTGCCTGTTTAACCCCCTCCACATCCGTGGGTGAGGCGTTCACTGGGTGGCCACTTTTGCATGTTGTGGGGTGATGGAGGCTTGAGACACTTTTGGTGCATGTGCATGTTAATAACTCCCTTGTACAGTAATGTTGATTATACCATTCCTAATATATATTCTCTATTATACAGGAACTCTAAGGCAAATTCAATTATTATATAATCAATATGCCCCTGAAGAAGCGGATCTCTGAAACCGCGAAACATGTTGGGTTGATACCGGGTGCTTTGTTCTGGAATCACCGGTTTTTGTATGATATACTGTAATTGCCTATAAGAATATATCTGCATGTATCTGACACATTGCTCTGCATTTTTATGTCCTATGTCTATGCTTTGTCTTAGTATGT
Organism: Pelophylax lessonae; assembly: GCF_965119305.1. NCBI lineage: Eukaryota > Metazoa > Chordata > Amphibia > Anura > Ranidae > Pelophylax > Pelophylax lessonae. The sequence goes on from NC_138770.1 coordinate 450,307,462, forward strand.
ATTGTTTTTAATATAATAATAAAATTTGTATATTTTTATACACGGTGGTTTTCCATCAATAGCTACAGTACCGTTCAAAATCCCACTAGCCCTCCACCATCTTCTCTCTTTCCTCCCCCTTTTTTTAATCCCTTTCCCCATCTCTCCTGTCCTTTCCCCTCCCCCCTTTTTTCCTCCCCTCTCCCTCCCCATCCTGTTCCCACCCTCACCCCTTTCTCCGCATTCCTCTTCCCCTTCTTTCTTCCCCCTCTTTTTTCTCTGTTTTTCACTCTCTTTTTCCTTTTTCTTTTTCTCCCTTCTACCCCTTTTTTTTCTTTTCTTCTTACTCTTCCCCCCTTTTTTCTTTTCCCCTATTTGAAAACACAGTTTTGGTGCCGGACCCCTACACCCGGGTCCCGCACAATCTGTTTTCTCTTGAATAGTTCTGAAACTTGTTGTTTACAAGTTAAAATCAGTATTTTTTTCTGAAAACAGCTGTCTTACAAACAAAAAAATACACTTTTTTGAATTAGAAAATAAGAAAACAGTAACGTTAGCCCATTTTTTTCTATAATGTGAAAGATAATGTTACGCCAAGTAAATAGATACCCAACATGTCATACTTCAAAATTGCGCACGCTCGTGGAATGGCGAGTGGCGACAAACATTGATAATTAAAATCTCCAGGCGATGCTTTAACAATTTCTACAGGTTACCTGTTTAGAGTTACATAGGAGATCTAGGGCTAGAATTATTGCTCTCGCTCTAACGTTTGCAGCGATACCTCAATTTTTTTTTTTTTTTTATTATTATTTTTTTATTTTTTACCTTTTATTTTTTATATTTACACTGTCCCTTTAAAAAAATAATTTTTTGATTACTTTTATTATTATTACAAGGAATGTAAACATCCCTTGTAATAGAAATAAGCAGGACAGGTCCTCTTTAATGTGAGATCTGGGGTCAAAAAGACCTCAGATCTCACATCTACCCTTCAAAGCAAAAAAAAAAAGTAATTTTTTTCCAACAAAAAAAAAATGGGCCCTTTAAGGCCGTTGGGAGGATGTGCCGTATGACGTCACTCCAGCCCTCCAAGGCCAAAGAGTCGAGTAGGGGCCATCTTGCCCTCACTCGATTTCCTGCCTGGGACATTGTAGGATCTGATAGTTTTCCCCATTACCGACGGCTCCGGGATGGGGGTGTTCATCTCTCCCGCTGCCCATAAAAGTGAGCCATCGGTGAATCCCCTGCTGGAACCACTTTTATGTGAAAGAGGACCGCCAGCCGAGTAAAAAAATACTGGGGGTTATGGCAGCTATCTGCTGCCATAACATCTGTATTTTGCGTCAAAGTACTGGCATAAAACGGTGGCGGGCGGTCCAGAAGTGGTTAAAGTATAAGTAAACCCAATTACTGAATTCTCATAATGTCATTTCAAAAATCCTTTTCAATATTTTATCATTTTCACTCTTTGTTAAACATTTTTTTTTAAATATTTATTTATGGGACAAAACTTACAAAAAAAAAAAAACAAGAAACATAACTCAGAAATTGTTACAAAATTGCAAGGTAACAGGTTGGACTTTTATATAGAGAGTTGGTCTATTAAAATAACTTTTGATCCCTCCATGAAGGTTCTTGTTCAGGTACTTGCTGTTAAAGGGTGACCATCCTCTGTACCTGTCTATCAACTGTACTTGTGGATGTCACCCAGTCACATTTGTTTTTTTATAAGGACCACGAGTGATATTCTCAGAATGTATGTTCCACTGTTGTCACCATCAGGAAACTTGCACTGATAAATGCAATGCAGCCATTGCTCAAGTGCATAAATGTAGATAAGAATGGGCTGCAAAGAAATTGCAGGAGATCAGCAGTGCTAATATGCAACAAAGGATAAACAAAACTGAAAAAATGATGTTACTCAACAAAAATGGTAATTGTATGCACAGTGTTTTAGCATACTAAATGTCATTTAGTTAGGTTTATAAATACGTTAAAGCTGAACTTCAGGCAGATATTGAAGTTCAGGAAAAATAAAATAAATAACAAAACAATACAATTCTTACTTTAGCTTGGCAATTATAATGATATCACTGAAGAGCAAATGTTAGCACAAACTAATACAGCTTTGTACTTATTAATACATCATTGCAATTTTTTTTTTTTAAATACACGCAGTGTAAGTACCTGCATATGAGCTGGTATTAGCTTCTTGCATTATCTGTATAGCAGAGCTTAGACTGGGAGAGAGAGAGAAGGTTGGCAGATGTTGCGAACACATGTTCATATGCTAGCAATGGCTTCCCATCTCAGTATCATCCTTTCTTAATGACTCCTCCGCATGGATACCCTACTTTCTCTACTCTGAAGTATCCGCCATCATTTTCGGTGACTTTAACATTTTAATCAATGTTAACACCTCAGCCACTTCTCAACTACTCAACTTAACCTCCTCTTTTATCCTAACACAATGGACACAAACTACCACTCACTCCAATGGCAACACTCTCAACCTCGTATTTTCCCACCTCTGAACTCCCTGCAACCTCTCTAACACCTCTTTTCCTCTCTCCAATCAAAACCTTATTAGTTTTACACTCTTCCTGTTTACTACCTCCCATGCCGACAACCTGCAAACCTTTACCTGCAGGAACCTTTACCACCTCAACCTTTCCCTTCATTCTGCTACTGACTGCCTTTATGATAAAATCGCACCCCTCTCCTGCACAAACCTGGTCACTTCCGTCTATAACATACTTCCATCCACAACAGTCATCCTCCCTGGACACACTCATTCCTCTCTATATACGCAGGACCAGGTCTCACCCATCACAACCCTGGCAAACAGGCGACACCAGAAGTCTTAAGAGACACAGCTCTTGAGCGAGCATGGCTTAAAACGAAATCCCTGCAAGACTTAACCCTCTACAAATCTGCCCTTCTCAAATAAAACTCCTTCCTCCTAACTATTAAAAAAACCTACCACACCACTTTCATCAAAACCCTCTCATCCAATCCTTGTTAACTCCTTGCTACCCTTAATTCTTTACTTCACCCCCCCCCCCCCCCCCCGCTGCCTCCACCCACCAACTTGCTTACTGCCCAGGAGATTGCCGTTCATTTCAAAGACAAAATTGACACAATTCGTGATGTCCATTCACAATTACTTCGACCACCTTTGATCTATTCTCAGCTACCTAACCCACACCTTCAACCTCTCCCTCTCCACCAACACCTTTCCCTCCCACTCCCACTCCCACTCAAATATGCACTGGTTACCCCTATACTTAAAAAACCCTCACTGGGCCCCAACTGTTTGAATAACTTAAGACCCATCTCTCTGCTCCTGTTTGCCTCCAAGCTTCTTGAACACCTTGTCCACAACCATATGAGTTGCTACCCCACTGGCAACAACCTTCTTGATTCCTTACAGTCCAGGCTTCTGCCCACAACATTCCACTGGAACTGCCCTACTAAAACTCACCAATTACCTACTAACTGCTAAAATCAACGATCAGTACTCCATACTCATACTCTTGGACCATTTTTGCTGCCTTTGACACAGTTGATCACCTACTCCTCCTCAACAAACTCCACTCCCTTGGCCTCTGTGACTCTGCTCTTTTCTAGTACTCCTCCTACTTATCTCAGCGCACTTTCAGTGTCACATACAACACCATTTTCTCCACTCCTCTTCCTCTTTCTGTTGGGATACCCCGAGACTCCATCCTTGGGCCCCTCCTATTCTCACTCTATACCTGGGCCAGTTGATAACTTCCCATGGCTTCCAATACCATCTCTATGCTGACGGCACCCAGATCTATCTCTGGACTCCAACTCATCCCCTCAATCTCCTCACGTATCACAAACCTACCGAGCGACATATCAGCATGGATGTCACACCACTTCCTCAAACTCAATCTTTCTAAAATTGAGCTTGTAAACTTTCCTCCTCCCAAATTCCTGTCTGTGACTTTACCATTGAGAGCAACGACTCAACCATTGGTCCTTTCACACATGCCAGGGTGCTAGGTGTAATCCTAGACTCTGACCTCTCCTTCAGCCCCCACATCCAATCACTGGCTGAATCTTGCCACCTATCCTACCTTTACCTACCTTCCCTGCCCCATTGTATAACATTCAAAATTATGACCACAACATACAAGGCCGTCCACAACATTGCCCCCCAGCTACATCACCAATCTCATCTGCAAATATCGCTCAAATCATCCTCTCCGCTCCTCCCAAGACCTTCTGCTCTCTAGCTCCCTTGTTACCTTCTCCTATGTTTGCCTCCAGGACTTCTCCAAAACCTCTCCCATGCTATGGAACTCCCTGCCCTAGTATGTCCAGTCAGCTCCTAGCTTGTCCGTTTTTAGGCCAACCTTGAAATTGAATTTATTCAGAGAGGTGTACCCCAATTACACCTAAGAACTGTACTTGAGGCACAGCCATCAGATATTAACCTGCAGCTATAACCTTTTGCACCACCTTCTCCTCCCTTTAGATTGTAAGCTCCATGAGCAGGGCCCTCCTTTTTCTTCTGTATTGAACTGTACTATAATTGTACTGTTCCACTTTATATTGTAAAGCGCTTTTGGAGCTATATACATCCTGTATAATAATAATAATCCAGCACATTATATCACTCACATTTACTGCAACCCCTTGTCCCCATAGATACAATAAAAGTTAGGCATACACCAGTTAGGTCTATTATCCATGATCGAAATGATCCTGCTGCTGGCCAGCTAAGCACTGCAGTATCATCTGCAGCCTCCTAATTCTTGTAGTAAAACACCTGACATTACTCTTTATCTCTAGTACATTTTGGCATATTATCCATGATAAAGCTGTCTTGCTACTAGTCAACTTTACACTGCTGTGTCCTTTGCAGTATTTTTATTCTTGCAGTAAAGTCCCAGCCTGTGCGCTTTGTCTATAGTAAATTTACTCCTAGCCTTGCTATTTAAAATTGTCCTGCTGCTGGCCAATTTTACACTGCTGTGTCATCTGTGGTTTCTTGTAGTACACACTTGCCTGTACCCTTTGGCCAATTATCGCTGATTAAAAATGTCCCATTGATGAACAATTGTATACTGTTGTATCACCTGTGATCTCTTAATTCTAAATGAGAGCTTGATAGAATTGGCCAGCAGCAGGACAGTTTGGAATCAGCAAGAAGATAGAAAGCCACATGGAACTACTAGCCGATTGCTATCTACTAGTTTTGGGGGGGGGGGGGGGAGTGACATTCAAAGTTCCAAATAACAAGCCTTTTTTTTTCAATTTGAAATTAATCAGATAGGGGTGCTGCAGTTGTATGTAAGTTAAGCTAATTGTTAAAAAAAGAAAAGACACTCCAAGCGCACACTTTTGCTGAAGATGGTCTGTGAAATCCATACTGTTCTGTAACACAACATACAACTTTAGGGCACCCCTTGCCACATGTTGTTTAACTCTTTTACTGCTAACATCGTATAAGTGTATGTAAATCTGAAAAGCTGTGGGCTGTCAGATGGAAACGATCTGGTGTCTGTGATTCAGCTGCTGCATTACTTCCACACACCCCTGAATTTGTCACCCGCCCCCGCCCCTCAATGCCATGTTTCCTGGGCACAACATGCCCATTGGTGGACCTGGGACCGGCATGGCAGGTTGCTGCTGGGTATAGGGGAGGGAGATCAGTAAACATACATTCGCTGATCTCCTCTTTACTAACCTGGAAGCGACATATGTAGTGTCACTTCTGGGTCCTGCTGTCACTAATGGAGTGTGATCTGAACTGGAGGACAGGTGAGACATCAAGGGTCTTTTAGTGAACCTGTCACCAAAAAAATGCATCACATGAATCACTATGTGATGAAAAAAAGTTAATTAAAAAAAAGTGTACAAACTTAAAGCTACATCCAAGCACTTAGAGCCCCCAAAATCACATACATGAATTTACAAAACGTAAATTCGGGGGTGCATGAAAACGTTGATTGTGCTACCCCTGATACATATCTCCATGCACGTCAGAGTGAGAGCAATAATTCTAGGCCTAATATTCATGGTTAATTCTAAACTGATGACCTGTAGGGGCTTTCAAAGCATACCCTGGAAAATACAGGGTACTGAAGTTTGTCACCGTTTATGGGTGCATGCAATTTTAAGACTTGACGTGTTGGGTATCTGTTAACTTGGGGCACACTTTTGCTGAAGATATTCCATGAAATTAACTTTAGTGTATTTTTTACTAAAGTTTTATGTTTCATAAGCCATTGCGCTAAGATTGATACTACCACTATTTTATTCTGTAGGACAGGGGTCTCTAAAACTTTCTAAACAAAGGGCCAGTTTACTGTCCTTCAAACTTTACGGGGGCTGGACTGTGGCCAGAGAAGTAGATAATGTCATAGTGTCACTGGAAGTAAACAGTGTCCCCTCTTTGGTATTAGGGGGGTCACTAGGAGAAATAGTGCCCCATCATTGGTGTCAGTGGGAGGAATAGTGCCCCATTGTCGGTGTCAGTGGGCAGACTAGTGCCCAGTTATCCATCTTAGTGGGAGGAACTATGCTCCACTGTTGCTGAGAGTGGGGAGAATAGTCCCCCAAGGGCCAGATAAAAGCAAGCAAAGGGCGGTATCCTGCCCCGGGCAAGAGTTTGAAGGCCACTGCTCTAGGGTGTCTGCTTTCAGAAAATATATAATCTTTTGTGTTCAAACAAGTACGCAAAAAGGGCTATGGAAGCTAACGGGTTAAATGATTCCGTGTACTTTAGAGTTAATGGCACTTTTCGTGTTAATATTCTGGTAATAGTTTGCAAAACTGATGTACTCTTGATTAATGACTTTACATTGAAGTTGTTTTCTTTGATATCTAATCTTTTACAAGACATGCCGAAGTATGCTTTGTGGTTGGTTTGTGGTATAGCCCATGTGACAGATTGCAGAATCTTGTGCTTTTCACCTAGGTCTGCTGTATTTTGCTTTTTCCACGCAAGTGAAACTGTGTGACTTTCCCCCACCTTTCTCCACTTTATCTCAAAAACAAACAAACTAGTATAAAAAAGCAAACAGCCCTATGTTTTCTGACTTTAAGTGTTTATTATATATTAAAAAATCTCTGCAAAACTAAGCCTAATTAGCATACTTGCTTTTACAGTAAAAATAAAACACACCGAAACTCACAGAGCATATTGCTAGTTTAGGACAAAGGTGAGCCAGGCGCCTCTGAGTGCAGACTGTTATGCTTATTTTATTAAACAAATGAGATAAAACACACATATAGCATGAGGTAAAAAGGCACATGTAGAGCCAGTGACCCGAAGCTAGCTTGATACACCACGTAATCAGATTTCCCGCACTCACATTTCATCTCCCAGGCATTGCCTTATACCATTGCTAGGCATGTTTCAGTATAAAAAAAAACCCTTTGCAAGACCTGCGCATTCATCTAGCATGGTAAAGAACAATTTTCTACAAAACGAAAAACACACTGGATGACTTTTAAAAGTGTTCCTCTGATTACGTGGTGTATTTTCTTAGTTGTCCCTGTCACTTACTCTATGTAGGGCAGACCATTCGCCCACATAGACAAGGATTTGGTGAGCATAGGAGGAAGGCAAAGACAAACACAGCATTCCGCCACTTTGCTAAACACCACAATAATCCACCACGGATTTATAAGTTTGGATCATTGAACAAATACCAAAAAATCTCTCAGAAAGATGAGAGATTTCGCAAACTTTGCAAACGCGAGACATTCTAGATTTATTCCCTTGACACACTCTCACCTGGAGGGCTCAATGAGGAATTAGAGGTATCTACCATTTATGACCGCTGATTGCTAACATGTTCATCTCTTTTTTTACTCAGGCAAGAATACATATTGCACTTATTTCCCTATGATGGATTGGGTGATAGGCGTTTTCCGTTAATAGTAAGTAATTGTACCAATCAGTACCTACATTCATAATCTGGATTAGGGTCTATAGCTTTTGAGGTATCTACCAATACCCACTTAGAGGCACCTGTAGGCCTTAGAGGTATATATAACTATTTTCCAGTTAGCTAATTGGCAATAAGGGATATCACTGCCACTTGGTCTTACACATAATGGCCTCAGTAAATTGTATCATAGACACTAGTGGTATCATTGTATATTCGCTAAGGACTACAGCAAAATGGCCGCTTTATTAGAGACAATTGGAACCCTATTTAAACCTTGCACACACATCCCCTGGTCCCACCTGATGAAGTCACGAGTTGTGACGTAACGCATAGGGCATCGGCATACCGGAAGAGACGTGTGAACGAGCTTGGCGCTTGTGGATGTATTACACTTGAATGCTTTTTAAAAGGGAGTACCCTGTTGTCATTTTTTATACAATAAAAAATCAAATGCGATTACGCTATGGAACTTTATCTTTTTGCTCATATCTAATATGGAGGGAACTAGAAACCAGAGGAAGAGGAATATAGAGGACATGGTTTTAACCTTAGATAGGATGGGAACGAATGAATAGCTAAGAAAGATTTAATTTAGCGCTGTTACCTTACAGCAGTAAGGTGAGCGGCCTGGGCTCACAGAGGTGTTAGCTGCACTGAAGATTCACATTATTTTGGGTTGTAGTCACCGCTTTGATTACACTGAAGATTTATTATTTCTATTTCAAGTCACTTGTTAATTGCACATTATTATTATTACTTTCATTACCAGTTTTAATTCACGTTCCTAATCACATATGTTTTTCACATGGTGAAGGACACATCATCATAAATGATCAATTTGCATGTTATTATTTGCATTCATTTGTATTTTATTTCACCATTGATATAAATTATCATTTGAGTAACAGCTATTGAAGATTTAATCAATTCACATTCATTTGCCTATTATTAGCCCCACAGTGCAACCCTTTACACACTATTTTTTATCATTTCAGTAGCTTGGGTTTTGCTATATTGTTTTTTTCCAGCTGTTTTTGGGCTGTTATCCTTTAATATAGTGATAGTGTGAGAGTCTCACACTATCAATTAAGATTGTGCACACCTCATCAATGACCTGAGTCCATTTATTCAAAGACTTTATCACTGATTTTGTTTTAGCCCTTATACGCACACCTGCGACTCCACAGTTTTACTACTCCATGCCACGACTGTATATTGCAGCCTTTTTATAAAAAGTATGGAGCCTGCGCTATCCTACAGAATTCTTTCTGCTCAACTCAGAGAAAGGTCCATAATTGGAGGAAAGACAGTCACAAGATTGACGGGTCACATTACTAGGTTGGCCTTTATTTTTTTTAACTAATGCTCTGTTAATTTTAATAGCACTCTATTAGTGAAGAACCAAACAGCTTCGTAAAGCAAAGAGCTATGTTTAGTAAATGTGCTTTTAACAACTTGCTGACCTGCCTCTGTACATATACTGCAATCTGGCAGCTCCTACAGGCACAGCAACGTACATGTACGTCGCTGCCTGTTTCCGGGTTTCCAGCGCAAGCATGTGCCCCCGCCTGTCAGCTACCCTGTGATTTGACACAGCAGGAGTTTGTCAGCAGATCTCAGCCAATGACTTATGGCCGCGACCTGTGTCAAATCACAGTCCAGAGCTCTGTGTTGACAAACAACACAGGGCTCTGAACAGAGGGAATGATTGCTTTGTTTCTTTTCTCTGCAAATCAGGGAAAAGAAACACATCAATCTGTTGTAATAAACAGCACATTTTACATACATTACACATTATTAGGCACACAGTTAACCCCTTGATTGCCCCAAGATGCTAACCCATTACAAGGCAGTGCCATTAGTACGGTGACAGTGTATATTATTAGCACTGATTACTGTATTAGTGTCACTGGAGATGTCAGTGGCAGTTGATAAGTTCCCACAAAGTGTCAGTTAGTGCAACTGGCAATCTGACACTATCGCAGACCCACTATAAATCGCTGATCGCTGCCATTACTAGTATGAAAATTTTAAATAAATAAAAACTCCTATATATAAACAATTTGTTTGTAAACGTTATACCTTTCACACAAACCAATTATTATACACTTATACACATTAGAGACTGAGGTCCGGTTCACACTTAGGCTCCTTTCAGACGGCCGCTCCGCTGCTGTAGTCCGCTGCGGGACTTTTTTTTTTTTTTTCCACGGAGCGGATGACATTTGTGTCATCCGCTCCGTATGCCCGCATATCATCCCATCCGTTTGCGGATGATATGCGGACATAATGTAAGTATATGGCATTGCGGATGTCAGCGGATGACACCGCTGACATCCGATTTTCCTTCCTTTCCGTTTTTTACATGGATGGAAAAATGGGGTTCTGTTCCGTTCCAAAAAACGGAACAGAACTGAAAGGAGGAAAATCGGATGTCAGCGGATGGTATTCCGCTGACATCCACAGTGCAATTCACTTACATTGATGTCCGCAAATCATCCACAAAAAAATAGGATGATTTGCGGACACACGGAAAGCAGCGGAGCGGCCGTGTGAAAGGAGCCTTATGCGATGTGGGAAGGCTGCGAATCCGCAGCCTGTTCCCGCATCGCACACGCACCCCCGGCAGTTCACACTGCCATATGCGATACGCTGGGGGTGTCAATGTAATCTTAACGACACCCCCAGTTTAATCGCATATCGCAGTGCGATCTTGCAGTTCGCACAGGATCGGATCGCACAAGTGTGAACCGCTGTGCGATCCGATCCTGATGCGGCTGCCAAAAAGGGTCCTGTGCGAGTTTGCTGCGGGTGCGGGTGCGAATTTAGCCATACAAAGTGTATGGCTAAACTCGCACCGCACAGCCGATCGCATGTAATGAAGGAGCAGTGCGCTCCGACATTACATGCGAACCCCGCACTCGCATCAGTGTGAACCGGGGCTGATATCACTGTGGGGGTGCAGTCCAGGATACCATTTTGTGTACATAGAGAAAGAAGTATGTCCTCAGATTGTTCTACCAAGTTCTAGTTGGGCATGCCATTATCCCTCCTCCCCATCTAACTTGTTTTTCCCTCAATAAAACAACAAAAACAAGCCTATGGTCTGGTTACTGCCTATGTGTGGAAGTCGGAAAATGCATGTTGCCTGGCTGTGCAGGAACAGGGGGACCCAAAAACCTAGCAGCCTTCTAGGGGGTAGCACTACATTTGAAAGGGCAGAAACCATGCTGAAGTAGCCCTGGCTAACAGCCCCTATAATTAGGATTAACACAGCCCAGGTGTCATCATGGCTTTACTGCAGGATTCCTTTGCTTTTTGGCCATTGACTGACAGGCAACCAGGAGAGGGAAGGGAAGCAGGACTGGCCACAGCTGCACCCAGGATTTAACCCTGCTTTCTGATGCACAGAGGAAGAAAGAAGAAAGTTTGTGCTTCTGACTGGGAGAGAGGGTCACTCAGAGAGTGGAGACTAAAATGAGCTGTCTGTGAAGGAGAGATGCAGAGTGACATAGGAACAGAGACTCAGAATCCAAAGAGAGCTGCAGTGTACAAAATATAGAGACCAGAGCAGAAAGAGAAGAAAGAACCCCAAGGGGCCTGCCAGGGATGTGGACTGTGAGCTTTATAGAGGGAGGAAAAAGGGTGCCGAACCTAAGGATAAATGTTGGCATGAGTAACAGGCATTGGTTTGAAGGGAAGCCCCAAAGTGTGGCCTGACCTCTTGCCCAGGGAAGACACGGCATCAGGGGTAACAGGCCTTTTGGCCACCTGTACTGTAATTGTACTAAGCTTGCTTACTGTTGCTGAACTTTGCTGCCACCAGGAGTATATGCCTACTTTGGAAGCGTTCCCCTGTGGAATACAAATACTCTCACTTTGAGAGTGACCGCATCAATAGGAGTATAATGGCCCTACTGGCAGCAGACTTTTTATCTGTTTTCCAACTGGCTAGTGGTGTAGGTTGGTACAAAGAACTTTTAGACAAGCAACCTTGCGAATGGTGTTCTTTGTTAATGTGGGGATTTTCATTGATTCTGTTGTTACTGTTTAGGTTAATTAAGTAGCTACCTTTATTTAACCTAGTGTTTTCTGACTGGAAGGGCCTTCCACAGGCTATTTGAGGGAACAAAATTGATTTGAGTTACTTTGCTGTTTGCTATGTTTGTACTTGAAAAAGGGATTAATCATACTGTGATAAGATCTGTATTAACACTGTTCTATTTCAGGGCTTGTCCTGGATCTAATAAAACCCTTCTGCATTGCTACTGGTTTGTCAGTGAGTGTTGGGTTCAGTTTAGGTTGGGTCACCACTGGGGGGATGAGCAGAAGGACTCAACATCTAAGCAGCTCCTTCAGAAGTCTGAGCTACACTGAATGCTAGGAAATATGGGAACTTTATCCTAGACACTAGAAAGATAAGAGTCTTGCTAGAATCAGCTACGCTACTCAGGCCTCACATTATACTTAGTTCCTTGCCCTATGCTATGCAGTGTGTGATGTCAGAACCCCCGTCCCCTGCCTGCTGGAGCTGAGAAGTAGCCTTTGATCTGAGTGTTTTAGAAGGTTGTATAGGAGAGAGGGCTGCAGATAAATAGATACCACTTATGTAGGAGGATTTTTTTTCATCTCTGTGTATCACCTGAGGCTAGTCACTTCACTGGGTATATGTAAGCAGCTGAGTGCACAGAAAACACAGAGACTCTGCCCCATTTTGCTAGTGCTGAGCTCCATGCAGGCAGCTCATATAAAGTGAATCAGTATGCAGTGGCTGTATGGACTCACCCACACAACCAAGTTTGACAGGTACACAGGGACAACTGTATGAATGAGCCCTTATGCAAATACAGTTCTAGAGGGGACAACTGTATGAATGAGCCCTCATGCAAATACAATTCTAGAAAAATATGAGTTCTCCCAATGTGCTTTGGCAGCTGCAGCAAGTTAGATAAGAGTCCACCTCATTTCCTTGCTGGAGGACATTCAGCTTCATCTAGAACTTTCCTCCCCAGCCTCACTGTCTCACTCATTTTTTTCATTGGATTTTAGTTCTTTTAATCATGGAGGCTCGCATCACATGTGGGCATCACCTTGGGGGAGGTGCATGCAGTCTGCTTAGAACTCCCAAAAACTTAGACTAGTATCCACCCACCACAGCAGAGGCATAGCTATAGAGGTCATAGGGGTTGCAAATGTGACACACCGGGATCACACCATACATGGTAGTAAGCCAGCTGGAGGGATTCTTTTAGCGCTATTGATTTTGTTATTTTGTAAGAGTCTGTTTAATTTCTTTATTAAAATACCCGGCAATAAAATGAGTACACTATGCCTATGCCCTTTTGCCTTATATAACATGTGAGCGGAATTGGAGGAGTGCTTTGGGTAGTGGACTGGTCTATTGGAAACCAAGGGGGAGATGAGATTTATTTGGGTTGGAGTGTGAGGAGTGTGCTGTTTTGTTACTCTATCTGGTGAAGGATACGCACTGCGCATGAAGAATGAAGACCCTGGGTATTTTATTATATACATTTTTTCACGTTATTATTTTTCACCATATTTTTACAATTTTTTCATTATTTGAAAGTAATTAGACACATTTATTTATACAAATTGTTGGACATTTTGAACACTCAGTTTCAAAAGTGAGACTCCAGGGGTCCGTTTAGACCCCTGATATTTTAGCTCAACAGGGCTGCTAAATAATACAAAATAAAAATGTTAAAATAAAATAAAATGGTAACAAATAATAAACATAAAATAAAATAACTGACACTATCCACTGCACTACTGACTGACACTGTCCACTGCCCTACTGTCCACACACCCATCCACTGCTCTACTGACAGCGTCCACTGCTCTACAGACTAACACTGTCCACTTGTAACGCAGACTAAATTTATATTTTTACAGTAACATTTCTTTAAAGATATTTTTTTAAGTTTTCCTAACTATTAAGATAGACCTTGCTAATTTAATACTAAAAAAAAAAAAAAAAGGGCACCGAACCGTGATCTTTTATCTTTTTTTATGTTGTTCAGATAAATCTTCACCTCTCAAAGAGTGCCTACCCCTGCTCCAGAGTATTCAAAAAAATTCAAGGAGGTATGTCAAAATGTGCACAGTTTCTCCAAAAATGTTTGAATTACCCTCTCAATAAATAAGAAAATCTTAACCACTTATGTCCCAGACGATTTGGCTGCTCAAAGACCAGACCCTATTTTGCGATTCGGCACTGCGTGACTTTAACGCACAATTGCGCGGTTGTGCGACTCTGTACCCACATTAAATTGATGTCCTTTTTTTCCCACAAACAGAGCTTTCTTTTGGTGGTATTTGATCACCTGTGCGATTTTTATTTTTTGCGCTATAAACAAAAAAAGAGCCACAATTTTAAAAAAAATAACAATATTTTTCACATTTTTTTATATGAAATTCTCCAAAAAAAATATAAAAATCAATTTTTTTTAACATTTTAGGCCAATTTGATTTCTGCTACATATTTTTGGTAAAAAAAAAAATCGCAATAAGCGTATTTTGATTGGTTTGCGCAAAAGTTATTGCGTTTACTAACTACGCAAAAGATTTATGTAATTTTTATTGTTTTTTTTTTTAACTAGTAATGGCGGCGATCTGCGATTTTTTTTGCGGGACTGCGACATTGCGGTGGACAGATCGGACCCCTAACTGACATTTTTGACACTTTTGGGAGTACCAGTGACATTACTATAGTAACCAGTGCTATAAATATGCACTGTTACTGTAAAAATGACACTGGCAGGGAAGGGGTTAACTTTATTGGTGATCAGTGGGTTAAATGTATCCCTAGGGGCGTGATTCTAACTGTGGGGGGGGCGTGGCTTGTGATGTAACCACAGAGACATACGATCCTACATAGCAGGATCGTATAGTCTATGTACTTACATCAGGGAGAATGACAGACGGCTGTGTTTACATCAGCCGTCTGCCTTTCTCCCTCTCCTGCGGGAGATCGCGAGTGGCCAGTGGACATCAGAGCTGCCGCTCACACGAGTGGGGATCCCTGTGAACGAGCGGGAGTCCGCCCCTACGTCGGTTTTCCCAGGAGCCGCTGACTGCCGCAATAAATAGTCGTGCGGCAAGTGGTTAAAGAACTCTTTAGCCATTTAAAGTAACTTAGCACACGGTAGGAGTATCTTGGCGCACGGTGGAAGAGGCAGGTGGTAGTAGGGGGCTGTAGATCAATTTTTGTATTGGGGCCTCCCCACAAGCTTAAAGCTATGCCTCTGCAGCACAGCATTATGGTATTAGAATGATTGTTTCAAAGAGCCAGCCCACTGTTTGCATCAGGGCTGAGGGCTTCTGAGAAAAGCACCGAGGGTGGGTGATGTTTTCAGGATTCTATGTACAGCTTTTCCCACCAGTCTTGTTCTGCTTGCATTGCAGAGAGAAACATTAAGACCCAATGATGATTTCTTGGATCAAAAATGAAAAGGTTTTATTTGAAAATGTGAGCAGAATGTTGATGAGGGAAGAATGAAGAAACTCGGGAAGGCAAAATATGAACTTCAGCTTTAGAGTTAGAATTTGCATATTTTTGAACATTTTAGTTCTATTTATACATGTCCTGTCTGAGATGACAATATATATATCTGAGCCTATGCTCAATTACAGGTTGTTGTATATAAAACAAATGTAACATTAAAATTAGTTACACAACAATTATATAGAATGTGAAATATTTATGGACACATTTTTGCATAGATAAAGTACACAAAAGATAACCGGTTTCTTGTACACTGATATGAACAGCCATGATTTAGGGTGGGGTTCCAAATGTGTGGTAATCTATCCCTGTTGATGATTGGTATGATCTGGGGATTGCTGAAGTCTGGTTGTCAGGTCTGACATGAGGGTATGGTAGGCTGCTACCTTTGGTCAGAAAGGTGAGGTCAGTCCAGGGACATTTCAAGCAACCTGTAACATTTGCATCCATTTTCTGCCTGTTAAGAATCTACCTAGATTGATTTCATCTTTGGGTTGACAATTCAATCATAGGTGTGTGCAGCCTATTGCATTAGGGGTGTACCCCAAAGCTCAAAACACATGCCTTTCTCTGCAACCTCAGCAGCACTGGACAGTGAATGAACAGGAAGTGATCTGTGCTGAACGGCTTCCTGTTCATTCACAAACGGAAGCATAGTAAACATAATTTACTATTGTAGCACTGCCCCCTAGAGGGCTGCTTGATATTACACTTTAGGGATTCCCCTGGGTAACCCGTAGCAACTGTTTGCAGAAACTTAACACTTAACAAACTTAACAAATGGGGATTCGGTATATGATGTCATTGTAGGCGAAACCTTGGGATCTAGTGATCACCAGTCAGTGTGGTTTAATATAAGAACTGTGAAAGAGTCACACCACACAAAAACAAAAGTTTTAGATTTTAGAAAAACAGACTTTTCAAAAATGAAATTAGTCATAAATGAGTCCTTATCAGACTGGAACGGATTACATGGAGTCCAGGAGAAATGGGACTACTTAAAAGGTGCATTATTGAAGGCAACAGAAAATTGTATTAGACTTGTCAGTAAAAGCAAAAAAAGGAAGAGACCACTGTGGTACCCAGCAGAAGTGGCCCAAATCATTAAAAATAAAAAGCTAGCATTTTGTAATTATAAAAAAACCCAGAGTAATGAAGATAAGGAAATCTACAAGATTAGGCAGAAAGAGGCCAAGCAAGTTATAAGAACTTCTAAAGCGCAGGCAGAAGAAAAACTAGCTCAGTCTATGAAAAAGGGGGATAAGACATTCTTCAGATATATAAATGAAAAAAAAAATTAAAACAAGGAATAACTAAATTAAAAACAAAAGACGGAAGGTATGTAGAAGAGAATAAAGGGCTAGCCGACTGCCTTAATGAATACTTCTGTTCAGTTTTTACAGAAGAAAAAGAAGGAAAAGGACCTCCATTTGAAAGGATGACTAATGAATCGTTTGATGCATGTGTCTTTACAGAGGAAGACGTTCTAAGATTGCTGTCTAAAGTGAAGACAAATAAGTCACAGGGTCCTGATGAGATACACCCAAAATTATTAAAAGAGCTTAGTGGTGAGCTGGCAAAACCATTAACAGATTTATTTAACCAATCATTAGTAACAGGAGTCATCCCGGAAGATTGGAAATTGGCAAATGTCGTGCCCATTCACAAGAAAGGTAGTAGGGAGGAATCAAGCAACTATAGACCAGTGAATCTGACATCAATAGTAGGCAAATTAATGGAAACCCTATTAACCACTTCCTTACCGAGTCATGTAAAATGACGTCGGCAAGGTGGTTGTCTAGATCCGGGCCGCCGTCATATGACGTCGGCCCGTTCTAGCTGCTACTGCGCGCCCCCGGCGGCGCGCAGCGGCGCGATCAGGGATGAGGCTCGTCCCTCGGACATAGCCCATCACTGATCAAGGTAAACAGCCAATAGAAATTGGCTGTTTACCATGTGATCGGCTGTGTCAATCACAGCCGATCACATGAGCGGCTCCAGCACGAGCCGCTCGTTCTCTCTGCAATGCGCGCCCCCGGGGGCGCGCAGAGCAGCGATCGGGGACGAGGCTCGTCCCTCGGACAGAGTCGATCCCCGATCTAGGTAAAGAGCCAATGAAATTGGCTCTTTACCACGTGACCGGCTGTGTCCAATCACAGCCGGTCACAAATGTCAACAGAGATCACGGTAACTAGCTGTCACCGTGTTCTCCTCCTCACACACTGATCCTGTGTGAGGAGGAGATTGTGGTAACAGCTAGTTACCAAGTACAGTGCACCCCAACCACACTGATTGCCCCCCCCAATAAAGAGCACCTGTCACTAGCCCATCAAAGTACCCGAGTACCTGTCATCAGGTACTCAGATGACAGGTACTCGGGTACTCTGATGGGCTGGTGACAGGTATTCGGGTACTCTGATGACAGGTACTCGGGTACTCTGATGATGGATACTCTGATGACAGGTACTCGGGTACTCTGACGGGTACTCGGGTACTCTGATGACGGGTACTCGGGTACTCTGATGACGGGTACTCGGGTACTCTGATGACGGGTACTCGGGTACTCTGATGACAGGTACTCGGGTACTCTGATGACGGGTACTCGGGTACTCTGATGACGGATACTCTGATGACAGGTACTCGGGTACTCTGACGGGTACTCGGGTACTCTGATGACAGGTACTCGAGTACTCTGATGACGGGTACTCGGGTACTCTGATGACGGGTACTCGGGTACTCTGATGACAGGTACTCGGGTACTCTGATGACAGGTACTCGGGTACTCTGATGACGGGTACTCGGGTACTCTGATGACAGGTACTCGGGTACTCTGATGACGGGTACTCGGGTACTCTGATGACAGGTACTCGGGTACTTTGAGTACCTGTCAACGGAGTACCCGTCATCAGAGTACCTGAGTACCTGTCACCTACCCATCAGAGTACCCGAGTACCTTCCACCTGCTCATCAGGGTACCTGACGCCTGAAGTACCCAAGTACTTGCCGCCTGCTCATCAGTACCCATCACTACTCATCAGTACTCATCAGTACCTATCACGTATCAGTACTGATCATCAGTACCCATCAGTACAGTATCACCTATCACCTATCAGTCAGTGAGTACTACTCATCAGTACCTATCACCTGCCTGTCACCTGCCCATCAGAGTACCCGAGTACCTGTCACCTGCTCATCAGTACCAGAGTACCTGTCACCTGCCCAGCAAAGTACCCGAGTACCTGTCACCCTTCATACAGCCACCATGTCCAAGTCCAAAAAGGTTTATATACGTCGTCCGTTTAAACCTAAATACCGGTGTTATGGTAGCAGATAGCTGCCATAACCCTGGTATTTTTTTAAACGGTGGACGGTTGGCTTTCCAATAAGGGTGGTCCCAGCGGCGGATTCGCCGTGGGATCACCCTTCCGGGATGGCGGAAGAGGCGCCTCCCCCCTCCCGACGCGTTCCGGTCCTTTTCCCCGCTTACCGGACCCGCCGGCAGCGGGGAAAACGATCCGGTCCCGAATCCTCACAGACAGGATGTCGAGTGAGGGCAAGCTTGCCCTCACTTGACTCTATGGTCTTGGAGGACCGGAGCTACGGAAAATGTTGTTGCCTAGCAACCAGTTTAAAGGTCCTTTTTTTTTTTTTTTTCATTTTATATTATAATTATTATTTTTTTTTTTTTTTCCTATCTTTTAGTGTACTTGTGAGATCTGAGGACTTTTTGACCCCAGATCTCACAAAAAAGAGGTCCTGTCGTGCCTATTTCTATTACGAGGAATATTTACATTTCTTTTAAT
Source organism: Pelophylax lessonae (assembly GCF_965119305.1). NCBI lineage: Eukaryota > Metazoa > Chordata > Amphibia > Anura > Ranidae > Pelophylax > Pelophylax lessonae. The sequence goes on from NC_138770.1 coordinate 450,326,706, forward strand.
AGAAATAAAAATGATCAATTTTTTTTCTTTTTTTTTAAACGGTGTAAAAATAAAAAATAATAAATAAAATAAATAGTAAAAAAAAAAAAAAAAAAAAAATTAAAGCGCCCTGTCCCCGTTAGCTCGCGCGCAGAAGCGAATGCATACAGAAACCCCGCCCACATATGTAAACGGTGTTCAAACCACACATGTGAGGTATCGCCGCGATCGTTAGAGCAAGGGGAATAATTTGAGCCCTAGACCTCCTCTGTAACTCAAAGATGGCAACCTGTAGAAATTTTTAAATTGTCGCCTATGGGGATTTTTAAGTACCAAAGTTTGTCACCATTCCGTGAGCGTGCGCAATTTTGAAACATGACATGTTGGGTATCTATTTACTCGGCGTAACATTATATTTCACATTATGGAAAAAAATTGGGCTAACTTTACTGGTTTCTTATTTTTTAATTAAAAAAAGTGAATTTTTTCCAAAAAAACTGCGTTTGGAAGACCGCTACGCAAATACGGTGTGATAAAAAATAGTGCAATAATCTCCATTTTATTCTCTAGGGTCTCTGCTAAAAAAAAATATATAATGTTTGGGGGTTCTAAGCAGTTTTCTAGCAAAACAACTGATTTTAGCTTGTAAACACCAAATGTCAAAAATAGGCCTAGGCAAGTGGCTAGGATGCATGATGATGCTCCTTGGATGTTCGGCCCCTCTATATGGCTAGGCTGTGAAAAAGTCTCACACATGTGATATTGCCATACTCAGGAGGAGTGGCAGAATGTATTTTGGGGTGTCATTTTTGCTGTGTACATGCTATGTGTTAGGAATATCCTATAAATTGACAACTTTGTGTAAAAAAAAAAAAGTTTTCATTTTTTTCCCACATTTTCCAAAAACCTGTGGAAAAAAATGATATGTTCAAACGACCCATAATGCCTCATAGAATATACGTTGGAGTGTTTGCTTTCCAAAATGGGGTCATTTTGTGGACTTTTCCATTGTATTGGTGCTCTAGGGCCTTGAAAAGTGTGATAGGTAGTAAAAAAGTTTTATGTGTATTTATGCTCCTAGAACGCCTGAATGTGCTTCTTGGACGTAGAGTCTCTTTTTGTGGCCAGGCTGTGTAAAAGTCTCACACATGTGGTATCGCCATACTCGGAAGGAGTAGCAGAATGTATTTTTGGGTGTAATTTTTGCTGTGTACATGCTATGTGTTAGAAATAGCTTATAAATTGACAACTTTGTGGGAAAAAAAAGAAAAAAAAAATTTTTTCTTCATTTTCCCAAGAATTGTGGGAAAAAATTACAACTTCAAAAAACTCACCATGCCTCTTACTAAATACCTTGGACTGTCTACTTTACAAAAAGGGGTCATTTGGTCGGTATTTGTACTGTCCTGACATTTCAGGGCCTCAAGAAAGGAGATAGGCAGTCAGTACATCTGGTGTGATCAATTTTCAGTAATTGGTACCATAGCTTCTAGACTCAATAACTTTCACACAGACTAAATAATATACACTAATTTGGGTTAATTTTACCAGAGACATGTAGCAGTATACATTTTGGCCCAAATGTATGAAGAAAAATTTATTTTTTGCAAAATTTCATAATTGAAACTAAAAAAAAGTGTTTTTTTTTCAAAATTTTTGCTCTTTTTTTGCATATATCACGAAAAAAAAAAACCCCAGTTGTGATCAAATACCACCAAAAGAAAGCTCTATTTGTGTGAAAAAAATGATAAAAATTTTGTTTGGTTATAGTGTAGCATGACTGAGCAATTGTCATTCAAAGTGTGAGAGTGCTGAAAGCTGAAAATTGGTCTGGGCAGGAAGGGTGTCTAACTGCTCTGTATGGAAGCGGTTAAAGGATAGAATTGTGGAACATCTTAAATCCCATGGATTGCAAGATGAAAAACAACATGGGTTTACTTCAGGGAGATCATGTCAAACAAATCTTATAGATTTTTTTGACTGGGTGACTAAAAAAATAGACGGTGGAGGTGCAGTAGACATTGCATATCTAGATTTTAGTAAGGCTTTTGACACTGTCCCACATAGAAGACTTATCAATAAACTACAGTCATTGAGCATGGACTCCCATATTATTGAGTGGATTAGGCAGTGGCTGAGTGACAGACAACAGAGGGTTGTAGTCAATGGAGAACATTCAGAACAAGGTCATGTTACCAGTGGGGTACCTCAGGGATCTGTACTGGGACCAATTTTGTTTAATATCTTCATAAGTGATATTGCAAAAGGCCTCGAAAGTAAGGTTTGTCTTTTTGCTGATGACACAAAGATATGTAACAGGGTTGATGTTCCTGGAGGGAAACGCCAAATGGAAAAGGATTTAGGAAAACTAGAAGAATGGTCAGAACTCTGGCAACTGAAATTTAATGTGGATAAGTGCAATATAATGCACCTGGGGCGTAAAAACCCAAGGGCAGAATATAGAATATTTGACACAGTCCTGACCTCAGTATCTGAGGAAAGGGATTTAGGAGTAATTATTTCAGAAGACTTAAAGGTGGGAGGACAATGTAATAGAGCAGCACGAAATGCCAGCAGAATGCTTGGATGTATAGGGAGAGGTATAAGCAGTAGAAAGAGAGAAGTGCTTATGCCGCTGTACAGAACACTGGTGAGACCTCACTTGGAGTATTGTGCGCAGTACTGGAGGCCATATCTCCAGAAGGATATAGATACTCTAGAGAGAGTTCAGAGAAGAGCTACTAAACTAGTACATGGATTGCAGGAAAAAACTTACCAGGAAAGGTTAAAGGACCTTAACATGTATAGCTTGGAAGAAAGAAGAGACAGAGGGGATATGATAGAAACTTTTAAATACATAAGGGGAATCAACTCGGTAAAGGAGGAGAGCATATTTAAAAGAAGAAAAACTACCACAAGAGGACACAGTTTTAAATTAGAGGGGCAAAGTTTTAAAAGTAATCTGAGGAAGTATTACTTTACTGAGAGAGTAGTGGATGCATGGAATAACCTTCCTGCAGAAGTGGTAGCTGCAAATACAGTGAAGGAGTTTAAGCATGCATGGGATAGGCATAAGGCTATCCTTCATATAAGATAGGGCCAGGGACTATTCATAGGATTCAGATATATTGGGCAGACTAGATGGGCCAAATGGTTCTTATCTGCCGACACATTCTATGTTTCTAAGTTCTTGGCTCAGTCAAAGATCAGTCCAGGGGTTGTTGGTTTTGTGGTTTTATTTAAATTGGGATGGGAAAAGGGATGAGTGGGATACTCCAACTGTTAACTATTCACAATGCTGAGGACTTCTAATTTGAGAATGTGGCAAGGCTGCTACTTCATCCTGCCACTTGAATGAAGATGAGATAAGTGTTCCTATAGTATTTCTCTTCAGGGTACTCCCCTAGTACTCCCTTTCTCTCTGGGCTAGCTGACACCCGTCCACTGACTCTACACTCTGGAGTGGTCCCCTTCCTGGGCAGACCCCTGGGCAAGTTCCTCTGTACTCAGGACACTGTTTTTCCAGATTCTCCAATGCCCCAACTCCTGTAGCCAGCTCTCCTGGACCTCTGGGTTCAGCCCCACGCCACCGGTACACCAGGCCAACCACCTGTGACCACCACCAATTGCTGCAGAAGAGGAGACAGCCGCCACCCTCCTTCTGGGACTCTGCTTCCCGCCAAAGACCTCTACCTCATGTGCCGTGGCTTTTTATACCCTGTCCCATAATGCATCACTCTCTGTGCCAACTCCTGGGACATTACCAAAAGCCTGTGTGTCATTAATCAGGTTTCCTCCAGCATCCAACGTGCCTCCTCATTGGATCAGCTGGGGACACTCCCTGAGACCAGATGAATCACACACTGGGCACACTGAGTAGACCTAACTACAAATCCTGTAAAAAAATCTTTATGCAGAGTGCATAAAGATTTTGCCTGCTGCTCTTCTGGTAAGCAGAGAGAGCCAAAACTACACTCTCTACCTAGCACCTGACTAGTCCCTTCCCCCTATCTCCATTCTGAAACATCCCCCACACCAGCCAAGGGAAGAGGAGAGGAAGGAATCCAGCAGCACTGAAGTGGGATGGGGGGGACGCAACATGGGGGGAAGTCCAGGCAATAGGGGGAATCAGCACAACATGCAGTGATTAAGGTGTGCCCAGGCACAACCAGCACACCCCCTGCACACACCTATGGATTCAATAATGCTTTTAGGTACAAAACTAGCAATTGTTCCATCTTACCTTGGTCCTAATGGTAGTAATCATTGCCAAAATATGCCGAACCTGACAACATTCTACTGTCAACTCTCAAGACAGAGGATCCAGTCACCAAGTTCTTTATCCTGGGTACAGAGTTTGACACAGTTGCCTCAGTCACACGACAACAGAAGTACTCTCTGCTTGGCCTCATGTGTATATAAACCATGTCTACAGTATCTCACAAAAGTGAGTACACCCCTTACATTTTTACAAATATTTTATTATAGCTTTTTTTATGTGACAACACTGAAGAAATGACACTTTGCTAAAATGTAAAGTAGTAAGTGTACAGCTTGTATAACAGTGTAAATTTGCTGTCCCCTCAAAATAACTCAACAAACAGCCATTAATGTCTAAACCGCTAGCAACAAAAATGAGTACACCCCTAAGTGAAAATGTCCAAATTGGGCCCAATTAGCCATTTTCCCTCCCCGGTGTCATGTGACTCGTTAGTGTTACAAGGTTGTCAGGCGTGAATGGGGAGCAGGTGTGTTAAATTTGGTGTTATCGCTCGCACTCTGTCATACTGGTCACTGGAAGTTCAACATGGCACTTCATGGCAAAGAACTTACTGAGAGAATCTGAAAAAAAGAATTGTTGCTCTACATAAAGATGGCCTAGGCTATGAGAAGTTTGCCAAGACCATGAAACTGAGCTGCAGCACAGTGGCCAAGACCATACAGCGGTTTAACAGGACAGGTTCCACTCAGAACAGGCCTCGCCATGGTCGACCAAAGAAGTTGAGTACACATGCTCAGCGTCATATCCAGAGGTTTTCTTTGGGAAATAGACATATGAGTGCTGCCAGCATTGCTGCAGAGGTTGAAGGGGTGGGGGGTCAGCATGTCAGTGCTCAGACCATACACCGCACACTGCTTCAACTTGATCTGAATGGCTGACATCCCTGAAGGAAGCCTCTTCTAAAGAAGATGCACAAGAAAGCACACAAACAGTTTGCTGAAGACAAACAGCCTAAGGACATGGATTACTGGAACCATGTCCTGTGGTCTGATGAGACCAAGATAACCTTATTTGGTTCAGATGGCATCAAGCGTGTGTTGTGGCAACCAGGTGAGGAGCACAAAGACAAGTGTGTTTTGCCTACAGTCATGCATAGCGGTGGGAGTGTCTTGGACTGGGGCTGCATAAGTGCTGCCGGCACTGGGGAGCTACAGTTTATTGAGGGAACCATGAATGCCTACATGTACTGTGACATACTGAAGCAGAGCATGATCCCCTCCCTTCGGAGATTGGGCCGCAGGGCAGTATTCCTTGCTAGAGAAGCTGAGGGTAAAGATGATGGACTGGCCAAGCATGTTTCCAGACCTAAACCTTATTGACTATCTGTGGGGCATCCTCAAATGGAAGGTGGAGGAGCGCAGGGTCTCTAACATCCACCAGCTTCGTGATGTCATCATGGAGGAGTGGAAAAGGCTCCAGTGGCAACCTGTGAAGATCTAGTGAACTCTATGCCCAAGAGGGTTAAGGCAGTGCTGGAAAATAATGATGGCCGCACAATATTGACACTTCGGGCTCAGTTTGGACATTTCCACTTAGGAGTGTACTCACTTTTGTTGCCAGCCGTTTAGACATTAATGGCTGTGTGTTGATACAGCAAATTTACACTGTTATACAATCTGTACACTCACTTTCTTTACATTGTTGCAAAGTGTCATTTCTTCAGTGTTGTCACATAAAAAGATATAATAAAATATTTACAAAAATTTGAGGGGTGTACTCACTTTTGTGAGATACTGTGTGTGCAGAGTTTTCTCCCACCATCTCTTTTTGGGGACGTGAGGTAAATGGAATTCAACTTATATTATTGGTATAGCAAAAACAAAAACAAATTAGGCTAACGTACTCTAGCCTTCTCTATGGCAGGTGTGTTTGCACCCTCCTTCTCAAATGAAACCTGTTTGGATCCATATGCCCAGCTTCCATGGCATTGTTTACCTTTAATGCTCATGGTAAGTCATGGTGTGAAGGTATTGCCAAACGAAAAAAAAGGACAATTTTTTATCTTCAGATGATTATTGAAGTATTTTGTGATATAGGTATTATTCCTGATAGATACTGAATTTGCACATTTTGAGACAACCTTTTCTATAGTGCATTCCTGTGATCTATCAGCCTTTTTGAACCTCTCTTTTTAAAGCAGAATTTGGTTTGACCTTTAATGGAGCTCCATGTTAGTCTTTTTTGCTGCCATCAAATCTTGTAGTTTTCCTACTCATAAAGATTGCTTGCCTTTAGGAAATATTTTTGCTTTCCTGTCATATCTCCATCAATGTCACAGCTATGTGATGTGACGTTTGCTCCCCTGTTAGGATGTTAAATAATGTTAAATTGTGTGCCCATCAAAATGCCTTGCTTCTAGTTTTGTAACTGGTTTCTAATCAGCTAGGTTTAATCACAAGGTTTGGTTTACTAAAAGCAAGGATATTGTATTTGGTTAAATAATTGATAAAGTTGTATCCAACCTCCTTTTGTACTATACTTTTAGGTCTGTGTTCCTATTTATATAAGTATGTGAGTTCATCCTGGCAGGAATAATAGTTGTCATCTCTCAGCAGAGTGTTAATTACTTTATCTTGGAGGCCACATGGGCAATCTAACTTGTACATTAGCCTGTTTACCAAGTCATTAAATCTTTATTACAAAAAAAACCTAAGTTGTATTTGATTTAAAACATTTTTTCTACTCTGTCTGCTGACTCGTTACATACCTTTAACTTTCAGTAAGGAAAGGAACAATTACCATATTGAACGTTACCCTGTGGTTCTTATCTATATAAATATGTATTGCTTGTATGGAAACGTGTAACCTGCAATTACTTGGTCCTTTGCCTTTAGGTAGGTGGATAGTTTTTGGGTGGGATGCACTTTTTTTTTTATTGTTTCAGATGTCACCAAGGTATATCCTTTTAGCATTTAACAAAAGAGTATGATATATTTGCACTGACTTTATTTTCTACTTTCCCCCTGCCACAAACACACGTAATTTGTATACTTATACTTGATTGGCTATCAAATAAATTTAACACGTAAACAGTGTAGGAGGTGCAAGAGTAAATGCACTTTCACAGATCTACAGCGTGTCCTACGTATCTTACCACTCATGTACAAAAATTCCCCAGCACTCAATCTAACACAAAAAAGTTTACATAGAGTTCAGTTTTAAAGACACATCTCTAACTAGATGACAGATCCACTCATGGCAGCTGAACAGCCCCAGTGTGTATTTTCACCAATCCAATAAAGCAAAAATGACAGGTGCTCAGATCAATTTCTAACTTGCAAGGAAAAGGTGCATAAGGGTGGGACAATGTTAGAAACAGTTTAGAATTAGGTTTTCTACACCTATCAGCTGAATTGAGTGATGTGGAAATGAATTAAAGGAGCAGAAAAATCCAATGTCTTTGTTGAATGGAGTAGAGAAGAGCTGAAAAAGGCAAAGCAGGGTGGACGGCAAGTCACTCCACTAATGCAGTGCTAATCAGTGCTGTGGGATGCCACACAGTACAGTGTAGAGCTGGGGAGAGAGTAAGCCCATCCTACATAAAATTCCACTGCAAGCAATGCTGGGGTGGCTGTCTGCTTAGAATTACAGGTGGGTGCCAAGGTGACTGGTGATCCAACACATAAACAACAGGCAGAGTTGATCCATCTCCACAGAAAAATGTTCCTGTATGTGGAACTTTTGAAGATAGTTTGGAGGAGACTCGGATAATTGCTGAAGAAATAGATGTCAAACTAAAATATGAAGCTTGCAGTTACTTTATTGTATGCCATATTGTGCCAGGAGTTTTATTTTATGTAGCAGGCTGTATGTGCAGGTTTGGTCCTTTCTGTGTGAAGATTAAAATTGATAAATGATTGCTTAAGGACTGTACTTACATACCTTCCTGTAGACCATGGTTTGCTGAGAGATTTAGGAAACACAAGGGAAGGTGCTGAACATCTCCTCTGAGCCAAAGCCTTATGGAGCTGTAGACAAATAATTTAAGAACAACAAATTAGTTCAGATTTTTTCTTTATAGAATCTATATGCAATAAATAATGTGGGTATAGGATTATGCAATGGGAGTAGGCATATGGGATTGTATGTTTTTTTTTTTTTTTTTTTTTATTCGTTGTGCTAGATGGACTTGTGCCTTTTTTCAACCTAACTAACTATGTAAATAATGTAATTAAATAGGAAATCAGTGAGCAAAAAGATGCAGTACTTAAAGTGTATGCGTAATTCCTAACAATTAACTTTTCTTTTTGCTCTCTTTCGACCTTTTAAATATGCCAATGAATGAGTTCTGTTTGAGAAGGCCAACAAACAATTGCTGATCTGCCAGTAATGCATTGCTGTCTTCTGCACTCTGCAATCTTATCTCAAGCAGGATTATTAGCCCTTCTCAGTTCTCCTCTGTGTACTATAGAACATGCCCCCACACCCATGTTATGGAGATAAGAAGGGCAGGTTTTCAGAAGTTCTAACACTACCTCCTATTCTAAGGTGACTACACTGTTCCACCATAGCTACAGCATGGTTCGGGTTGTCACCCTGGCACAGGAAATATGTTACTGGAAGGATCACCAGCTAATACTGATAAAAAAAATGAAATAAAATGCATGCTGCCACCACATATAATGATTGGTAAGGTGCAATATTTAAATTTTTGTTCTTGGGTTTTGAAACCCTTTAAAGCACACCTATCATGTAATCTGCATTATCTAGATGCTTTTGGCTTTAAACAATAACAGATGCACACTGAAAGCAATAGCGAGTAATTATATTGATAAATCAGTGATTATAAGCTAAGTTATTTACAATGCATAGCACAAATGTGCACAACCAATGATAAAAAGAAAAGTAAAGATGCTCCAGCTCTTCCCCACTCTTGTCCTGTTGCTGCCTGTACACCTCTCTGATTTAGTCTGTTTCTGGTCTCTGATTCTCCCTGCCAACTGCCAATAAACTGTCTAATAAAGGTGTCTCCTTTGTCAGTAAGGGCAATCTCACTGGACAGGGCTCAGTGCAGGAGTGCATTTTCATATTATTTGGGTGTTAAGCTTGTAGGCAGATGCAGTCTATTTCCTCCACTGCAGGTGGCGCTGGACCACAGTGGCAGTGCAGAGGAAGTCAGGAGGAACATGGTTCCTCTTTTGTTTCCCAGGTCACTGGGACAGCAGTCAGGTTGGCTAGAACTCTGAATGGCTGCATATATGTGGCAGGAATCGCTGTGTTTCTCATATCGCATCAGTGTGAACCAGGGCTTAAGCTGATCTCTGGGGAAAACAAACATGCTCCCTTGCAGTGAGGCTGCCCTTGTATTGCAATGGTTAAATGGTAATTTAGGTCTAAGGGACTGCAAAAAGCTCATTTACTTTATCTTTCAATTCCATGGGCTCCCTGCAGGTTATGAGACCATAACCATAATCACTCCGTCCAGCGATCGCAGATATTCTGTTGTCATCAAGATTAATACAGATCACATTGGACATAAATTGTACATAAGGATGCTGAGAAATAGTCCACTGAGTGTAGGGGAGTGAAAGAAAAGCATTGTCTGCTGGAGAAGTTAAGGAATGAGTAAGTAAAAGTGCTTTTCACTCGATTAGCATTTAGTCCCACTGCAAGGCAGAGTTTTTGTTCTGCCTGAAGTTGGGCTTTAAAGGAGAAGTGCGGGTTTGGAAAATAAACATATATTCTCAGCTCACTCATTGATCTGATTCTGCAGCTGTCCTTTGCTGGCTCTGAAACCGAGAACCAAGTGATCACATGACCAGTGATTGCAGTGCATTAAGTGCTGGTGATTGGCCAAAGCATGCACCTGACCTGCATGCTTTAGCCAATCACAGCATAATGTGCTCTCAGAGCCATGACTGGACAAAGGCAGGGTGCCTTTGGCCAATCATGGCTCAGGGGCTAAGACCACGCCCTACACTATATTAGGTGATAATATAATAATATTATTTAGGGTATAATTGCTGTCCCCCTTCTGCATCGCAGGTGCTATTCCTTCTGCATCAGCGGTGCTTTTTAATTTGGCTTTATTTTTTTCTTTATTAAAAAAAAAAAATCTATATTAAAACAGGTTATAGTGCACAAAGCACAAAAGTATTGCACCCAAGCACCATATTCCCTTTCCATACTCTATAAATGAAAAGTTATAAAAATCCCCCCCAAAAATAAAAAAACAATAATAAAACAGATTATAATGCACCAAGCACAATAGTATTGCACCCAAGCCCCATATTTCCATCCCACACGCTTTAATAAAAAAGTTATAAAAATCCCCACAAAAAATCCCCATCATGTCCGAAAGGCCAACAAGGAGAGGCAGATGCTCACAGGCCACTAAAAGAGGGCAAGCAGTCCCTGTGTCCACAGTGAAAAGTGGTGGTCATGGTGCATCCTCTGCAGGTGGGCACGCTTGTCCTTTTTTCAGTGCTGGCTGTTTTATTGAGCCACAACATGCAGAACAGTTGGTGGAGTGAATAACTAAGCCGTCCTCATCCTCCTCATCCTGTGTCATCCAGGCTCATACTAGTTTGCCTTCCACCACAGCTGCCAAAGCGGCCTATTCCACAGGCTCCTTGTCCACAGCTACTACTTCAATAGCCCCACCATCATGCATGGAGGAGTCACTTGAAATATTCAATCATAGTGTCAGTTACATGCTGCTGGAGGATGCACAACAATTTCAATGCTCTGATGTTGGTTCCCAGGTTGAGGAAGGGCTTAACATGAGAGGGACAAGAAAATAGCAGTCAAGTTTTCTCCAGTGATGAGGAAGGAGGGGATGATGAGGTCCTGACTGTACTTGGGTGCCTGAGAGAACAGAGGAGGAAAGTGAGGAGGAGGAACAACTCCAACAAGGCAGGATGTCCTCCTGGGGCTGGCTTAAGGGCAGCCACCCTATTGCATCACACCACAGAGCTCCAGAGGTGCAGGGCGCTGTCAATTCAAAAATTCATTGGTTTGGGCTTTTTTCAACACATGTGCAGCAGACCACAGCATGGCTGTTTGCAATCTCTGTCTGAATTGGATCAAGCGTGGCCAGAACACCAGCATGCGCACCACATGCTTAACAAGACATATGACAACCTGCCATGCAGTCCTTTGGCAACAGCAACTGAAAGACCCACATCCCAAAAAATGCAGACTTCTCTTTGCTCCTCATCTGGGATCTCCACCCCTACTATACCTCAAGTCTTCTCAAAAACCTGCACTGAGAGGGATGATGATATAACAATGGGTGCTACAGGTACTTGCACCCAATCTGCTAGAAGTACACAACCTGTTAATTTCACCAGGCAAATTTTGCTACCCCAGTTGCTGAACCATAAAAAAATACTGTCCCAGCCATGCACATGCTCAGCGCCTAACTGCTAGCTTGGCCAAATTGCTAGCACTACAACTGCTTCCTTTTTATCTGTTAGACTCTGCCCCCTATCATGAATTTGCAGAATGGGATGTACCACAGTGGCAGGTTCCAAAAATAAATGTATTTTCACGTAAGGCCATTCCAGCTCTGTATCATCATGTGGAAGGCAATGTTTTGGTCTTGTTGGACAGAGCAGTCAGCAGCCAAATTCACATTACTGCTGACTCATGGTCAAGCAGGCATGGTCAGGGACATTACATTTCCTTCATGGCACACTGGGTAACTCTGCTGTCAGCTGGGAAGGATGCAGGACAAGGTTCAGTACTAGAGCTTGTTCCGCCACCATGCCTTCAAAAAACTGGTACTGATTCTGCCACATCTGTCTGCTCCACCTCCTCCTCTTCTACTTCCTCTATGGCCTCTTCTGCTAAATTTTCCTCTGAACCATAAGTGCTCCCAAAGCATTCAAGGGCTATGCAAGCAATCAGGCTAAAAGATGCCATGCAGTGCTTCAGTTGGTCTGTCTAGTGGACAGGAGCCACACCGGACCATAGATTCTGTCAGGTCTGCAGGGGCAGGCTCAGAGGTGGTTGATGCCACGGCAGCTTAAGCCAGGAATGGTTGTATACAACAATGGCACCAACCTTGTCTTTGCCCTCCGACAGGGACACTTGACACATGTCCTGAATCTGGTGGTGCAGCATTTATTGAATAGGTATTGGGGCTTACAAGATCTTCTGAGGCAGGCCAGAAAAGTCTGTGGCCATTTCTGGTGGTCATACAGTGCCAGTGCTCAACTCAACATTGGCAATGCTGCAGTGGCTGCACACACAGCAGAGGGCCATCAGCGAGTACCTATGTGAGTATGGCATAAGGACAGGCTCAGAGGAGCTTGGCTTCTTTTCGCCATGCCAGTGGCTGCTGATAAAGAATGCATTCACTGTCCTGTCACCATGTGAGGAGGCCAGAAGGATAGTGAGCCGTGACGATGTATGCATCAGTGACACTATCCCTCTAGTCTTCCTGCTGGAGCACATGCCTTGGTGGAATCATGGACAGGGCACTTAAGGCAGAACAACGGGAGGAAGAGGAGGACTTCCTTTCCTCAAAAAGCCCCCTTTATGCACATACCATTCCTGGAGGAAGAGGAGTATTGTGGCAGCATGAATATAGAGGATAACATACAGCAGTCTTCAAGGGATGGTTTTCATTCCCCAAAAACCCCAGGAGTTGTACGTGGCTGGAGAGAAATTGCTCCTGACAATGTCATCCTTAGTGACACAGAGGACTCAGAATCTCATGCCTCCTCAAACTTACGCAGCATGAGCTCCCTGATTCTGCAAAGCCTGTGAAAGGACCCGAGGATTTGTGGTTTTAATAACAGGGATCATTACTGGTTGGCAACCCTTCTTGATCTAAGTTTCAAGGGTAAAGTTGCAGAGCTCATCATGCCTTCGCTGAGGGAGCAGAGGATGAAACATCTTGAGGACGCCTTGAAGAAAAATTTTTGTAACACCTGAGGCTTCATTCGGTCAAAGGAGGAGCGGTGAAGAAGGTGGCCGGCTGACCGATGCCTTTAAACAATTCTTTAGTCCTCAGCGCCCAGGGTTGTTAGGTTTAAGCAACCATTGGCAGCGTCTGCATGGTGCAGGATTATCTAGGGGCTAGAGCAGACTTGGTGACATTTCCAACTGAGCATCCACTAGGTTACCGGGTTTTGAGGATGGACCACTGGCCAGAACTTGCTCAATATACAATCGAGCTACTGGCCTGTTCTGCTTCCAGCGTGTTTTCTGAATGGATATTCAGTGCTGCTGGAGGTTTAGTGACAGGTAAAAGTGTGCGTCTGTCCACAGACTCCATTGACCAGCTGACATTTATCAAAATTAATCAGTCCTGGATCAGCAGCAGCTCTCAAGCTCCTGATGCTGATGTAACTAATTGAGTTTGCTAGGGATCTAAGATCCCTTGAAGACTATGCCTATGCTGCCTATCCTATTCCTGAATCTTGATTATGCTAGCTTCCAACAACGTTCTTTGGTTTAGGGCACCACCAACACACAAGGCCCAAATTTTCTTTTTAAAACATTTAAAAATGTTTTTCTAATTTTTAACCCCAGGGCCTATTCCTGTGCCCAGCAAGAGTAACTGTGAGGGGGTTACAGTGTTCAGGCACCAGCAACAACCAAGCCCCATTTTTTCTGCACCTGTTTAACAGGTGCATCTATTTCAATTTTTTGTCCTAATTTTTAACAGCAGGGCCTGTTCCTGTGCCCAGCAAGAGAGAAACTATGAGGTGTTAAAGTGTTAAGGCACTACCAACACCTCAATTTTTCTGCACCTGTATGACAGATGCATTTAATTTAATTTTTTTTTCTAATTTTTAACAACAGGGCCTATTCCTGCACCCAGCATGAGTAACTGTGAGGGGATACGGTGTTCAGGCACCACCAACACCCAAGGCCAGTTTTTCTGCACCTGTTTGACAGGTGCATGTAATTTCAAATTTTTTTCTAAATTTTTACCTACAGGACCCGTTAATGCGCCCAGCAAAAGAGTGCCCCCCCTCCAAAATCCATACCAGGCCCTGTTTTTGACAAGTCCTTTATTTAAAAATCAAAAAATTGTGTCTCCTGATGTAAATCAATCACACCACCCGCCGACCCAAAAAAAAAAAAAAAAGCTCAGTTCTTGGTGAACCCTTCTTGTGGACTGCCTATTTACTGTTTGACAGTTCTTATATAGGGAATGGGTGGGGCCACACCAGTGATGTTACCTGTCAGCCCCGCCTCTTGTGACATCACCAAACCAGCATGCACTGATCTGTTTTTTGGATCGTGATTGATGATGGATTTACATCGGGGGACACTATTTTTTATTTTTATTTTTGAATAGACTTTTTGAATATCCATTTACATAGGAGGGGGACGTTATATGGGGCCCCCTTGTTAAATGGGGCTTCCAGATTCAGATAAGCCCCCCACCCGCAGACCCAGAAAACCACAGCCCAGGGTTGTTGGGAAGAGGCCCCTGTCCTCATAAACATGGGGACAGGATGCTCTGGGGTGGGGGGGCAGAGCCCTCTTCCCCAGAGCACCCTGCTCGCGTTGAGGGCATGTTGGCTGGTATGGTTCAGGAGGGGGCGCTCACTCGTCCCCTCCCCTTTCCTGACCTGTCAGGCTGCATTCTTGAATAAGGGTCTGGTGTGGATTTTGGGGGGCCACGCTGTTTTTTTTCTTTCTAATTTTGGCGTGATGTTCCTCTTAAAATCCATTTCAGACCCAAAGGGCCTGGTATGGAATGGGGGGACCCTACGCCTTTTTTCCATTTTTTTTTTTATCTGTATTGTCGGGAGCCGACAATACATTACAGCCACGAGCAAGTTTAAATGACATTTTTTCCTTTAGAAATGTCAATATTGCTGCAGCAGGCTCCATACATCGCACAGATGCACCACTTTACAGGCAGACTAAGGGGACCCCCCAGGCACTGTATTTAAAGGAATTTTTCATTTTTATTGTTTCACTTTAAGCATCATTAAAATCACTGCTCCTTTAAAAAACGATCATTAAAAAAATAAAAATAAGAAATGTTTGCATTGATACATGTTTTCCAGGGCAGTACTAAGGTCCCTCATACACTTTTTATGGCAATAACTTGCATATAAGCCTTTAAAATTAGGACTTTTGCTTTTTCATGTTCATGTCCCATAGACTTTAATAGAGTTCACTAGAACTTTTTCCCTGTTCAAGATGTTCCGGTGCGAGCCGAACAGGGGGGTGTTTGGCCCATCCCTATTGATGGGGGTTAAAGCTCCCCCAATCACAGCAGCTCCTAAACTCTGGTAAAAGCCTATGTGTACATTGACACATAGGCTTTTATGGAGTTGAGTTTAGAAGCTTTGGCAAAAAAAACATAAAAAGCTGCTAAACTTAAGTTTAGGAGCTGTAGTGTACATGAAGACTAAGGAACCCAAGCTTTCTGCCAACATGTTCAAAAATTATATAAAAATAAATAATTTTTAGTAGTAGCAAAATGCCACACAGTGGCAGTTAAAAGTAATTACATGGACATGTACAGGAGAAGTGATAGGAACATTTCTATTCACTTAATTTTATTCATTCACCTCCATCCTCCAAATTCACTTTCTTTTTTTAACATGGGAAGTTTGCCAATATGCAAACTAGTCCAACTGCTAAACCCATCAACATGAACATGTATAGTATGTGGTTCTTCTTCAAAGCCTAACTCCAGTCTCTTTTAAATGTACCCAAGCATTGCGTTTCTCCCTTCCCTGAGTTATATGCTTTTTTGGCTAGGAGGAAGAATGAACAAGTACAAATAATAAAGCCGGCCATAGACGGTTCAAATCTCATCTGGGTTCAGCAGGAAGTAGTCTAGATTCAAATCATGTATGGGCAGGCTGAATGCACCCAAGTTGATAAATTTATCAACTTAGAAACAACTAGCCTTTTGGATTTCACATCCGATTATTTCTTGCGGCTATTATAGCCACTGGCGCAGCCAATTGCATTAGGGTGTGCACCCCAGAGCACATACACACATGCGTGTACTGTATATCAGCAGAGCAGTGGACGGAGTCAGTAGTTTGTTTCTTTTTATTTATTTTTTTTACAATATTATTGTAACGCTTTGGGCTGGGAATTGATCTTGTGGTCTGCTGTGTTCTGGATCGTTTTCCTGCCGGCTGAGCCACTGGGTGATTCCTATTCTGGGCTTGTTTCTCACCATCTCCTACCTTTTGGTATGAGACTCTTGCTCCACCCAGTGGCCAGCTGTAGCCAGTTACCTCATCCCCTGACTTATATATACCCTCTTCTACTTCCTGCTAGTGCCTGAGTATACGTTTTACTTCCTGTTGTCTACTGTGTATGGGTTGCGCTCATTGCTGACCTTGGCTTACCTGGACCTCTCTTTGGATTACCCCTTTTGGACTATACCGGCTCTGGCTATTGATCTCCGCTCGCTCTTGACCTCTCTTCGGATTACCCCTTTGGGCTGTACCAGCTCTGGCTAACGAACTTGGCTTGTTCCTGACTTCTCTTCTGGACTTCACTCTCTTGGGGGTCTGGCTCCCGACCCAATCCAAACCGTGAGTCTTTTCTTATTTGTTGTTCCCTAAGTTTGCTGGTTGCACTTTTATTTGTGGTCCTGATATTTCGGCTGCAGTACTCTATCTGCTCCTCCACCTGATACTGGGATAACAAGACTACTGGTCAGGAAACCAGAAGAGCGGTAGAGGTCTCTGGCAGGCCTAACAATTATTTTTTTATACATTTTTTAACATTTGTTTTAGGAGCCCCATCATGGGGCTTTGGTGAAATATCAAGGGCCTAAACAGGCCCCTGATGTCTCACTTTTGAGACAGAGAAAGAAACCAGAGGACAGAAATTCCCCAGTCTCTTTCTTGACAGCCTGTGGTAATCATACTGTATTTTACTATGCTTCAGTTAAGAATGAAGACAGAAGCGATCGGTACAGATCACTGTGTTCATTCAGAAAAGGAAGGCCAGTTAATAAAATACTTACCAGCCTCTTCCTCGCTCCTGAGAAGAGAGAGGGAGGGAGAAGGAGACAGAAAATGGGGAATCAACACCGCATGGGGTGATTAGGGTGTGCCCAGGCACATCCGGCACACCCTGTGCGCACGCTTATGAATATAGCCAAAAGCAGTAATTACTGTGTTCTCCCGGCAGGAGAACACAATAGCTCCGCAGGAGGAATTCTGTCATCGAGAACTGACTGTGTTGATGGGGGAATTGAGTGATTTTCTTGTTGCAGGAAGAAAAGTTCTCCATCTGTGGCCAGCTTTACTTTTTTCTCACTCCCTCACAGCAGGCACTCTCCTATCTGACTTGTCTGAAGGTGGGCGCTCACCATCTTCCCAGACAATGCAGGTCTTCTGATCCTGTAGTGTGCATTATAATATCTGAGCTGTGACTGGCCAGGAAGCAGGGCAGGTGCTCCAGCTAGGCAAACTAGGCAGCCGCCTAGGGTGCACTGCTGCCTAGACGATGGAGGGTGCAGGCTGGCTCAGATGGATGCATCAGTTATGTTGTTCGCCAGGCCCGGCGGCAGCTACAGTCAGTGCCACAATGCAAGACTTTGCGGCTCCACTGGCATAGTGCTGACGGTCTGTCACTCACTGTGCAAGTGCAGGCCTCACACAGACACGGTTATCTCAGCTGCCTGTGTGCGCTAATTGGATTGATTGATGTAATTTTTGCCACCGCCAGAACCCGCCAATCAGGATCGCGAATACGATTAGGCTGCAGCCTGGCAGTCAGCAGTGTGTCGGGACAGGTGCCGTGGCAGTTGATTGCAGTCAATTAGGTGTAGAGTGTTGTGCGCCTCAACGTAACATCACTCCCTCCTCCAGTCCCACCCACAACAGAGCAGAGGAGCCCGCAGTCCCTGGCTGTGCCATACGGTGTGGAGAAGAGAAGGTAAGATGAGAGAAGAGATGGGGACAGACAGACCAGTGTGTGATTATATAATATAATATGATATAATTTTATATCATATCATTTATATTATATCAGCAGTACATATAGGCAGCGGTCTTGTGTGATTCCCTATTATAATAAATCAGTGATAATATAATATATACAAAATCAGCAGTTATGAGTGATCCCCAATATTATATATCACTGATATATAATATTGGGGATCACACAAGACCGCTGCTTTTGTATATGTTATGATTACTGCTGATATACATTATTGGGGATCCCACAAGACTGCTGCTCTTGTATATATTATATTTACTGCTGATATAATATCAGCAGTAAATATAACACATAAAATATACAAAAGCAGCAGTCTTGTGTGATCCCCAATATTTTAAATCCCCAAAAATAAATCAGCATTAAATATAATATATACAAAAGCAGCAGTCTTTTAATATAATAATAATAATATAAATTAATATATATATATATTTTTTTTGGTGGGGGGGGGGGGTGCAAGTATCTGGTCTTGCCTAGGGCGCAAAATAGTCTAGCACCTGTCCCTGCCAGGCAGTGAAGTTAAGGAGCTTCCGGGAACCGCTCACATGAAGAGAACGAAGCCTGCAGCACTTATTCCATTTCCCCTGATAAAATTTGCAATTAACCCATGCAGAGTGGGGGGCCCACTGCATAAGTAAGTTTAAAAGCAGTTTGAGTTGGGCTTTAAAGTCTAACTCTAGACTATTCTGTTTTGTTATTTATTTTTTATTTTTTTTCCGTTTTGAATAGAGTGGGGATTGGGGAATAGTTTTTATTGCTTTCTATTGCTGCCTGTGTCCTTTACCTAGAAAGAAACTGCCCTTATTTCCTGTCTGCCAGACAGATTTAAAATCTCTCCCAAGTATAAGGGGAGCCTCTCAAACCGTTATCACAGGTTTTTAAATTAGATTTCTATTTACTTGCTACAAATGTAAAATTTTGAATTTCCAAGCACTTTCTGTCAAGGTGGGAATGGTCAGCAAGGGATGACATAGACAACAATAAAAACCTGACAGAGTAACTACTAACCTGCGGGGATAAATGGGTATGAAATTTTATTCACAACAACAACATTATATACAAATATGTATATCTTTGTTAATACACAAATCTCTCAAAAGATTGACTGCACCAAAAAAAAGTCCATTAGTAATATAAATAATTCACATCTTACAATGAGGACTGCTTATACATTGACCATTACATTAATATAATAAAGAACATTTGTTAATATGTTACAAAATGTGTGATCAAATCGTATCCATATGACTGTCCGTCCAGAACATATGTTCTAATTGTGCACATACAGTATGACTGACCATACAGCATGTTTTTACCTGAAAAATCGCCAATTCACTAAAAAATACAGAATAGGTTACTTTTTCAGACATCCCAACCTGCAAAAACTCATTTCAGGGAGGTGGCAAACTCATTTCAGGGGGATGGCACTCCGCGTTCCCCCCCCTCCCCCACCAATTTAACACAACTAGAGGATGAGCAAATGAAATGGAATCAGTATACAGAGGTTTACTTCTTCTGGGAGATATTAAAGGAAAACTCTAACCACCATGACTACTTCAGTGATTTGAAGTGGTCATGGTGGTAGGAGTCAGAAACACTTCACATGCCTGGATAGTTGCAATTATGCTTTACTGCAGGCTGGTACTGCTGGTGGGTACTGCTGACTGGTACTGCTGGCTGGATGTAATTAAATTTTTCGGTTATTTATCTCGCATTTGATATTTTTCTTCATTCATGAATCGGCTTCTAAATTATCACTTTCAACAATTTATGCAAATAGGTCATGACACTAATATTGCATGTATTATACCTTGGTGAATCCACCCCAGTATCCTGTGAGATATTTTCTTTGTCTGTACTTTTAAACAATGTATAAAAATGTGTAGCGCCAAAGAAAAAAAAAAATAAATGAATCAGTTTAACATAAACAAAACAAAATTAAGCAGAATAGTCATCAAACAATAAAATCAGTCCTCCATGATAGAAGAAAAAAAAATCTTATTTCGAATGTCAAGTAAAAAAGTGGAGTGAAACCATATCCAATACCTTCTGAAGTGAACATATAGTTTCCAGCAAAAGTGCTCAGAGGTCAGCCACCACATCGCAGTGAAGTGAACACTGTATTTGTTATTGTAATTTTAAACTGTTTAACTGTTATAATTCTTATCTTTGTACTGCAACCACAAAAATGCTGCACCTAAGTTTGTCCTGCAAGTCTCAGTAAAGATCACCGTGTGAGTGCAAGCTCATGTGTCAGTTTTTGCCAGTGGCTGTGGGAAAGCGATAACTGCTGGATCCTTCAAGGTACCTGTCCTAGCTATTCTTGAGAGGAACTAAACTCATTTTATAACAGACTGTACGCAGACAGGCTAATATCACAGAATCTCTTCTGCGATAATATACACCTACCTGTCTGCTCAGTTTCCCGTGCCATGTAAACTAAGCTGTGCATGTGCAGCTCAGTTTACGTTGCCAGCACGGTCCCTGTGTGCCAAGATGACCGGTTCAGGAGCAACGTCATCCTAAGACACAGGAATTACTTCATCCTGCGCAGGCCAGTGGAGATGACAGAAGACTGGCACCTGGGGAGAAGATGCCAGTGCTGGTGAGGGACCTAGATTGTTAGAGAGGATGTAAGTACAGTATATAACTTTTCATTTTGCTTTAACCACTTGCCGACCGGTCACGTTGACCATACTGCGGCAAAGTGTCACGATTCCATCCAGCGACGTAGACCTACTTCGCTGGACTCCTCCCCCTGTAGGTGGCGCTCACGCGCCGCTGGAGGCGCGCTCCCGCTGTTTTCATTCACAGCAGGAGTTGGGCCAGGGGAGGAGCGGTGGCGATCGCCGCTGCTCTTCCCCGATCGTCGGGGAATCTAGTTTGGAGATCCGCCCGCCTGTGTAAACAGAGCAGGCGGATCTCCAAAGTGACAGGGAATGACAGATCGCAGTGTTCAGCATAGCTGAACATCTGATCTGTCCCTGACTCACTCAGTCACCTCCCCCCCCCCCCACAGGTCAGTAAGCACCAGGCATACATTAACCCCTCCCTCTCCAATAAAATTAACCCCTTCACTGCCAGTGTCATTTTTACAGTAACAGTGCATATATATAGCACTGATTACTGCAGTAATGTCACTGGTTACCCCAAAAGTATCAAAAATGTCAGTCAAGGGTCCGATCTGTCCGCCGCAATGTCGCAGTCCCGCAAAAAAAATCGCAGATCTCCGCCATTACTCGTTAAAAAAAAAAAAACACCAAAAATGACAAATCTTTCCCTTAGTAAACGCAATAACTTTTGCGCAAACCAATCAAAATACGCTTATTGTGATTTTTTTTTTTTACCAAACATAGGTAGCAGAAAACAAATTGGCCAAAAATTTAAAAAAATTTAGATTTTTACATTTTTTTGGGGGGGAATTTCATATAAAAAAATGTTAAAAATATTATTATTTTTTCAAAATAAACGGTCTTTTTTTGTTTATAGCGCAAAAAGTAAAAATCGCACCGGTGATCAAATGCCCCCAAAAGAAAGCTCTGTTTGTAGGAAAAAAAGGACGTAAATTTCGTTTGGGTACAGCATTGCACGACCGCGCAATTGTCAGTTAAAGTCGCACAGCGCCGAATCACAAAAAGTGACCTGGACGTAAGACAGCAAAATCCTCCGGTGGAAAAGTGGTTAAATGCAGGCAATGATGCGTTATCAGTTAGTGCAAAGTGGCAAAAGAGTTATGTCAAAACTATAGTCCATTTAGCTTGCCATGCTAAGGGGAGAAGCAGTGGTGCAAGAACATGTGATTAGGTAAGGAAAACCACTAACCACCAATGGAAAGTGTGGAGAGAATTGAATATCACTGACTACTAATAAAAGGGGTGGGGGATTAAATATCACTTTTGCAGACCACCAATAGATGGGGGAGGGTCAATTAATATTGCCACTTACCACTAATGAAAGGGGTGGGGGGTGGTTTAGTTATCACCACCACTAACCACTGATAGGAGGGGAAATTATTGAATATCACTACCACTGACTATCAATAAATGGGTGGGGGAATTAATTATCACTTTTGCAGACCAGCAATGGATGGGGACGGGTCAATTAATATTTCCACTGACCAACCAGCATGGTTAATAATTATTAACACTGACCATCTATTTTGTCTAAAATATATCAAAACAAAGGGGTAAGTGCCTATTACCATGAACTGACACCCACTTTATTGACCATGCCCACTCTTTAGCCACACCCACCAGCAACCAGCGGGGATGGGGGCCATTACACACGCCTACATTTTCTTCTATATCTCTCCAAGGTTTCCCTTCTAATTGTTTTCAAATGTTGGCAACTATGGTACAATTACCAATTTGCACTTTGAGTGCCTTTCTATTTGAGCCCTTACCCTTTTGCCTTAACAGGTCAGGGCTTCTGAGTATGGGGGAACATGTGACTTTGTCTGTGTGACAGTGTTCAGGCTAATCTCCAGGCCTGAACACTGTCACGTGGCAGGAGGGTGGGTGGCAACAGTGATGTTATCTACCTAGGTAATAGGCGTCAGATTCTACACAATGTAGATTTCTGCAGTGAGAAGGCATTGTGGGAGTCTAGATTGCCAAGTTAACCTTGCCAGGGAAGAGGGAAGGGGGGTTATGCTATCAGGAGTAGGGTTGAGCGGACACCTAGATGTCCGTGTTCGACGGGTTCGGCCGAACTTTAAAAAAAAGTCCGGGTCCGTGTCCCGGACTTTTACCGAACTTTTCCCGGACACCGAACCCCATTAAAGTCAATGGGGACCCGAACTTTAAGGCACTAAAATGGCTCTAAAACACCAAAGGAAAGGGCTAGAGTGCTGCAAATGGCAGCAAAACGTAATTAAGAGCATGGCAAGTGCTCTGCAAACAAATGTGGATAGGGAAATAACTTAAAACAACAGAAAAAAACAGAAAAATTAAACAATGTTCTTCTTCATCTCTGAAGGACGAGGCCCATATGGAGTAGGAGGGAGGTTGAGGTAGTGGTGGATGTGGCGGTGTCATAGGCGTGCGCACAGGGTGTGCCGGATGTGCCTGGGCACACCCTAATCACCTAGGGCACATTAGCATTATCGCTCTGTTTGCCAGTGAGGAGATAAGAAAGATCTCCCTCGGACCTGCTCTGCTCTATTTCTCTTTGCCAACAGGGAGAGTAATGTATCGGGGCCATGTACCTGTAGGCAAACACATGCATGTGTATTTCAACTTTGGGGTGCACACCTATGGGCGGTGTAGGTGGAAGCGGCGGTGGAGGAGGACCAGGGCCGGATTAAGAGCATCATGGGCTTGGTGCTGAGGATTTTGAAGGGCCTTAAGGGCCGTGCCTTGGCATGCACCCAGAGGAGGAAGGGTGCAGCCATGCATGCCTAATTCAACATGGGATGCTGTCTCTGAAGCCCATAAACACATCCATGCATCGGCAACTGTCCCTCCTTGTCCGGCCTTCGCGCTGTGTGGGGAGGTTCTGAGGTTGCTGCCTGGGGAAGCGAGCATAGAAGCCAGACTTCTGTGTTTACAAGTGACAGAAGAGCGGTAACAGTGAATATGGCCAACCCGGGGCCTATATAAAAAGGTAGGGGCCTGGAGCTGCAGCTCCAATAGCCCCTACGTTAATCTGGCCCTGAGGAGGAGGACGAGGTAGCCAACACTGCTTCTTTTCACAAATTTTAAATGAGGGTACACCCCAAAAGAGTGAGAAAGAGCAAAAATGGAACAATGGGTGGGTAAGGTCGGTATCCATTGCTATTCTGCACAAGGTACGGAAAAGTCCCGTGGGATCCATGCCTGGTTCATTTTAATGAACGTGAGCTTGTCCACATTGTCTCTGGACAGGCGGCTGCGCTTATCTGTTATAACGCCCCCAGCCGTGCTAAATACCCGTTCAGATAATACACTGGCTGCAGGGCACGCCAGCACCTCCAAGGCGTAAAGGGCAAGCTCAGGCCATGTGCCCAATTTGGAGACCCAGAAGTTGAAGGGGGCAGACCCGTCATTCACTACATGTAGGCGTGTGCACACATACTGCTCCACCATGTTGGTAAAATGCTGCCTCCTGCTAAGACGTTCCATCTGAGCTGCTGGTGCTGTTGTTTGTTGTGGCGTGCTGACAAAGCGTTTCCACATTTCGGCCATGCTAACCCTGCCTTCTGAGGTGCTGGCGGTGCCCTGGTTGCGTTGGCGACCTCCTCCTCCTCCTCCTCCTCTGCCTTGTGCTTCCACTGCGGCCCCGCTGTCAGATGGGAATGCCAGCAGCATGGGGTCTACCAGCGTGCGCTTGTACTCACGCATCTTGCGATCGCGCTCCAGTGAGTGAATTAAGGACGGTACGTTGTCCTTGTAACGGGGATCCAGCAGCGTGGCCACCCAGTAATCAGCACAAGTTAGAATGTGGGCAACTCGGCGGTCGTTGTGGAGACACTGCAGCATGTAATCGCTCGTGTGTGCCAGGCTGCCCAGAGGCAACGAAAGGCTGTCCTCTGTGGGAGGTGTATCGTCCGTGTCCTCTGTATCCCCCCAGCCACGCACCAGTGATGGCCATGAGCTGGCCTGGGTGCCACCCTGCTGTGAACATGGTTCCATCTCCTCCTCCAGCTCCTCCTCCTCCTCATCCTCCTCATCCTCCAGAACTGTGCCCCTGCTGGACAATTGTGTCCCTGGCGTTTGTGTGTGCAGGAACCCACCCTCGGAGCCCCTTGCGAATGACTGCCCTGAAAGCCTTGGAAATGTTACCTCTTCATCCTCCTCCTCCTCCTCATCCTGTGCCACATCCTCTTCCATCATCGCCCGAATTGTTTTTTCAAGGAGGCATAGAAGTGGGATAGTTAAGCTGAGAACGGCGTCATTGCCACTGGCCATGTTGGTGGAGTACTCAAAACAGCGCGACAAGGCACACAGGTCTCGCATGGAGGCCCAGTTATTGGTGGTGAAGTGGTGCTGTTCCGCAGAGCGACTCACGCGTGCGTGCTGCAGCTGAAACTCCACTATGGCCTGCTGCTGCTCGCACAGTCTTTCCAGCATGTGCAAGGTGGAGTTCCACCTTGTGGGCACATCACATATGAGGCGGTGAGCGGGAAGGACGAAGTTACGCTGCAGCGCTGCCAGGCGAGCAGCAGCAGGGTGAGAACGCCGAAAGTGCGCACAGACGGCCCGCACTTTCTGCAGCAGCTCTGACATATCGGGGTAGTTTTTAAGGAACCTCTGCACCACCAAATTCAGCACATGCGCCAGGCAAGGGATGTGCGTCAAACCGGCTAGGCCCAGAGCTGCTATGAGATTTCGCCCAGGCCGGGCTTGAGGCTCGCTGGCAGCAACCACTCATTTGTCTGCTGTTCCATGCTCCTCCACAACTCCTGCGCGGTGTGTGGTTTGTCCCCCAAACAGGCAAGTTGCAAAACTGCCTGCTGTCGTTTACCCCTGGCCGTGCTGAAGTTGGTGGTGAAGGTGTTACGCTGTCCGGATGAGGAGGCGGTAGAGGATGAGGAAGCGGAGTAGGAGGAGTTAGGAACAGGAGGCAAACTGAAGCGCCCTGCAATCCTCGGTGGTGGAAGGACATGCGCCAAATTGCTATCCGCCTCAGGCCCATCCGCCACTGCATTTACCCAGTGTGCCGTTAGGGAGATATAACGCCCCTGACCGTGCTTACTGGTCCACGTATCGGTAGTTAGGTGGACCTTGGCACAGATGGCGTTGCGCAGTGGACACCTGATTTTTTCCCCCACTTGGTTGTGCAGGGAAGGGATGGCTTGCCTGGAAAAGTAGTGGCGGCTGGGCACGACGTACTGTGGGACAGCCACCGACATAAGGTTTTTAAAACTGTGCGTCTCCACCAGACGGAATGACAGCATTTCAAAGGCCAATAATTTTGAAATGCTGGCATTCAGGGCCAGGGATCGCGGGTGGGTAGGGGGGTACTTCCTCTTCCTCTCAAGTGTTTGGGAGATGGAAAGCTGAACGCTTCCACGGGACATTGTGGAGATGGTTGTTGGTGACCCAGGTGGTGGTGTTGCTGACAGATCGTCTGTTTGCGGGGTGGCAGGTGCCGGTATCACTACAGATGTGGCTGGAGCGGCCGAGACTGCAGCAGAAGAGGAAGCAGGATGAGCCAGAGACGTTTCTTGGTTTTGAAGGTGTGTACTCCACTGCAGCTCGTGCTTTGCACTAGATGCCTGATCATGCAGGTTGTGCTCAGGTTGAGAATGTTTATGCCTCGCTTCAAGCTCTGATTGCACAGGGTGCAAACCACTCGTGTCCTGTCATCAGCACATTTTCTAAAGAACTTCCACGCTAGAGAACTCCTTTGAGCTGACTTTGGTGCGCTCATTCCCTTGCTGCGTTAGGCAGTAGCGGGCGTAGTGTCTAGGGCACGGCCGCTCCGCTTCTGCACCCTGCTCCCTCTTCTGCTGTGCTGGTGGCTCTGTGCGACCACCGCCTCTTCCTCCAAACTACTCAGGTCACCTGCATGACGTTCATTCCATGTGGGGTCGAGGACCTCATCGTCCTCCACATCATCTTCCACCCAGTCTTCACCCCTGCCCTCCTTGTCGGTCTCCACAATGCTGAACGCCGCAGCAGTTGGCACCTGCGTTTCGTCATCATCGGAGACGTGCTGCGATGGTCCTTGCATGTACTCATCTTGAGAAATAAGTGGTTGGGCATCGCTGCACTCAATCTCTTCCACTTCTGGGGCAGGGCTAGGTGGATGGCCCTGGGAAACCCTGCTGACAGAGTCATCAAAAAGAAGAGACTGCTGTATGGCTTGGGGCTCAGACTGCTTGCCTGATTTGCAAGGGGGTGAGGTGAAAGACGGTTGGACATCGGCTGCAGGTGCCAACTGTGACCTTTCTGCAGTAGACTGGGTGGGAGACAATGTGAAGGAACTGGAGGCACTGTCAGCAGCAAACCAATCTACTATCGCCTCCACTTGTTCTGGCCTCATCACTTCTAGAGGCGTATGATGCCCTACCAAATACTGATGCAGGTTCTGTCGCCTACTCACACTTGAGGAAGGTGTTTCACTTGTGCGTGTAGCTGGCACAGATCGACCACGTCCTCTCCTTGCAACAGGAGCTCTACCAGCAGCACCACGACCCAGGCCACGGCCCTTATTTGACGGTCTCCTCATATTTCTGTAATTTAAGATCTTGCCCTAGAAAGGTTTTTATTGAATTGCGGAATAGGAAATATGATCCAAAAAAGTGTATGTATCTCACACGTACACAGCCACACTAGGCCCCAATTACTATTGTTTCTACCCCTAAAAGGATGGTTGAGCAGTAGAAGGAGTATGGAACAGGCAGCACCCTCAAATCTTCAGAAGTATGAGATGAACCCCAAAAACTTGGAAAGGTGGATCTCACACGTACCGACACAGACTATCACGCAATTTAATTGATCCCCAAAGGTTTTTATTGAATAGCGGAATAGAAAATATGATCAAAAAGAAAGTGTATGTATCTCACACGTACACCACCACACTAGGCCCCAATTACTATTGTTTGTACCCCTAAAAGGATGGTTGAGCAGTAGGAGGAGTATGGAACAGGCAGCACCCTCAAATCTTCAGAAGTATGAGATGAACCCCAAAAACTTGGAAAGGTGGATCTCACACGTACCGACACAGACTATCACGCAATTTAATTGATCCCCAAAGGTTTTAATTGAATAGCGGAATAGAAAATATGATCAAAAAGAAAGTGTATGTATCTCACACGTACACCACCACACTAGGCCCCAATTACTATTGTTTGTACCCCTAAAAGGATGGATGAGGAGGAGTAGGAGGAGGAGTATGGAACAGGCAGCACCCTCAAATCTTCAGAAGTATGAGATTGTGTTCACTGTACCCCACAAAGATTGTGTTCACTGCACCCCACAAAGATTGTGTTCACTGCACCCTAAAAGGATTTTGTTCACTGCACCCCAAAAAGGATGTTGTTCACTGCACCCCAAAAAGGATGTTGTTCACTGCACCCCAAAAAGGATTTTGTTCACTGCACCCCAAAAAGATTGTGTTCACTGCACCCCACAAAGATTGTGTTCACTGCACCCCACAAAGGATTTTGTTCACTGCACCCCACAAAGGATTTTGTTCACTGCACCCCACAAAGATTTTGTTCACTGTACCCTAAAAGGATTTTGTTCACTGCACCCCAAAAAGATTGTGTTCACTGTACCCCACAAAGATTGTGTTCACTGCACCCCACAAAGATTGTGTTCACTGCACCCCACAAAGATTCTGTTCACTGTATCCCACAAAGATTGTGTTCACTGCACCCTAAAAGGATGTTGTTCACTGCACCCCACAAAGATTGTGTTCAATGCACCCTAAAAGGATGTTGTTCACTGCACCCCACAAAGATTGTGTTCACTGCACCCCACAAAGATTGTGTTCACTGCACCCCACAAATGATTGTGTTCACTGCACCCCAAAAAGATTGTGTTCACTGCACCCCACAAAGATTGTGTTCACTGCACCCTAAAAGGATGTTGTTCACTGCACCCCACAAAGATTGTGTTCAATGCACCCTAAAAGGATGTTGTTCACTGCACCCCACAAAGATTGTGTTCACTGCACCCTAAAAGGATGTTGTTCACTGCACCCCACAAAGATTGTGTTCACTGCACCCCACAAATGATTTTGTTCACTGCACCCCACAAATGATTTTGTTCACTGCACCCCAAAAAGGATGTTGTTCACTGCACCCCAAAAAGGATGTTGTTCACTGCACCCCAAAAAGATTGTGTTCACTGCACCCCACAAAGATTGTGTTCACTGCACCCCACAAAGGATTTTGTTCACTGCACCCCAAAAAGATTGTGTTCACTGCACCCCAAAAAGGATGTTGTTCACTGCACCCCAAATAGGATTTTGTTTACTGCACCCCACAAAGATTGTGTTCACTGCACCCCAAAAAGGATGTTGTTCACTGCACCCCAAAAAGGATGTTGTTCACTGCACCCCAAAAAGGATGTTCACTGCACCCCAAAAAGGATTTTGTTCACTGCACCCCAAAAAGATTGTGTTCACTGCACCCTAAAAGGATGTTGTTCACTGCACCCCACAAAGATTGTGTTCACTGCACCCTAAAAGGATGTTGTTCACTGCACCCCACAAAGATTGTGTTCACTGCACCCTAAAAGGATGTTGTTCACTGCAGCCCAAAAAGATTGTGTTCACTGCAGCTCACACACAGAAAAATGGATGTGGATCACTGACACCTGCCTATCTCCTATCCCACACCACAAAGCAATATCGATTGTAGTTTGTAGAATACAGTTTCCCTAAAATTTAGCAGCAGCCTCTCCCTAACAGGATTGAGAAGAGATCGTAGATCGGGACTAAGTGCAGACCCCACGCAGCAATATCGATTGTAGTTTGTAGAACACTCTGACCCTAAAATTCAGCAGACTCTATCCCTAAAATGCCTACAACTCGCCCTGCCTAAACACTCCGACCTGTCCCTCAATTCTATCCGGACACCAATTCATTTTCCCTGCCTGTCTTTCCCTAATAAGCAGCCAGCACGTATGTGTGCTCTGTCCCTGATCTAAGCAGCAGAATGAAGCCGCTGCGGCTGCCTGGAACTTATAAAGACTTGGTCACATGCTTCAGACGGCCAATCACAGCTACTGAGACATTTGCAGGCATGGCTGGGATGGCTTAAGGCACACCAGTTAAACGATTGTTGATTGGCTGTTGAAAGCCCGCCATGAAAAGAGCGCCAAAGCATGCAAAACCCGGAAATAAAACGACCGAACACGGATTTTTACCCGAACATACAGTAAAGTGTGCGTGTCCGTGTTCGTGTACAAAAAATCCAATTATTCGGTACGAACACGAATAATACAGTGCGTGTTCGCTCAACACTAATCAGGAGGAATTGTTTATTTGCTATTTTTAAAATCCTGTGCATTAGTTGTTTTATACTATAAACATTTTTTGGAATCATAATAAAAAAAAAAGTGAATTGTTTGCTTTTTTTAAACATTTTTCCATACAAACATTATCACATTTCTGCCACAGCTTAGAGCAGCGGTCTCCAAACTGCGATCTGGGGGCCAGATGCAGTCCTTTGCTTGCCCTTATCCAGCCCGTGGGGTACTATTTCATCCACTGACACTATCAAAGTGTAAAGTAAGTATAAGGTAATTACACTATTTCCCCTTGTTGGAGTTATAGCACAGCTTTGTCATATTCATTTTGGCCATATGTGTGCTATGTTCCTGGTACCTTTCAACCGGGGCCCAAAGGTAAACCTTTTGTGCTTACTACTGAATATCGGCCAGTAAGTTCTGTAAAAAAATAAATAAATAAATACATACACATATACACATTAAGAGTCCATTCACACTGCCGCGACTTGTGAGGCGACTTGTGTGCCCTCAAGTTGCCCCAAGTCGCTTGACATAACAAAAGCAATGTTAATCAATGAGTGCCGTCTTAATTGGCACTACTGAAGTTGCTCCGACTTCTGAAAAGGGTCCTGTACTACTTTGAGGCGACTTGTATCCGACTTGTCCCATAGACTTCAATGGGAGTCGCCTCCTTATCTTATTTGAAGCGACTTGTGATCCGACTTTCCATTAAAATGGTCCTGAACCAGAAAAAAAGAGCATTTTTCTTAGAATTTTTAGTAGCACATGCATAGGGCTCCTCTCCACCTGGGCATTTTTGTTGCAGGCATTTATCGGGCATTTTTGGAGGCAGGCATGACTTTTTTTTTAGATTAAGTGTCGGGGGGTTCTAAAAAGTGTACCTGTGAAGCTTCAGCTCTGTAGCATGTCCAGAACCAGAAAAAAAAGATAATTTTTCTTATAATTATTAGAGCAGGGTAGTGGCTCCGCTCGACCTGGGCGTTTTTGTTGCAGGCATTTATCAGGCATTTTTTGGGCGTCTTTGGAGGCAGGCATGACTTTTTTGGATTTAGCGTCTGGGGGGTCTAAAAAGTGTACCTGTGAAGTTTCAGCTCTGTAGCATGTCCAGAACCAGAAAAAGAGATAATTTTTCTTATAATTTTTAGTAGCACAGGGATATGGCTCCGCTCCACCTGGGCGTTTTTGTTGCAGGCATTTCTGGCATTTTTTGGGCGTCTTTGGAAGACGTCATCTATGACGAAACGTGTCGGGAAGGCGTGCTGACATCACCTACGTACTACCCAGAAGTCGGGCGGCTGCATCTTCAGATCCTGCTGAGTAAAGAGCTTTTTTACTGTTTACATGTAAGTTCATTACTTTTATTTAATAAAACTGTGCCTACGTTCTTCACTATTGTGGCCCCTATTTTCTTTGTGGCTGATGCCGGAGTGAGGTTGATCCGGACGGTTCGTGCCTTAGCTCTGCATTTGATTGGCGCTCCTGCTAGGCTGCATCAGTTGGAGGGATCATCCCATTTCCATTTGATCGGTCAGAGAAGCTTACCTTCCATACATTGAGTTGGGCTCATATTCATCTAAGTTGTGGTAAGCGCATAGTGTGACCCTCACTTTTCATTACGGATTGGAAGCACTGCGGAGAATGAATCTCTGTCTTGGCTATCTTCATATACTATTGGGCTTGTTTACATCTGATTTGTGGTAAGCGCATAGCGTGGTCCTTAAGTTCTCATAGATTGAAGAGCTATCCATCACGGTGAAGGAATTTCTGTTTCTACACTTTGCACAATCTTTTGGACTGTATTCTTTATTTACATATCATTTGGATGTACATCAATTGATTTATCATTAATATTTATTTTTGATTGCTTCATTCAAGCACAACCTTTGTATTATTTGATTCACTATTTGATTGTCTCATTTAATCACATGCTTTTATTTTGCATGTCTCAAATTAGCGCTGCTCCTATTTTATATTCTCTAATTGGTGTGTTCCCACTTCTGCTGCTGCTTTGACCTTTTAGTTTTATTTCAGTTGTGTTTATTTCATTTAGCACATATATTTATTTTCCTTTAGGGCTCTTTCACACGGGCGATCCGATCAGATCTGCCTGTCAGTTTTTTAGGCAAATCTGATCGGATCCTCCATGCAGCTCTATGGGGCAGCGGATGTCAGCGGAGACACCTCTGATCCTGTGCGTGATATCTGGACGGATGGAAACCCTCTGCAAGCGGAGACGGAGCTGTCATCCGCCGGCTCAGCGGGGATCGCGGATCGATCCCCGCTGAGCAACACGGATCCGCCTGCGGAGGCGGACCGTGTGAAAGAGTCCTTAGAGTGTGTTTAGCGCGGTTATTTTTTTGGTATTGTCTTTGGAGGCATGCCTGCCTCCAAAGACGCCCAAAAAATGCCCGATTAATGCCTGCAACAAAAACGCCCAGGTGGAGAGGAGCCATATGCCTGTGCTACTAAAAATTATAAGAAAAATTATCTTTTTTTTCTGGTTCTGGATATGCTACAGAGCTGAAACTTCACAGGTACACTTTTTAGACCCCCCAGACACGAAATCCAAAAAAAGTCATGCCTGCCTCTAAAGACGCCCAATAAATGCCTGATAAATGCCTGCAACAAAAACGCCCAGGTGGAGCGGAGCCACTACCCTGCTCTATTATAATTATAAGAAAAAATATATTTTTTACTGGTTCTGGACATGCTACAGAGCTGAAACTTCACAGGTACACTTTTTAGACCCCCCAGACACTAAATCCAAAGAAATCTAATGTTTTTTTTTTTCAATAATTTTTTCAATAATTGGCTCTCTATCAAAAACGACAATTTTAAGAACTTTTTTTGTGTGATTGCACATGACCCAGAACCATCATATTCTGATTGGCCAAATACAAAGTCGTCTATCATACAAGTCGCGCTGAAAGTCACGCTAACAAGTCGCCCCTTATGAGGCGACTTTCTGTGAATGGGGTCTAACTCAAAAATGTGAGTAAACAACACTGAAGAAATAAGACTTTGCTACAATGTAAATTAGTGAGTGTACAGCTTGTACAACAGTGTAAATTAGCTGTTCTCTCAAAATAACTCAACACACAGCCATTCATGTCTAAGCCGCCTGCAACAAATGTGAATACACCCCTAATGAAAATGTTCAAATTGGGCACAAAGTGTCAATATTTTGTGTGGCCACCATTATTTTCCAGCACTGCCTTAACCCTTTTGGGCATGAAGTTCACCAGAGCTTCAAAGGTTGCCACTGGAGTCCTCTTCCACTCCTCCATGACATCACGGAGCTGGTGGATGTTAGAGACCTTGCGCTCCTTCACCTTCCGTTTGAGGATGCCCCACAGATGCTCAATAGGGTTTAGGTCTGTAGACATGCATGGCCAGTCCATCATCTTTACCCACAGCTTCTTTAGCAAGGCAGTGGTAGTCTTGGAGGTGTGTTTGGGGTCGTTATTATGTTGGAATACTGATATGCGGCTCAGTCTCTGAAGGAAGGGGATCATGCTCTGCTTCAGTATGTCACAGTACATGTTGGCATTCATGGTTTCCTTAATGAGCTGTAGCTCCCCAGTGCCGGCAGCACTCATGCAGCTCCAGACCATGACACTCCCATCACCATGCTTGACTATGCAAGATACACCTGTCATTGTACTCCTCACCTGTTTGCCGCCACACACGCTTGACACCATCTGAACCCAATAAGTTTATCTTGGTCTCTTTAGACCACAGGACATGGTTCCAGTAGTCCACGTCCTTAGTCTGCTTGATTTCAGAAACCTGTTTGTGGCTTTCTTGTGCATCATCTTTAGAAGAAGCTTACTTCTGGGATGACAGCCATACAGACCAATTTGCTGCATTGTGCGCCGTACGGTTTGAGCACTGACAGGCTGATTCCCCCCCCCCCCCACCCCTTCAACCTCTGCAGCAATGCTGGCAGCACTTATACGTCTATTTCCCAAGGACAACCACTGGATATAACGCTTAACACATGCACTCAATTTCTTTGGTCGACCATGGCGAGGCCTGTTTTTGAGTGGAAACTGTCCTGTTAAGCTGCTTTATGGTCTTGGCCACTGTGCTGCAGCTCAATTTTTAGGGTCTTGGCAATCTTCTTACAGCCTAGACCATCTTTATGTAGAGAAACAATTCTGTTTTTCAGATCCTCAGAGAGTTCTTTGTCATGAGGTGCCATGTTGAACTTCCAGTGACCCAGTATGAGAGAGTGAGAGCGATAATACCAAATTTAACACACCTGCTCCCCATTCACACCTGAGACCTTGTAACACTAACGAGTCACATGACACCGGGGAGGAAAAATGGCTAAGTGTAGCAAAGTGTAATTTCTTCAGTGTTGTCACATAAAAAGATATAATAAAATATTTACAAAAATGTAAGGGGTGTACTCACTTTTGTGAGATACTGTGTGTGTGTGTGTGTGTGTGTGTGTGTGTGTGTGTGTGTGTGTGTGTATATATATATATATATATATATATATATATATATACACACACTACGTGATATATATTGAGGGATCTATTATTCTACAGTTCTTTCATCTCTTTGCTCTAGGTGGATCTCCGCAGGCTGGTGGACGGTCCTGTTTCCCCTATGCCAGCCCCCCAGGCTGTACTAATTAGATGCTTCATGATCCACCACAGTAATGTAAGCATCCTATTTGTATGATAAGTTATATGTATACTGTATTGGTTTATTATGAAATATTTATATGTACTTATACTTTTTGATTAAAGAAAATGTTACATGCAAACAATGTTCCCATATGCAGTATAAGACAACAATGTACTGTATACCAAAAGAATCTAAAATCAAATAAAAAAATTCAAAACTGCCATACAGTATTCATATAAGATCTACTAAATTCAGTATTGAACAAATATTATTACTGTAAATGTAGAAAACAGCCTGTAGCTTTTCCAGCACTTCAAATTTGGAAACTACCAGAGAGTGAGTAAGCTACCTTTTTAAGTCAGTGAACTCGTTTCATCACCTACACATTTCTCACAGCAGGCCCAGTAAAAATATTGGTAGTCATACATGATGCTGTTGAATGAAACTTGGTAAATGGAAGAATACTTGTGGGAACAACAATGTTCTGAAAAAATAAAAAGGTTATGTTATTTACATTTACAGTATTGTGAACTGCTGTGTAATAATAGCTGCTATTTCAGCACTAAAAGTGGGCAAGTCCCAGGCCGGCTATTATTGCCTTTTATATAGTAACAATATTCTGAAGAATATTGAAAGGCAAAGGCCTTGAAACCGTAAGAATAGGAAGCCATATACTGGTAGTCTCAAATTTTCCTGGAAAGTCATTGCATGCATTGATATCCCTGCCAAGATATTTTTCTGTAGAGCTTCAAAAACAGTTACTTTATACTAGCAGTACACATAGCTTGTTATGGCCCACAGCACCAAACTGTATCTGCCTGAAAACAGAACATTACTGGCTGAAGTACCTGGCCCAAACAGTTTTTTCTAGCTCCAGACTTCCCTATTATCTGATGTGGTTGCTGTGGATATTGAAACTTCCATTAATAATGTTACCCAGAGAGGTCTGGATTGTTCTAGTTACCCCCTGGAGACCACTTTCTAAAAATTACAAGGCTATCAGCATTCAACTATTTACATATTCTTAACAAAAATCAAAATTAGAGCATAAAATAAGCCCCCCCCCCCTGTCTGCTGTAGCTGAAAGCACTGTAAAGCAATTAATTCAAAAATTTCACAGCAGAAGCACTGAAGTCATTATCTCTAAACAGCTCAGCAATAGGCATGATCTTAAACTAAAACCCAACCTGTTTGCAGTTCTGCAAACTGCCAACCAAAATAGACACATTTGGCCAATTCGCTTGCTCAAATCCCCAATTGCTAGAGTGAAAAGAGCAGCTGGGGACCATGGGTGTGTTCATTGAACAAATATGGTGTAATGTATCCTGTATTCATTTCCTTAGGTCCTAGATATCTTGGTGCCCCCTTTTTTTAAAAACAAAAAACCCTCACATCCCTTTTGGGGAACAGAATGTAGGTATGTGGCCCTTGTCCCCCTGTGGCAAAGGAACCCCCCTATACTGAGGAACAAGGGCCTCATCCCCACAACTTGTCCCCCAAAAGGGATGTGTGGTTTTGTAAGGGAAACTTATCATAATCTTGAAGCCCTTTACAATAAGGGGCCCCCAGATATCAGTCCCCCTCACTGAGGGTAATAGGTGTGTGTGTGTGTTTATTTACATTTTACTTTGTTCTGGGAATGAGTAATGACTACAGTACCCCACACTGATTCCCCTAGAGGCCCCCTTACTATAAAAGTGGCTTCTAGGGCCTGGTAAGGCCCCTCTGCAAACCCCTACATACGTATTGAGGGACAGTAAAACCCATATGCACTCACATTTTTCATGTGTGTCATACAGCACTGGACATCTTCATTTGAGTGCATATTCTCACAGTCCACTAGGACTGGGATGCAATTCTGTGGATGGTGCAGCACAGCCTTCTGACACGTTCCTTCAGATTGACTTCTGTAGCCTCTGTAGCTATATGAGGCACATGAGACAGTGCATATATTTAGATTTTCTTTCAATACATGCAATTTACATTTTGAGTTTTCTATCCTTTAGAAACGGCTGGACATAGTTTGAACTGGAAGATAGAAGTAAGAGAGCGAGGCTTTGGTGTTTATTACAAACAAGGTCTGTTAGACTTCATAGCTAAAAGGTATTTTTTTTATTGATGTGAGTGATCCATATACAGTACATTGGTGTGTGCTTAAAGAGTGATTTGCACACAGATGGGAGGGGGAAGAAACAGTATCATTGCTGAGAACACACAAGCTTGGATTGCTCAAGTTTGCATAAATTTAGAGGACCAATAATGCATACTTTTTGTCTCACTTGTGTGTTATTTTTCACTGAGGAAAAGATAGAAATAATACATTGTTATAAAATAATTTATGTTTTGTTATTATAGCTTGTTGCATTATAACAATTTGGGGGGGCATGCATATATATCTCTATCTATCTATCTATCTATCTATCTATCTATCTATCTATCTATCTATCTATCTATCTATCTATCTATCTATCTATCTATCTATCTATCTATCTATCTATCTATCTATCTATCTATCTATCTATCTATCTATCTATCTATCTATCTATCTATCTATCTATCTATCTATCTATCTATCTATCTATCTATCTATCTATCTATCTATCTATCTATCTATCCACACAGACACACTCTCTCAAAAAAGTGAGTATACCCCTTACATTTTTGTAAATATTTGAATACATCTTTTTATGTGACAACACTGAAGAAATGACACTTTGCTACAATGTAAAGTAGTGAGTGTACTGCTTGTATAGGGCTCCTTTCACAGGAATGATCAGATCAGATCCACCTGTCAGTTTATAGGCGGATCTGATCGGATCCTCCATGCATCCCTATGGGGCAGTGGAGACAAGTCCTCTGCCATCCGCATCCGATCCTGGCCGTCAAATCCGGACGGATGGATTTGGACAGGCGGTCCGCTCTCATCTGATTCCCCATAGAGACCAACGGGGCTCTGACACCTCCCTCTACGCTCACAGTGCGGAGACAGAGCTGTCATCTGCTGGCTCAGCGGGGATCGGCGGATCGATCCCCACTGAGCAGAGAACGGACCGCAGCACGCAGCGGACCATGTGAAAGAAGCCTAACAGTGTAAATTTGCTGTCCCCTCGAAATAACTCATTATACATCCATTATTGTCTAAACCGCTGGCAACAAATGTGAGTACACCCCCAAAAGACAATGGCCAAATTAGCCATCTCAGGTGTAAATGAGGAGCAGGTGTGTTAAATTTGGTGTTATTGCTCTCATTCTCTCATACTGGTCACTGGAAGTTCAACATGGCACCTCATGGCAAAGAACTCTGAGGATGTGAAAAAAAAATTGTTACTCTACATGAAGATGGCCTAGGCTATAAGAAGATTGCCAAGACCCTGAAACAGAGCTGCAGCTAGGTGGCCAAGACCCCTACAGCGGTTTAACAGGACAGGATCTACTTGGAACAGGCCTCGCCATAGTCGACTAAAGAAGTTGAGTGCACGTGCTCAGCGTCATATCCAGAGGTTGACTTTAGGAAATAGACTGCTAGCATTGCTGCAGAGGTTGAAGGGTGGGGGGGGGGGGGGTCAGCATGTCAGTGAGCAGACCATACACTGCACACTGCATCAAATTGGTCTGCATGGTTGTCGTTCCAGAAGGAAGCCTCTTCTAAGGATGATGTACAAGAGAGCCCGCAAACAGTTTGCTGAACACAAGCAGACTAAGGACATGGATTACTGAAGCCATGTCCTGTGGTCTGATGAGATCAAGATAAAATAATTTGGTTCAGATGGTGTCAAGCGTGTGTGGCGGCAACCAGGTGAGGAGTACAAAGACAAGTGTGTCTTGTCTACAGTCAAGCATGGTGTTGAGAGTGTCATGGTCTGGGGTTGCATGAGTGCTGCCAGCACTGGGGAGCTACAGTTCATTGAGGGAACCATGAATGCCAATATGTACTGTGACATACTGAAGCAGAGCATGATCCCCTCCCTTCGGAGACTGCGCCACAGGGCGGTATTTCAACATAAAACTACCCCAAACACACCTCCAAGATGACCTCTGCCTTGCTAAAGAAGCTGAGGGTAAAGGTGATGGACTGGCTAAGCATGTCTGCAGACCTAAACCTTATTCAGCATCTGTGGGGCATCCTCAAATGGAAGGTGGAGGAGCACAAGGTCTCTAACATCCACCAGCTCTGATATGTCATCATGGAGGAGTGGAGGAGGACTCCAGTGGCAAACAGTGGAGCTCTGGTGAACTCCATGCCCAAGCTGGTTAAGGCAGTTCTGGAAAATAATGGTGGCAACACAAAATATTGACACTTTGGGCCAAATTTGGACATTGTCACTTAGGTGTGTATTCACTTTTGTTGCCAGCGATTTAGACATTAATGGCTGTGTGCTGAGTTATTTTGAGGTGACACCAAATGTACACTGTTATACAAGCTGTACACTCACTACTTTACGTTGTAGCAAAGTGTCATTTCTTCAGTGTTGTCACATAAAAAGATGTAATAAAATATTTACAAAAATGTGAGGGGTGTACTTACTTTTGTGAGATATACGCACACACACATACACACACACATGTGTGTGTGTATGTATATATATAATATATATATATATATATATATATATATATATATATATATATATATATATATATATATATATATCTCTAGTGAGATTCACATCAAGTGTAGAGCATTTAAAGGACACCGCCACTCGCTTTT
Organism: Pelophylax lessonae; assembly: GCF_965119305.1. Lineage (NCBI taxonomy): Eukaryota > Metazoa > Chordata > Amphibia > Anura > Ranidae > Pelophylax > Pelophylax lessonae. The sequence goes on from NC_138770.1 coordinate 450,366,115, forward strand.
TCTTTCTTTTAATGGCTTTCCTCGCCCATGTTTAATAAAGGAAAGTTCATAATCAAGCAGAAGAATAACAGATTTCCCACGCAGGGGTTTCAGCATTTCAATCCTCAGCAAAAATAACTGATCATTCAGCTTTCCTGGCTTGAACTTGCAGACCTCCTGGCTTGTACTTGCAGCGCTGCTGCTCTGGCCTCAAACTCCAGGCCCTTGTCTGTCTCCCACAGACTTCACACACCCAACAGGGTGGACACAGATAGCAGCCTCATGCTGCACTGACTCCCACATGGAGCCCTCCTGCAGACCTTTAAGCTCTGGCTGCCAACTGCGGCCTCTCTCTCTCCCACACAGACCTCGCGTCTGTCGGTTGGAGTCCTCCTGACTCTCTTGGGCCATACCTTGTGTCTGCACGGGTGCAGCTGTCTCCAACTGGGGGCTCTGAGTGCTAAACCTTGGAATAATATGAACCCAGCCCACAGACGTGCAATCAGCAGGCCTGTCTTAATCAAAACCAGGCGTAGATTGCTTACACACACACACAGTGACCTGGGGTCGCCTTCCTAATATATATATATATATATATATATACACACACACACATACACAGGGGTCAAAATTTCAAGTCCTGAGCTACTCGCCAGGCCTTAAAAGTTACTCGCCACTACTTGCCCCACCCAACCCCTACCCTGCCCCACCCCTAAACACACCCTCAAATTATCTCATGAAATTACTCTTACATGTTTTATGCAGAATTAAGTTACAAAACTAAATATTAATAACAACTTTATCAGTGTCCATCAGCACAGCATCTCAGTGCAGCTTATTAGTGCCCATTAGTGCCACCCCATCAGTGCCCATCAATGCAGCCTGATCAGTGCCCATGAATTCAGCCTCACCAGTGTCAATCAATGCAGCCTCGCCAGTGCCCATGAATGCAGCCTCGCCAGTGCCCATGAATGCAGCCTCGCCAGTGCCCATGAATGCAGCCTCACCAGTGCCCATCAATGCAGCCTCACCAGTGTCCAATGCAGCCTCACCAGTGTCCATCAATGCAGCCTCACCAGTGCCCATCAATGCAGCCCTAATGCAGTGCAGTGGAATTGGAGGCATAGGTATAAAGGAATGGGGGGGGGGTTGGAATGAGTATGTTTCAGACCTATACTTCCAATTCTACCCCACCCCTCTCCCCCAACCCTTTATTATTTTTTTTGAATCCTTTATACCTATTCATAAAAATAACCCCCCCCTTTCCTCCCACCACACATTTTGTATAATCCCCCCATTCAATGCCTCCAACCCCCTCAAGCACGTGCACTGCATCCAGTCACAGCACACTGCCATCATAGATACCATTCTCCTGCAGCCACAGAGGTCAGGCATCGGTGCTCACTGAGGGCAGACCAAGAGGGTTTGAGCCCGCTCACTTAGGACTGCCTTAAGACCTGCACCTCCATTTCTTAGATGTCTTAACAGGAGGGAGTTGAAGAGGGGCGATCCCAGGTGGCTGAAATGCCCATGCTGCGAGCCTGTGCGGGGGGGGGGGATGTGTGGCACGAGGGTAGTGGAGCGGGACGGTCCCAGACGGCTGACGGTGCCTATTGAAATACCTGCGCTGTGAACTTGTGCGGGGTGGGCAGGAATGAGCAGTAGGAGGGAGGTAGAGAAGGGGGGTCCCAGGCGGCTGTACAGTTCCTTCCTATTGAAATGCCTGTGCTGCGAGCCTGTGCACGGCTAGGGGAGCACTGGATATACATTCCCGGAGAGCGCAGCCCTGTCCATACTCGCAGTCCTCATATTTACACTTGCCAAATGCGAGCAGGCGAGTGTAAATTTTGAGGGCTGATATATACATATACAGTGGGTACGGAAAGTATTCAGACCCCTTTAAATTTTTCACTCTTTGTTATATTGCAGCCATTTGCTAAAATCATTTAGGTTCATTCTTCTTCCTCATGAATGTACACATAGCACCCCATACGGACAGAAAAACACAGAATTGTTGACATTGTTGCAGATTTATTAAAAAAGAAAAACTGAAATATCACATGGTCCTAAGTATTCAGACCCTTTGCTGTGACACTCATATATTTAACTCAGGTGCTTTCCATTTCTTCTGATCATCCTTGAGATGGTTCTACACCTTCATTTGAGTCCAGCTGTGTTTGATTATACTGATTGGACTTGATTAGGAAAGCCACACACCTGTCTATATAAGACCTTCCAGATCACAATGCATGTCAGAGCAAATGAGAATCATGAGGTCAAAGGAACTGCCTGAAGAGCTCAGAGACAGAATTGTGGCAAGGCACAGATCTGGCCAAGGTTACAAAAAGATTTCTGCTGCACTTAAGGTTCCTAAGAGCACAGTGGCCTCCATAATCCTCAAATAGAAGACGTTTGGGACGACCAGAACCCTTCCTAGAGCTGGCCATCCGGCCAAACTGAGCTATCGGGGGAGAAGAGCCTTGGTGAGAGAGGTAAAGAAGAACCCAAAGATCACTGTGGCTGAGCTCCAGAGATGCAGTCAGGAGATGGGAGAAAGTTGTAGAAAGTCAACCATCACTGCAGCCCTCCACCAGTCGGGGCTTTATGGCAGAGTGGCCCGACGGAAGCCTCTCCTCAGTGTAAGACACATGAAAGCCCGCATGGAGTTTGCTAAAAAACACCAGAAGGACTCCAAGATGGTGAGAAATAAGATTCTCTAGTCTGATGAGACCAAAATAGAACTTTTTGGCCTTAATTCTAAGCGGTATGTGTGGAGAAAACCAGGCACTGCTCATCACCTGTCCAATACAGTCCCAACAGTGAAGCATGGTGGTGGCAGCATCATGCTGTGGGGGTGTTTTTCAGCTGCAGGGACAGGACGACTGGTTGCAATCGAGGGAAAGATGAATGCGGCCAAGTACAGGGATATCCTGGACAAAAACCTTCTCCAGAGTGCTCTGGACCTCAGACTGGGCCGAAGGTTTACCTTCCAACAAGACAACAACCCTAAGCACACAGCTAAAATAACGAAGGAGTGGCTTCACAACAACTCCGTGACTGTTCTTGAATGGCCCAGCCAGAGCCCTGACTTAAACCCAATTGAGCACCTCTGGAGAGACCTAAAAATGGCTGTCCACCAACGTTTACCATCCAACCTGACAGAACTGGAGAGGATCTGCAAGGAGGAATGGCAGAGGATCCCCAAATCCAGGTGTGAAAGACTTGTTGCATCTTTCCCAAAAAGACTCCTGGCTGTATTAGATCAAAAGGGGGCTTCTACTAAATACTGAGCAAAGGGTCTGAATACTTAGGACCATGTGATATTTCAGTTTTTCTTTTTTAATAAATCTGCAACAATGTCAACAATTCTGTGTTTTTCTGTCAGTATGGGGTGCTATGTGTACATTCATGAGGAAGAAGAATGAACTTAAATGATTTTAGCAAATGGCTGCAATATAACAAAGAGTGAAAAAGTTAAGGGGGTCTGAATACTTTCCGTACCCACTGTATATATATATATAAACACTGGCTGGACATTTGTAGGGGGGCCCCTGTATCTATGAGATTTTCATTTTTTAGTGGGTAGGATCATCAAAAACTACCAAGTGGAAAAGGGGATCATTAGAGCAGGGAGATCTCACTGTTGGAGTAGCCAAGACATTCAAAGCCCTCTTGGGCCTTCAGGGGGAGGGGTAGCATTTGGAGGGCATACTGAGCCTGGAGTTGTGCTTTTAGAGTGGTTGTAAACCCTTACATAAACCCGGTGAAGTGACTGGCCTCAGACGATACACAGAGATTAAACAAATCCTCCTATATAAATTGTACCTGTTAATCTACGGTAGTCTTTTCCCTACATCCATTCAAAGTGCAGAATTTACACAGGATCTCTCAGCTCTGAAGAGCAGGGGGCAGAGGGCTGAAGTTACATCAGTAAGGAGAGCTCTGAGAGCTGATTAGAGGGAAGGAATACACCCCCTTCACACAGACACAAAAACAGAGCTGAGGCTTTCAGTCACAGGCTGGGCCCTCCCCTGTCACCTTTTTTCTCTTGGTGTCAGGAAAACTCATCAGAAGTGACTCATCCTTAGGGCAGAGGAATGAGGTAGTGGACAGAAATGACACTTGATCTCTGAATTTAGACACACACACTATAGAGGGATATGCTTTGTTCATATTTCATGTCCGAGGCTTACAACCACTTTAAGAAATCATGGACTGACGCAGCCATTTGAACTTCACCTATATCAAAATCAAACCTCCCAACTTTAGAACTCTAGTAAGTGGGACACCTCAGGGAAATACAAAAATGCAGCTTTCTCTGTGCCGAAAAGTGGGCGCAGTTAAATTACTCTGAATATTGGGCGTGGCCTAAAGTCCAAACCTACTCATGTTTACACCTTACATGTACTGTATGCTGCAATTCTTACAATCACAAAATAATTCCTAAATACAGTGGCACAAATGAGAGTCCTACAGACACAAACATCAGCACAAAGGATAAAATATTTAAAATTCAAACTCTTTTATTACACATGCTTTACACAGAATAAAGACCGACAGCTATCACTTTGTTTGATCCAACCTATAAAATAAAATGTCATTATTATTGTTAGGGACTACATAGCAATCAGTAACTCTTTAAGACAAAATCACTGTGGTCAGGAGTATGTAATGTACTGCACAGCTTACAGAATGCAGCAGTCCAGACTATATAAAATAAATCAAAATGTATACAGTGCATCAGCCAGGAGTATGTGATGTACAACATAAGGAATAAAAGACCAGAAAAGCAAAGGGACTTTTAATGTGCATTCACACAAGACAACTACTATCATTAAAATGTTTTATATTTTTATTTCTATTGTCCTAAAAAGAGATCATTAGATTCAAAAATTGCATACCATCCAGGCCACAAATGGCCAATGCAATATCACAAATCAATACATTTTACAACAAATAAAATATTTTTTTCACAGTCGGCAATTCTCGCCAACACCCCTCGGCATATAACTCATATATTTTTTATGTAAGAAATTTTCCCAAAGTTTTTAAATTCCCAATAATATCCAATATAGTTAAACGAAAACAGATATCAGCTGCTCTAAAGGTTTATGCAGTGACCACATTTTGACTCTTAATTCTAACTTATCATGCTCTAAATTACAAGGTTCTCCAAAAGGAATTTCACACTTCCCCCTCCTTTGGGGGGGATTGATCCATTCTATTGGTGATCCCCACGTGGTCCGGTTTTGCAGGGTGGGACAGCTGATATCTGTTTTATTTTAGTTATATGGGATATTGTTTGAAATGTCATTATGATTTCACAGTACCTGACAAAGTGGGGCTTTTACATCCATGAAATGCGTTGTGTGCCTGCCCTGCAACTAACCAACTGCTAGGACTTTAAATGTTAAACACCATCTCTTGACAATAAAATAAAATAGTGCTGTGATTATCTACTGTATATGTGAAACCACTATACTTATAATTTTGCAATGTTGCATTCAAGTGATAATTCAAAAGCAAAAGTTAGGTATCAAAGGGAGAAATACAATATTGATAGTGTCCCAAAAGTTAGTGAACTACTTAAAAAAGTATGAATATTAAATTAATGAAAAACATATAGGCAGCGCTAGCAGGTAGAATATATAAATAAGTGCTATATAATTAAAGATTGGTATACTGTGATAAAATGTTTAAGATTCTTCTAAAAATTATGTGTATACAAATTCAGTAAATATAAATTCATAAATTCATAAAGTGCGACAATAAATATGATTAGGTGTATACAAAATCAGTGAATATAAATTCATAAAGTGCGACAATAAATATGATCCAGTGTCCAAAATGTAATCATGAATAAAGTGCAAGATGTATTTAAGGTGCAGTCCAAACAAATATTCTTCCAAAGAAGTTATGGTGCCAAAAAGGTGCTCAAAATCCAAATAAAGTGCCCAAGTGCTCTTCAAGGAAAATCCCCCTATGGGGATGCACTCACCAAATTTAGGATGTGAATGAGGCTTAAACGAATGTGATATTCCGGTTGAAAAGGGTAAATGCAGCCTCACGGATACCTAAGATCTCCCTTGCCCGGATGGATGGATGGCTGCAATCTTTTACTTTTGGCTCCTTATTAGCTCCTCTCCACTCTCTCCCCAATGGTGTGTTCAGAAGAAAGGAAAGAAGCCAAACATCGTGAAGCCCGTAAGGTATTTATTAATATAATCAAAAAAATGGTACTCACAAAGGTAATATATTGTTAGTCAGCATAAACAGCAGAGTCCTTCACTTCCGTGTCCACTGCCGGCGTGCGGTTCACGGTGGTTTTCAGGAAATGACGCTGTAGCGTACCGCTGCCTGGAAGTGCGTCGACGCGTTTCGCCCGCCTTGCGGGCGTTATCAAAGACATCACTTCCGGTAAGGCGGCTCGTATTTATACTTATCATGCTCCGCTCACAGCCAATCGGCCGGAAAGGGGGTGGAACAGACTGAGTGTTAAATTCCTGCCAATGTTATCCCGAGCGTGTCCCCACAGGGCTCAAATGGCAATTATGTCCGCAAATGGTTTCTATTAAACGAAATATATAGCTAAAATATTATTTTATTTTTGTCTTCAGACCAATAAAAACAATCAATTAACGCCACCACCTCATTTCCTGTTACCGATTCCATAAAATCTTAACATTTAATAAAAAATTTTATTTAAAATATATTATACATTTAAAATTGTTTTGTGGTTCGATAGCAATGGAAAATTAATTTTCTAGGCTAGATTTCCAAATCCATGATATATTCCATATCTCTAGTCCATAGTGTTTCTCTATTGCAATTCATCTTCTGCATGAACAATTGATTTTAAAACATACAAATGTTGTATAACAATTCCTCAGAATGCATTGTTTGTAAAAAATTGTTATATCCTCTGAATATACTATTATTTGAAAAAATTTAATAATAAAAATGTAAAAATGTAAATGTGAAACTATAAAGATATATTAAAAAATTATAAAAATGAAGATAGATAAATAAAAATAAAAAAATAATAAATAAAAAAAGTAAAAATAAAAAAATAATAAATGAAAAATAAAATAAAAAATAAAAAAATATATAATGAAATAAAAATAAATAAATATAAATAAAAAAAATAAAAATAAAGATAAAAATAGAAATAAAATTAAAAAAATAAAAATCAAAATCAAAAAATAAATAAAATAAAAAATGAAATAATAAAATAATATGAAAAATATAAATATAAAGAAAAAAGATAAATTAATAAAAAATAACTAAAAAATAAATAAAAATAAAAATAAAATAAAACTAAAAATAAAAAAATAATAAAATAAATAAAAAGTAAATAAAAATAGAGAAATTAAATAAAATGAAAGGAAATATATATGACGGAAAAAATTATATAAATAAAAAATAATCTATGTTTCTATATTAGTATTCAAATTACAAGAAAAGGGAAAAAGAAAAAGAAAAAAGAAAGGGGGTCACCAATTTGACAAAAAACTGTTTAGATCCAGTTCTATATTGTTTTTTGTCAAACTGTTTTTTAAACTGTTTTTTGTCAAATTGGTGACCCTCTTTCTTTTTTCTTTTTCTTTTTCTTTTTCCCTTTTCTTGTAATTTGAATACTAATATAGAAACATAGATTATTTTTTAGCCTAGAAAATTAATTTTCCATTGCTATCGAACCACAAAACAATTTTAAATGTATAATATATTTTAAATAAAAATTTTTATTAAATGTTAAGATTTTATGGAATCGGTAACAGGAAATGAGGTGGTGGCGTTAATTTGTTTTTTATTGGTCTGAAGACAAAAATAAAATAATATTTTAGCTATATATTTCGTTTAATAGAAACCATTTGCGGACATAATTGCCAATTGAGCCCTGTGGGGACACGCTCAGGATAACATTGGCAGGAAGTTAACACTCAGTCTGTTCCACCCCCTTTCCGGCCGATTGGCTGTGAGCGGAGCATGATAAGTATAAATACGAGCCGCCTTACCGGAAGTGATGTCTTTAATAACGCCCACAAGGCGGGCGAAACGCGTCGACGCACTTCCGGGCAGCGGTACGCTACAGCGTCATTTCCTGAAAACCACCGTGAACCGCACGCCGGCAGCGGACACGGAAGTGAAGGACTCTGCTGTTTATGCTGACTAACGCCTAACAATATATTACCTTTGTGAGTACCATTTTTTTGATTATAATAATAAATACCTTACGGGCTTCACGATGTCTGGCTTCTTTCCTTTCTTCTGAACACACCATTGGGGAGAGAGTGGAGAGGAGCTAATAAGGAGCCAAAAGTGAAAGATTGCAGCCATCCATCCATCCGGGCATGGGAGATCTTAGGTATCCGTGAGGCTGCACTTACCCTTTTCAACCGGAATATCACATTCGTTTAAGGCTCATTCACATCCTAAATTTGGTGAGTGCATCCCCATAGGGGGATTTTCCTTGAAGAGCACTTGGGCACTTTATTTGGATTTTGAGCACCTTTTTGGCACCATAACTTCTTTGGAAGAATATTTGTTTGGACTGCACCTTAAATACATCTTGCACTTTATTCATGATTACATTTTGGACACTGGATCATATTTATTGTCGCACTTTATGAATTTATATTCACTGATTTTGTATACACCTAATCATATTTATTGTCGCACTTTATGAATTTATGAATTTATAGTTACTGAATTTGTATACACCTAATTTTTAGAAGAATCTTAAACATTTTATCACAGTATACCAATCTTTAATTATATAGCACTTATTTATATATTCTACCTGCTAGCGCTGCCTATATGTTTTTCAGTTTTTCCTGGTGTTTTACTTGGTGAGCAGCAGCTTCAGGATATAAAAATATATATAATTTTCTACTATTATTTATTCATCACAGCGCGGGTATTAATTTACTGTTTTACAAATTCTAAATTAATGTCCATATAAAAGTGCATGGCATGTAAAACAATCCATTTTTCAATTCATAATCCAGTTGTGCAATTTAGTGCAACTTCCGCCACCCTGTTGTCACCTCAATGGATGAACCATTGGTTGGTTTGCTTGCACGTTTGTCCTTAAGGGGTTCATTTCATTTTATTTTATGTTTTATATAATTTTTTTTTTTTATTTTTAGTTTCTGATTTTAAAAAAATATGCAGTATTGTGGAAATTTAGGGAGGTATATTTTATTGCAATATATTTTTGGAGGTTCTTTAAAGTTTTTTTTTTTGGGGGGGGGGGGCAGCAGCGTGAACTTGTTGCGGGGGGGGGGGGGGGCGGCCCAGGCAAAGTTGTCCTTTGTTTGCAGCACATCACTACGTACTAGTGCAATACAGTTTTGAGCCCCAAATCCCCACATTAAGTGCGCCAAACACCATAGCCTCAATCCCCCTATCATCATAGCTTTTAATATACTTAGGCAATCCCCTGTAATCATCATGTCTGGGAGGCCTGATATAACATGTTTCTCCGAAAATAAGGCGTACCCTGAAAATAAGACCTACTGTGATTTTCGGGGAGGGCTGAGATAAGCCCTAGTTTAAAGTAGTTGTAAAATTCTAGAATCCACTCTATTACTGTTTTTTATAATTGTCCAAGGAGTGTGTTTCTGTAATATAATTGTGCCAAATACCTTTGGTACAGCGCCGCTCAGCTGACCTCCCGCTGCTCTCCTCCTCTTCTCCCAGCTGTCAGCGGGGGATCTCGCCCCTTCCCTCTCCAGTGCTCGAAGCAGGGATGAGAGCCCTGGCGGGTCACGCAAGTGCCGAGTGGCGATGTCACAAAGGTATTTGGCACAATTATATTACAGAAACACACACATAATGCTGTAATAGAGTGGATTCTAGGATTTTACAACCAGTTTTACTCGGTTCACACTGGGGATTCCTGACAGGCAGGGAGGGAGAGGGGGAGAGAAGACAGCACATTACATGAGAAGACCTAAAATATGTGGAGAAGGGTTTCCGCGCTGATGGAGGAGTTTAAATAAATGACTGCAGCCTACCTCAAAATATAGCAAGCTATATTTATCAAGTGTGGGGGGATGGAGGTAAATGGCGCTGTCAGACGTATAAATTAGGGAATATAAATATAACAGTGGGTACACTTGTGATGTGAAATAAATAAGGTAAAATGTGTCAGATATAAAAATCCACAAATTAAAGCGTGATATGCAGTGAATCCTTATATATATAAAAATGTAAAAAGTCTAAAGATCACCGTGTGTAAATGGTGGGAAATGAAAACAAATATGTGTAAAATTATTCAGATATGAGTGACACAAAAATAAATAAATTCCGTGTGCAACATTAAAGAGTAAAAATCTGATCCACTTAAAAACCACGATAATAGAATAAATACATAAGGTGATATAATATTGCATAAATTAAATAGCATAAATAGATAACTGTTAGACAGTTAAGGTGCTCTTATTCAAGTGCATCAATAAACTAGTGATCCAAAAACTATATAGCAATGTATAAATTAGGTAAACAAAAAATGTGAGAAATTAAAATCATAAACAGTGTCCCAGCAGATTGCTTAAAATGTCCATAAAGGTAACTAGTGCCACAAATATACAGTCAGATGTAGATAAGTCCCAAAATATAGAGGGAGAAGAGATTATCAGGAGAAAGTGGATTCCAGAGGTTCCAAAATGGTGGGGGTGCTCAATAAGGAAATAAGTGCTCCCCTCCTATTGATCCCGCACTCACCAGATAGTGGTACCCCTACAGGGGTAAACAGCGTTTGGGGTGACTCTCAGGGGTCCCTCCGAAGGCTGGTTAATTATCCACTTAATCCCTACCTCTTATAGGGTACTCTTCTCCAGGGGAATTAGTAGGTAATAACTCCTCATAAGCACTCCGATATATGTGGGAGATATCCGGATGAAAGGAAGGAAAAAAAGGCTCCAATAGTGAAGTATTGTAATATAAAAGTGCTTTATTAAATCATAATTTACAATACTCACATTCAGCATAAGAGAAAAAGTGCATGTATGTCCTAGGGACCGCAACACCCTCGTGTAGCGGTTGTTCCGGGACGCGGTGCGTTCCACCGGCCGGATGTGCGTCTCAGTCAAAAGGAAGCGGAACTGACGTGACCACGCTCTACGCGTTTCATCATCAATGACGTCATCAGGAGCAGCGTATGGTCACGTCAGGTCCGCCTATTGTTATACTACCTAGTTGCCGGGCAACGATAATTGTAAACTCCATGACCGCCAATAGGAAAAATCCTTTATGGCGCGTCATAAGTTGCCGGGCAAATACATGCTTAGTGTTTGTAAAGAAACGAACGAACATAAATACAATTGGTTAAAATATAATGCATCATCTGTTACTAGGTGGAATTGAGGTGTTTGGCAATAAGGAAAAAGAACGATGTGTGGATTCTAACAGAAATGTTGTATGTCTGAGATAAATAGTAAAAATCAAACGGTGGGTAGATCCTATTATTTTAATGCTACATCGCAATATAAATATAAAGGAATTTAAAAACCACTTTCTTTTCTTGTTAATATTAGCTAAGTCCGGAACCTTATTGTAATACGTTAGTAATCAATTATTATATATGTAATTAGACTTGGATCCGCAAAAGTGCATACGTGCAATTAATATTATAGTAGCGACATATGGAGAGAAATTTTAAATTTAATATTAAAATTAAAATTGATTTTGTTTAAAAAGTTTAAAATTAATAAAGGGGAGATTTTTTTTAAAAAATAGGAAGACCATAGATTTAAATTAATATATATAAATATTATATCGGATATATTTTAAAAGGAATATATATTCATCATATCTATGATAAAGATTAAGGATAGATATTTATATATGAATATGGACCATCTCCAAAAATTAACATTATAAGTAATGGTTGCTAGTGTGTATTCTGATATAAACCTCCTACAGAAATAAAAGTTATAAATATTAATTAATATGTATTTTGAGATATCCAATGTAAGAGGGATGTTTTAGTATAAATAACTCACTTTCAGTCTATCAGGTCTCTTCGATGTAGGGGTCCATATTTACATCTCAATAGTGGTATATAAAGTAAAACAACATGTTTTTTTTAAAAAATGTACATGTAAAACTCATTTCAGGTACATATGGGATTTGTATTATCTAAAGTTGAATCCTTTCTAGATTTTAGGGTGGATAAAAGATGTATATGTATATATCTTAAATATGAGTTTATTCAAGGGACCAATGGGAAACCATAATCTAGGGGGGGGGGTTTTCACCGTGGACTATATGTCTGATATAAAGCAGTGTAAGTCTATATCCAGATTGAGTCCCCCCGGCTGGAGGGACTCAAGCTGGTAAATCCAGCGTGTCTCGTTCTGTGAGATTTTGCGGGTTTTATTTTCTCCCCTCCAGTGTTCCTTAATAGTGTCAATAGCATAAAAAACAAGGCCTTTTGGATTCTTATTATGTACGTCACGAAAATGTCTTGATAGGCTTTGTTTTGGGAATCCTCTTTTTATGTTCCCTATATGTTCTCTGATTCTTACTAGCAAAGGCCTAGTAGTTCTGCCCACATACTGCAGTTTACACGGGCATTCTATCACGTAAGTGACGTGTGTAGTCTGGCACGTGATTAAGTCCCTTATCTGAAAAGTTATTCTGTTTACCGTAGATTTAAAGTGTGTGGTCTTTCTTTTTTGTGCAGGATTATTTTTACATGCTAGACATTTCCGGCATCGGACAAATCCTTTCAGTTCAGGGAATATTCTGACTTGTTTAGGTGGATCAACTACATTATGTACAAGTTTATTTCTTAGGGTAGGTGCTTTTCGGTAGATAAACCTCGGTTTTTTTGGTAGGATCTTCGCTAAAGTTTTATCAGATTTTAAAATAGGCCAATATTTCTTAAAAATCTTCTCCACTGACCTATATTGTTTATTAAAACCGGTGATAAAAGCACAGTTAAAAGCATCCTCTTTGTTCTTGTCCTTTTTTCTTAGTAGGCTTTCCCTTGGTAAATCTCTGATCTTATTTTTAGTTGCTTCCAATACTGATCTTTTATATCCTTTCTCGTCAAATCTTTTAGTAAGCTTATCTGCTTGTATCTCATAATCTTCTAATTCAGTACAGTTCCGTCTGATCCTCATGTACTGGCCTTTCGGTATATTTTGTATCCACTTAGGATGGTGGCAACTGACTGTGGGAATGTATCCATTCTTATCCGTTGGTTTAAAAAAAGTCTTTGTATGTACATCATCCCTAACTTTAAAAATCTCCAAATCTAAAAACTCAATTTTTTCTGTATTAGAATTGGCGGTAAACTTAATTCCATAAGGGTTGCCGTTTAATTGCTGTATAAACGTTTCCAAAGTTTCCAGTGGCCCATCCCATATCATAATCAGGTCATCGATATAACGGCGGTAGAATAACAGTTCTGGTGGGTTCTTCTCATATATCATTCTCTCCTCTAGCATGTTCATGAAGATATTAGCGACACTGGGGGCATATCTTGCCCCCATAGCAACGCCTTTTGTTTGTACGTAGAAGGTTTTGTCGTACCAGAAATAATTTTTTGCCATAGCGAGTTGTAGGCCTTCTACAATATAATTAATTTGGATATTTTTCAGGTCAGTTTCCTCATGTAGCGCCTTCTTTACGCTGTCCAGGCCATCCTGTTGGTCTATGCTTGTATATAGTGATCGAAGAGACCTGATAGACTGAAAGTGAGTTATTTATACTAAAACATCCCTCTTACATTGGATATCTCAAAATACATATTAATTAATATTTATAACTTTTATTTCTGTAGGAGGTTTATATCAGAATACACACTAGCAACCATTACTTATAATATTAATTTTTGTAGATGGTCCATATTCATATATAAATATCTATCCTTAATCTTTATCATAGATATGATGTATATATATATATTCCTTTTGAAATATATCCGATATAATATTTATATATATTCATTTAAATCTATGGTCTTCCTATTTTTTAAAAAAAATCTCCCCTTTTTATTAATTTTAAACTTTTTAAACAAAATCAATTTTAATTTTAATATTAAATTTAAAATTTCTCTCCATATGTCGCTACTATAATATTAATTGCACGTATGCACTTTTGCGGATCCAAGTCTAATTGCATATATAATAATTGATTACTAACGTATTACAATAAGGTTCCGGACTTAGCTAATATTAACAAGAAAAGAAAGTGGTTTTTAAATTCCTTTATATTTATATTGCGATGTAGCATTAAAATAATAGGATCTACCCACCGTTTGATTTTTACTATTTATCTCAGACATACAACATTTCTGTTAGAATCCACACATCGTTCTTTTTCCTTATTGCCAAACACCTCATTTCCACCTAGTAACAGATGATGCATTATATTTTAACCAATTGTATTTATGTTCGTTCGTTTCTTTACAAACACTAAGCATGTATTTGCCCGGCAACTTATGACGCGCCATAAAGGATTTTTCCTATTGGCGGTCATGGAGTTTACAATTATCGTTGCCCGGCAACTAGGTAGTATAACAATAGGCGGACCTGACGTGACCATACGCTGCTCCTGATGACGTCATTGAGCGTAGAGCGTGGTCACGTCAGTTCCGCTTCCTGTTGACTGAGACGCACATCCGGCCGGTGGAACGCACCGCATCCCGGAACAACCGCTACACGAGGGTGTTGCGGTCCCTAGGACATACATGCACTTTTTCTCTTATGCTGAATGTGAGTATTGTAAATTATGATTTAATAAAGCACTTTTATATTACAATACTTCACTATTGGAGCCTTTTTTTCCCTTCCTTTCATCCGGATATCTCCCACATATATCGGAGTGCTTATGAGGAGTTATTACCTACTAATTCCCCTGGAGAAGAGTACCCTATAAGAGGTCGGGATTAAGTGGATAATTAACCAGCCTTCGGAGGGACCCCTGAGAGTCACCCCAAACGCTGTTTACCCCTGTAGGGGTACCACTATCTGGTGAATGCGGGATCAATAGAAGGGGAGCACTTATTTCCTTATTGAGCACCCCCACCATTTTGGAACCTCTGGAATCCACTTTCTCCTGATAATCTCTTCTCCCTCTATATTTTGGGACTTATCTACATCTGACTGTATATTTGTGGCACTAGTTACCTTTATGGACATTTTATGCAATCTGCTGGGACACTGTTTATGATTTTAATTTCTCACATTTTTTGTTTACCTAATTTATACATTGCTATATAGTTTTTGGATCACTAGTTTATTGATGCACTTGAATAAGAGCACCTTAACTGTCTAACAGTTATCTATTTATGCTATTTAATTTATGCAATATTATATCACCTTATGTATTTATTCTATTATCGTGGTTTTTAAGTGGATCAGATTTTTACTCTTTAATGTTACACACGGAATTTATTTATTTTTGTGTCACTCATATCTGAATAATTTTACACTTATTTGTTTTCATTTCCCACCATTTACACACGGTGATCTTTAGACTTTTTACATTTTTATATATATAAGGATTCACTGCATATCACACTTTAATTTGTGGATTTTTATATCTGACACATTTTACCTTATTTATTTCACATCACAAGTGTACCCACTGTTATATTTATATTCCCTAATTTATACGTCTGACAGCGCCATTTACCTCCAAGACCTAAAATATGCTTCACTCCAATTGCTGACCAGTAGCTGAATAAATAAATGACAGATCCAAGAAGATTAGCAATAATGGTTTCTATAGCAAATACCCAGAGTATTTGCTATAAAGACGATTGCTTCTAATCTTTCCCAAGCTAAAAGATTTTGTAAACTGCCTAACAAAGGAATTTATGGCATCTATAAATTAAATACTCTGTTACCTAATGATCTTAATGAGGAACTAGATGTACACAATATTTTATAACAATTATTATACCTTTTCCAATTCATATAATAATCGGATGTACTGTAGTTTTGTACTCCTCCCGATACTTGATACACAACTTAAAGTTTACATTTGTTACATTGTATTCAGATATTTCTGCCTAAATTGTTACTCTATAACAATTTTTTTTTTGTAGACATACAAATCCAAGTCAGACTAAACTGCTCCATCTAGAGGTAATATTGGGATATAAAAAGTTAAAAACCTGACACTAATATTAATTTGATCATAGAATTTTTATTAAACAAAAAATTAAATATTTTAGCTGCAGTGCAGAATTTATAAAATTACTGTACAAAATATTTTGGCTTTTCTATCATCTGGGCTAGTTTCCTAGATTTTTACTGTATGTAAATTGATATTGTTCAATAAAAGTGTCAGTTTGTTATTACATCAGTGCTTTGCACTGTTTTCTACAGAGCCCACGAGTGTGCACTGGATCTCTCATTTATTTATTAAAGTGTATGTGAACTCTTTGTAAAATAACCCATTCAGTTTAAAATAGAAATGAAAGGAAAACATATGTGTATATACAGTATATTTAGAAAAAAATTACAAACAACCTTTTTGCATTGCTTATAAGTGATCACTGCTTTGAGCAGTGCTTTCCTTGAGGTAAGGAAACTACAGTACACTGATCTTTCCAGTGAATGACTATGCAGGGGTTGTGCCTTCACAAGTCTTGGCCATTGAAGGACATGCAGGCTGTGCTCCTAGCACAGCCAGAAAACGACACTATCAATGTTGGGAAGGATGTGCTCTCATGCCTAGCATAGTCAGTTTGAAAAAGTAAAGCAGGAGGACTGGATTGGCAGGATTACCAGGTATTTTAAAGAAAGGTATTCAAATAGAACAACAGACACATATCGGGAATATGAAATGTTGGGGTAAAAGCCACTTGTCAGTCACAGGAGTGAAGTTTATTATTTTGCTTTGGGTCTTTGGGCTTATTGAACTTGGACTCACATGGCCTTTTTCATGCTATCTGAGCATATATTAGGTCTTCATTTAGGAGGTATTTGTAATATTCATTTTTAATTGACAAGAGTAATAAAAGTTGCCATTAAAAGGTCTGCACTCCTTTTGCTCACTCCTCCTTTTCCACCTGTAGCACCCTTTTAGGTAGGTACTAGTGAGGAAGTATAGTTTTGAGCCTTGTCTGCTTACCAGAGGGGCTGCAGGTAAATCAATATTGTTCTCTGCCTACCAGAGAGCAGGATTGGTTGTGCTTAATAAGCAATGCATTGTGTCTAGAGAGAGTTTCACACTGGTCCAATAGGGAGGTATGTTGGACAGTGGGAGGAAACCTGATGAATGGATGCATAGGCTTTGATACAGTCCTGGTGATTGGCAGAGGGCCAGTCGCCTCATTGCATTCTGGGATACTGTATAAAAGCCAGGGGCACATGTGCTGTGGGGTCTTTTGCTGGAGAGCAGAGTCTGAGTGAGGGGGCGGCTGCCTCCTCCTCTGTAGCAGTGGCATGCGGTCGCAGGCGGTTGTCCTGGGGGGCCAGAGGAACAGATGAGAGGAGCTGAACCCAGAGGTCCAGGACTCAGGAGAGCTGACTGAGGGGGGAGACACTGGAGACTCTGGGACCACAGTATCGTGAGTACAGGGATTTGTGTCGAGGGGTCTGACCTGAGGGGGGCCACGCCACATGTAGGATAGTCAGTGGACGGGTGTCGGTGGTAGATAGAAAGAGGATGCTAGAAAGAGTATCCTGAACCTAATCACAAGCTCACCAAGTCATATTAGGAAAGAGACTTAATTCCCAAATGCACCTATAGCGGCAGGGTGAATCAACAGCCTGGCTGTACATGAAGACAGAAGTCCTGTTTCCGTCTCCCATCCCTAATTTATAATAAAACACAAAACAACCAAATACCCCTGGACTGGTTAAGAAGATCTCCCAGATTCATAGGGGTGGGGGGCAGTTAGGGAGTAGGTGTCTAAGGACTGAAACTATGTTTCAGGTTACTTCCTAAACATGCATGCAACATGAAACATGGCCAGAAAAATGGACTTCAAGTCAGGCTAAATTTAAAAAAATCAAATCCACATGCAAAACATGTAATGCCAGAATATAAAGCTGTCTATGAATCACACTGTTGCATAAAATTACATAAAAGCTCCCCTTTTCATAACCGAATACAAAGGTGAACTTAATCCAAAAACCCTCCCCACCCACCTGGTCCCTATGGCACTTAGCTTGTCCCATGCCACTCACCCGCTACTCCCTTCCCAGTCACTGTAATGGGCAGAGCACTCAAAATTATCACTACACAGACCCAGCAGCTGTGTGGCATCTTAATGCAGGCAAAGGCAAGTAGTGAATGGTCAGTGTGGCCAATCATAAAGATAGTCACATTACCAATCTGACCAAGGAAAATTGGGAACAGGTCCTGGAAAAAGGGTTCAACAGAGATTTTCAATGGTCAGCTCGATCATTTGACTGTTGACATTCCTTGCTCACTTGCCATTGCCTGCATTATGATGCTTTATTGTCACAGGGGCTGTGTAGTGCAGATTCTGTGTATGCGGGTGTCAGGGATACCACATGCAGGCATCCAGCAAGGGTGATCAGATCAGTTGGCTGCACCAAGGAATCAGGACCCAGATGGATAAAGGTGTAAATAAGTTTATTAAGCAAAATGACACACTCCAATACCAACACCAGTAGACCATAAACAAGTAAACAAAATATAAATGATAACAGTACAAAACCCCAATAGAACCTAACAAACTATATACAAAAGGATGGAGCGGACAGGACAGGGACAGGAGACAAGGGAAGCAGGGTACAGGGAACAGGACTCAGGATCAGAATACAGGTTTCAGGATGCAGGTCTCAGGATCAGGCTCAGACAGGGACACGGCTAGCAGAGAAAATACTGAAGCCCTGAGCTTCAGTGAAGGGCGGGCTTATATTCCCTCAGCAGTCCTCCTCAGGTGCAGCTTAAATAAAAGTACAGTCCAACTGCTGGGAGACACCCGCTGGAGGGCCCTGGAACTGCGTCCCTCAGTTCCAGGAACAACAGTGCCACCAGCAGGTGACCCACATAATGACACTGATCCTGACAGTCCCCCCCCCCCCCTTTGAGGAGCGACCTCTGGACACTCCATTGTGCTTCTACCCCGAAAGTCCAGAAAGGTCTCCCCCCTATGTCTGTGGGTCTTCTAGCACTCTCTAGGCCAAAGTCCTTTAACTTGCCGGAAGGCGTGCCACCAGAGTCCAGCAATTGAACATGCACCACCAGGGTCTGGAGGCCATCTAGGCACCCCACAGGTCAAGTTCCCGAAGAGGCGTAACATTAGGGATATACCTGCCCTCATTGCAGCACATGTCCCAACACTGGGACTGAAGGCAAGCTGGACATTAAGCAGGGGAGCGCCAGCGGTATGCAGGGTATCCGGCAGTGGAACACCAGGCTGGGCAACAGAAAGTGGCACATCAAGCAGGGTGGCAGACCATGGCACATCAAGCAGGGAGGCAGACCGTGGCACATCAAGCAGGGCGGCAGACTGTGGCTCAGCATGCACTGGGTCAGCAGGCACCAGAACAGCAAGCACTGGGTCAGCGGGAACCAGAACAGCAAGCACTGGGTCAGCGGGAACCAGAACAGCAAGCACTGGGTCAGCGGGAACCAGAACAGCAAGTTGAGTAGAAGAGACCGGATCAGCAAGCACTGGAACAGCAGGCACTGGATCAGCAGGCTCAGTAGGAGGCACTGGATCAGCGGGCACTGGATCAGTGGGCATCGGAACAGCAGGCACCGGAACAGTGGGCACCGGAACAGCGGGCTGAGAAACAGGCACCGGATCAGCAGGCTGGGTAGTGGTCACCGGAACAACGGGCACTGGATCAGCGGGCACCGGATCAGCGGGCTGAGTAGGAGACACCAGATCAACAGGCACTGGATCAGTGGGCTGGGTAGCAGGTATCGGATCAACAGGCTGGGTAGCAGGCATCGGATCAAAAAGGCTGGGTAGCAGGTATAATTGTATGTGTTGGGAAGAATCTCCTTTTCTTTTTAGGTTTAGATGCAGGAATCTTGCTAGTGATTGCAGGGCTATGAATAGATTGTGAAGTAGATGGAAGCGAAATGGCAGTATTGGGAGATGGTGGAAAAGGAGAGACAGTTACAGAGGAGAATTTCTGAGAGGTTGCTAGGGGCAACAGAGTAGTAGAGGAAGTTTTCACTGGATTAAATGCAGGAAAAGTGCAGCTAGTTGGGCCAGGATATGGACATGCAGTTGGAAGCAAACTATACTGAACTGCAGCTGTGGTTACTACAGGTAACGGAGAGGAGAAACTTTGAGAAAACTGGTGTTCAGAGGTAGAAGTGGATTGGTGCAAGTTAGCTGAGGCTGAATCGGAAAGATCTGACCAGATTTGCTATAAGGGCTGAACAAAACTTAATTTACATACCCCTCGCCTGATTAGAGAGTGTACAGCATTCATACAATCCAATAGGGCCTCTGAAAAAATACAATGAATAATGTTCAATAAAATAGGGTTTATCATCTTCCAAGAGCCACACCACACAAGAGATACCACCTGAGAGACACTAAAAGGAGGAGGAGGAGAATAATCATCACCACCCTTAGGGGTACTAGATAAAGCCAACTCTGCACAGAGTTGAATAAGTGGCTGAATCTCTCTAAACAAAACTCTGCCTTAGTCAAAAAACAAGTGGGCCAGACGGATGCATTCCAACAACTGCTCGGCTAGTGTACGTTCTCAAAATTTGGCGGCAATATTCCCTATCTTCGGTTACAAGCTTGGAAAAATAAAAGACCTCCTCTGACTGCTTCTTGCAACAACCAGAAAATTCCTAATTCCCAAGTGCAACCAATCTGATCATTAGTGGCTTCAGTATTCTGTCAGGGATACCACATGCAGGCATCCAGCAAGGGTGATCAGATCAGTTGGCTGCACCAAGGAATCAGGACCCAGATGGATAAAGGTGTAAATAAGTTTATTAAGCAAAATAACACACTCCAATACCAACACCAGTAGACCATAAACAAGTAAACAAAATATAAATGATAACAGTACACAACCCCAATAGAACCTAACAAACTATATACAAAAGGATGGAGCAAACAATAGCAGGACAGGACAGGGACAGGAGACAAGGGAAGCAGGGAGCCAGGTACAGGAAGCAGGGTACAGGGAACAGGATTCAGGATCAGAATACAGGCTTCAGGATGCAGGTTTCAGGATCAGGCTCAGACAGGGACACGGCTAGCAGAGAAAATACTGAAGCCCTGAGCCTCAGTGAAGGGCAGGCTTATATTCCCTCAGCAGTCCTCCTCAGGTGCAGCTTAATTAAAAGTACAGTCCAGCTGCTGGGAGACACCCGCTGGTGGGCCCTGGAACTGCGTCCCTCAATTCCAGGAACAACAGTGCCACCAGCAGGTGACCCACGTAATGAAGGAAGGAGAGAGCGGCGCCAGCTTAGTATAGTACAAGTTTATTTAACACTGTTAAAATTGGTGACTCACTGTCCGAGGTTGGGTGAGACCGGTACACAAAGACTGTTAGGGTCATCCATCTTCCTCTTCCAGGATAGTGGTCATAGGAGAAGGTGGTGAGGTTCCAGAGGTATAGCCGAGCCGCTGTGGGGCTGCTAGTTGTCACTGGCCGCGGCGGAGCATGCACAACAGGGCTCCGGCTGCCGACTTCTGATCCCTGATGACATCACTTCCTGGCAGGAGAAAAATAGGGGTTGCACGCGTTCAGAGCATCCGTGCTCCTTCGTCAGGCGATGCAAAGGAGCACGGATGCTCTGAACGCGTGCAACCCCTATTTTTCTCCTGCCAGGAAGTGATGTCATCAGGGATCAGAAGTCGGCAGCCGGAGCCCTGTTGTGCATGCTCCGCCGCGGCCAGTGACAACTAGCAGCCCCACAGCGGCTCGGCTATACCTCTGGAACCTCACCACCTTCTCCTATGACCACTATCCTGGAAGAGGAAGATGGATGACCCTAACAGTCTTTGTGTACCGGTCTCACCCAACCTCGGACAGTGAGTCACCAATTTTAACAGTGTTAAAAAAACTTGTACTATACTAAGCTGGCGCCGCTCTCTCCTTTCTTGCATCTCTCAGGGCTTCTCCACGCTTCAGCCGGCTGCCGCGGACTATAGCTTCCCTACAGTACCAAACTTTGTTCCCCCCCCCCACGCAGCCCCATAACCCCCCCTCCCATCCACCCACATTCCTTGTACCACCTTGGGATATTAGAAGAGCGCCATGACACCCCCCACTTTCAGACCCACGTAATGACACTGATCCTGACAGCGGGTCACTATAGCCACAGCAGCGGGAGATTGGCATGGGAGCAGCTAAGTGCAGCAGGGTCTGGGGGTGGGGGTGTTGTATTGAGGGCTTTCCGGGCTATTCCACCTTTTAATGTTTATGAAAAGATGAGTTTATTCTTTCAAGGCATCTCTTAACCTCTTGCCGACCGCCGCACAACTATTTACATCGGCAGTCTATGCCTGTGAGGCTCTAGGGGGCGAGCGAGCGCCGCTGGAGGCGCGCCCCCGCTTGTTCATAACCCCCCCCCCCCTCCCCCGCGCGTGTGAGCGGCGGACCCGATGTCCGCCGGTCAGTCGCGATCGTTGGTTACAGAGGGAGAAAGGCAGGCGGCTAATGTAAACAAAGCCGCCTGTCCTTCTCCCCTGTGTAACAGCAGAGATCATACGGTCCTGCTATGCAGGATCGTATTTCTCTGCAGTTACACACACAGCCACATCCAATCACAGTTAGAAGCACGCCCCTAGGGACACACTTAACCCCTCCTTCTCAAATAAAGTTAACTCCTTCCCTGCCAGTGTCATTTTTACAGTAAGAGTGCATATGTATAGCACCGATTACTGTAGTAATGTCACTGGTTCCCCCAAAAGTGTCAAAAATGTCAGTCAAGGGTCCGATCTGTCCGCCGCAATGTCGCAGTCCCGCAAAAAAAAAATCGCAGATCGCCACCATTACTCGTTAAAAAAAAACAACAAAAATGACAAAAATCTTTCCCTTAGTTAGTAAACGCAATAACAAACCAATCAAAATCAATCATTTTACCAAACATATGTAGCAGAAAACAAATTGGCCTAAAATGTTAAAAATGTAGATTTTTACTTTTTTGGGGGGGAATTTCATATAAAAAAAATTTGAAAAATATTGTTATTTTTGCCAAATTGTCGCTCTTTTTTTGTTTATAGCGCATGATCAAAAAATCGCACAGGTGATCAAATACCACCAAAAGAAAGCTCTGTTTGTGGGGGAAAAAAGGACATAAATTTCATTTGGGTACAACGTCGCACGACCACGCAATTATTCGTTAAAGTCACGCAGTGCCGAATCGCAAAATAGGCCCTTGTCAGGAAGGGGGTAAAATCTTCCGGGGCTTAAGTGGTTAAGCATGCATTAGAACCAGGTCAGAAAACCCGTTGATAACAATCTACAAGTCGACCGCGGGCAGGTGACTGGTAGATCACAATCGACAGGCTACTGGTGGAGCTGTGCAGGAAAGCAGTGAGCTGCTGGGAACCTGTTAAAAGCCAGCAAAGGCATTCCTCGCCCCTGCAGTACGCCCTCTGCCTCTGTGTGGCTATGGAGCAAGGAAAGCCTCTGCGGCCTATACAGCGGGCGGGTTCAGGCTGCGAGCAAGGAAAGCCTTTACTGCCTAGAACAGTGGGTGGGTCAGGCTGGGGGGGGGGACATCTGCCATCTATGACTTGTCTGAAGGCACCCAAGCTCATCCCAGGAGTGTATTTGTGAAAGTGGAAGCATTTGTTTATTGCCTAATTGCACTGTAATGATATGAAAGGGCTGATTAATGGTGTGGATATGGGGTAGAGGTATCTCCTTTTGTATGGAGCCTTTTTTTTTTATTTTAGTAACTTTTCCTTTAACCCGTTTGCTGCCAGAGCTGTTTTTTTTTAAACATTTGTATTTAGTTTTGATTTTTAACAATAATATAAACAATTCACTACATGTCACAAAATAGTACAATGGACAGTATGTGTAAGCAAGCCATACATCAGGATAGGGGGCAGCATGACAGGAAGGGGACAGGAGGTGGGCAGCGGGACAGAAGGGGGACAATGGGAAAGGTGGGGGGCAGAGTGACAACAGGAGGGCAGGGTAACAAGAGGGGGCAGCAGGACAGGAGGGGGGCAGTGGGAAAGGTGGGGGACAGAGTGACAAGGGGAGGGGAGGGTGACAGGAGGGGGCAGTGTCACAGGAGGGCGGCAGCAGGACAGGAGGGGGGCAGCATCACAGGAGGTAAGCAGCGAAACAGGAGGGGGCAGTAGGACAGGAGGGAGGCAGCGGGACAAGTGGGGGACAGAGTGAGAAGAGGAGGGCAAAGTGACAAGAGGGGGCAGCAAGACAGGAAGGGACAGAGTCACCGGAGGGGGCAGCAGGACAGGAGGGGGCAGCATCACAGGGGGTAGGCGGCAGGACAGGAGGGGGCAGCGGGACAGGTGGGAGGCAGCGGGACAGGTGGGGGGCAGAGTGACAATAGGATGGCAGGTTGACAGGAGGGGACAGCAGGACAGGAGGGGGCAGCTGAAAAGAAGGGGGACAGTGTCACAGAAGGGGAGCGGTGTCACAGAAGGGGGAAAATTCACAGGAGGAGAGTAGCAGGACAGGAGGAAGCCACGTGGAAATTTTAGTTTGACTGCTGGGGGGGGGCACAGAAGACATAAAAACCTGAAAAAAAAATCAGATGAGGATAAGGATTTACCTGCCTATGCTGGCGCCAGACCTGTCCCCACCATGGGGGTCCTGGACCTACAGGTGGGACAGCAAAGCCCAGGAAACATGGCAAGGTGGATGCACTATCGTACAGCTGAAAGTTGGCTTGTTAAGTTTACATAAGTGTGTGTAATATCCTCCACTGCTGCCATCGCATGACATACATTAGTGGCAGCATAAGGATTTAAAACAAAAATGTATTGTATTGTAACTTATCAATCCTTAAATGTAGTGGCTGCATTCATTTTCTTTTTCCCTTTTTTTGACACCTTTGGGACAGCAGCCTGGTCAATCTGGGTGGAAGGTAGTGTTAAAAATGCTAGCGAAATCAGGGTTAATTTAAACGTACTTCCCCTCTGAAGAACAATCTGCAATGGATCACTTTCAAAGGGCATTTGACACGCAGTGAGAATGGGTTGCCTTTGAAGCTTAAGGTGAGGTGGTTGGGGTGTTAAAAATGTGGCTTAATGAAGTGTTTTACATACCACTTAACCAAATGCAAGTTTAAACATAGCCTTAACCACTTTAAGACCGGAAGATTTTGCTGCTTAATGACCAGGCCCTATTTTGCGATTCAGCACTGCGTGAATTTAACGGACAATTGCGCAGCCATGCGATGCTGTATCCAAACAAATTGACTTCCTTTTTTTCCCCACAAATAGAGCTTTCTTTTGGTGGAATTTGATCACCTCTGCGATTTATATTTTTTGCGCTATAAACAAAAAAGAGCGACAATTTTGTAAAAAAAATAATTTTTTTTCACATTCTGCTATGTAACATTCCTCCAAAAAAATGTAAACATCAAAATTTGTTAACATTTTAGGCCAATTTGTTTTCTGCTACATATTTTTGATAAAAAAAATAAATAAATCGCAATAAGCGTATTTTGATCGGTTTGCACAAAAGTTATGGTGTTTACTAACTTCGGGAAAGATTTATGTCATTTTTTATTGTTTTTTTTTTTTTACTAGTAATGGCGGTGATCTGCGATTGAGGCGGACAGATCAGACCCCCTAACTGACATTTTTGACACTTTTGGGGGGACCAGTGACATTACTACAGTAATCAGTGCTAAAAATATGCACTGGCAGGGAAGGGGTTAACCCTGTGGGTGATCAATGGGTTAAATGTAAGCCTAGAAGAGTGATTATAACTGTGGGGGGGGGGGGGTTGGGCTTGTGGGATGACCAAAGAGACATGTGATCCTATATAGCAGGATCGCATGGTCTCTGTGATCTCTGTGTTTTACATCAGCCATCCGTACTTCTCTGTCCGGGAAGATAGCGCGAGTGGCCGGCGCCCATCGGAGCCGCCTGAACCTCGCGCCAGCTTCCCCACTGACGAGCGGGGGTGGGAGGGCGGCGGCGCGCGCTCGCCCCTTAGCTCTTCACAGGCGAGCGCCATACATGTACGGGAGTTTGCCTAGGAGAGCCAGCCAGTACATCTGCGGCGGCTGGACGTAAAATGGCTAAATGAACTTGACTAACTGAACTCGTGCTAACACTTTTTAATCAGTTACAGCAGAAAAATATAATTTTTTCCTTTTTGGAAAAAGTTTTTTAACATAAACAAATAAAAATTGACCAACAGCACCCCTGTTAGTGTTAAATGATTTGTCTCAACCCTCTAACTGCCACTTTTGCTATATAGCTTGTTCTGGTAAAGAAAGGTGAAAACAGACTTACTAGCTGGACCAACAGGTTTAATCAAAGGGGAAAAAAAGCCTAAAAAACAAATGCAGCCACCATATCTAAAAACTGGCTTTGGTGCAATGCAGCTTTAAGCTTGTTCTGAGTTTATGCCAGATGATATCCTATATCCAGTATAATAGAGTTTTTGTAAGAACTTACCGTAAAACTCTTTTCTCTGAGTCCTCTGACAGTCGCAGCCCAGTCCAATCAGCCTTCACTATTGGGTAATGGCAACCTCCGCAGGAGTAGCTTGGGAGTGAAAAAGTTAATACAACCAGACTTTTACACTTGACACACCCCTAGGGGCTGTCCCACATACATTACCCTGCTCACCTCATCCCATGCTCTCAGTTTTGTAGCAAGCAGTGGCAGAAGGCCAAGCCCAAGAAAAAATTCAGAGGGGCGGGGGGCTGCGACTGTCAGAGGAAAGAGTTTTACGGTAAGTTCTTACAAAAATTCTATTTCTCTTACATCCTCTGACAGTCGCAGCCCAGTCCAATCAGCCTTCATTATTGGGACGTCCCAAAGCAGTGCAGATTTGAGGGGTGGGAAGACGCAACCAACTAGAAGAAAAGGCAATGTGTTAACCGGGCCAGAGGAAAAGACAAAAACTCCACTGAGCCAACAGGGCAACAAAAGCTCAACAGGAGCTAAACCCCAAACCAAAACCCCCCCCGTAAAAGAGATAAGAAAACCTATCTCTTCAAACAACTGCCGCACTTAAAACTTTGCGGCCAAAGGAAGCATCTGAAGATGCCATCATGCCAAGTTTATAAAATTTAGTGAAAGTGTGCACCAACGACCGAGTCGCTGCTTTGCACACCTGAGCCACAGAAGCCTGATGGCGAAAAGCCCTTGTAGAATGTGCCCTTACAGGGAAAGGAGGCACCTGACCCTTGAGCGAATAGGCCTGAACAACAGTCTGCCTGATCCATTTTGAAATGGTTGCAGTGGACGCAGCCAAACCCTTCCGAGGTCCCTCGGGAAGGACAAACAGGGAAATCCGACTTTCGAAAGGACTCCGTGGCAGCCAGGCAAACCCTGACCGTCCGGACTACATCCAAGGAATGCAAGGCAAATTCCTTGGGATGTTTGGGCTTCGCACAAAGCGAAGGTAAAACAATATCTTTGTTAATTTGAAGGCAGATACCACCTTGGGAAGATAAGACTGATTTGGTCGTAGGACCACTTTATCTCTATGGACAACCAGATAAGGCGAACGACAAGATAACTCCGCCAATTCAGACACTCTGCGGGCAGAAGTGACAGCTACCAGAAAGCTTTGCCTGTGTTGTCCCGGAAAGTTGCCTATCTCCCTGATATTCTCAAAAGGAGGCCGTTGTAGAACGGACAAAACCAAATTCAAGTCCCATGGAGGCAATGGAGCCATCCGCGGGGGAGCTAGATGACAAACGCCTTTTATAAAAGTGTGAATCAAGGAATTCGACGCCAAGGGATGCTGAAAGAAGATGGCTAAGGCCGACATTGTTTCTTTATAGTGACCAATGCTAAACGCTGATCCACACCCACCTGCAGGAAAGCCAAATCCCTCGCCACCGAAAAGGAGCGGGGATGAAACCCTTGCAACTCGCACCAAGCAATATACGCCCTCCAGGTACGATGGTAAATCTTCCTAGAGGTAGCTTTTTGAGCCTTCAACAAGGTAGGAATGACAGCATCTGAGAGACACTTGTCCCTCAGCACTTGGCTTTCAACAGCCACGCTGTTAAAGCCAGAGACCGTAAAGCAGGATGGAAGATTGTCCCTTGAGACAGTAGATCGTCTTTCAACGATCTGCGTACCTCTGGCCACAAACCTTTCTACCTTTCTGTTGAGATGGGAGGCGAACAGATCCACATCCGGAGTTCCCCATCGGGTACATCGGGTACACAAGAGATGGAAGACCTCCTGGTGTAAGGACCATTCCCCTTGCTCCAAGGTCTGGCGGCTCAGATAATCCACCTGCCAGTTCTCCACTCCCAGAATGTGGACGGCCGAAATCACTGGAACGTGCGTCTCGGCGCAAGGCAGGATCTCGGCCACTTCCTTGGCCACCCGGGCACTCTTGGTGCCCCCTTGGTGATTGACATATGCCACCGCTGTGGCGTTGTCCGTCTGAACCCGGACCGGACGACCCTGTAGCCGGGTCAGGGGGACAAACTGAGGCTTGAAGGAAAGAATCTGTCTGCGGGACGAGAGCAAAACTCTATCTTGTACCCTGAGCAAATCAGTTTGTGAACCCATCTGTCCCGAATCTCGGACAACCATGGTACCTGAAAGTAACCCAGACGAATTTCCCCTTCACCCCTACAACGGGTGAGGGTGTCCCTTTAAGGTGGAGGAGGACTGGGTCGTCGAGCCGGACTGACCCATCTTGGACTTACCAGACCAGGATTTCTTGGTCCCCCTGGGGACCTTGAAGGATTTACCTTTGTCTTGCGACCCTGAGGCATGAAAGGACCCCCGATAAGCCTTGAAGGAAGGACACCTCCGAGGGTGGGGCTGCTTACCCCTAGGATTTTGGGGCAGTAGGGTACTTTTACCACCCATAAGACCCTTGATCAATTCATCCAAGGTATCCCCAAAAATTTAATTCCCCATAAATGGGACACCTGACACAGTTTTCTTGGAGGCATGGTCAGCCGACCAACTCTTTAGCCACATAATGCGATGAATAGCGACCCCCACCGCAGACAGCCTTGCGACCAAAGGAGCCTCGTCCAAAGCTGCATCACATAGATACAATATGGCGTGGGCCATTTGATCCACCAGATCGAGGACCGCAGGGGGGCGATTCCGCCACCAGGATGCGCTTCCGCTCCTTGAGCCATTCGGTGACCGCCGACACCATCACAGAAGCGAAAACCGGTTTGAGTAGGTAACCCGCCAACAAAAAGATATGGTGGGAAAGCGTTTCCGTGCACCTGTCTGCCAGGTCTTTAAAAACCGGGGAGTCCTCCATGGGCATTAATGTGGACTTGTTTAATCCAGAAACCGTATGGTCCACCTTAGGCGCCACTGTTCAGCGGTTGTCAACTGCATCTGCAAAGGGATAACGGTACTGGAAGCGCTAAGGTACTGTCAGCATATGCTTTGTTCGTTCACTGTGTTGTGAAACTGCTCGGGACAGGGAAAAACCTGACCCGACCTCTGGGCCTTGCGGTACCCGAAAGAAACCCGCTTACCTGACTGAGAGGGTTCTTCTACAATATTTAAGGTCTCCCTGACAGAAGAAATGAGTGCATCCATCATAGCGCATTCCTGCACCGCACTTGAGGGAGACTCCTCCTCCCCATCTGAATGTGAGGACAGGGACCCCTCCAGGGGGACGTTGTCAATGGCAACCAAGTCAGGCTCTGAGTCCGAAGACTGAGAGGGCACCGGCTGTTTTTGAGTAGTGCGTTCTGACATCAGCAGATCCACCTTAGAAGCTAAAGTCGCAAGCGCAGCAGATAAGGAGGCCATGGAAGAAGATTCAGGTGACCCTGAAGCCCTAACCAGGTCTGGAGGGAATTTGCTGTCCTGTGAGTCCATGTGCACACAAAAAATTTTTTGGGACATAAATCGGCGGTTACCGCGGTTCCCACCGCAAATCCACACGGCTGATAGAGAACCCCTGTAAACGTAACTAGAGCAGAGAAAGGAAAAGTATTGCAGGGAAAATAAGGCCGCCCCAGTCCTGTCTGCCTATCAGTAAGGGAGAGGAGAGATTAAAAAAGCCCGCTGCACTCACACAGCAGCTGCCCAAATCCAAGATGGCGCCCGAACGGCGCCAAAGGGCAGAAAAAAATGGCCGCTGCCCACACAGTGAGGCTAGAAGCCTGCCCTTACCCAAAATGGCGGCCGAACATTCGGCGCCAAGTTCTGACCGCACAAACACACTGGCCACCACGGGGATAGCTGCCAGGGACCCCCCCAGACATGAAGCAAGCCCCCACACTCCCCCACGCACTCTCTCATCAGCACGCATAGCGCCCCCAGCGGGGCCGGCTCAGAAAATGGTTGGGCATGGGGATATTACAGAGGCCTTAATGTCTGCGATCCCCTGGGATTGGGCCCACATGACACCCCCGCAGACTGTCCCAGGACAAGGGGGTAGCATCACTCACCATACCACGATTCACGGGCTCCTTCTCCAAGACAGGAAACACCTCCTACTCTAAGTGGCAGGAAGGGATGCTAGCAACCCAGGTTGTACCAAAGTTGAGACATCCCGGCGAAGAATCTTCGCAGGCTAGTCCCCATCCAGAGGGGCACAGTCATGGTGAGGCCTGGGGGCACCGCAGACCTGCGACGCTCGGTGGCAGGCTGGGACACCATAAGGGTCTATATTACCCAGTGCGAGGCCTAACTCTGCTGTCGCTTTTAGTCCTCCAGGGATCCCCCTGACTAACTGGCGATGGTGAGTGAATGAAAGAAAATAAAAAAAACCAAAACACTTCTTATCAAGAAAAATGTAGAAAAACTGAGACATAGGTATCAGCTGGGTAACCTAGATCTACTCCTGAAGCTAGGCAGCAAAAAGACTGAGAACATGAGATGAGGTGAGCAGGGTAATGCATGTGGGCCAGCCCCTAGGGGTATGTCAAGTGTAAAAGTCTGGTTGTATTAACTTTTTCACTGCCTAGCTACTCCTGCAGAGGTTGTCATTACCCAATAGTGAAGACTGATTGGACTGGGCTGCGATTGTCAGAGGACGTAAGAGAAATGAAAATATGCACATAATAAACTTTCAAAAGCCTTGGGGTTGATTTACTAAAGGCAAATAGATCCTTTACCGTAAGGCTTGGCTTACAAGGGAATTTTCCCCAGAGTGTAATAAATATGGTGACAATTTTTTTGCAAAGAATACCCAAAAAAAAAAAAAACAGCATTGTTGCTTTTACATGATTGGATGATGGGAGTCTGCAAGCTTCACCTCATTCACTGCAGAGCTTCAACTAAAACCCATTTGGCAGACACACAGAAAGATCTAGTTGTTGAAAAAGCAATTGATATTGGTTAACTGCTACAAAAATAAATGTATTGTTGGAGGTAATTTCAGCATTATGATTTTGTGATAAGCTTATTGAAATACAGTTACAATTCTGATTATAGTGGCTTTAATCTTTGGCTTAATAACCACTTCCCTTCCGTCATATTGTAAAATGATGCCGGCAGGAACCTCTCATCCCTCCAAGCGGGCATCCTTTTGAGTAAAGAGCCAATAAAATGGCTTTTTAACACATGACCAGCTGTGTCCAATCACAGCCGGTCACATGTGTTGTCCTCATTCTCACGAGCAGCCCTAGGGGCACTCAGTGCGGCGATCAGGGATGTGGCATGTCCCTCGGACACAGCCTGTCCCCGATCAATCGTAAAGAGCCAATAAAATTGGTTCTTTACCATTTGACTGGCTGTGTCCAATCACTGCTGGTCACAAATGTCAACAGCTGTAACTCGCCATTACCAGGTTCTCCTCCTCAGTATGTGAGGAGATTTGGAAACAGTAAGTTACTGTATTACAGTACTGTGTCCCGATTGCCCCCAAGTTAAAGAGTACCTGTCTGTAAGCCCATCAGAGTACTTGTCTGTCTCTTTAGGTACAGTGTTGCATGACTGAGTAATTGTCATTCAAAATGTGAGAGCACTGAAAGCTGACAATTGGTCTTGGCAGTAACGGGGTGAAAGTGCCCTGTATTGAAGTGGTTAAAGTGGCATTAAACGTTACTCTTTCTTTTAATCCATGCATACTAAGCAGTGTAGTATATATTCCTCACTGCTTAATATGTATGTTATGTGGCACAAACACTTACCATAGTACAAACAAATAGCCACTGCCCCCACCTATAACTGGTCTTTGCAGCAAGGAGCACATTGAAGGGCAACACATTCAAAACAAAACCAGAGAAATTCTCTGCTCTGCTTAACGACCAGCCTGCAACCAACTTACTTAACCTGTCTAAAAGATGCGTTAAAAACTGGGGTTTAGTCTTCACACAATTGCAAATACATACATAATCTACCCCCTCAAGGCACTGTAGTATTTTCTGTTGTCCTAACTCAACATGTGACAGCCTCCATAGTAGAAGTACATGCATTATAATGGAAAGGCAGGGAGGAGGTGAGCCTGGAGGGAGCCCACCCCTCCTTAGGCAATTGCCGCCCGCCAGCAGTACATATACTGCGGCAGGTCGGCTCTGTCCCGTGAAACCACGTAACTGTACGTCGCTTCGCTGGACCATGAGTGGGGGCGCGTGCGCGCCCATTCACCGCAGGGGAAGCTGATCTGCAAACAAATAGCCACTGCCCCCACCTATAACTGGACTTTGTAACAAGGAGCTCATGGAAGGGAGCTAATGTATGCAAAACAAAACCAGAGAAATTCCCTGATCAGCTTACCCGACATATACATGTACATATTCTGCGGCAGGTCAGCTCTGTCCCGTGAAAGGAAGTAACTGTACATCGCTTTGATGGACCACGAGTGGGGGCGCGCACATGCCCATTCGCCGCAGGGGAAGCTGATCCCACAGGGGAAGCCATGGAGACAGAACGGCATTCTGCCGTTGTAAACATGGAAGACTGCTGTTCTGTCAGCAATGAACACAGGGCTCCTGTGCTCCTGTGTTCCTCCTATTTAGGAAAACATGTCCCTGTGTTTATTTCATAAGTCCATCCCCCACACAGTTAGAAAGCACCCCCTAGGGACACATTTAAGCCTTTGATCGCTCCTGGTGTTAACCCCTGCCCTGCCAGTGTCATTAGTACAGTAGTAGTGCATATGTATAGCACTGATTATTGTAGTAATGTCACTGGTGCTCCCAAAAGTGTCAAAAATGTCAGTTAGGTGTCCAATCTGTCCACCAAAATCGCTGATCACCGCCATTACTAGTAAAAAAATAAATAAAAATTACATAAATCTTTTCCCTAATTTGTAGACCCGATAACTTTTGTGCAAACCAATCAAAATACACTTATTGGGATTTTTTTTAACAAAAATATGTAGTAGAATCCAAATTGGCCTCAAATTATGAAAACATTTGATTTTTAATTTTATATATATATATATATATATATATATATATATATATATATATATATATATCTATATCTCATAAAGTACAAAAATATTTTTTTTTTTTCATAATTTGTTTTTTTTTTTCATAATTGTCACTCCTTTTTATTTATAGCGCAAAAAATAAAAATCGCACATGTGATCAAATACCACCAAAAGAAAACTATTTGTGGGAAAAGAGGAGATCAATTTTGTTTGGCTTCAGCGTAGCATGACCGCGCTATTGTCAGTTAAAGTAACGCAGTGTCAATCGCAAAAAATGGCCTGGTCATTAAGGGGGAAAAACCTTCCAGTCCAGAAGTGGTTAAAGGCACAGGGGCGCACTGAACAACCAGCAAATAGCACTACTTACTATAGTACCTATTCACTACCATTGGTTACAAATGCTTTAGTGCAGCTTTCTCAAACTTCCTTTTGGCGAGAGTGTGCGCTATCATGTCACAGTGAACAGACAGGGAATCAGCAGCCAATCAGGGGAGCAGGGAAGTGGCTTGTACACGTCCATTCAGCACTGGTCTTGGCCAGGAGTGCACAAGCAAGGATGACTTCATAGGAAAGGAGCCACCCTAAAAAAACGAAAACGAAAGCAGCACAAGCACTGAAGCAGGAGGAAAGAAAAACGTTTGAACAACAAGGGGCAGCCTGTAAGGCAAGTCTTCACAATAGCAGGTGAAATATATTAAAAAAATAAAGCTTTGAACGCACTTTAAATAAATGCAATAGCCGATAACTCTGGATGACAAGCTAAAGCCATTGCATGACTGTTGGATCAGGAAGCAAATCTGACTGCTTCAAGAAGAAGATAAACCCTAGGTTTAAATGTCTTAACATCTCTTTGAGGTTTCTAATTCAGTTTTGAAACATCGGAAAAAAGCATTGGCAACAGCTAATTTTAAGAGGATTTGGCTAACACATGCTTAAAAAGAGCTTTTTATTTGGGGGCAACAAGTTAATTTCCTTCCCCTGATGTGCCCGCTGGAGCATGATGCTTTTCTCATCTTACAACCTCTGCCTTGTCACAAATGAAGTTTGACAACAACAGAGCCATTCATTGCCCGGTTAGAAACAATAGGAGAGCGGGACCTAATAAAGCTTCTGCTCTCATTTCACACAACTTTAGAGATTTTCTGTAATTACTCTGTGAAAGTTAATAACCATGAAAGCAGCATGCTGCGGTACTCAGTAAATCAAGCCTCTGTATTGAACCATTTGTTCTGTAATACATATGTTTCATTCTGTTTCCATCTCTGGCAACCAGAATCATCACAGCTTGATATGCACAGATCTACATCTTAGATCAAATAAAGTATAACGTGGCCAAACAATACTAAATGCGAAATGAAAACCTTTACTAATAGTATGATTTTCCCACTTGGAATACTGCAAAGCTTGTGTAAAAATAATAGAAAATGTATCTCTAGCTCAATTTTTTTTAATAGGATGAGACGTTTTTTGCTGTTCATATACCTACCAGGAATATTCACTAGTATTGTCTCTTACTGAGGTTGTCACAATTTAATAACTGTCTGAATTTTGAACCATTTCAGGGTAGCGAGAAACATATGACTCAAAGCTGGTAATTGATGAATCACATCAGAACTTTACTTTTTAAATGTATTTGGATACAGACTGATGATAATTAGGTTAGTAAAATGCTAAATTATTTTAAACTTAAAAAAAAAAAAAATAGAACGAAAGCCAGGCCTTATGGTGAATGACTCAGTTTCTGCAACAAAAATAAGTGACTCATCCGATAAAGCAGAAAACGGTCTAATGGCTGATGATTAATGGAAATTACTGTCTGTCCTTTATTAAGTATCACAGACAATTGGAGCCTTGTGGATAAGGACAGCACCATGTTATCTACAGTCATGAGAACAAAGTTATTTAGTGCTTTATAGTAGGTAGGTCAATTTTAAATTATATCCTCCATTTGATTGGAAGCTAGTGTAGCCAGGGCTGGTGCATGGATTTTTGACACCCTAGGTGAAACCTCATTTTGCCTCCCCACTGGCTCTGCCCAAAACTCCACCCCCTTTGCCCTGCCCGTGTAAACTGCCATTCAGGGACCCCCCTGCCCCCCCCCCCCCCCATCTTCCAAAAAAAGATGAATTCAAAACCCTCGCTGACAATGGCATTTGTCACTCCTTTCTCTCCTGAAAGTGATGTCACCTTAGAGCAGCGGTCCCCACCCTTTTTGGCGTAGGGGACCGGCTTTGTGGAAGAAAATTTTGCCAAGGACTGGATACCATGCTTGATATGGTGTCAGGATGATTGAAACACATTATTTCTACTATTGCATTGTAATATATAATAAAATAGTTAAACTCTAACCATAATGCTGAATCAGTGGGAGCCCTGAGCTTGTCACTTGCCACCAGATGCCATGTGCCACTGTCGCCTGCCCCCAGATGCAGCGTGCCACCATCGCCTGCCAGCAGATGCAGCTTTCACTTGTCACCAGATGCAGCTTGTTACTTGCCACCATCGCCTGCCACCAGATGCAGCGTGTCACTTGCCACCGTCGCCTGCCACCAGATGCAGCTTGTCACTTCCCACAGTCGCCTGCCACCAGATGCAGCATGCCACAGTCGCCTGCCACCAGATGCAGCTTGTCACTTGTCACTAGATGCAGCTTGTTATTTGCCACCATCACCTTCCACCAGATGCATGCTTGCCACTGTCGCCTGCCACCAGATGCATGCTTGCCACTGTCGCCTGCCACCAGATGCAGCTTGTCACTTTCTCCTGTCATCTGCCACCAGATGCAGGGTGTCACCATTGCCTGTCACCAGATGCATCGTGTCACCATTGCCTGTCACCAGATGCATTGTGTCACCATTGCCTGCCAGCAGATGCATTGTGTCACCATTGCCTGCCAGCAGATGCATTGTGTCACCATTGCCTGTCACCAGATGCAGCGTGTCACCATTGCCTGTCACCAGATGAATTGAGTCACCATTGCCTGTCACCAGATGCATCGTGTCACCATTGCTTGTCACCAGGTGAGTTTAAAAGGAAATAAAATACATGGAGCAGCGCTAATTATAGAAAAATCTGAACATCCTGTAGACATACTTGTATACTTGCATAATTGTATCACAAAAATGCAATAGAATGGTCAGCATCAATTAACACAGGAAGTATGATAGAGTGTTCATTCCGTAGTCACCACAAAGTGAATCAGTACACAGCGAAAGTGAAATCCCAGCCACCACACACTGACTCTTACCAGAGGATGGCAGGGGTACAGCAGCAAGCGGATATGGGACCGCTAAGATC
Source organism: Pelophylax lessonae (assembly GCF_965119305.1). NCBI lineage: Eukaryota > Metazoa > Chordata > Amphibia > Anura > Ranidae > Pelophylax > Pelophylax lessonae. The sequence goes on from NC_138770.1 coordinate 450,402,819, forward strand.
CGCTCAGATGAGGATCTTCATGGGGAAAAGTGCAGCCTTATAAAACTCTCCAAACTCCAAAACTATCAATGGTATAATACACAGCGGATAGCCAAATCCTCCTTAGGTGGTTCTTATACCTCATGGGTCAGGGAGAGATTAAAAGAAAAATAGGCCCATAGTGCATTATCCTTTAAAACAAACAACTTTATTCAAAGCTTATAGGGTATGCACTCACCCAGATACATGAAAACGATCAGATATAAAACATCAAAGATGAAGTTCCACAGCGATATGTGGTAGCGATATTGTTTTCAGTGGATAACCAAAAAGATGGCCGACCACCGGGATTTCCGGGTGTGACGCAAAGACGTTCGACTAGCTCCTCCCGCGTTTCATCATTACGACGTCTTCAAGGGGGCATAGGTGTCACCGGTGTCATCGTGTCACCATTGCCTGTCACCAGGTGCATTGTGTCACCATTGCCTGTCACCAGATGCATCGTGTCACCATTGCCTGTCACCCGATGCAGTTTATCACTTGCCACCCGCAGCCTGCAGTGTTCCACTTCACCTATAGCCTGGCTCTCTCTCTCCCCTTCAGCTGGGCATGCTGGGGGCTGCAGTTTCCCCTAGTGTTAGGGACTACATGTCTCATGGTCCTCTCTGCTCCTTTTACATTTTTTTTCCTGTCCAATAGGTAGGAGAGGGGAGAAACATTGGCAGCTGTTCGCCGCTCCCTAGTACAGCAGCAGGAAGAGGAGAGGGAGGGGGAAAGAAGAGCCCACAGCTGCTCTCTCTCCACAAAGCACTCCGATCTCCTTCTGTTCTACTCCCCACTGCTGACTGAAGGAGGGAGGGAGAACAGGCAGGAATGGACAGCGGCGGCTCGAGCGGGGGTGGGGACGGGACAGTACAGCTTCTCCTCGGCGTGGAGAGAAAGAGGTAGGGGGATCCGCGGCGCCGGCTGGGCAAATTAGGGAGCCAACTCTGCCTATGGCGAGATCACTGAGCGCCGCCCCGGCTGATGTGCGCTCTAGGCCGGTGTCTACCTTGCCTATAGGTAGCACCAGCCCTGAGTGTAGCAAAGATTTGGAGTGATGTAGCCAGGGGCTGACTGGTAACTTTTAGCCCAGGGGGCAAGTATAAACCAGAGGCCCATGGTGCAGCAACTTGGCCCATCCTTCTGACACCCATTCCAGGCTGAAGAGCCGCTATAGGTACTCTTTACTCACCAGCCAAATCCGAGGTACCGACCTGGCCAGCAGGGGGCGGTTGGGGTAGCTGGGGCATCTCTGTTGGGGCTGGCCGGGGGGGGGGGGAGTCTCCAGTGGGGCATGGAACTGGCCTCTGCTCAGACACAGCTCACACCATCCATACTGGGGGGGGGGGGACACCAGCACTCTGTCTTTGTCTTCAACCCGCACCCAGTAGGTCAGCAGTGGGGACTTTTTACTTCTCTTCACCAGGAATCCCTTAGGCATGTCTGTGGCAGAAGTGGTGAAGCCTTTTTTTCGGGGCAATAAGAGTGACCCTGGGGGGGGGGCAATTGCCTCCCTGCCCCCTGGCCCAGTCCTCCCCTGGATGTAGCAGTGAGGGGGTTGGAGAGGGAGTAACCTGGCTGCCATGTTCTGTACCAGGTTCAAACTGTACTTCTTTTTCAGGGAGTCTATAATAGATGAAGTTGCAAAAATCCAATCTTTATAAAAAAAAAAAAAAAAACATGGCTTAATTGTAGCATTTCCCCTGCTGAAATCAAATGTTTGATTCTTCCAATATTCCTGAGATGGATGTGAGGACCTGATGGCAGCTAATACTTATTGCTTAATTGATTGACTAGTGTCCAGGACCATACTGCTTTGTTTTCCCAAGGTGTAAACCAGCTGAAAGTGTTTGATGCCACTATGTTAGCCTTTGCCCTCCAATTACAAGCACTTCTGTCTTTTCCAGGTTCGGTTCCAGCCAGTTACAATTCATCCACTCTTGTATGTCAGTAGGACACCTATTGATCTTGGTCGCAGGGTCACCAGTGTCTGGCTCAAGGGACTGGAAGAGCTGTGTATGCACAGTGGTTACTAAACGTTAGGATTTATATATATTTTGTCAATTAACCACTTGCTGACCAGCTGCCGTAGTTTTACAGTGGCAGGTCAGCTCTTTCCCGCCAAATGACGTACCTGTACGTCGCTTCGCGGGACCGCTAGTGGAGGAGTGTCGATTGGCCACAGGGGAAGCAAATCAGTGGGTCCAGTGGCTGCAATTGCCGCCAGGCACTTGCGATCGATCCCCATGGAGACAGAACGGCGGTCTGCCATTGTAAACATGGTAGACCGCTATTCTGTCAGTAATTAACACAGGGCTCCTGTGTCCCTCCTATTTAGGAACACAGGTCTCTGTGTTCATTCAGCAAACCCATGCCCCAGAGTTAGAAAGCAGCCCCTAGGGACACACTTAACCCTTTGATCGCCCCTGGTGTTAACCCCTTCCCTGCCATTGTCATTAGTACAGTACCAGTGCATACTTTTAGCACTGATTACTGTAGTAATGTCACTGGTCCTCCCAAAAGTGTCAAAAATGTCAGTTAAGTGTCCGTATTTGAAAAAAAATAAAAAATGATATACAATTGTTCCCTTAGTTTGTAGATGCGATAACTTTTGCGCAAACCAATCAATATACACTTATTGGGATTTTTTTTTACCAAAAATATGTAGCAGAATACAAATTGGACTAAAATGATGAATAATTTAGATTTTTACATTTTTTTTTTTTTATTGGGAATGTTCTTATATAGCAGAAAGTAAAAAATATATATCTTTTTTTCAGAATTGTCGTTTTTTTTTTTGTTTATAGCGCAAAAAATAAAAACTGCAGAGGTGATCAAATACCACCAAAAGAAAGCTCTATTTGTGGAGGGAAAAGGACATCAGATTTATTTGGGTACAGGGTCGCACGGTCGCGTAATTGTCAGTTAAAATAACGCAGTACCGTATCACAAAAAATGGCCTGGTCATTAAAAGGGTAAAACCTTTCCGGACCAGAAGTGGTTAAAGAGGAGATCCATGCTCCCCCACAAAACATTAGAAGGCAGCAGCTACAAATACTGTAGGTTCTGACATTTAATACTAGGGCACTTATCTGTCCAGGCATCCAGCGGTGTTATCAACCAAGCAAATTCTTTAACCTGCTATCAGGTACTGGCGCCGCCATTCTGACTAAAGGTAACTGTCAGTGAAGCCTTGCGGCTTCACAGCCGGTTTCCTACTGCGCATGCGTGAAGCTTGCTGCACTTTGTGAATGGGCTGTAGTCTTCTGTGACCTGTGAAGTAGTGATGGACGAACATCTGCCGGGACGGTTCGCAAATGATTCGTGTGAACTCGCTCAAATGTTCGCGAACCGCAAGTTCGCGGTGGGCCCCATTCATTTTAATGGCAGGCGAACATGAAAAACCTCCAGGTCGTATTTGCAGCCAACAAATACTTACTAGCTGTGCACACATAGTCCCACAACATGGACACTGACATACCAGATGTATTGCTATTGGAAAAGTTGCCATAAAAAAAAAAAAAAATTTCAGCAAAAAAATATATATATATATTTTTTCTAAATCAGCCAGAACTGACAGCAGCCGGTAAATACATGTCAAATACATATAGGGTCCATTCACACGTCTGTAAAATGGGTTCGTATCCATTCCACAATTTAACGGAACGTTTACAGACCCATTGATTTTCAATTCCAGTCTGAAAAATGAGGCATTTACAGGATAAAGAAGTAAGTGTTGGCCAGTACAGGCACCAAAAATTAGCCAACAGCCGTTCACCTGACAGCAAAGAACTTTGTATACTGTGGCTGGAGGTACATTAGGCAGTCACAGGATACAGAAGTAAGTGTCAGCCATTACAGACCCCAAAAATTAGCCCACAGGCGTTCACCTGACAGCAAAGAACTTTGCCTAATGTACCTCCAGCCACAGAATACAGTCACAGGATACAGAAGTAAGTGTCGGCCATTACAGGCCCCAAAAATTAGCCCACAGGCATTCACCTGACAGCAAAGAACTTTGTATTCTGTGGCTGGAGGTACATTAGTCATTCACAGGATACAGAAGTAAGTGTCGGCCATTACAGGCCTCAAAAATTAGTCAACAGGCGTTCACCTGACAGCAAAGAACTTGGTATTCTGTGGCTGGAGGTTGCTGTGTGGAGCAGGGACAGAGTGTTAGTGACACAAATCGCTAGCTAATAGGTCCACAAATGTCTTCTGTCAGTGTAGGGTGAGGTTGCTGTGTGGAGCAGGGACAGACTGTATAGTGACACAAATCGCTAGCTAATAGGTCCACAAAAGTATTTTGTCAGTGTAGGGAGAGGTTGCTGTGTGGAGCAGGGACAGACTGTAGCAATTAGGCATTCAACAGACATAAAAGGCCTTTTATGCCGCTGTATTTACCTAAGACAGGGACAATGAATTGTTATGGGTGGTGGCGGATAATTGTGGCCTGTCATGAGGAATTTGAATCAAACATGGTCTACTGGTCACATGTGTTGAATTCCTCAGAGATCCATGCCTCATTCATTTTTAGAAATGTGAGGTAGTCAACACTGTCGTGAGCTAGGCGAGAGAGCTTATCGGTCACAATCCCCCCTGCTGCGCTGAAAGTCCTTTCGGACAGGACAATGGACGAGGGGCAAGCCAACAGTTCCATTGCAAATTGTGTAAGCTCTGGCCAGAGGTCAAGCCTGCCCACCCAGTAGTCCAGGGGTTCATCACTTCTCAGAGCCTCCACATCGGCCGTTAACCCAATGTAGTCGGACACCTGTCGGTCTATGCGTTCCCTGATGCTGGAGCCTTTGCAGTCAACGCATAAGTCGCGGTAAGCCCAACACTCACCTAGGGACAATCTGCTGGATGGATGGAAAATAGGGTTTCCATCCGTCCAGATTTGATGGATTGGATCGGATGTCAGTGCCAGCGGACATGTCTCTGCTGACATTCAATGCCCCATAGACATGCATGGGGGGACCGTTCAGATCCGCCAAAAAAACGGACAGGCGAATCTGAACGGTCCGCCTGTGTGAAAGGGGCCTAAGAAGGCACCTGGACTCCCGTCACTGAGCCCAGTGGGAGAAACACCATCAGAACCCACAAAGCCACACTCCAGGCTCTCACCGTCCAGCCTCTTCTCCTTCTCCTCTCTCCCCACAATTGTCCTCCACTCCACCTTCCATCATGCCGTCCTCACATTTTTCTAGAAAAAGGCAGGCTTCCGTTGCCCAAATGTTTAAGCGTAAAAAAATGATGACGCCGGATAACCCTCTTGCCCAACGGTTGACCACTGGCTTGTCGGAAATGATAGACCGCCAACTACTGCCATATAAACTGGTGGACTCGGAGGCCTTTCTAAAATATGTGGCCATTGGAACACCACTATGGAAGGTCCCAGGAAGGAAATATTTCTCGCAGAAGAGCATCCCAGAGCGATATGGTCATGTTCAGCGGCAAGTGAATGTATCTCTGGCACACAGTACATCTGACCACAGACATGTGGTCTAGCAAACACGGGCAGGAAAGGTATATAACTTTTACTGCCCACTGGGTGAACCTTCTGATGGCCGTCAAGCATGTAACCCGTGGCACCCGTGTAGATTTGGTTTTACCGCTACGGATTGCATGCAGGCCTGCCTCTTCTCCTCCTCCTCCTACTCCATCCTCCCTCTCCTCCTCGGTTGACTCCTTTTCCTCTGCTACTGTCTCTTCCACTGCGCCGCCCAAGATCTCCAGAACCTATTCGACATGCCAGGTAAGACCTTGCCATGCTGTGCTGCGTCTGTTGTGCCTGGAACCCAAGAGCCACACTGGTCCTGCCCTTCTTTCAGCTTTGTATTCACAGGCAGATCAGTTGCTAACGCCGCTCAATTTGACAGTTGGTAAAGTGGTGTGCGACAACGGTGCCAATCTGCTGCGCGCCCTGAAACAGGGCAAAACTACACACGTGCCATGCATGGCACACGTCCTGAACTTGGTCATGCAGCGATTCGTTGTCAAATACCCTGGGGTCCAGGAAAATCTCGGCCCATTTCAGAAGATCGTACACAGCCATGGCTCCCCTTGCTGACATTCAGCGGCGACACAACCTGCCCGTCAGAAGTCTTATTTGTGACTGCCCGTAGCGATGGAACTCAACCTTGTATATGCTTGATAGGCTGTTCCAGCAGAAACGTGCAGTTAACGACTACCTGTACGAACTCTGCGGCAGGACAGGTTCTGGGGAGCTTTCGTTTTTTTCACCGCGCCAGTGGCTGCTCATGCGTGATGCATGCAGACTTCTGCGGCCATTTGATGAGATCACCAAACTGGTCAGTCACAGCCAGGGCGCCATCAGTGACACCGTACCTTACGCCTTCTTTCTGGAGCGTGCATTGCGTCGTGTCATTGATCAAGCCGTCGAGGAGCAGGAGCAAAAAGATGAGGAAGTCGCAATTGCTGGATGAATATAGAAAGCATATTATAGTGGATTTGTATTGTGCAGCATTGTGACTGGTGAGCGGTTCTGCAGCGATACTACAACTACAAAGAGTGACAAATGCAATTAGAAAAAAGTATTATAACTGGTGTGTTAGACCAGTGGCCCCCCAAAAGGACAGATTGAAGCGGGGTGTTATTTAACAATATACTTTCATAATAGTGTATTTGGGTACTGCAGAAATTTTGCCTCTGCATTATCGACGTCACCTTCCCCACCACTAACATTAGAGATATCAGAGTAGGCAGCAACAGCGGGGACCAACCTCCATGGGCTGATCTGGGTACTGTCGACAGACTGCTGAGTGGCGGCTGTTGCTACCTCCTCTTCCTGATCCGATGCCAAGAATGGCTGCGCATCGTAAATGTCTTGTGATGGATCGGAAAATAATTCCTGTGACTCAAGCGGAGGGTATATGGTGGTGGTGTTGGTGGTGGTGTCTTTGGGGGTGCACACAGCAGAGAGTGAAGAGGGTGCAGATAGAGAGGATGAGAAGGGTGAAGAAGAGGAAGGCTGAGCGAGCCACTCAACCAAGTCTGGTGCGTCCTTAGATGTAATCGAACGCACCTTCTGCAACTTCCCACTTTGGCTCCGGCCTGGTGCTCCTGCCCTACCCTTACCACCCCTGCGGAAGGGCCTGCCTCTTCCTCTGCCTGTCATTAAATGACCCTGTGACAAGTAGAGAAGCACAGTATATGTGGAAGAAGGTATATAACACCCCGCTTAAATCTGTCATTTTGGGGGGGCCACTAGTCTATCACACCAGTTATAAAAAAAATTTCCCAGTAACATTTGTCACTGTGTGTAGCAGAGGGAACTCAGCGAAAGAGGCAAAATTTCTGCAGTACCCAAATACACTATTATGAAAGTACATTGTTATATAACAACCCACTTCAAATCCACTATACTATGCTTTCTATATTAGAAGGTATATTATAAGTGTATTACACCCCTATATACTGCACACCAAACAATACTACACCTATACCAGTCCTTAAAAGGACTTTTGTGGACCTATTACCTAGCGATTTGTGTCACTAACAGTCTGTCCCTGCTCCACACAGCAACCTCTCCCTACACTGACAAAAGACAGAATATAGGCCAAACAATAGTACACCTATACCAGTCCTTAAAAGGACTTTTGTGGACCCATTACCTAGCGATTTGTGTCACTAACCGTCTATCCCTGCTCCACACAGCAACCTCTCCCTACACTGACAAAAGGCAGAATGTAAAATGGCAGCCAGATCGGGTCTATTTATAAGGTAGGGGGTATGTCCATGTGCTGAAATGTCTCAATTGGCTGTCCTGTACCCCCTGATAGATGTGTCATGGGTCAAAGTTCTTTTACAATGTAAACTAATATGGCAGTCGCGAACATCGCCATATGTTCGCATATTTAGCGAATCGCGAACGAGCAAAGTTCGACGCAAACCGACCGCCTGGTGAACCGCTAGGCCATCTCTACTGTGAAGCTTCCCAGAAGGCTGCGGGGGAAAGGGGGGGGCTGAACTCCTGGCTCAGATCGCCATGGCAAACTGACCCGGAAGTGGGAGCGGGTACCTGTAAAAACAGGTATCCTCTCCCCTTTTTTTCCCCTTTTGGGTGGAGTTCTGCTATATGTTGAAAGTTTGAACAATTTCCTACAAAAGAGTAAAATGAATGTTGTTAAAAATTGCCAGAAATACACTTGGGAATTTAGGAAGTTTAAAAATGTTAAGAACAGTCCACAGCATTCTATCACCCATGGCTTTCATTGCTCCCTGGTTTTGAATGCCCAATAATAGAAACTGTGAAAAATAAATAGTTTTTTGACTGGTGTACTGTTTACTTTTGCAAACCATTTCCACAATAAACCTACATTCGATGCAAGAACTATGTTGATATTTGGATTTCCATTGTGTATTTTGGGACCAAGCAAGGTCTGGGATCTGCAGTTTCTCGTGCTTCAGGGTACAGTAAAACCTTGGATTGAGTTTGGTTTGAGAGCATTTTGCAAGACAAGCAACACTTTTTTTTTTTTTTTTTTTATACATTTTGACTTAGTAAGCAAACGATGTCTTGATATACAAGTAGCGTCATGTCACAAATGAGTATAAAAGTGAAGAGAGGCGCCTCTAAATGTATCAATATGGTTACATTTAATGAAAGTACAATATTAGGCAACTCACATGATGATTAAAACTGGCACATATTATGCAGGCATCTGGGGTAAAGCTGCCCACATAGACCATCCTCTGCACCGCCATCGACGTCATCCCTTCCATGCTGCACTCCACGAGTGATTTAGACCTTGCTTTTAGGTCACTCTACTGCAGGGTAGTCCTCCCGGTCATGACTGCAGACTGACAGCGGTGAGAGCAGGCGGTGCGGAGGATCTTCTATCTATGTGGACAGCTTTACCCCCAATTGCCTGCATTCTTACATGTGCCTGTTTTAATCATCAACCATGTGAGTTACTAAATGCTAAACCTTTATTAAACGTCACCATATTGCTACACTTAGAAGCACCTTTCTTCTCTTTTATACACTGTAGCTCCTGCTGGATTTTGCTTCTAATCCCATTGTGGAGGCTGCCATTTGTGGATAGAAATTTGATGGTTACACAGCCTATCACGTAATCTTTTTATATGGACTATAAATTAAAGGATTTGTGAATAAACGGCTGTGGAACGAATCATCTGAGTTTCCATTATTTCTTGTGGGGAAATTTGCTTTGATATTAGTGCTTTGGATTACAAACATGTTTCCGGCACAAATTATGCTCGCAATCCAAGGTTTTACTGTATTTAGAGACAGCTGCTTTGCTGCAGGGGGTTCAGAATGAAATTTGGGGGACACAAATTACTTTGGGTGTAGATCTACTTTAAAGCAGTTAGTGTTTGGCTTCTTTACCGTTTGTATTTCACACAGATAGGGGTTGATTTACTAAAACTGGAGAGTGCAAAATCTGGTGCAGCTCTGCATAGAAACCAATCAGCTTCTTGTTTTTTGTTTTTATTTTGTCAACGCCTAATTGAACAAGCTTACTGTAGGTTTGAAGCTGATTGGGTACCATGCTAAGCTGCACCAGATTCTAATTTTAGTAAATAAACCCTATAGTCTCTTTAGAGTTTCTCATCTGCAAGCAACAATTAAAGAGATCTTCTCAAAAAAAAAAAAAAAAAAAAAGAGATCTTCTCAAGTAAGTAAATTACTCAAAAAGCCAGTTCACTCCAAGAGAAGAGGTAGTATACTCACTCTCTGGATCTCTGGAGGCCTGTAACTCTTACCTCCCCTTCATTATAGTGCTACAGCCTCCATCACTCTCTAAGGCATTGATATAGGGGTTTGAAGAATAATACCAGCGCTGGGGGGGGGGGGGGGCATCCAACACTCCCAGAAACTGATGAGGACTGCAGCCCTGGAATTGATGTTAGAGTTACGGGCCACCTGATTGTAGGAGTGTATGACCTCTCTTGCAGGAAACTAACCTTTTTGTTAGCTTAGAGACCTAACAAATCTTTAGGTCTGGAGGAGCCCTAAGATAGTCCCAAAAAATAATCTACAAATCATACCCAACATCGTTTAGCCTGGACAAGGAAAAATATATGAAGAAAGCCTTCTTTTGTGATTTGGCAAAACTATATTAACTTATCACTTGAGTGGTTTAGTTTGAATACAGTAAGAAGCATTACAGTAGGCAAGCTTAGAAACTATTTTCACCATTCAGTAGTCCATAAAATTAGTACAAGATACCAGAACTCCAGATGTGAAGCCTTGCTAGAGCCCTATTTGGTCCTAATCCATCTCTGATTAGTGCAACTTGCAAAATCTCAAACTTGTACAGGAATTACCTAATCTTTGCATTTTTTTCTCTGATTTTGTACACATACAGTACATATCTACAGTGTGATACAGCTGGAAAGTGATGTAGCCTGGTGCACTATTGTACTACTTACTGCTTGTCGATTAACACTTATCCATAATCCCTCATCCATCATAACGCCACACGTTCCTTTCATTGTTCACCCAAATTATCACTAAATCTTGAGATTTTCAGCAGTAATATAGTACACATACTTTTACAGATAGTCATTCAAGACTGTCTTTGCTCTTGAAGTAGGTCAAAGTCTAATGTTCCTTGTTCACTCATAACCTACTAGTATGTTTTTGGGTCATGGAAGGTAATTGGTACCAGGAGTAAACTCATATATATATATATATATATATATATATATATATATATATTCAAACCCAGGTGTCACATCAGTAGAACACATCACTCATCATTTTATCTCACATGGCTTATGAGTCCCTAAATAATACATCATGGAGCTGTGGTTAGAGTACCAGCTGAATGTTTGCTAGGTGCAAAGCTTCCATACATTATTGGGCTCTGGATCTCCAGTGCTTCTGGATAATACAACTCCAGATGCTGTATGTCACCTCAGCTAGCACAAGTGACATGTCCCACTAGGGGAAGTATAAAACACTCTAGGAGTTTAGAGTTTGTTTGCTCTTTTGGGCCAGTAGCATGGTCACATTCCCCTGCCCTGTCCATCAACTCCTCTATGACGATCGGCAACAATGATCGGCAACACATCACTCTAAGACATCAGGCAGTCCAAACCCCATTCAGCCTCTCCTTCATTCTTTTTGTAGAAAGTCATGGTAAAACAAGACCCCCACATGGCAGACCACCAGAAAGCATGTCCTGAGAGGAGTCCACATAGCCTCTCCTTTGAGGTTACATGGAAACGTACTGGTCCCCATAATGCCTTCCCTATACTCTACCAATCTGTCCTAGATATCACTTTAAAAGACATGCTGGTGTCTTTAAGAAGCTATCATCACACATACATGATTTCTCTGATGCAGTAATTTATATATATTATACAGGAGTTAGGGGACAGGGTCAGGCACATTCAACAAAGGATACGAGAATTTCCTTCAAACTTTGTCTTCTATAATGATAGAGATGGTTATCTGAACAGGATAAAAGCAAAATTGGCTGGCTTATCCCTGAATCTGTGAAACTGGCAGATCTGCAGTAATATGGCAAGATCTTGTTAAATCTTGCCTTCCTGACATCACGTGTTTTGAAATGACCATTGGTAAAATGCATTGCCTCCCTAAACCACCACATCTTCCTGCTAAAATACCATGAGATGTAATAATCCATGTTCATTTCTAACACATTAATAAAAAAGCTCCTAGAGGCATCTAGAAAGTCAATGCAGCTCTGAGAGCAATATTCAAAGCTCAAGCTCTTTACTGATCTCTTGCAGCATAATCTATTTACCGGGAGGTAAATACTGCCTATAACCACAAAATTTCCTATTGCTGAGGATAACCAAGTAAGTCTCCTTTCAACAGGAAAGGCACTGGAGGAAAGCGTCACATTTTTAAAAAGCGGAGATAACATCTCTGATGCAGAACTCCCATGCTCATCTACATGCATTTCTGGCAAACCTTCTCTTGACTGGACAGCACTGTCCTACAATTGCAAAACGAAAACCTGACTTGCATCTGGCCACAATCCCAAATTGGTTCTTGACAGCCTGGAGAGTGCACCACTACTTTTTTCTTTCCTTTCTCCATGAAAATGCGTGGTTTTTCACTGCACACTGACTTAGCTTTGGGTCACCAATCTTATGCTTATGTTTATTGATTGTTGTTTTTCATGTTACTGTTCTTGCTTTTTCTCCAATAACTACAGGTATGTTATCTACCTCCAGATACCAATCTTCCCACAGCTATCCTAACGAGGAGCCTCCAAAACCTGACACTCGCATCCTGGGGCCTCCATCAGACGATGGAATATGTAAGTCTATCTTTTCTTCAGCTTCACTCTCTCCCTTCTACTATGGAACTTGTACACATCAATGCTAAAAGACCATCCTGCTAAAAGATCTACAATTTGTAAAAAGGTCTACAAAACTGCCTGCAACATTTGATGTGTCCTGAAGAAGCATTTCCGTATAAATAACTCTCCCAAGTGCATACACAAGGATTCCCCACATATTTATACTGCGATTTCACATTCCACTTTTTAGGGAATGTTTACAAATTATTTAAGAAAATGACTAAAGCATGCCAAGGTTCCCTTATCCTTTGCCTGGACTTTAAGCTTATCTGTGATAACCATTTGGAAACCTTCAGGTTTCATATCCCTGATAGCCAGCTGGACATCTCTATTTCCTATAACAGAGTTTCAGCAACTTTGCAAACCCTTATAAATAGGGATCTGTTTGAAGTCTGGCAATGCCAACACTGTAAGGGACTTTACTTTTTTTTTCTCTCAAACACATAACTCCTATAACAGAATAGACTTTTTCATTATTACTAAATGGATTTTACAGAAAGTTACTGACTTTAAAATCAGTATAATTTCCTGGTTAGATAAAGCCTTCATTTCTATTACCGTCACAAGGCAACCATAATCGTATCCTACTTCTCTGTGGAGCAACAACCTGCATGAAATCCTGTGAAAATTGTTCTTTCCAAAGACTACAGCTGTTTGTATCAGATCCATTTATTTTATGGACCACCTATGCAATATGCATGTGGGCTATAATAGGCAGTGGTCTCAAAAGCTTGACCAACCTTTGGCTACAATAAATACTCTTGAAGCTCAAAATAAGGCCCAAGATTAACTCTTTTTATCAGTTCAACTAACCCACCTTTTACTTGAACTCAGAATCTTGTTACTTGCGCAAAGTTAAAAAAAGTTAAGGAGAATGAAACTCAATTACTACTTGATAATAAGACTGGAAAGTTTTGGACTAAAACAGTTAAAACACCAATAAAGAACCCATATAAAAATTATTATTATAATAAAATGTTGTCCTCACCATCTGTTTCAATCCCTGCACACGGTTGTGAAGCAGAGCTGTTAACTACCTGCTGATCACAACCGTATTTTGCCAAGATACCAAACATTGTGGCCGTGTTTACCCCTGTACAGCTGCCTTTGTAGCTTAGAGGGATTGTGGTGGCTATACTTCATGTTTTTATCACCCCCAAATGTAAACTAAGCCTAAGGCTTGTCTAATAAATAAATAAATAATAAAAAGGGGACATTGTAGCTGCAGTGCATAAAAGTGAATGGAATATAATTTTGACATTCCTATAAAGTTATGCAAACTAAACATCTGCACTGTTTTCTTCACAGTGCTCACCATTGCCCATGCTCTAAAACAAGGCTGCTGATGTAAATGGGCCCTAATGGCAAATTTCATTTAATAAAAAATATGTTTTAACCCTTTGCAGTGGTGTGACTTGATACCCCTCTGTGCTTTACAGATCCAAGTTCTTTTGATACGCCAGGACCCACATGCGCCCTTTTAAGTAACTTCAGGCCAGGCTCATAACGGTTATTATAACTTTTACTGAAGAAATGTGGCAGAGCATTTCATTATTAACAATGTCTTTCCTCTAACCCTAACTATAGTAGTGTAGTGGCCCAGGCATACCTCGGTGAGGAGAGAGTACTTTATTGCATTGTCCATGGCTGAAAACCCCAGTGCCTTCAGCAACGCCCAAATGATTCCACTCACAGGTAATACTGGAACCCACCAGAGCCCTGGACCTCAGCCACCCCCCTTTTTATAGCGCAGGTGGGCTGGCTAGGACCAAAGCCGAGAACAGAGCTTGCAACATTTAACCCTTTATCCCAGCCTGGGCCAGGCACTGACTTACTATGACTAAACAAAGAGCTTTTTAAACTATCAATACTTCCTGCTGACACCACCAATTGTGGAAGTTAGTTCCACATCCTTACTGCCCTGACAGTGAAAAACCTCCTACGCAGTTTAAGGTTAAACCACTTCTCCTCTAATTTCATTGAGCGGCCCTGTGTCTTTTTAAACTCCCTGAGACTGACTTGTGTTCTACAATACCATATTTATTCAACAAGGACAGGTGTTGCTCCTGTATAATGACAAGCAGTCTGTAAACAGAAGGACACAAGTGACTAGTCACCTTTTCATCTGGAATATTTGTGCCAACAGACTTTGTTCCACTTTGAATATAAATATGTGGATAGCAATACAAACAAAAGAAAATTGCTATTTTAGCAAACACCCCAAAGCTTATAATAGGCTATTATATTAGGCTATGTTTATCCTTAGCAGTGATCACTATTAGGGATGATCGAACTTTTGAAAAGTTCGGTTCGACCAGAACACCCGAACTTCACGAAAGTTCGGTTCGGATTTCAGAACCCCATTGAAATCAATGGGACCCGAACTTCTGTAATCAAAAAACACCATTTTTAAGCCCTAAAACCCAATAAATGTCCCTAAAAAGTGCCTAGGGTTCTGGGTCATGCCCCAGGGACTATTAATCACACAAAAAAAAGTTCTTAAAAATTGTCGTTTTTGATAGATAGCCAATTATTGAAAAAATTAAAAAAAAAAAAAAAAAAGAGATTTCTTTGGATTTAGTGTCTGTGGGGTCTAAAAGGTGTACCTGTGAAGTTTCAGCTCTGTAGCATGTCCAGAACCAGAATTACAGCATACCAAACCTTCAAAAATGACTTTTTTGCTTAACCGCACCTTTCTTTTGCTCCTAATCAACGGCTCAGCCAATGTGTATGATGGGGACATAATGCAGTGCACTGGGAACAAGATTAGAGTTTTTTTTGGAAAAAGGTGCTGTCTCTTTAAATGTGCATATAATTAACGGGTGTATTTCCACAATGGGGCTTTTATTACCAAATGTTTCAAGAAGTCCAAAGATGTATGTAATTGCACTTTATTTCATGTAAAATGGTGTTTGGTGCACTTTAACTTGAAATCTCACAAGAAACAGACATATATGCACGGATACATTGAGGGTTAGGGGTAGGGGCCACAATGTAGTGCAGAGTGAACAAGATTAGAGATGTTTTGGATGAATACTGTTGTCTCTTGACTTTGAATAGAAGTAAAGGATGCTTAAAAATTGGGCATTTGGTGGTGCGGACGATGCCTTGACACCATATCCCTATGAAAGTGCTGGTAATGAAAGCAATAATTGCCTTTGTAAGGAAAAAAATTACAATGATATGCATCTGTGTGACAGGTGCGCAAAAATTGTTGTTTGGGTGTTGGCGGAGCCATACCACTGTAAGCCCAAAGAGCTGGTGTTGAAGAAGGCGTAAAAATTATGAAGGTGTGCACCTGTGGAACAGGTGCGCAAACATGGTAGTTTTGGTGTTGGCGGAGCCTCCCCACCATAACCCCAAAGAGCTGGCGTTGAAGGAGGCCCAAAAATTGTAAAGGTGTGCACCTGTGGAACAGGTGCGCAAACATTGTAGTTTTTGTTTTAGCATAGCCTCCCCACCTTAACCCCAAAGAGCTGGTGTTGAAGGAGGCCCAAAAATTGTAAAGGTGTGCACCTGTGGAACAGGTGCGCAAACATTGTCGTTTTTGTTTTAGCATAGCCTCCCCACCTTAACCCCAAAGAGCTGGTGTTGAAGGAGGCCCAAAAATTGTAAAGGTGTGCACCTGTGGAACAGGTGCGCAAACATTGTCGTTTTTGTTTTAGTATAGCCTCCCCACCTTAACCCCAAAGAGCTGGTGTTGAAGGAGGCCCAAAAATTGTAAAGGTGTGCACCTGTGGAACAGGTGCGCAAACATTGTCGTTTTTGTTTTAGCATAGCCTCCCCACCTTAACCCCAAAGAGCTGGTGTTGAAGGAGGCCCAAAAATTGTAAAGGTGTGCACCTGTGGAACAGGTGCGCAAACATTGTCGTTTTTGTTTTAGTATAGCCTCCCCACCTTAACCCCAAAGAGCTGGTGTTGAAGGAGGCCCAAAAATTGTAAAGGTGTGCACCTGTGGAACAGGTGCGCAAACATTGTCGTTTTTGTCATAACCAAAATGAGGTTCTGTGAACGTAAAGAGAATGAGAGGAGGGTTTGAGGGTGGCACCATGGTCCAGGCTTAAACTGAGGCTCAACTGCCACATCACAACGATAGCCTAGTCTACAAGGTCTGCATCAGGTGCATCAAAGCTTGATATCCACGACTGATTCATCTTAATGAATGTCAAACGGTCGACTGAGTCGGTGGAGAGTCTAGTTCGATGGTCTGTGACGAATCCTCCTGCTGCGCTGAATGCCCGTTCCGATAGGACACTGGAAGCAGGGCAGGCCAACAACTCCATGGCATACTGGGCCAGTTCTGGCCAGTGGTCTAATCTTAAGACCCAGTATGCCAGTGGATCGGATTCGTCACATGAAAAGCCCTCTGTGTCACTTTGTGCCCTCACGTAATCGTCCACCATGTGATGCAGACGGTGTCGATGCGATGTGGCAGCTGAGAGGCCTGGGCGGTGAGGACTAAAAAAAGACCGAAAGGCATCCGTCAACCGCACGCCTTCTCCAACGCTCCTCTCGTGACCACCAGTAGAATCCATGGTAGGTTGTCCCCGCCCCTGCACCCTACGGGAGTCGGGGAACATGTTCACCAGATTCCTCTTGAGACTGTCCTCAAGGGATTTGATCCTGTGGACTCTATGGGTGGATGGGAAAAGCTCCGAGACTTTACACTTGTACCGGGGGTCAAGTAGGGTGGCCAACCAATAGTGGTTAGTCTCTTTAATGGCCTTGATTCTGGGGTCCTTTCGCAGGCTCTGGAGCATGATGTTTCCCATGCGTCGCAAATTAGCGAAGGCCTGAGAAGCTGACTCCTCGGGGTCACTCATAACGACATTATCTTCAACGGGCTCCTCCTCCTCCCAGCCACGTACTACTCCAAAGTGTCCCGAGGGAGTCAAACTAGGCCTTGCAGATTGCCGCATGTCTTCCTCCTCCTCCTCCTCAAACCCTGCAAAAGTTCCCGCAGAATCGTCCTCCTCCTCCTCTTCCACCCCTGGATCCTGCTCGGGCCTCTGGGAGCTAGGCATAATGGGGTCAGGATTCTCAGGATAAAGGGGGCCTTGAGAGGCAAGGAAGTCCTCCTCTTCCTCCTGCTGCTCTGCCTCCAGTGCCCTGTCCATAATGCCACGCAGAGTGTGCTCCAACAAAAACAGTACCGGTAGGGTGTCACTGATGCATGCGCTGTCCCGGCTGACCATCCTTGTGGCCTCCTCAAATGGCGAGAGGACAGCGCATGCATCCTTAATCAAAAGCCACTGCCGTGGTGAAAAGAAGCCCAGGCGCGCAGAGCCAGTGCTGGTGCCGTACTCGCATAGGTATTCATTGAGGGCCCTCTGCTGCGTGTACAGGCGCTGCAGCATAGCCAAGGTGGAGTTCCAGCGGGTGGGCATGTCACAGATGAGGCGGTGTACCGGCAGGTGAAACTCGCGCTGCACTTCGGCCAAACGTGCAGTGGCACTGTACGACCGCCTGAAGTGACTGCACACCCTTCTTGCCATCCTTAGCACATCCTGCATTCCCGGGTACGAGTTCAAAAACCGCTGTACCACGAGATTCAGGACATGCGCCAGGCATGGCACATGGGTTAACTTTCCCTGACGAATGGCGGCCAGGAGGTTTGACCCATTATCAGTAACCACCATCCCTGGCTGCAGCTGGCGTGGTGTCAACCACCTCTGGGCCTGTGCCTGCAGAGCCCCAAGAATCTGAGGGGCAGTGTGCTGCCTGTCCCCTAGACACACAAGCTGCAGCACTGCGTGACACCTTTTGGCCTGAGACATAGAATAGCCCTTTGAACGTTTACGTGGTATCTCATCATATTCAAAGGACCATTCTGCAGAGGAGGGCATGGAGGAGGTAGAGGAGGAGGAGCAGGAGGGGGTAGAAGTGATCGATCTACCCGGATCAGCGACACCACCAGCTGTTTGCAGACGTGGGGGCAACACTGGCTGCACCACCGAGCCCTGGCTACAATCCCTTCCACTGGCAAGCAGTGTCACCCAGTGAGCAGTGACAGAAATGTACCGTCCCTGCCCATGTTTGCTTGACCAAGTGTCAGCCGTCAAGTGTATCTTACGGCTGACTGACTTGGCCAGGGATGACACTACATTGCCTTCCACATGTTGGTATAGGGATGGCAGGGCCTTACGGGAAAAGTAATGCCGACTTGGCACCTGCCACTGTGGAACTGCACATTTTGCGAAGTCACGGAAGGGAGCAGACTCTACCAGGTTAAATGGTAATAGTTGCAGAGCCAGTAGTTTAGCCAAACTACTGTTTAGACGCTGGGCATGTGGGTGGCGGGGAGTATACATTTTTTTTCGTTCCAGCATGTGTGGAATCGAAATTTGGCGTCTAGATGATACAGCTGGTGGTGTGCTGGAGGTAGATGCGACACTGCCTGCTATATCATCATCCCTGCCAGTGGAGGCTGCCAACAGGTGACGAGTGACTATAGCAGGGCCAGGAACAGACTGATGTGCAGGTGGAGCAGGTGGAGCAGATGGAGCATGAGGAGGAGCGCGAGGAGAACTAGGAGGCCGACTGACCAATCTTTGGCCCTTTTGTGGGTTCTTTAAATGCTCCTGCCAACGGGCCGAGTGGTGGGTTGTCAAATGCCTGTTTAGGCAGCTTGTACCCAGGTGGTTGACATTTTTGCCACGTTTTATACCCTTCTTACAAATCTTGCAGATCGCAACTGTTTTATCTGCATGGGATGTCTCAAAAAATGCCCAGCAAGATGAGGTGTGTATAGTGGCCCGGGAGACAACAGGTGCGGCCTTAGATGGAGTAGGCCGTCTGCTCTCCCCTCTTGCTTGCTCTGCCTCCTCCTCAACCTCAGACCCAACATCTGACTCCATCAAAGACTGAGCATCAGGCCTGGCCTGGGAGACAACAGGTGCGGCCTTAGATGGAGCGGGCCGTCTGCTCTCCCCTCTTGTTTGCTCTGCCTCCTCCTCAACCTCAGACCCAACATCTGATTCTATCAAAGACTGAGCATCAGGCCTGGCCTGGGAGACAACAGGTGCGGCCTTAGATGGAGCGGGCCGTCTGCTCTCCCCTCTTGTTTGCTCTGCCTCCTCCTCAAACTCAGACCCAACATCAGACTCCATAAAGGACTGAGCATCAGGCTGGAGTAGATGGCCGACACTGTGGTCAAACAGCTCAGCTGACTCCTCTGCCATGTCTGAAATTGGGTCTAAGGGAGGACATGAGGTGGACATGGACTCATCTGTATTTGTTCTGACAACTGCAGAAGACTGACCACTTTTCTCTGCCTGGGTCACTGTAGTTGCAGATGATGCCGATGATGAGGGTTTGTTCATATAGTCCACCACCTCCTGTACATACTGTGGACGTATAGCTTGGCCACTGCCGGAGAACAATCCAAATGGTGGCCTGGCTGAGGACTGACCACCACGTCCACCCCTGCCTCTAGACACCCTAGAAGCTGTGCCCCTTTCCGCAGCAGGGCCACGTATGCCTTTTCTTGGTCTACCAGGCATATTTCTCAATGATGCGTTGGCAACTGTGTGCGGTGAAAAACGCACACTGCTATGCGACCCACAGTTGTCGCTGGATACAGCACAGCAGTTGCGTGTCACGCACAGTTGCAAAGGCTTTTGTACAGTGCACCTAACGCTTTGAACAACAGGCGTTAAGTTGTCACTGATGCGTTGGCAACTGTGTGCGGTGAAAAACGCACACTGCTATGCGACCCACAGTTGTCGCTGGATACAGCACAGCAGTTGCGGTTCACGCACAGTAGCAAAGCCTTTTGCACAGTGGACCTAACGCTTTGAACAACAGGCGTTAGGTTGTCACTGATGCGTTGGCAACTGTGTGCGGTGAAAAACGCACACTGCTATGCGACCCACAGTTGTCGCTGGATACAGCACAGCAGTTGCGTGTCACGCACAGTTGCAAAGGCTTTTGTACAGTGCACCTAACGCTTTGAACAACAGGCGTTAAGTTGTCACTGATGCGTTGGCAACTGTGTGCGGTGAAAAACGCACACTGCTATGCGACCCACAGTTGTCGCTGGATACAGCACAGCAGTTGCGGTTCACGCACAGTAGCAAAGCCTTTTGCACAGTGGACCTAACGCTTTGAACAACAGGCGTTAGGTTGTCACTGATGCGTTGGCAACTGTGTGCGGTGAAAAACGCACACTGCTATGCGACCCACAGTTGTCGCTGGATACAGCACAGCAGTTGCGTGTCACGCACAGTTGCAAAGGCTTTTGTACAGTGCACCTAACGCTTTGAACAACAGGCGTTAAGTTGTCACTGTATTTTGCTGCCTAGCAAGCACGTATACCTGCTGTGATAGAGCAGCACTGTGCCACGTGCTCACTAAACAGAACCCTCACACTTTCCCTACAGAAACTAAATTTTCAAATCTAACTAATGTAGTACAAAGTTCCCTAACTACACTAGATATCCCTTTCCACTAAATAGAAAGCTCCATACAGCAGAAGACTGACACTGTCCCTTAAGTTTTTTTTTTTTTTTTTTTTTTTTTTTTTTTTTTTTTTTTTAACTCTAAGAACCAGCACAATCGCTGTATCTAACTACACTGGCTGTAAGCTAAATACAATTCTGCTATATGGAGCTTTAGAACCACTCGATATGTAGGAAATGTAGTGTAGCAAGCAGGAGTCAGACAGAACTGCTTCAACTCTCTTCAACAGGCTCTGGATAACTGTGCTAGGGGTTAGGCGGGGCCATCTTATATAGTGTGGGGCGTATTCACTCCTGATTGGCCTCTGGTCCCCGTAGTCACTCCAATCACGTTCCTAGGAGACTCCTGCCCCCTCATTGGCTTTTGCAGACGTTTCTGGGCCAATCACGGGCTTTTAAAGCCCAGTTCCTGTCCCAGTGCATTTTGGGCGGTTCTGGTGGCCGAATACCGAACTTTTGCCGCAAAAAGTTCGGTATTCGGCCGAATATCGAACATCCAATGTTCGGGTCGAACCGATGGTCGACCCGAACCGTTCGATCATCCCTAATCACTATTAGTGGATTTTTCTGTCCTGAGAAATCAAGTGATGTCATGATGTAATAAAGTTTGTAAAAAGCTAGTAGCAGACCAAAAACTAAAAAGAAGACCACAATGGGTGGTGAATATACCAGACCTCACCCAGGAGGAATGGAAGGCAGTGTGTATCTCCTATCCGGACACAGTAATTTCTGCTAGAGATAAACTGATTCAGTTAAGGTATCTACATCGCACATAATATACCCCCAAAAGGAATTTCTTGCTGCGTAGCAGAGTCTGGTCCACATGCCATAAATGTGACAGGGAACAAGGAGACTTCATACATATGGTATGGTCATGTAATAGGGTCAGACTATTTTGGTCAGCAGTAACTGCCTTCATCTCAGAAAACTTTGAACTTTTTAATATCTGTACCCCTAAATGGTGCCTTTTGGGTTTGATGGTGTTGAATTTCCTAACAAATCTAAAGCCAGAAAAGTAATTGTATTGTATTGGACTAGGTCAGAACCTCTACATATTAATTTATGGAAACGCCTAGTTAGTCAAAACCTCCCATTGTATAACTTGACGTATGAGGCTAGAAGATGTCCAACAAAGTTCACCAAGATTTGGGGTTCCTGGTTATACTCACAAGATACTAATGACTCTCTGCTTCATTTGCTAAATAATACCGCATAAGGCGGTTGACAGTGTTAGGGGTAATATTACTCAGGAAGTTTTTTTTTGTATATTCGGCATCTTACTGGAAAGTTTGAGTGTCTATTATGGATTTCCTGGTAGGGAAGCCAAGCAATAGATATGTGCTGATCTACTCTAGTTCGTTCACTCTTGTTCTTTTTGATTGTCAGTCTGATAACTATTGCCAGATGCATGCTTATGTACCTTCTGTCATTCCTTTTCCAAAAACACTGTTGTTGAATTTGCTCTGATTGTCAGAATCTACTTTTATACGTGGTATATGTATATGATGTATGCATCTTGCACCATTCTCAATAAACAAGTTAAAAAAAAAACAGAAGACCACATAATAAATATGTAAATGCTCCACACCTCAGGTTTGGTTAAAATTTTTGTGCCCTTTTGTATATATATCTGAATGTGACCCTACTACAGCTGTTGCATAGAGTAAATTTTATGACTTTCAAGATTTTGTCTAGCTACAGTTTGAAAATATTGAAATGAATAAAAGGTATGTATGAATATGTGCCGATAACATGGAAATGAAAGTTTAAGCCTCTGAACAATTTTGGGTTAACACATAAACAGGGTTGAAGATTCTACTAAGCCGGAGGAATTTAGAACCACCTGACTGAATTACTTCTACTTGGGTGAAGCTATGGATGAGTGCAAACTGACCTGTCATGAGACTTCTGAAAAATAACAGACTTAAGTCAAAATAAGACACAGAAGTAGAATCAAGGGGCATGATCACATGTTTCCAACACCAAGAAAGTTCCTAAAAAAATCACTTCTGTTCCAGCAGGAAACTGCAGCTGATCTACACCAAAAAGGATTTTTTTTTTTTAAAAGCAAACAACATGACAGCACAGTAATGAGTACTGACAGGTGGATAAGTCTCCATGTGCTTTGGGTGAAATGCAAACATGTGAATGGGTTTTTATAGTTAAAATCAGTTCCCGAAACTAACGTAGATTTATTTTTTGCAGCTTTAGAAGGCCATGTTTACACTTGTGTTGCCCTCTGGATCGCTCTACAGAGAGCATTTGACAAGTAGTGAAGAGGTGTTATATTGCCTCCTCGCTGCCTGTTTTAACTCCTTATAACCCCACACCAGTGTGTTGCAACCACGTACATTGTGAGTAGTTGGGGGTGCCCCTATGTAGTTGAATGGATCGTGTTCAGTGGGCAGGGGAGAATGCCTAATGCTTAAGGGGGAGCGGATCAACCCCACGTTCTTAGTTTCCCCCACCACATGTGTAACCGAGGCCTAAAGGTATGTATCACTTTATAAAAGCCATTTATTTATAAAGTACACCTAAGAGTAGATCACCTAATCTCAAGTACTCTGTGACATAAAGGACATTTATAGTATTGCAAGTACCTCTTAAAAAAATAACCAAAAATGGGTACAGGTATGTATTTATATACGATTTAAAGTTTTACTAAACCCAGGACCCTGCATTCGCTATATCTGGTCTCCCACAGTACACAGAACATGGAAATCCAAATATTTTATTAATTATAATCTGCTAAATACCTTTTCTTTTTAGCAGTATATAGCAGTCTTGTGACTTCTATAAGTGTCTGGGTAAAGCTTGCAGGAGGAGTTCTCATTCTGCACTGACTTTCCTATCAGGGTGTAGGACCCCAACCCTCTGTTTGGACAGTGCTGATTGGCCCTGTGCTGATCACATGCAGACTCCAAAGAAATGAAAAAAAAAACGTTTTAGCAATACACACCAAACTGAGCATGTGCAGAGTGACTCCAAGGGCTCTGTCTTATCAGCAGATGGATTGGGGACCGTGAAAGAAGGGGAGGATCAGAGAAGACAGGATTGAACAGCCTTTTTACATAATGCAGAGGATTAACCCCTTAGGTTCCATAGTGAGTAAAACAAGATGCTTTACTGCATATGAAAACTGATTTTACTGTTGAGGATTTAGTAACCCTTTAAAGCAGTATTAAACCCAAAACCAAAAATGTATTATATTGTAGCTTACCTCTTCTTAGATGTGGTGGCTGCATTTGTTTAATATTTTTAGACTTTCCTTTATATTCACCTGGTGGTCCCAGCCATTATGCCTGTTTTTTTTTCAACTTCTTTAACAGAGCAAGCTTTCCAGCAAAGTGGCAGTTAGAGAGTTGAGACAAACAATTTAACACTGACAGGGGTGCTAACAATGGTCAGCCTTTATAAATTTATACAAAACGCTTATCCATTCCCATCCAGGGTGTGGACAGGAAGTGTGTTACTGGCTGGATTACAAGGTGAAAAAAAAGGAATGAAAGCGTGAAAAAAGAAAACAAATGCAGCCGCCACATTAAATGATTGGTAAACTGCAACATATAAAAATATTGCTTTTGGATTTAGTACTGTTGTAATGCTTATCAATACACCTAACTATTATGCAGAACGTAATTTGAGTAATATATTTATCAATGAACCCATCATAAAAAGTGTTACAGTACAAGTGTCTCCTAATGATTAGTTTACATTAGCTGCAATCTCTAGGTTAGTGTGGTCAAATTGAATTTTCAAGACTATAATCAATTGGTGGATCTTGGCCCAGCTTCCAGGAAGGAACTAGCTGAAACTTTTTTTCTTTTGTGTCAAATGTTATCTTCACAAACATAACTCTTTGGATAGGTATTCACGCAACAAGAGTTTTATTGGCTTTTGAGTTTTGACTGTTTATGAAATTACAGACACTTGCAAGCAGATCAGCATGAGTTCAAGTTTACTAAAACAGCTAAGTAGTTTAAAAACAAAGCAAAAATTCAAAAAACGAGCTTGAATTTGCATGAGAAATTTCATATAAATGTAATTCAGAAATTGCATCAAGGGCTGAAACACTCTTTTTTCAGGTTTTGCACATTACATGCATTAACATGTTGTTGTGTCATTTATTTTGAATGGCACTCCGATGCACTATGGCTATGCACATACATTGTGGTGTGCTGCAGCGAGCTGCTTCTGAGAAAAGGCTACTTGTCCATTGTGTAGGTCCGTTCTTGAGTGTTGGCAGCTCACTCAAATTAAATGGGCTGTCTAATGAGTTGCACAACTGATAAATATAATTGTTAACATGTGTTAACACGTATTGTGTTAAGAGAAAAATAGAGAAAGCCCCTTGTGCAAGCCCGACCCACTGAAGGATACCAAGCATCTAATACAAATTTTAAGTAATGTACCCATAGAGGATTAAATGATTATGGTCACAGCGGACATTGAGTCCCTATATATATATATATATATATATATATATATATATATATATATATATATATATATATATATATATATATATATAAACATAAATCAGAGGATTTGTTTATTATGTATTCGGTCTGACCAGACTTCTGAGGTTGAGCATCCCATCCCCCACACACACCTGTACTCTATCAGTGTCCACTATCAAGTATATATATAAGGAGTCCCCTGTAGTGCATTAGCACATCTTTCCCAGCAAGGAGCATTGTCTCCAAGGGTTAGAGAGGCTGGATTCACCCCTTTTTATGGATAGTGTAGGACCCACTGATAATGGGGTACTTTGACGCAGTGGTGGGCTTGAGCACGATATGGCCATATGGTGGGACTAAATCCCCATTTTTATTTATGGATTGTCTCCATATTTGATAGTCATTTCTTTTGCATGTGTGCGCTATTCTTTTTTTAATATACATGTTGCTTGGTCCATAGCTGCACCGGCTTTAGATATACATGTTCAGGGTTTGCTCCCCCAATTTTTTGCTTTTTTTAATATAAATCAGAGGATTGCCCTGACTGCTGTGCAATGGGCATTATCTAGTATATTCGGATTAAAATCAGAACAAAAACAGTTCATATTAGAGGCATTAGAGCTTGCTATGGATTGTCATTATTTTTGGCATAATGGCAGATACTACAGACAAAAAAGGCATGACCGTGGGAGCCAAATTTTCTCCTGGTGTGGAAAACATCTTCATGATTTGGTGGGAGCATAAAGTGGTGTATGGTAAAAGTCATGCATCGCTACACCTGTACAAAAGATACATTGGTGATATTAATATTATGGAGAAAGGCACAGAAAGTTTACAACAATTTATTGAGGGTTTAAAGATCAATACATACAATGTAAGGTTTGTAGTGGTATGGAGTATAGTATAAATTAATATTGTTTATTATTTATAATTTATTAATTATGGTATTCTACAAGAAAGAAGGAAGGCTAGCCACATGAACCCATTTCAGAGAAACTGACCATAATAGGTCTATACCCACTTTCAGTTGCCTCCATCCTAAGTGGGTCAAGGCTATTCTGAAAGGATAGCTGATGAGATTAAAGCCTAGTACACACAGCCGAATGTCGGGCGACATCGACTGGTTCAATAAAAACCGGCCGACATTTGGCCTGTGTGAATGGCAGCCAGTCCAACAGAAGCCGGCTATTTGGCTTCTGTCAGATGAGCATGCTGCAAAACCAGCAGCCAACCAGCTCCCGATGACGCTCCCAGCTAATGGCTGAGAGCACTGGCCAGGGTGTCCAGGAGGCGGGGACAGAACACAATAGAACAGCTGTGGAGATCGCTGTACTACAATTGATAAAAGTAAAGGGAGTACGGTAGGATCAGGATGCTGGTTAAATAGTTATTATTACCAGCTGTAATAAGGGGTACAGACTTACCAGTAATTATGATGGGGTCCCTCCCTTCAACTCGCAAACACATGGATACTCTCAAACAAAACAATTGGGTAAGAGCCCACAGGAGTTCTAAAGGAAAGAGGGGAATGGGGCAAACAGCAGTCTCTCCTTGAAATATAAACTTTGTCATGTATCAAAAAAGAAAAAACTGAATCACACAGAGTAGAATACACACAGAATAATAAAAAAAATAGGACAACGCTGTCACTAAAAACACACACCCGGGTTCACAGTCAAAACCATATGTGCGATATCTACATATCAGGGGACTGCACCTGCACCAGTGTAGACGGCACCTTTAGCTATGCATGGCTATTAACATTCAGGGCAATTAAATGTAATGCTTCCATAGCAATGAGACATTTGGTGGAATTATTAACATCCACAAAAATGAATGTTTAACAGCTACCACTGGTGGATAATCGGTGAATTAGTGAATGCAGATGTCAACAGTGTACTGTATAGCTAAGTATCGACCGATACCACTGATGTTTCCTAGCCCTCACTCTAACCTGATCCCCAGTATTCCTGTGTTCTATTGAAACTTATGGTATAGATATCGGTTTTGACTGTGAACCCAGGTGTGTGTTTTTAACGACAACGTTGTCCTATTTTTAATTAATCTGTGTGTAACCTACACTGTGTGATTCAGTTTTTTCATTTTTAATACTCAATAAAGTTTATATTTCAAGGAGAGGAAGGAATCTCAGTGATTTATCTCATGAACTGCGCCACATGCCTATACATGTATATAAAGGAAGAATTCCCCTAAAGATTTGGGACATTATAGGCACTGATAAGATCTTATTGTATTATTGTAAAAACATATTTTTAATAAATATCAAAAATATAAAATCATATATATACAACGAGCCCCCTAAAGGGCAAATTACATGAAATATATAGGGCTTGGAACATCAATACATATGTATACATAGGAACAACTGCATGGATTGACGTGAGAGTTACCCAGCGCGTTTCAAAGCTTGTGAAGCTTCTTCCTCAGGGCTATAACATTTGTCAATCCTATAGATTGTATTGATGATGGAATCCACATTCACATGTATTATATTAAAAATAATATCTCAGGACCTCCGCCAGACAGATCTACATAACATAACTCTATAGTTCAAGGTGGAACCAGTTATGTTATGTAGATCTGGAGGAAGATGCTTTACAAACTTTGAAATGCATTGGGTAACTCTTACTTCAATCCACGCAGTTGTTCCTATGTATATATATGTATTGATGTTCCAAGCTCTATATATTTCATGTAATTTGCCCTTGAGGGGGCTTGTTGTATATATGATTTTATATTTTTGATATTTAATAAAAATAGTTTTTTACAATAATACAATAAGATCTTATCAGTGCCTATAAAGTCACAAATCTTTAGGGGAATTCTTCCTTTATATATTTAAAGGCGAGACCATTGTCTGCCCTATTCCCCTCCTCCCCTTTAGAACTCCTGTGGCCCCTTTCCCAATTGTTTTGTTTGAGATTGCTGTACTAACATCAGTTTGTTAGTACAGCGGCTCTGACTGGAGCTGTCCATTTTATTTCCTTCAACTCGCTGGGTTACACAAAAAAAAACTAGTAGTGTGTACTAGTATTAAGGAGGAATTGTGACAATGATGATGACTTCAAGATACAAGCCAATATGATAATGAATAGGCTCAAAGAGAAAGGTTACAAAAACAGGTTGGAGATAAATTTAATGAATAGAGGGGACCTCCTGAAAGATATGCTTAAAGAAAAGGGTGATTTTGACATCACATTTATTACACAATTCAGTCGGCAATACAAGGGTATTGAAAGAATCATTAAGCAGCATTGGCACATATTTGAAAAAGGCAAGGTGTTAGCCACCATTTTGCCAACAAGTCCACATTTTATATACAGGAATGCTCCAACTTTAAGAAACAAAATAGTATGTAATGTGCCCAACTCCCCCAATAAGCAGTTCACTTTCCTGGAAACTAGAGGTTTTTATACCTGTGGCAGGTGTGTACCTTAAAGAATGGTCTTTAACAGGAAAAGGAGCTATAACACTTTTAGATCAACTAGTATGGGTAAACAATATAACATAAGCAAATTCATTTCATATGACGGTATGCATGTCACATACATGTTAGAATGTCCCTGTGGAAGACAATATGTTGGCAGGACAACCAGAAAGCTAAGTACCCGTACAGGGGAGCACATTAGCATTATAAAAAAAGGTTTCTGCCAACACAGTGTTTCGAATCATTTCAGATTGCACCATTACTGTGACTCTAAATTTGAAAATTTTGATGGGATCAACAGGGTAGAGAAACACTGGAGTAGGGCAGACATGAAAATTGCAGTTTCAAAAAATGAAACAAAATGGATCTATAAATTAGGCACCCTGCACCTGAAAGGGTTAAACATAGATATACTGTAACATATATCTGTTACATATCTAAATATTAATCCCACTGTATTTGCATATTTTAATCATATATTTTTAAATACATATTTTATTTTTAATATTTTGTAATAAGCAGATGAGTAGTTGTAGTTTCACAAGTGGTCACTACATTTTATTTTAATTTACTTTGCTATTTTATAGCCCCTTTCCTATCCAGTTACATTTAGCCATATGGGTAAGCCATTTATGGTATTGATGTAGGCACCATAACAAACATCAATGATCGCTGACATAAACAAGGGTTTTATTCATACTTAGTAAAGTTTACAATAATTGTTTGGGAGATAGGTGAGTTCCAATATGGCTGACTCGGGTGTACTGGGCAGTCTTTATTGCTTACAGCAACTGTGGGAGGCTAGGGAGTTCCAAGATGGCCAATCTGGGTGTACTGGGCAGTCTTCGCTGGTGTATATATAAGCAGCAATGATGGCTGGAGGTTACTAGTTCCTGATTATGTAATTTCCTACATCGAAACACGTTGGTAAGATACTTCCAGTTTGACGTCACTTTCGGCACTAGAAATGCATGGTTGCCCTCTTTAATATTGAACACAGATTGCTGACTCTGTAACTGTATTTCTTTTATCTTTTTAAATAAACAAATGTTACTAGTCACTATTTGGGCTACCCTTTTCTCTTCCCTGATGTGGCAAATGGAGAATCCTTCACTGGTATAAGTCAGAAACATTGTTTACATTGGAACAGAGGGGAGAGCTGTGTGGAGCACCTTGGATATATTACACATGCTGGGTTTGACTATCTTGTTAACGCAAGGGGTCAACACTCTCTGGTGAGTGCGGTGTGAAGTCTGTGTCTGGGTCCTCTGGAGAGAGCCCACAGTGGAGCACTGTTTGTGTATTTGTTTTGATGTTGGGAGCACTGTAGTTAAAGAGTGGGACTGTCACTTCAATCACATATTGATTCCATTGCTTTAGAGCGATTGTGATCAATCATATTTGGACGCTTACTTGTATCAACGTTATGTTTGCACATGATATGTTTTATGGTTTATGATTGCACATGATTTATGATTACACACATTGTTTCATGTTTATGTGTATCAAGCATAGGTAGCGCTGTTACCTATAGGGTAGGTGGGGGTCTTTTTTGTTAAAGCAGCCCATTCATCCAGAATATACTGCCAAAGCACAGCAAAGAAAGAAAGAAAAAAATGGACCTGCTACATTTTAATGCACAAGCATGTATGTTGGGTTGCACTGCGGCATAGGTGTGTTGCACTCTACTGTACAGTGTATTGCTGTTTCCCCCCCCCCCCCTAATGCATTTGTACATTAGATTTATTACTCTAAATGAATGGCCCCATGACACACTGCACAAAAGTGTGCTCAAAGCATTAGGGTGAAGCCAACCTAGATGCTTGCAAATACCTGCTTAACTTTGTTTCATTGCTCTTATACAGGTTCATATGAAGACAACATACTATATACAGAAGCAAGAGAGTTCCTCTGACCTCCTGCCATGGTGAAAACATTTTACCTAGACAGGAAAATCTTCAGCAACAACACAGACAGAAAAGACAGAAAGTATGGGGAGGCTAGAATCCCTGCCAGATTTCTACTGCTGTTTTTGTTGCTGTTACAGATTTTACCCCACTACCTGTCCAGTGAAACCATTGTCACTGATACAAAAAGTGAGGAAGATCTCTTTAAAGCGAGCAAATTAACCTCACCTAGAGTTATGCTTTAGCGTCTCTGTTTTTATATATGTTGTATACTTAGGGTTCTCCCTGAAAGTTTTATTTTCTTCAGCTGTGTTCTCATAAGAAAAATTTAGATTATATTATTTTTAGGTGCATAGGCAGCTATGACCTTGTTAGGCATACAACTGTATGGTTTCAGGCAACTGACACATGATCTACACTTATCTCTTAGCTGTGCAAGATTCTTTGTTGATTTTAGAATAAGCTTCCAACCATCATCATGTGTGCTTTCTCTCTGTGTACATAGTACGTGATTTTTTATATTTTTTTTGGTATAGTATGCAACAGACCACTTCTGACTTTAAAGTGGAGTTCCACTCATTTTTTAAACTTAGCCACATTGTAATGGGCACCCATAGTGGTGTAATTTTTGGCTGCTTATATTGTGAAATGCCATAAGTAAGTACCTTTTTCTCATTTATTTTCCCGACGACTTCCGTTCGGGGCCACCTAGGCGACCACGTCATCAACCTGGCCCGTTGACTCCTGGGAAAATGTTGTCATTGATCCCAGAAGTCGTGAGATTTCCTGACCTGAACAAAGCATGCCCGCCGTGTCATTACTGCACAGACACGAGATAACTAGGTGCATGCTGGGTAGCCAGCTGAACAAAGTCCAGGATATGAAGCCAAGCTGGCTTCAGCTGACCACATCCTCCATGCCCACAACTGGAATTGACAGAGAAAAGAGAAATCCTCATAGAGTAAGTCAAATATAATGTGCACATGGCCAGCTCTATCCATTGCAGTTATGGTGAATTACAACGATCTGGATGATGTGATTAGGATAATTTTGGCTAGGAGACTGGAACTCCACTTTAAGAAAAGGATACCCAGAAAACTGTAAAAACAAGACAGGGGTACTAAGCCTTCCTCTTTCTGTCCAAATCTTCAGTTTTAGCTTGACCTACATAATAAAAACATGTCACATTCATAGAGAGCTTTACTTGTATGGTTCCTTCCATATCAACCCTTCCCCTGTTTTTTAAAGTTATCATATTAATCAACATGGATTTGTAAGTATTCATGAGGCTATGAATTGATAGCTTATCGTCTGATATGGGACTGCAGAAAACTCACATACAGGCTAGAATCCAGAATTACACAAAATGTTCGTATTTAGAACAAATTTAACATTTTCAATCCTACTTAGTTAGTTTGCCTTGATGCATATTTTTATGCTACAAGTGATGAACAATAAATAATAATAATAATCTTAAAAAAAACGAATATTATGTAAGAATGAAATACTTTATTAGTGAACTACTTTTATCAATGAAATTATAGTTATATTATAATTATATTAATTTTATTTAAACAGTATGTTTGTTTTTATCCTTTTTGGTTTTTTTTTTACGTGTGGTTTATCTTGAATAAGTAGCACTGGTTTTAATTGTACAGTGCAAGAAGGTGTTTGTCTAGGCGTTTCA
Source organism: Pelophylax lessonae (assembly GCF_965119305.1). Classification (NCBI taxonomy): domain Eukaryota; kingdom Metazoa; phylum Chordata; class Amphibia; order Anura; family Ranidae; genus Pelophylax; species Pelophylax lessonae. The sequence continues at coordinate 450,435,127 of NC_138770.1, forward strand.
TTGCAAAAAATAATGACCATCTGACTACTACAGAGGAATCAAGAAAAATTCTGCAGTGAACATTGATGCTTGACCTTGTCTTCATGGCTGAATAGGCAATGAAATGTCTACAGCCACCTGCAGGGGTACGGTTCACTAATAAATAATATTACAACAATTCTGCTTACAGACTCTTGATTAAGAAAAATCATCTTTAGAGTTCACATTGATAATATAGTGCATGTCTACCTGCTGACAAATAAAAAAAACTGCTTTCTTCAGCTAATGAAGAATTAATTTACTATACATGATAATGATCAAAGTGATCTAAAAAAATGTCTCCAAGAAAAAGCTAGGTGAAATGATCACTTCCTGCACTTCTGATAATTAAAACAAATTACCTTTGAAAGTGTTTAATGTTTAAAATAGTTAAAAATACAAGAAGTAGTAGGGTGGGCTTATAGGGGTTAAGGAAATTAAGCAGTGATTCCAGGACTAAATCTCAAGTGCCCTGGCTTACATCTTGCAGTGGGGATTTGGCATGCCAAGATAATCAGCAAATAAGCAGCAAATTTTCATGTGGTGTACCTGCCACCAAGTATATCTGACTGCATGTTGGCGGGTTACATGCTATTTAGTATGTGGAAAAAGCATTTTATACAGCTTTAATGTCTCCTCTAAGACTTTACATGCAAGGTGTTACTAAACCCGGGACCCTGCATTCACTATACCTGGTCTCCAAAGAACATGGAAATGCAATATTTTTAGTTAATATAAACTTCTAAATACCTTTTCTCATCAGCGGTTAGAGCAATCTTGTGACTTCTGTAGCACTGCCCCGTAAGAGCTGCTAGATATTCACTATGCGGGTCCCTCTGGTTACCAGCACATGGCCATAAGCAAATGTAATTTCTTATTTCCTCTTGGCTCACACTTTAATAATCAGTCCAGGGGTATTTGGTTGTTTATTTTATCATGGGGATAGGAAAAGGAAATAGTGGAATATTCCAATTAAATATTCATAGTATTGAGGACTTCTATCTTCTCTACTTTGCTCTTAGATGTGGAACAACCAGGCTGTCAATCCATCCTGCCACTTTGGAGTAGGAATTAAGTCTCATGGTTCCTTCAAGATGACTTGCTGCACAAACTTTATCTTCAGGACACTCTCCCTAGTATCCTCTTTCTCTCTCTGCTGACACCCGTCCACTGACTATCGTATGAGCAGAGGTGGCCCCCCTCAGGTCAGGCCCCTTGACACGAGTCCCTGTATTCACGATACTGCAGTCACAGGGTCTCCAGTGTCTCCCCTCTTAGTCATCTTCCCTGGACCTCTTGGTTCAGCTCCTCTCAACCTCTCCTCTGGCCCTCAGGACGACCTCCAGCATCCGCATGGCACCTCTACAGAGGAGGAGGCAGCCGCCCCCTCCCTCCGGAACTCCACTCTCATACAAAAGACCCCTCAGCACATGTGCTCCTTGCTTTTATACAGTATACCAGAATGCACCGAGGCGACCTGCCCTCTGCCAATCATCAGGACTGTATCAAAAGCCTATGCACCCGTTCGTCAGGTTTCCTCTCACTGTCCAACATGCCTCCCTATTGGACCAGCGCAAAACACTATCCAGACTGAATGAATCGCATACTGAGCACAATGAGAAGACCTCCCTAACAGATCCTGCTCTCTGGTAGGCAGAGAACAATATAGATTTACCTGCAACCCCTCTGGTAAGCGGACAGAGCTCAAAACTATACTTTCTTACTAGCACCTACCTAGGAGGGTGCTACACTTTTATTAGTGTCTGGTTAGGCTTGTAAGAGGAGATTTCATTCTCCTCTGACTGTCCTATGAGTCTTCAGGACTCCTGACCCTCTATTTGGACAATGCTGATTAGCCCTGTGCTGATCAAATGCACTCTCCGAAGACAAAAAAAACTCTTTAGCAATACACACCAAAGTGAGCATGTGCAGCTTGTACCCTAAGGCTCTGTTCTATCAGTAGATGGATTGGGGACAGTTGAAGAAGAGGAGGATCAGAGAAGACAGGATCAAACAGCCTTTTTACACAAACCAGAGGCTTAACCTCTTAGGTTCCACAGTGAGTATAACACGCATGCTTTAATGCATATACAGACTGATTTTACTGTTGTGGGTTTAGTAACACATTAAATAAACATGCGCAACAACAGACACATTAAAATAACTTTGTCCTTAAAAGTTGCTTAAAACCATTTTCCCCATTTACTAAAAAAACACCTTTCTTTTCCAGTTTGCACCCATGTTTATTTATAACTACAAAGAAGATTCCAATTTCTTTTCTCTGCCCACTGCAGCCAACTTTAGCTTGCATTGCAGAATTCCCATAATCTTTATTCCCTTACACCTGTAACTGGCTCACTTCCTCTCTCACAGAACTATGCACAAATCTGAAGATCAAATTAAATTCAGCTCATTGTGTGAGATATGGCATCCCTGGCATGCCTTTTGTGAAAATGTAAGTTGGAGGTCCTATTACATAAAGCTATCTGTTATATCAGATTTGGAATGCTGAGCTCATTAGAAGGTTTACAAAGGTTCCCAGTGAGATATGTCGAAATCTAGCGGAGGGTCATGATATGTTTCTCTTTTGCCATTCATTTTGCAAAAACTTGCACTGCCAGGACCTGCTGCATTTTAAATGTTTGTACAACTGATATAGGAAGAGGAAGGAATCTGAAATAGCATTTGTAAAAAATCTTAAAATATATAGCTGCAAGTGCGATTTTTTGACTTTTTTGGCCTTTTTTCTAAATGAAGCTAAAGAAGAATTGTGATAGTGAAGGTGCCACCCAAATATTTCTATATATTGGTGTAATGTGTGTAATATTAGCATAGTATCTTTATAGAGTGCTTAACTAAACCTAGGTAAGCGTCTGCCATACAAATCCTTGATAGATCTTAAAGGTAGATCATATTGATGAACAATGACTGTTCTGGTAAAGAACTGAAAAATAGTTGCCCTTTGGGTTTTAATGCACCTCCGTGACATGATAAAGAAAGGGGAGCCACAGTCCTAAGAAATGCAATTACAATGGGCATGGAAAGATCTCTGGCATTAATTAGGGTATTCCCTAGCAGAGCTATGGTTGATGCTGTAAGAACTCCTATGGGGATGCTCCTATACAGCTGAAGAAAGCCTACATTAGCTCTCAGATGGTCAGACACACTGGTGTCCCTGTCATCTGCCAGACAATCTCAGCATTTCCCTTATGCTTTTAGTGCAGTTACTCACCGCAACTAAAATAATCAGAATACTTCTTCTAGCACGGTCCCCATTGTTACCTCTTTGCTCTGACCTGCACATTTGGGAAATAAAATAAGTGATCCAAGTAGTCAATGAAAACAGGCTTAGAAAACACTATATAGTCTGCATATGAATGATTGACAATGCCACAGTATTTGCAAAGTGGAATGTTCACCTAACCTGTTTCTTATGCTTATTTGTTGCAAGGAGCACCACTAAAATGGTTTGCCCTTGAAACTGCAATACAATAATACCTTATATTTTCTACTTCATTGCTTCTTCTATCCATACTAAACTATTTGCCTCTGAAAAGAAAATATTTTAGCCATTGTCCTACTGTACTTTTTATCTTGATCTATCCAAGGCCACAAACATGCACAACTCAATTACACAACAAATCAGCAGATTCTAAATTCCAACATTCAAACTTATTCATGACCAAAAGCGTTGTAGTAAAGGTTTTTGTTTCTATATCTTTATTCAGTAAGATCTTCATTAGATTTGACATTATTTAATCCTAAAATACATGGCTGATTGGCACTCCTAAAGCCAAATGAGAAAATATATTTTCTTCTGCTGTTAAGTATCTGATTGTTGCCATTTAGGTAACAGGAGACACAAGAGAAACAAGGGAAGTTATCTCTGGAATAGCTCCATTCTGCCATTTTAAATTATATCTATCAGCCTGAGGCAGGGGATGCAGTCTCCCGACACTCCATGAAGTGTTGGATGTGAAGACTCTTCAGCAAAGTGATGATTGGAGTCGGCGCCCTTTCGAAAGTATTACAGCATTACTTTAAATTGACTCTATCAAGTTTTTTGGGCTTTTTTTAAAGTCAGTTCTTCAATAGAAAAAGAATTATACTCACCTCCCTGGTGGCCGGCTTCTCCAACCTCCCCTCTGGTCCAAGGCTGTAGTCTCCATCACTCTTTTTAACATTCCAAATTTTCAATCTAAACTCCCACTCCTACATCACTTCTGTGTACTGTAGTGACATAAGGATCAGAGGAATGAACTACAGCACGTGGCAGGGGACATATACAGAGGGAACAGAGGGAGGCTATGAGACATGGCCTGCTAAAGAGGTAAGTGAAATACTTATTCTGTTGCAATTTTTTTAAAACTTGACAAGTATCATTAAATCTAGAAAGTTTATGTGACTAAGTAGTCCTTTGGAATCTGATTTACTAAGATCCGAAGTTTAGTCAACATACTGTTGATCCCACTAATAAATGACCACAACCAGATTTATCAAAAAGCTTCCTGATATAAACCACATGTGTGACCACATCCCCAACAAATTGCGCATCATTAGATATTCCCAGTACTAAACCTACATTCTCTTACCTTCTAAAAAAGTGCTGAAACTGGACTGAAACCTTTTTTTCTATAAAATAACAATGTGCTAACCTGTGTTCTCTGTTTGTTTGAAAATCCAAATTCAAAAAGTAATTAACTTTTCATGCATTTACTATTTCAGATTATTCTGACGAAGATGTGATGACGAAACACGTTAGAGCGTGACCACGCAGCTTTCTGATCTGTCAGCAGCTCATGGTCTACCTGGGTGTCGCTGCAATAAAGGGATTCTTAGGAGCAGTGAGAGTGAATGCGCTAGCTGAGCAGTTTACAGTGTGATTAATGCTTTAAGTTTTTGTACTTTTGTAAGTGTTATTTTTAAAAGGGGGTTGCATACTGGAATACATTTTATGACAGGATTATGCTATGAGTCTGTTTTCTTTATGACTTATGAGATATTGTGTGTGGAGGAAGACCCTGCATGCGATAAGGTGCTTAGTGACACAGACCTACTGTTATGGGAGATCAGTATGTGGAGAAAGTTTCTACATATAAAGACATTTTTTGATACAGGCGTACTGTTATCGGAGATCTGGTGAGTGTAACATCCAAAGGGAGAGGATTTCACGAGTTGTGGTGATGGAACTTATAGACTCAATCACTTCTATTATCCTCTGAGATCTGTATGAACCACTCTGTTCACTGGGTGTTATACATCTTGAACTGTTTAAAGGCACGTGGTGTGCAATACACCTAAGAGGCGCTGCTAATGCTACAAGGACTGAATATGATTTGAGGCATATGTTTGAGAATGTTTGTTATTGTTTATAGCAGCCTTTTTCAATCAGGGTGCCCAGGCACCCTGGTGTGCCTTGAGGTTATTTCAGGGGTGCCTTGGCAAAATGCTTAAAAATTGCCCAAAAATGTAAATAAGCCAGCTAGTGGATAAAGCCTGCCTTTTAGTTACACAAAGCCATGGATTTTATTGTGCACCATTTCAACTTTCCAGCTACTGGCGTCCTAACAACTAGTGATGTCATCAGTATTGATAAGAAGGGTGTTGATCGCCTGCACTGTATGCTTGTCTGACCCTTCCCTGCGCCTCTCCATCAACACTGGGGTCACATTAGCTGAGTGATGGAGAGGAGAAACACTGGAATACTAGTGTGCAAAAGTGCATTTGCTTTGGAAGAATAAATCACTTCTAATTTTTGGGTGTTCTACATGTGTCAATGTTTACGCATTATATAAAACTATTAGAATAGTTTTTTACATGAAAATGGGGTGTCTTGAAACTGTTCATAATTTTAAAGGGTGCCTTGAGATTGGCCATAATTTTAAAGGGTGCCTTGAGATTTGCCATAATTTTAAAGGGTGCCTTGAGATTGGCCATAATTTTAAAGGGTGCCTTGACAGAAAAAAGGTTGAGAAACCCTGGTTTATAGCAGCAGCTAATTGTGCAGTGAACCTTTTTTTAACCAACAGCTTGAATTCACATGAGCACTGGGATTAGTGATATATTCGCTTTTATTGTGTTGTGAGCATTTTATATTATTACCATGATTATTAATAAAATGTTAAAAAACAAGACATTGCATGTTGGATATGCGAGAAGGGAAAGATTTACTTTCCATTTTTACTGCTTTATACTGTAACATTTTTACATTGTCCTTAAAAAAATGCTTTTAAACACAATCTTTTATTTTTTCGGAACTGATCTCTGATTTAGGCACTGTTCAAGACCTGAATAGCTGTTTTGGGAAGCGATGACCTGTATGAATATCATATCCTATTCACCAGACTCATCCACAAGTAACTGTTGTATTTTAATATGAGTCGAGAAAGGGCTCCATACAGCCTTTAACGTTAACCAACTAGGTACATTATGTCTGTCACAAATTACTGCCTATATATTTCCATCAAGCACTGGAAAAAGAAAGCAGAGAACAAAAAATGGGTTGCCTAGGAAGAATGAACACATAACCTTATCATTAGAACAATCTTATAAAAGAACCCGTGGCTCTCCATACACCAAGGAAATACAAGAATGCGGATGCTCCACCAGCCTTGCATAACAAGCCACAGGTTGTATATATCTTCCCTATAGGATTGAATAGTCTGTACCCAGTCTATTACATCTGTAGGGGATTTCAATAAGATACCTCCTGCTGCAGAATAAAGAGGGGGGCAGGCACTAGAAATATTTGCACTGGATTCTTGAAGAGATGCAAAAGTTCACCAGCATCCTTCATAATCAAAGTATCAGTTTTGTGATGCACTGAACCCTTATGCCATGTAAAACTATTATCATTGATAACATTTGGAAAATTATCTAGCAGATTATTGCATTTATGCAGAAAACAAAGTTTCTAATGTGATGACACCATCCACAAAGTCATACTTTTTTGCTAATGGAAGTTAAATTTTACTACATCCAGACACATGAGGGGGTTGATTTGCCAAAGGCAAAACTACTATTCATTCTGTAAGAGAATTTGTATTTGGCAAGGAGATTTTCCCTTAGTCTAATTAATTATTATTATTATAAAACAGGGTTTATGTAGCGCCAACAGTTTGCGCAGCGCTTTACAATATGAGGGAAGACAATACGGTTACAATACAATTCAATACAGGAGGAATTAGAGGGCCTTGCTCGTTAGAGCTTACAATCTAGAAATGTGTGGAAGCTCTGTTGACCTCCATCCTCCAATCAGGTGCAAGCAAAATACTGTTTGCATATGATTCGGTAATTTTTTTCTAAAATGAATTTTCACCACACTAACTAAACTAAAGGAAAATTCCTTTGCAAAGTGCAAGATCCCATGTTAAGTGAACAACCTATTTTCCTTTGGTAAATCAACCCCAACTAGTATAATTCTAGTAAGACACGCATGCTTAATAGGCAATTTACTATTTGGAATAAGTCTTATCCATGTCTTGTAAAAAACATTCTACTTTGTTATATGAAGGGGACATGTAATTGTATTTACTTGCCCAGTGCCTTACATCTGTTTGTAAACTGCCTCAGAGCTCTTACCTCATTAAAAAAAAATTACAATGACCTGAATAGAAGCCTCCAAAAACAAATTACTGATGGGAACTAGTCCTCCTAAATGTCTCATGGGTGTTTATGGCAAAAACTGGGATTGATTTACTAAACACAAATAGGCTGTTCAATTTGCAAGGAAAGTTGCACTTTGCAGGGGAATTTGCCACAGAGCTTATTAAATGATGAGAAGCTTTGCTGACTTCCATCATCCAATCATGTGCAAGCAAAAATGCTTTCCTTTCTATTTTCCTTCCTCATGCTTGGATTCTTTGCAGTGAAACTTCTCCACATTCACTAAACTCTGGGGAAAATTCTCTCTGCAAAGTGTAACTTTTCTTGCAAAGTGAATGGCCCATTTGACTTCAACCCCAATACAGGCGGTCCCCGGGTTACAAACATCCGACTTACAAAGCAATTCCTACTTACAAACTGAGGGAGACAACAGGAAGTAAAAGGAAATCTACCCCTAGGAAGGGAAATTCACACTTGTAAGAGTTATCATAGAAAAAAGATGTATCTACTGAAGCTTCATCGCCCATTCTTGTTTCCACAACAACCCAAAATTTTCAAAATTCAATTGTCACAGGGAAAAAAAGTGAGGCTGAATCTTCTGGACAAGGGTACAGACAGCAAAACAAATGTTACAGGGGTGTTAATCCATCCCTATGCTATCCATAAAAACGTAAAGATTATTTTTTTGGATGCAATTACACTTAAAAAATGTACCTGTTCCGACTTACGTACAAATTCAACTTAAGAACAAACCTATCTTGTTTGTAACCCGGGGACTGCCTGTATATAAAATGGGATACTAGAATTTTAAGCAATACCTCCAATGATGCATTTATTGTATATTAGCTAGAAGCTTTTTCAGAATTTTTCATGAAGTGCATTGTAATAAAAAAAAAGAAAAAAAATCAATTGTAAAGATTTTTTGTTTTTTTTTAAACACATAAAAAACTTTCCTATTTCTTCACCACTGCAAAAACAAACAAAAAAATTATCCAAATGATTGAAAACGCTACGTTCTAGTATATTTTCAGTAAGCACAGCTAATATCACAGCAATATTAAATTTATCTTTCAAGCAATATGTCTAATATCAAGCACTAATTCTATAAATGTGGAGCAGTGACTGCCTGAGGACATGGAAAACACACTGCAGTGCCAGATTAAAGTGACTGACATTTATAAAAATACCAAAGTTAGCTACAGTGATACATTTGCCAGTTGTTGGTGCAAGATATCAGGCACAGAATTCACTTTAAGCATATAAAGAATCACTTGATATCTCAGCAGATGCAAGGCTGAGAAGGAAAAGCAGCTGAAAAAGCAGAGCATATTATGTATTCTCTGTCACACAATAGTTGTGTGCTACAAAGAAATAACAGAAACTAACTGAACTCACTGTGTTTTTGTTGTGTAAAATTCCATCATAGCTGCCCCGGCGTGCTTTGTTCCTGGGGTGTGGAGAAGACATGGTAAAAATGATCCAAGTTTGGAAAAAGAGCTTGCTTTACAAACGCATGCCTAAGCAGACTCTGAACAGCTGAGCTCTGGTCTGGACTAACCATTACATTCATATATACACAGAAAGGAGGAGCTCGGCTCCGGATTGACAGCCAGTGCAACTATGCAGCTGAGAGAAGTGTGATGCACAACATTTTTTGCTTGAATTTTTTTGTGATTGTAAAAACAACTTTGAAAATTATTACTAATAAAAAATGCGGTGTCTCAACAAGATATAATGTTTGAGTTATTCTAAAATAAAATCTAACAAGATCTGAATTCCTTCTGGATTCCACAATGTATAGCAAACAAAATTTATGAAGTTATATAAAAATTTTTTGATAGTCTAAAACTGAATAAAACCTGTTAAACAGCCAAAACCCCAAAAAATGTTTTTAGAAAAGCAGCATCTGTCCAAATGTTACTTTACAAAGCGTTGGTAAATCAATCTCTATGTATTCCATTTATTCTGGTTCTGTTGAATGCTTTTATAGAACATTCAGACCATCATTTTATACTTATCTAAATGTAATAAATTATTTTACGGACAAAAACAAAAGCAGATAAGCGCCTCCACATGCAGTAAGACCCACAAAAGGGTAAAAAACAGGCACATCAATAAATGTAGGAACAATAGCTGGAGCGGGCCGCGGGAGCTTCTGGTACCACCAGGTGGAATGTGACAGAAGTCCTCGTGTGGAGGAGAAAGCCAGCCGAAGTCCTTCCTGAAGCAGGTGGAGCGCAGCATGGAACGCATCATCGTTGACTTTACATTGACTTCAGAGTAAACTGGACACCCCTGTCCTCTGCTGACAACTTCTGAGACGGGGGGGGGGGGGGGGCGGGCATAGATTAGTCTCTCTGCGGCAGCATAGAAAAGCGCAGGATCTGTCCTCCACTCTGCTGCCGACTGCTGAGACAAAGTGGGGGCAGGAACAAGGGGTTTTCCACAGTTGCAAGAGAGGTGTGAGGGCCAGATAAAATGGCCTGGAGGGCTGGATTTGGCCCGTGGGCCTTGTGTTTGACACGTGTGTTAAAATAAAACAAATTTTAATCCTTCATACTGTTAACAATAATCAACAAATGTTCATGTCCCACAAAATATGTACCATCAGCTTCAAGATGATTGCATTAATTCGGCATACCTTTGTGTACCGAGTCCTCAAGCTCTTAGGCCCCCCTTCAAATTATGCATTGCATTATTTGTACCTGTGTTAGGGCATCCCATTTATTTTGAATGGACTGGCAGCACACCTTAACGCAGTGTTTCTCAACTTTTTCTTACAAGGCACCCTTTAAAATTATGGCCAATCTCAAGGCACCCTTTAAAATTATGGCCAATCTCAAGGCACCCTTTAACATTATGGCCAATCTCAAGGCACCCTATTTTAAAATGTAAAAAACTATGCTAATAGTTTTACATAAGGTGGCAGCCTTGACACATGTAGAACACCCAACATTAGAGGTGATTTATTCTTCCAAAGCAAATACACTTTTGCACACTGGTACTGACTAGTATTCCAGGGTTTCTCCTCTCCATCACTTCGCTAATGTGACCCCAGTGTTGATGGAGAGGGGCAGGAGAGGGTCAGACAAGCATACTGTGCAGGCAATCAACCCCCTTCTTATCAATACTGATGAAATCACTGGTTGTTAGGACGCCGGTGGCTGGAAGGTTGAAATGGTGCACAATAAAAACCCGTGGCTTTGTGTAATTAAAAGGCAAGCTTTATCCACCAACTGGCTTGTTTACATTTTGTGGGCAAATTTTAGGCATTTTGCCAAGGCATCCCTGAAGAAAGCTCTAGGCACACCAGGATGCCTGGGCACCCTGGTTGAAAAAGGCTGCCTTAACCCATGAAAAATCAGGCATGCACCTTTCCTTTAACACAGAGCCCTACCATGCCTGCCATGTGCATTGCTGATTGGGCCCCTAATGTACACCAAGGCTGCTAAAGATGTGAGTAGCTTTACACATTCAACCCATCAATTATCAAATAATGATTGACCAGTGATCTTTTAAATGAAATTTATGCTGAGAAAAAAACTGAGATTGCCATTGATCATCTACTTCTAAAAATGCTAGCTGTCTGTCTCTGATTTGAGCCTCTGACACTGAAAAGCATAAAATAAGTGATGTCACATAGGGGCAAAAACTCCCCTGTCCACACGCTATGCATAGTTAAATGTTCCTAATGTTTAGGTAAGAACTAGAACAGATAGGCATGTGTAACTGGTACCTTCTGCTACCTCTTTCTCGAGATAACCTGAAAATGAACCTTTACTACTAGAACCAATATGATACCCCAAGTTGTTTTTTTGCTTTGTAAAGCCTTCAGTCTTAGGTCTATGTTTTTGGAGGCAGAAGAGTGGGCTTGCTTAAAGATTAAAGCAATGAATACTAGTGGTATTCATCCCGCAGTTCTAAGAGAACATTGAGGTATAGTTGTTGGACCATGTACTGATCTTTTTAACCCCTTCACGCTGACCTACGCAAATATGGGGCCCCACTGCACTGGACTTTTTTTCCGTGAGGCCACATTTTTGCCTATCTTCCTTTGTACTGGAAGCATGCCACATATCTTGCTCCCAGCCAAGAGACCGTGGTCTCACCAAGAGCCCCGGCCCTATTTCAACAATTGTGACACGGAATGTCTAATTCCGGGTCACCTGATTGCCATGATAACCTCTGATTGTCTTAAAAACAAAGGTATAATCCACCTGGATGCACAAAGTAGTTGTGATGATATGCACGATTTTACTGACAAATTTTAAAGTTGCAAAATTGGGCTTAGCTCTTACAGGAGTTGTCTATGAAGATTTGTAGATTGCTAATATTTTACCTATCTGCAGGGATGAAGCTGGTAAATACAGGTCAGTGAGTTTAACATTTATAGAATCCCTCCCACGAAGAAGGATCAATGATCATTTCCAAACACACTTATTGTTGGGTCCAACGTAGCATGGCTTTACTGTGGGAAGATCATATCAGACAATATCACAAATGTTTTGGACCAGGGTGGTGCTGTGGAAATTGTGTATCTTGATAGTTCCATAAAGTGATTTTATAGAAAAAAAAATTGTAGAAGCTAGGACTTAACCCTTTGGTCGCTGAGACCCGGTTCACACTGATGCGAGTGCCGGGTTCGCATGTAATGTCGGAGCGCACTGCTCCGACATTACATGCGATCAGCTGTGCGGTGCGAGTTTAGCCATACAGTTTGTATGGCTAAATTCGCATCGCACCCGGTGCAAACACGCACAGGAGGCATTTTTGCAGCCGCATCAGGATCGGATCGCACAGCGGTTCACACTTGTGCGATCCCATCCTGTGCGAACTGCACGATCGCACTGCGATATGCGATCAAACTGGGGGTGTCGTTAAGATTACATTGACACCCCCAGCGGATCGCATATGGCAGTGTGAACTGCCGGGGGTGCGTGTGCGATGCGGGAAAAGGCTGCGAATTCGCAGCCTTCCCGCATCGCAATAGTGTGACCCGAGCCTAAGTGAACATGTGTTTGAGTCAAGAATTGCTATCAGAATGAGGTTGTAAATGTGGTTCATTTGGACCAAAGACCAGTCACTATTGGTGTATCAGAGAGCTCTGTACTTGGTTCTGTTCTATTTCATGTTTGTAAGTGATATACCGAAAGGTTAAATGACAAGGTATGTCTTTTTGCTGATGATACAAAGGTGTGCAATAGGGTTGATATTCTTGGGGGTGTTCATAATGAGGAACATGATTTGATATTGCTGGAAGATTGATAAAAAATGTGGAAACTGCAGTCCACTGTTTCAAAATGCAAAATAATGCAGTTAGAGAAAACAAATCCTATGATAAATTACAACATTGAAGGTACAGTGTTGGCCAGCACTACAAATAAAAAAAGATGTCAGGGTTTTGGTTTTAGATATTTGCAAAATGAGCAAACAGCATGGTATAGCAGTTTGAAAAGTGAGAAGAATTCTGGGATGTATCACTAGAGGGATCACTGGCAGGAGAAAGGAGGGCCTGATTCCAGTATTTAAATCTTCAGTTAGATCTCATTTAGAATACTATGTTCTGGAGACAAAATCAAATTATTAAAAAAGAACGAATGCAGAGTGCAACAAAAATGGTGAAAGATCTCAGTGTAAACATATAAATATAAAGTCTTGAGGAATTGATTTGAATAAGGTTCAGGAAGACAGGATTTCCAATGTAAAGCTAACATCAAGAACATGGGGACAGGACCATAAACTAGCAGGTGGAAAGGTCAAAGCCTTAGAAAGTCGATTTTAACCAAAAGAGTAGTTGATGCTTTGAATAGACTTCCAGCACAAGTAGTGAGTCAACAGTAAGTGAATCTAAACATGTTTGGGACAAACATAGATCTATAAAAAAAAAAAAAAAGTTTAAAAAAGAAAAAAAAAATTAAAAAAAAAAAGGGGCAGATTGTATGGGCCACTTTTTTTGTTTTTGCTTTCATTCTGCTGTGTTTCTATGTCAAGCATTTAAAGTTCCAGAACCTAGACCAGAACTTACTAGGATCAGTGAAAATAAAACGTTTTTCTTTCTATAACAGATACAAATCCATAAAAAAATATTTTTTTATCCAATAAATCCAATAAAAAAAATTTTATCCAATAAATTCTTCTGACATACTACACCATGAGAGGCTCTATATTTGTACCCCATTTCTGAGAGTACTGCCAGGAGTAGCGGAGCATCCCAACAGAATCCCCACCCCTAGGATCATAGGAGACCCCATTCACAGGACCCCGGGACCCCTTTAGTGACCCCCCTTACCAGAGGACAGATCAGTACCAGCAACCAGGAGATGGACCCATCCCTTGAACCCTGCAGCCATTATCTACCTATAGGCTTTACACAAGAAAGTGACAGGTGAGAGGCCAACCACACCGTTAGGAGGCCCCCTCACGGTCCATCACCCGCACTTTCTTTTTGGAGGTACCTGGTAACGCCCATCTGCACGTATACCTCGGATTAATTTATTGCCACCAGCACCCAGCATTTGGCTTATCACACAAAATCATAAGTGAAGAGACCTGCGGTTTACTTTCTTCATTCCCAAGATCCCTGCACTATGCACTTTATTTGAATTTATTTATCCACCACCACTGCCTTTATTGCATCAAGGCATATTTATGATTAATATCTTTGAAATGTGTATTTATGTATTTTCTTTATGCTAAGATCAGTTTTTTGATAATTTGTAAGTATCAGCACTTTGCACACGCATTTACCAGCACCAATATCTGTACTATATAATTGTTATCTCGTATCAGCGTTCCATACGTTTACACTAGGCACTTTGGGCAATCATAGCACTAGACACTTTTTGGCCAACCAGTTCTTGCACTACCCATAGCACTTGACCTTTGCACTGCCAGATTTATTGATTATTTATCAACTTCATATTTGTATACCTTGTTTGTCTGCTTACTTATTTATAAGATGTTTTTTTTGCTTTATTTGTCTATATATTGCCTTTCTGACCTATAGAGATATTAATTTGTTGTGGTTGCTTCTGATTTGATACACCACTTACTACGCAAGAGGTAGCGCAGCACTACCCCACACCTCTCAAGAAATCAGCTGTGTCTTTATAGTATGAAGACTTTTTACAAAGATGTATTAACAACTTTTTAAAAAAAATAATTAAGCTTAATAGATTATATATTTTCCTTTTGCTAGGGCAACATTGCTGTTTTAATCAATTTAATGTGTTTCTGAACAATAGAGTTCCTAGTTTGCATTTTTATTTGGAATACTCCACTGAAAAGTCCTATTTTTGGACAAATTGACTATATTGTCTGATGGTTTCTTATTTAGTTATATTTATCTTAAACCTTAAATCTTAAAATGGATTTTAATCAGATTTTGCATTTTTCCAGTTTCCATCCTGCTTCTCTTTTTAAATCCACACTGTCAACTTTTGGTTTAAGAAAATACTGAGAAATGGTGGATAGGTAGTTACATGAAATGGAATTAAACAAAAGGGGCTTGCTTATGCATGAATTTATAACTGAAAGGGTTATACTGAGTGACAAATTGATCTTTGGGAAAAAGTCTTGTAGAAATAAATTACCACATGTCTCAGTTCAACTCTTACTCCCATAGAATAGTTCTATTATCAAAAAGCACTGGAATTTGGGCGCATGTGCGGAGGCGGCTGAGGGGATAATGTCTGGCTGAAGCTCCGCTCCTGACAGGAAGATAACCACATTAAACAGAGGACTACTGATTGCAAAATTCAACTCAATTTGCCCTAAAAGGTAGCTAAAACAATCAGGAATACGGCAGTATGGTTTTAGTTGGGAACCGGCACAAAATTAAAACGAAATCCCTTAAAGAGACACTGCCCCGTTCTCCTGTTAAAATGGCAGCGGCTTTAGCTAACACCTCAGCTGCTACAGGTGTGCCTGTACGCCCTGTGAGGCCTGCCCAGTGTTCCATTTCTCCTCAGATTTCTGGGTCACTCGCTCTTCAGTTTAACCACAATTTATCCTCACAGGGAAATGTAGCTATTGTGACAGAATCTTCAGCACTGTTACAACACATGGAAAAAATGTTTCAAAAACTATTATCCGAAACGTCCGACCACATCACAAATAGCCTCACTAAGGAAATTAGAGATTTGGGCTTTAGGATTTCTGACCTTGAAACCAGAATGGATGACTTCTTTAAGCCCACATTTTTGGTTACATTTTTGGGATTTTTTTCAAGCTATTTGTTATACCCCAGGTCAATAAACCCCATGCCACACCATCCTTTCTCCAATTTTACTAATATTTTTTGTATAGGCCCTTAGACCCCCGTTAACCTGTTAAGCCCTCATATAGATCCTGAGTTAATATATCAAGGTCTATGGGCATAGTTTGCTTTGCCCTCATAGCTTATCATTGGTATTGTTTATCACGGTTCGGTTATCTGTCTCTGCCAGGGTTGCTCCGTGTGCTCCCACCAGTTACCCTCAGGAGTTTGCGTTTTATACGGAACTCCTGACGTTGGCCTCCTTTCCTTTAGTGGGGGACCATTGTTCTATTATTCATTGTTCTCTTACATCTTATTTTCTTCTTTTTTCTTTGTAAATTTATATATGTCTTTATTTTACTATATGCTTTTATTATCACTTTTTGTTCTTTTCTCTTTTCTGCTCTTTCTTTTTTTCCTCCCTTCTCTTTTGCTCTTATCTTTGACCTTGGGAATAAAACTTTTACCTTTTGGACTTGTTATAAATGTACATTTTAATGTCATAATGTTTACTAATACAAAATGGCTCCACTGACCATTTTATCCCTGAATGTTCAGGGATTAAATAATCCCCATAAAAAGTACCAAAGCTTTCCGTACCTTTGCCTCCTTGAAATCCAATATTCTGTGCCTTCAGGAAACCCTCTTCTCAATCTATTCTACTCCCAAGTTTTTCAACTCTAAATTTCCACAGGTTTACACAGCCTCTGCAGATACTAAACAGCGCGGAGTTCTTATAGCCTTTCGCCGCAATACACCTTTTTCAGTCCTTAAAGAGATAAAAGATCCTGAAGGTCATTACCTGATCTTAACTGGGCACCTTCTAGACAATGCTGTCACCATTGTCTTTTATTATGCTCCTAATAAGAACCATTTACCTTTCCTATCACACCTTTTACAAATAATAGACTCCCATAAAATAGGTACACTTCCGTTGGCTGGCGACTCGAACCAGGTCATTTCACCTTTTCTATATAAGGCACCACCTGCTCCTTCATCCCCTTCGAGAAGACTATCTTTGTACAGTTTACTTTCTCAATATAGCCTTGCTGAATTTTGGAGAGAATCCAATCCAACTAAAAAGAATTTCACACATTTTTCTCATCCCACCAACTCCTTTTCACGTATTGATCATATTTTCCTTTCCATTGGTATGCTCCCAGAACTTCTCTCTTCTTACATTATCCCCATCCCTTGGTCTGATCATAGTGTGGTTTGCACCACTCTTGCTTCTGCCATCCCTAAAGCTCATGACCCTACTTGGTATTTGAATGACATATTACTTAAGAATCCGACTCACCGATCCGAAATAGCTAATGCCTTGTCAGACTACTTAACTCATAATTCCTTACCTGAAACCCCACCCTTAACCCTATGGGAAGCACATAAACGGGTACTTTAATGGTATTTGTATGCGACAGATGTTGCGTTTGAAAAAAAAAAAACGTAAAACCCTTAGCGATAAATTGGAATCTACTTTTAACAAATGCTATCTTGCTTTCCAATGTGACCCCACACCTGCCTGGAAACATGATCTGGATAACGCTAGGCTTGAATTTGATTTATTTCTGACTGAAACGGCTGACAAACAATGCGTAGAGCTAGACACTACTTCTATCTAATAAGCCCGATACCCTTTTGGCACACATGCTAAAAATAGCTCACAATCCCTCTAAACATATCAAATTTAAGATTGCTGACAATTCCTATTCTAGCAATCCTGTTAAAATTCTAGCTAACTTTAGATCTCATCTTGCTGCCCTTCATAACTCCAGAGGTTCTATCGACCTTGACCGAGCTAATTCCTTTTTCTCTGACCTAAATCTTCCTACCATCCCTTCTCCACAACTAGATTTTTTAGATTCTCCCATTTCACAAGATGAAATATTAGCAGCTATCAAATCATTGAAACCTAATAAAAGACAAAGTCCAGATGGGTTTTCTACATTATATTACCAAACGTTTTCCTCTACTTTGACTCCTCTTTTGGCTAATGCTTTCAATTCCCTTCTATATGGTGCATCCTTTAGAGGGGAATCCCTCACAGCCTCCATATGCACGATACCTAAATCTCATACTGATGACACTACTTGGTCTAACTACCGTCCTATATCCCTCTTAAATTTGGATATTAAAATCTTGGCAAAGATTCTAGCCTTAAGATTAAATAGTATTATCGGAAAACGTATTCACAGAAACCAAGTAGGTTTTATTCTTTGCCGTCAAGCAGGTGATAATATTCATCGGGCGTTACTACTTTCCCACATTGCTAGAAAGAGACACATCCCCACTTGTTTCCTATCTTTAGACATGAAAAAAGCTTTTGACTCGGTCTCCTGGTCATACATGGATTTTGCCCTATGTAAATGGGGTTTTGGCCCTCATTTTTTAACATGGGTGACCACCTTGTACAATGAACCTAGAGCATGCATAAAATACGCTGGATACAAATCTGAACTTTTTCCTGTAAAAAAGGGGTACACGACAAGGTTTTCTCTTGTCGCCCCTACTTTATGCCCTATTAATTGAACCACTCACCCAACACTAAGACTAAATCATTCTCTCAAAGGGATCGAATTGGGGGGCCACCACCACAAACTATGTTTGTTTGCGGATGATGTTCTTCCATTTCTCTCTTCCCCTCATATCTCTGCACCCAACCTGATTCATACTTTGCACGAATTTAGTAATATTTCAGGCCTACGCGTGAACCTTCATAAGTCTACAGCATTGAATATTTCCTTATCGACAGAAGAACTCCACTTGACCCAGTCCGCATTACCCTTTTCCTGGTCCTCACACCACTTTCCTTATCTTGGAATCAAATTTACAGCTGACATATCTAGGTTGTTCTCGGCCAACTACCCCCCCTTGCTGAAAAAGATTAATGATCTCTTCCCCTCTCCTGGTTTGGAAGGTGTCAGGAACACTTCCTGTGCACACTGAAGTGCTGTCATGAATCTGCCACCTAAGGGTTAACCTAGTGCAGACTAATTTCATTAATTGGCAACAGGCTGCCTTATTTAAGCACCTCAGCAGCACTGTGTCTTTGCTGTCTGATCTGCAGCTTCTCCTGTGTTCCTGAACCTGAGACCTGTTGTATCCAGTTTGTTTCCTGTTTGACCTCCTGGCTTGTCCCTCACCTCGCTTGTCTGCTGCCCGCCCTGACCTCGGCTTGTTTGTGACCACTCTTCTGCCTTATCCTGGTCTGTTTATCTGCCACCGGATCCGGGCCTGTTCACCCCCTGGCAGGGCAACCCTGAGGACCGCGCCCTGGTGCAATACACACAGCAAAATCCATCCTCACCATCAGACACTTAGATTCCGCACCTTGGGTTAGCCTGAGTCTACTGCCTGGGTGACTCGTCTGTGCTCCATCCCTCGGTGAGCTAGAGGCTACCCTCCAGAGTCCTCACAGGATTGTAGTTATTAAAATGTCGATACTTCCTAAATTTCTGTATCTATTCAGAGTCCTTCCGATACCGATACCAGCTAATTTTCTACGTATTTTACAATGGAAAACTTTGAATTTCACTTGGGGTGGGACTAGACCAAGGATTGCTAGTAAGACTTCATTCCTTCCAAAAATTCTAGGTGGTTTAGGGTTCCCTAACTTTAAGACCTACTATATACAATAGCTGCTCAGATTGCACCGGTCACCAAATACCACGCAACACAGGAAATACCATTGTGGGTTGCTATTGAATCTACTGAAATTGATCCTCTCTCGATCTCCAATTTTATATGGCTAAAACCCAAATCTCTATAAAAGTGCTGCGCCAGAAATACTTAATCAATATATAAACAGGTGATATTGATGGTGTAATAAATATCAAAAGAGTCTAAAATAAAGTCCATAAGTGTCCAAATAAAGGTGAAAAGAAGAGACTACCAACAAGGTAGTAGAAAAACCAAAGGTGGTAAGAAAATCATAAACATTTCTTCACAAACACCGCTGTGCATATATCCCACCACCGGCTAGATTGGTCTCTCACCTCATCCACAGACCCATAAAGGGTCAAAGATCGCATATATCAGCTGTAGCAGCCTGGGGATTATCCTCTCCTAGCTCTCTCGGACAGCCCAACATAGATCACTCAGATGGGGATAGATGAACTCCAATCAAACTCAGAAATCAGTGTATATATAAAACAAAGGGGACATATATAGTGCTCTCCGTCTGAATACCAATGTCTTTATTAGATATAGCAAAAGGTACTCACATTTGGCGGCACTCAGCAGTGCACGCAATGCAGACAGATACACATGCAGCTGGGACAAAGGGAAAGTACAACGTCAGGTACACAGGCTCCGCCCCCTATACACATTACGTCAGAGCTAACCAATAGCCTTCGACTTCTTCAGTAGGGGTGGAGTCTGCTTGACCTGCCCTTCATTATAAAGGTGCCTCCCCTTGTAAGGGTTCATTCCGATTGGATATGACTCGTATGATCCGCCCTGCATAATTGCACAGCCTCAGGACACCGGAACCAGAGATCGGGGAACTCGATTTACAGTGTCATGCTATGCATATGCATAAATGGGCGAAAAAAGTGATCTAATGCAGCCAATCCTGTCTATAAAGGTAAATCAACTAGGAGACTGCGTACCTACGCCCGCCATTTCCCTGAGTCCTTCACAGATATGCAAATACCGATCATTGAAAACATAAACATATTTTAAAATTACAGCCTATATTTAATACATACTTAAAACTCATATCGTATCTATCTTAAAGGTACATACTAAAACAGTATATAAGATATTAAAAATATTTTAAAATTAAAAACACCTATTTGGAAAGTCTCAATGAGTCCACCTATGCCATATGTATGTAGCCACTCGACACATACACCTATAAACGCCCTGAGATATTATCATAAAAATCCATTGTTTAAAAACATGTATAAAATCAATTGATAAAAATCAGAAAATGCTACAAAATATTAAAAAATATATTTTATCATACCAATAAAAGTAGAAAAAGGTATTAAATAAATCCCGAGACAGTTAAAGGCCTAAAAATTTTTTCATCAACGATCACTGATAAAACAGTTCAAGTCAAAATCTATATTGAGTCCTCTGGGTGACAGAACCTTAGCTGAGTGCCGCCAAATGTGAGTACCTTTTGCTATATCTAATAAAGACATTGGTATTCAGACGGAGAGCACTATATATGTCCCCTTTGTTTTATATATACACCGATTTCTGAGTTTGATTGGAGTTCATCTATCCCCACCTGAGTGATCTATGTTGGGCTGTCCGAGCTAGGAGAGGATAATCCCCAGGCTGCTACAGCTGATATATGCGATCTTTGACCCTTTATGGGTCTGTGGCTGAGGTGAGAGACCAATCTAGCCGGTGGTGGGATATATGCACAGCGGTGTTTGTGAAGAAATGTTTATGATTTTCTTACCACCTTTGGTTTTTTTACTACCTTGTTGGTAGTCTCTTCTTTTCACCTTTATTTTGACACTTATGGACTTTATTTTAGACTCTTTTGATATTTATTACACCATCAATATCACCTGTTTATATATTGATTAAGTATTTCTGGCGCAGCACTTTTATAGGTATTTGCATATTATTTGTGAGGTGTTACACAATTTGTGTTTGCAGCCGGACTATTGCACTGATATTTGTATACTTATTTGCACCAGTATTAATTTGCTGTTTCAATTGTTTATATCATCTTTGGTTTTTTCACTAGTTGGTTGCGCTGATAATTTATTGATTATTAAAACCCAAATCTCGTTCACCTATTCACAACCCTATTATCAAACACACACTTTCAATCTGGGACAGAATGAAAACACTATACGGCCTCCAATCAACACATAACCCTTTGCTCTCCTTTCTTACAAACCCTTCCTTCTACCCAGCCTGGGTATCCCCATCATCTTTCCGCAACTGGGTCACATCGGGACTAACTAGACTTTGCAATTTGGTCTCTGCATCCGATTTCATATCTTTTCCAGATTTAAGTGCTTCCGTTTCTCTCCCTTCCTCTGAACTTTTTCGATTTTTACAAATTAAAAACTTTTTTTCCCCGCTTCCATCTGGAACTGGGCCTCTAAATCAGCTTTCACCATTTAAATGAGTTTGCTATGAAGAACCCCACGTTAAGGGCCTTATTTCGCAACTATACTTGCAACTTCTTATTAAACCAGAACAAAGACCCCCTGATTATGTAGTAAAATGGTTATCTGATCTGGGTCACCCTTTGAATAACACAGAATGGTCGGATATATGGTCTAATACAAAATCCTAAAAGATATGTAACTTTTTCGAAGATCCTTTATTTGTGGAAGGTTCCCATTACCTGTTCTCTTTCTGGGTCACAGCTTGAACCCATTAGGGGTGACCCATAGGGAGGACACAAGCACGTTATTCCTATTATTGCAACCCCATTGACTTCCACTTCATTATTATAATTATTAACTTTTCATTATCGCTCATTGACTCTCTCTATATCTTGTATACCATTCGCCCACTCTATATTTGGACTCTTATCTTCTTTACATTTTTGTTGTATCCTTTTTACACTTCTGTTGTATGTACATAACTCTAATAAAATACTTTGAATGAGAAAAAGCACTGGAATTTATCCATAGACTATCCATACATACACCTCATCTGCAAACGAAGGAACATACTGGATAGACTACTTAGATTAGACTTTTTAAAAGAAAATATTGAGAAGAGGTTCTAAGAAGATATCCCTTCCTCTCTTGTATACATTGTTCCAATTTAATTAAGGATTTTTCCCTATCCTGGTAGAAAGTTTCAAATCAGGGGCTTCTTCACTTGTCAGAGAGAGTATATTATCTATGTAGCAAAGTGCTCATGTTGATTCTATTACATGGATGAACGCACACAAAAAGGCTAAAGGAACATATAGCCAGACATAAATATTCCAAAAAATTTTGGAATTTTTGTGCCATTTAAAGTGCCTGGCAACTGGCAGATGCTTCTCTGAAAAAAAACTTCAGAGAAGCATCTGCCAGTTGCCAGGCACTTTATTGATCTAAGTCACATGGTATCTCAGCTTAAACATGTTATAAAAGAAAGTATTCCTAAAGAGAGGTGAATGGATAAATAGACTGGATACTGTCCAATGTCTGGGCCCATATACACCAGGTGGGTTGTAGTATTCTGCACTCCAAACACAAGGAAAATTGTCTTATGTTCTATCTGCTCAGTTTCTCACCACTTTGTTGCAGTGTGTGCTAAAAAAAAAAGTAGGATATGCAGTGTTTTATTTTCACTGCAGTGTATCTCAGCGCACTACAATGGGCTGCAGTAAACATACAATACATTAATGTAATGTAATTTTAGCGACATTGTAATAAAGTAAAAAAAAAAAAAAGAAAGAAGCAAAGGCTGTAATCAGCAAATCTACGTTGTGTGCTCCACAGTGGCCGCATTACAAAGCAGCTGCTGTGCTGGTATGGACCAGCCCTAAATGTCCTAATGTAGACAACGATTTGTACCTTTTTGGGGGGGTTTCTGCTGCTTTATGTTGCAACATTTTATCATTCTAAGTTTATTTTTTAGGCTAACATTTGTTTTACTGATATTATTCCCTATCCTAGATGCTATTAGAATTTGATTATGATGTTACTGTATCTTTCACTTGTGAATTCATTGGGTTTTGATGCAGATTGGAGCTCATTGGTCACTTTTTGTTCATGTCATTTCTGGTGCATACATATTTAATTAGTTATTATTATTTTGTTAGTCATAGAGTTTCTTGTGGAAGGGCATCTGCCATAAACTTAGTACTGCATGTTTTAACCACTTGCCGACCGCCGCACGACTATCTACGTCGGCGGTCAGCCCCTCACAGGCAAAGTGACGTAGGGCTACGTCACTAGCTTGTGAGGGTCTAGGGAGCGAGCGCGCGCTCCCGCGTGGTCACGGACCCCCCCGCGCGTGTGACCAGCGGACCCAATGTCCGCCGGCCACTCTGCGATCGGCGGGGGAGAGGGAGAAAGTCAGGCAGCTTGTGTTAACAAGCTGCCTGTCATTCTCCCCTCTGTATGAGAGATGATCATATGGATCTATGTAGATCCGTTGATCACTCTGCATACAGTTGAAGCCACAGCCAATCACAGTAAGAATCACGCCCCTAGGGACACACACAGCCCCTCCCTCTCAAATAAAGTTAACCCCTTCACTACCAGTGTATTTTTACAGTAACAGTGCATATGTATAGCACTGATTACTGTAGAAATGTCACTGGTAACCCCAAAAGTGTCAAAAATGTCAGTCAAGGGTCTGATCTGTCCGCCGCAATGTCGCAGTACCGCAAAAAAAAAAAAATCGCAGATCGCCGCCATTACGCGTTAAAAAAAAAAAACAACAAAAATGACAAAAATCTTTCCCTTTGTTAGTAAACGCAATAACTTTTGTGCAAACCAATCAAAATACGCTTTTTGCAATTTTTTTTACCAAACATAGGTAGCATAAAACAAATTGGCCGAAAATGTTAAAAAATTTCGATTTTTACATTTTTTTGGGGGGAATTTCATATATAAAAAAGGGAAAAATATTGCTATTTTTGCAAAATTTACGCTCTTTTTTTGTTTATAGCGCGTGATCAAAAAATCGCACAGGTGATCAAATACCGCCAAAAGAAAGCTGTGTTTGTGGGAAAAAAAGGACGCCAAATTCGTTTAGGTACAGCGTCGCACGACCGCGCAATTGTCCGTTAAAGTCACGCAGTGCCGAATCGCAAAATACCCCCTGGTCGTTTAGCAGCCAAATCCTCCGGGGCTTAAGTGGTTAATATACTGTATATGCTACGCGAACAACTCACTTTAGTACTGCAAGCCCATACTAAACCCATATATATATATATATATATATATATATATATATATATATATATATATATATATATTATAAATATATTGTTTTTCTAATAGTTTGTGTGCTACAATAAACCATGTTCTTTGAGGGGGCAACCTTCCTTAACCCTCCTTTTGTGAGGTTCAAAAAAAGACCACAAAACCTGTCCCCACCATGAAAAGTTCAATGCATTGTGCTTGACCAAAAGTTTCCAGTTCTGCTCTGATTAACCAGTTGCCGACCGCTTACATTATATTTATGGTGGCAAGCTGGCTCCTACAGGCAGAAACGTAGGACGCCGTCAGCAGGGAAGCCGATGCCTGTGTCAGGCAGCTTCGATTGCAGCCTGACACTCTTGATTATTCGTTGTAAACCCAGCCAACCGTCCTTCTCCCTGAAATGATCATAGAAATCATGTGATCCTTCTGTATAGGATCACATGTCTCTATGGTCATTTCAGAAGCCACGCCCCCCAGTTAGAATCACTCCCCTAGGCTCACATTTAACCCCTTGATCCCCCATAGTGTTAACCACTTCCCTGCCAGTGTCATTATTACAGTAACAGTGCATATTTTTAGCACTGATTACTGTAGTAATATCACTGATCACCCCAAAAGTGTCAAAAATGTCAGTCAGGGGTCCGATCTGTCCACCGCAATGTCGCACTCCTGCAAAAAATTTCAGATTGCCGCCATTATTAGTAAAAAAATAAAAAAAAATAAAAATTATATAAATCTTTCCTGTAGTTAGTAGACATGATGACTTTTGCGCAAACCAATCAAAATACGCTTATTGCGATTTTGTTTTACCAAAAATATGTAGCAGAAAACAAATTGGCCTAAAATGTTAAAAAAATTATATTTTTAATTTTTTGAGAATGTCATATAGCAGAATGTGAAATATATTGTTTTTTTTTTTTTTTTCAAAATTGTCGCTCTATTTTTTTGTTTATAGCGCAAAAATTAGAAATCGCATGGGTGATAAAATACCACCAAAAGAAATCTCTATTTCTGGGGAAAAAAAGGACGTAAATTTAGTTTGGGTATAGCATCACACGCAATTGTCCATTAAAGTAACACAGTGCCGAATCGCAAAATAGGACCTGGTCATTGAGGGGACAAATCCTTCCGGTCTTAAAGTGGCTAAGGATTGAACTGAATTGTAGGACAAGTGATATGTGGAAGACAAAAATGCTACTAGTTCAATCACAGAACACACTGGGGGAAATTTACTTAACCACTTCTGGACTGGAAGGATTTGCCCCCTTAATGACCAGGCCATTTTTTGCGATTCGGCACTGCGTTACTTTAACAGGCAATTGCGCAGTTGTGCGATGCTGTACCTAAACAAAATTGTGATGTTATTTTTTCCCTACAAATAGAGCTTTCTTTTGGTGGTATTTGATCACCTGTGCGATTTTTATTTTTTGCGCTATAAACAAAAAGAGCAATAATTCTGAAAAAAAAAATGTATTTTTTACATTCTGCTATATAACATTCCCAAAAAAAAATTTAAAAATCAAAGTTTTTTTATCCTTTTAGGCCAATTTGTATTCTGCTACATATTTAAAAAAATAAATAAATCGCAATAAGCGTATTTTGATTGGTTCATGCAAAAGTTATCGTGCCTACTGACTACAGGAAAGATTTATGTCATTTTTATTTATTTTATTTTTTTACTAGTAATGGCGGTGATCTGCGATTTTTAGCAGGACTGCGACATTGCGGTGGACAGATCAGACCCCTAACTGACATTTTTGACACTTTTGGGGGGGATCAGTGACATTAGTACAGTAATCAATGTTACTGTAATAATGACACTGGCAGGGAAGAGGTTAACCTAAGGGTAATCAAAGGGTTAATTGTGAGCCTAGGGGAGTGTTTTCTAACTGTGGGGGGAGGGACTTCTGAAGTGATCATAGTCTTGTGTTACTATATAGAAGGATCACAGTCGCTCTGTGGTCATTTCAGAGAGAACATCGGTAAGCTGTGTTTACAACAGCTGACCATCCTTCTCTCCCGCGAGCGATCGCGGGTGCCTGGCTGCAATCGGTGCAGCCGTTCCCATGCATCGGCATCCCCCCTGCCCAGGACCACTCCCACGAGCCGACATACCCCTACATCAGTTCATGCAGCTGAGCCAGCCTTCCACAGTAAATCTGCAGCAGGTGGTCGGCAAGCGGTTAACCACTTAAGGACCAGAGGATTTGGCTGCTCAATGACCAGGTCCTATTTTGTGATTCGGAACTGCATTAATTTAATGGACAATTGCGCGGTTGTGCAACGCTCTACCCAAACGAAATTGACGTCCTTTTTTCCCCACAAATAGAGCTTTCTTTTGGTGGTATTTTATCACCTGTGCGATTTTTTTTTTTTTGCGCTATAAACAAAAAAAGAACGACAATTTTGAAAAAATTACAATATTTTTTACATTCTTTTATATAAATATTCTAAAAAAAAAAAAAGGTAAAAATCAAAATTTTTTAACATTTAAGGCCAACTTGTTTTCTGCTACATATTTCTGGTAAAACAATTGCAATAAGCGTACAGGGGACCTGTGACGCGGGACGTCACTACTGAGTGAAGCAGCGGTCATCTCGTGGCGGTCAAACATTTCTGGCAGAGAAGCTCTTTTTACTCTTATTACCTGTAAGCAGTTATTTGGCATAAGAAAATAAATGGTGGTTCATTAGGTGTTGCATTATGGTTTTCTTTTTTGCTTTTTTCTGGTTTATATGAGTGATCAATCTGCCTTGTACCATCTGTTTGGAGTCGCATCTAATTGGCTTGATCCTGGAATTGCTGAGGATTTCTGGAGGAGCAGTTTGGTGGATCCTTTGAGTCTTCTTTTATTAGTGGAACGGTAAGCGGCAGTGTGATTGGGGTCACTCTCTCTCTTTCGTGGTGGTGGCATTTCAAAGAGACCAATCAATCTACCTATACCTGGACTTTTTATATAGCGCTGCTTTTCAATTTTTTACTGTTTTTATGTTTTATCCAACATATGTGAAGCAGCGGTTTTATATCTAATAGACCCAAGCGCAGCTTTTTGTTTTATTTTTAATAAGCGTATTTTGATTGGTTTATTGCGTTTACTAACTACGGGAAAGAATTTGGTCATTTTTATTGTTTTTTTTTACTAGTAATGGCGGCGATCTGCAATTTTTTTTCCGGGACTGCGACATTGCGGCGGACAGATCGGACCCCTAATTAGGGCGTGGCTTGTGAAGTAATCACAGAGACATGCAATCCTATATAGCAGGATCACATAGCCTCTGTGATCACTTCAGGGAGAATGACAGATCCCGAGTGGCCGGCGGCCATCGGAGCCGTCAGTCACATGCACTGGCTCCCCAGCTAACGAGCGGGGGCGCACCGGCGGCGGCACGCGCCCCCTAGAGTTTCCTGAGCGAGCGACGTAAACATAACATCCTTTTGCCCAGGAGCGGCTGCCTGCCGCAGTAAAACTGCAGCGGGTGGTCATTATGTGGTTAAACTGGTGCACTCAGAATCTAGTGCAGCTGTGCATAGTAGCCAATAAGCTTCTAACTTCAGCTTGTTCAATTAAGCTTTGACAATAAAACTTGGAAGCAGATTGGTTTCTGTGCAGAGCTGCACCAGATTTTGCACTCTCCAGTTTTATTAAATCCCCCACTGTTTTAGATCTATTAAAGCTAAGAATTCTAAACATTTCTATAACTTTACCTATTTTAGATCTAAACATTGTAACGCTCATGATCAGTTAGTATAACTAAAGTTCCAATTTACAACATTGACATAACTATTATTTCTTGTTATTTTTGCTTTGAACACTAGCTAAAATAAGAATACTGTATGTAAAACAGAGAATTCTAGAAAACAGGGCACAGTATCAAAAATGATCGACACTTAAAGCATTACTAGATTAAAAATAGTTATTTTTTTAAATTTTGTTCAGAACAAAATAATTCAAATCCTATATCCATCCTAGCAATGCTACAGTCTACCACAATGAGTTATAATAACTTCACAAAAGGAAAAAATAGTCCACACATAATGTTATCCAGACATCAGAGAGTTTAAAGCCCCGTATACACACACAGATCGTCGTCATACAAACGTCGGCGGACGAAAGATCTGCCGATTGTACGCGTGTTAGTATGGTGCCTCCGACAGCTGTCTGCACACAATCCGCGGACAAGAGTCTCTTGCAAACATGAAAATTTTTGTCTGCAGACACCAGAACGGACGATTGTTCGCCTGTCAGTACAGAAATCAGCCGACAGACCGCAGATTTGCAAGACTGGGCATGCTCAGAAAATAAAAAACACAGGGAAAGTTAACCATTACATGACATCACTTCTGCAGTCAGCTGAAGTCTACGGACAAAATTCTTGTGCTGTCCTTGTGCTGTCTTTGCACTTTCCAACAGACACCGACATCCCGGGGAGAAAAGACGAACATTTGTATGACGACGATCTGTGTGTGTGTACGGGGCTTAACATGAAATGCTAACAAAAGCAGAATGCCATAGGGGATCCGATGCATGGATGAGATAACACACTGACTTTTTGTAAAGATGCATAGAATGTTGTTTAATCCTCTAGGAAAATCTATGATGTTATGACAGGGGTAATTTACTAAAATATATCTACATTTTTGTTTATCACCTTATACGATCACAAAGATGCATGTGCATCATAAGACAAGTTGAGCATATACTGCTTTCCCATATAAACTATATGGTACTACCTTAGAAATTGATGGTTACTTTTTTTTTTTTTTTTTCATTTCTTAACGATAGATAACATTTCAGCAAAGCATGTAATTTGTAGTAAAATCAGAATCCATACCAAGTGGCAGCAATGACTATTTGACTTTGACTTTGTGGAAGGAAATACAGTATGCTAATGCACACTAGAACCTTCAGTTTAAATTAGCTAAAAAGCATCCACAGCCTGAATAGAAAAGGCTGTTATTGCCATCATGCTGCAAAGTGGAGTGGGTAAGCACTGATCTTTTTGCAGAGCTTTGACACACTCCCTGCTGAGTCAGAGCCAGAGCTCTCCAATCAGTAGGGAGCATGAGCTTTCCTTATTGCAGATCTATATGTCTAACTCAGCAGGAGGGCCCGTTGTACCTCTACAATGAGAGCATTACACACAAAAGGCACAGGCTGGTGCTTTACTACAAGAATTAAATCGATACAGAGGACAGAGCAGTAGGACAGTATTAATCAGGGATATTAGGTCTAACCAGTGTATGCCTAACTTTTACTTTTACTGTTACTATGGGGATAGGGCATGTGTTAAATATGATTGATCTAATTTGAGGTGGTTTTAACACACACTCTTCCTGTACTTAGATTTTTTTTTTCCTTAAAAAGAGGCAGCAGGGTTCTGCAAACAAGAGGAAATTCCAATGACAGATGGTCAGTAACAAGTGAATGCTACACTTTGAATAACAAACTTAAAAAGTATCTAATAACATCACATGAAAATCAAAAAATCACCAAAGGAAATGTAAACCCCAAAATACCAGCCTTTAAAGGAAAGCCTTACCACAAAAAACGAAAAAAAAAACGTCTCAAATAGAAAAAAGAAGCCGAAAATCAGGTCCTATCAACAAAAAAAATAAAACCAATACACCCCAAAATGTTAATGAAACCCCAAAATACCACCTTCCTAAATTCAATCCCTTTTTTCTTTTTTAAGAGTTGCAGAAAAATGCTATGAGCAGGGCAGCAGCTAAAAGCGACAGCTGACCTAAAAACAACCATAAAGTAAAATTATGTTCTCCACCCCATACTCCTCCCATCTAGTTAGTTGTCATTCCAGAATTTTTCTCTTCTCTCTATTATTAAATCACAACTCCTTTCCCACTGACTCCTACCAACACTAACAGCTCTTGTTTCCCCCTGCCATCATCAGCTTCCATTTTCCCCTTAACTATCAGCTCTGGCTTCCTTCCTGTAAAATGGCCTGTACACACTATATAAGAATAGACACAATATAAAAGGATAAAGGTAAGAATAAAGGTACAATGTATGGGTAAACACAGTATGCCCAAAAACATTTCAAATCAATCATACCTTTCTTTACTACATATCACAAAACTTTACTGTTGTAGCTGTGTTGCTCTAACTGCATTATGATAGCCATTACAGTGAAAACGTATTTGATAAAGAAATATTAGATCTGTAAAAGTTAGCTACAAACAAAGCACATACTGTATAGTTCCTCCTCTCCTTTTTTCATCTGTTTAGATCTGGCCAAATAGTGACAATTTAGGACTGAATGTATTGGGGGTTAGTAAAAAGGGAGGGATCGCCGCTACTCCCAACCAGGCTAGGTGAATAAACAATAATGAGTGGCCTCAGCCTACATGTCTACACCAAACCATACGCCCTGATGCATGTCACCCCATGCATCAAGATGTATGGTTTGCTTTTGACTATGACTAAGCCCTGGTCGGAAGGGCAAAATGCATCAGGGTGTAAAGTTTGCATATGACTATGACTATGCCCTGGTGGGTGGGGTGAAATGCATCAGGGTGTATGGTTTGCATATGACTGTCACGTACCTTGTAGCAGAGCCTGACGTGCAGAGGGAGACCTCTCGTACAGCCCTGGCTCAGGCACCACTGGAGTTGCAGCAGTGGATGCGAGAGCGCAGTGAGGTAAGAGTGCCTGCGATGGTCTTCTGTTGGCAGTTGAGAAGAGTAGCTGATAAGTCACTGAACACGGCTAGATTGCTGAGCAGCAGGAAGAAGCAGGTACAGAGGTGCAGATGCACAGTGGATGCAGGACAGCGTCTCCAGGCACTGGAAGGAGCTGGATGGGCAAAGACTGGAGCAGGGTCAGACAAGCCAGTTTCAGACACAGGTAATCAAATACAGTTCAAGCAGCAGGCAGAGAATAGTCGGTGTACAGGCAGGGGTTGGCAGCAGGATATCAGGCAGGAAGCAGGTATAGCAGAGTCAAGGCAAGCCGGGGTCAGGACTGGAGATCAATGAAGTCAGACAAGCCAGGTCAATACAGGAACCAATACAAACACAGGAACAGAACTCAAGGTAAGCTGCAGATCAGACAGCTAAGACGCAGTGCTGCTGAGGTGTTTAAATAAGGCAGCCTGTTGCCAATTACTGAAATTAGTCCGCACTTAGTTAACCCTTAGGTGGCAGACCCATGACCTTGCCCCCTCCCAACAGGCAGCCTCCGGATGCCTAGCTGGTTTTTGATTTCTGGATGGGCACGGAAAAAGGCACAAACTAGCTCTCTGGCATGGACATTACATTCTGGTTCCCAAGAGTTCTCCTCCGGACCATAACCTCTCCATTTAATTAGATACTGCAATTGGTTCCTCCTCCTTCTGCAGTCTAACACTGCTTCCACCTCATATTCCTTTTCTCCATCAACCAACACTGGTTCAGGTGGGCCCACCCCGCTATTAGGAAAGGGATCTGGTGTTGCAGGTTTCAGGAGTGACACATGAAATACGGGGTGAATTTTAAACGAGTCAGGTAAGGATAGTTCATACGAAACCTCCTTCAATTTCCTCTTCACCGGGAACGGACCAATAAACTTGGGTGCAAGTTTCTTCGAAGGACACGCCAGTCTGAGGTTTGCCATAGATAGCCATGCTTGATCGCCCAACTGAAAACTTAGTTCCCCTCTTCTTTTCTTGTCAAATGCTCTCTTGTTGTCTGCCTGTGCTTTTGTTACTGCTTCTTGTAGTACTTGGTTATTGCGTTTGAGGAAGTCCACTGTGCTCTGGACAGCTGGAACTGTAGATTCTGGAATAAAATCAGGCAAAAAAGACAAATGAAAACCATAATTGGCATAAAATGGTGATTGTCCTGTAGCTGAGTGACTGGCATTATTTTAAGCAAATTCTGCTAATGGTAATAAAGACACCCAGTCGTCCTGAACGAAGGAAGTGAGACATCGAATGTAGTGTTCGAGTGTCTGGCTAGTCCTTTCTGTTTGCCCATTAGTTTGAGGGTGATAAGCTGAGGTAAGGGATAATTTAATCTTCAGGACCCCACATAAGGCCCTCCAGAAACGTGATGTGAACTGCACACCTCGATCAGACACGATGTTTGCAGGGATTCCGTGCAACCTAACAATCTCTTTAATAAATACTCGGGCTGTTTCCAAGACAGATGGTGTATTTTTTAAGGGCAGAAAATGGGCCACCTTAGATAACCGATCGACCACTACAAAGATTGCTGTGCAACCTTCAGAAGGTGGAAGTTCTACTACAAAATCCATAGAGATCATTTTCCATGGTCTGTCAGGGACAGGCAAAGGCTTGAGTAATATAAAACAAAAGCTATCAGCGCAAACTATTCAGTGATTAAAATATATCAAACAGAAAATTGCAGTGCCAAATGATATAGAATCATATAGTGCAAACATATATGTGCATAAATAGTGATATATAGACCGGCAGCATACATTAAATCGTGTCCACACCTCACAATCAAAATAATCAATATAAAGAGAGTGATGCGCCAGATAAATGTGTTAAAAATCAAAATATATCCGTGCATATGCAAACAAGGATAACGTCCATCAAACAGTCCATATAATAAATTGTGCTCCATGTCCAAAGTGTTAACAGAGAACCAATAATCCTATAGGGTATAACAGACACTTCTATGTGTAAATCCCTTCACCAGGTGAATTGGCCTCTCACCTCAGCACAGGACCCAAACGGGTCAGCATCAGCTTAAATCCAGATATGCGGGACCAAGAGATCTCTTTCCAGCCTCTCACCTCCGGAATGAGGACATATACTATGGGGATAAAGAACAAACTCTAGTGCTCTCTGCTTGCAATATAATGAGTTTTATTAATGCAGCAAAAAGGTACTCACATTTTACAGGCACTCAGCCGTGCCTGCTTGTATGGCAGTAAGGTAGATAGCGATACCCGGAAGAAGGTCAGCGTCAGGCGCGCAGGCTCCGCCCCCTATACGCGTTACGTCAGAGCGTTCAATCTCTCATTGACTTCTTCGGTAGGGGTCTTTAGAAGGTCAGCTTAATGCGCGCAGGCTCCGCCCCTATATGCGTTACGTTAGAGCGTTCAATCTCTCATTGACTTCTTCGGTAGGGGTCTTTAGAAGGTCAGCGTCAGGCACGCAGGCTCCGCCCCTATACGGAGGTGAGAGGCTGGAAAGAGATCTCTTGGTCCCGCATATCTGGATTTAAGCTGATGCTGACCCGTTTGGGTCCTGTGCTGAGGTGAGAGGCCAATTCATCTGGTGAAGGGATTTGCCCATAGAGGTGTCTGCTATACCCTATGGGATTATTGGTTCTCTGTTAACACTTTGGACACGGAGCACAATTTATTATATGGACTGTTTGATGGATGTTTTTCTTGTTTGCATATGCACGGATATATTTTGATTTTTAACACATTTATCTGGCGCATCACTTTCTTTATATTGAAAGGCTTAAGTAAACCCCAAGCCCTGCTTCTTGCAGTCTTGCATCGGATACAGACAGAACATGAGCTCACGTATCTCTTGCAGAACTCTTCCAGATCTGGCCACCAGAAGGTACGTCGTACCAAATCGAGAGTCTTATGGATGCCAAAATGGCCTGCCAATGGGTGATCGTGAAGTAGCTTTAAAACATTCACCCGTAAATTTTCTGGCACAAAAATCCGGTTTTCCCGCCACAACAACCCTTCCTTAGACGACAAAGTGATTCCGGCGGGGCCAGAGTTACCCATGGAGGCTAGTTTGATCTGTGAGAGTAGGTCAGATTGTATCATCAGGAAGTTACCTTCGGGCAAGATGGTATCTGGGGTTACTGATTCCTTGGGGTCATCATACATAGGGGATAAGGCATCTGGTTTAATATTCTTTGATCCTGATCGGTAGGTTATATGGAAAGAAAACCTAGAAAAGAACAGTGCCCATCGAGCTTGACGTGGCTTTAGACGCTTAGCAGACCTCAAGTATTCCAAATTTTTTGTGATCCGTGTATATTAATATGGGATGTGCTGCGCCTTCCAACAGGTACCTCCATTCTTCCAGAGCTGTTTTGATGGCTAGTAGTTCTCGATCCCCTACATCATAGTTCTTTTCCGCTGGGGAGAGTTTGTGTGAAAAGAAGGCTACAGGATGCATTAAATCTTTAAGACCCTGATGTTGTGAAACAACTGCCCCTACTGCTGTTTCAGAGGCATCCACTTCAAGTATGTAGGGAAGAGATGGATCAGGGTGGCTGAGAATAGGGGCTGAAGTGAATAATTTCTTTAAAGTTTCGAAGGCGTCTTGAGCTTCAGGGCTCCAGCGGAACTGCAGGTTCTGTTTGGTCAGGTGCGTGATTGGGGTAATGATAGCAGAGAAGCCTTTAATGAATCTCCGGTAAAAGTTTGCAAACCCCACAAAACGCTGTATCCCCTTATCTGTAGGTGCAGGCCAGTCCAATATAGCAGAAACCTTTTGGGGGTCCATCTTAATTCCTGCTGCGGAGATCACCAACCCCAAGAACTGGATGCTCTGCTGCTCGAATTCACATTGCTCAGGTTTAGCATACAGTCCATGTTGGCAGAGCCGGCCCAAAACGTGGTTGACATGTCTTCGGTGCAGGTCAAGGGACGTAGAAAAAAATCAAGATGTCATCTAAGTACACGACTACAAAGATATCCAGAAAGTCTCTGAACACATCATTTATAAGGTGCTGGAAGGTGGCAGGGGCATTGCACAGGCCGAAGGGCATGACCAGATATTCGAAGTGGCCGAATCTGGTTAACGAAAGGCTGTCTTCCATTCATCTCCTTCGTGGGAACGGACCAAGTTATAGGCCCCTCGCAAGTCCAACTTGGTAAAAATGGTCGCGGACCTTAATCTCTGGAATAATTCAGGCATGAGGGGAAGGGGATAGCGGTTCTTAACCGTGATTTTATTTAATTCCCGGTAATCCACACATGGTCGCAGAGACTGGTCTTTCTTAGTAACAAAGGATATACCCGCCCCTGCAGGAGAAGTAGATGGGCGGATGAATCCCTTCTTTAGATTTTCATCAACATATTCCTTTAAGGCCTATTGCTCACGTTCAGAGAGTGGAAATATTCGCCCGAAGGGGATCTCGGCCCCGGGAAATAGTTCAATGGGGCAGTCATATGGTCGATGTGGAGGGAGAGTGTCAGCCCCCTTTTTGCTGAAAACATCGACAAACCCATGATAGGCCTCAGGCACCAACTGGTGTATTTCAGGTTCAGGGTCCGTGCATAACAGAGTTAATGAGGCGTCAGGGAATTCAGAAAGCAGTGTTTTTGACAGTAGCGTGATTGGAAACTGACCTCTCCGGAACTCCAATCAATCTGAGGGTTATGGGGTTGAAGCCAAGGTAGGCCCAAGATGATGGGAAATAATGGAATAGAAGAGATGGCATCCAGGCTCAATAACTCCTAATGTTTAGTAGGAGTAATCACGGGTAATGGAGGGGTTTCCTGAGTAACTAGTCCTGATCTAATACATGAGCCATCTGCAAGGTAGACAGAAAGTCCTTGAGTCTTGGGTCGCAGAGGAATTCGCTGCAGAGTGGCAAAGTTTAAGTCAATGAAACAGCTGCATGCTCCAGAGTCAATAATGGCGTTAACTGAGATAGTTCCTTCCAGAAGCTGGAACGAGAGTGGGAGAGCTAGGTGAGTTGCATTAGCAGATGAAGTTGACAGGTTAGCAGGGAAGACAGGTGGACACTTGCGCATCTTAACGGGATAAGGTCCGCACATAGTGGCCGGCTTCTCCGCAGTAAAGACATAGGTTGCCTATTCTGCGGCATTGTCGCTCTTCAGGAGACAGCGCAGGGCACATTAACCCAAGTTGCATGGGTTCAGGGACATCTGATGCAGGGTTAATAGAACTTGAACTGGCTGGAGCTGAAGTGGTAAACGTAGGATAAGCAGGAACTGGAGCTCTAGGCATCATCCATGTAGGAAGAAACTGCTGGGAAGATCTTTCTGACCGACGCTCGCGGAGCCGACGGTCAATCTGGATAGCCAGGGTGATAAGGCCCTCCAAGGTATTAGGTACTCCAACCCAGGCTAACTCATCTTTAAGACCTTCCGACAATCCAAGGCGGAACTGGTGTCACAGAGCTGCGTCATTCCATTGTGTATCCGCGCTCCAGCGTCTGAAGTCCGTGACATAGTCCTCAGCCACTCTGCGGCCTTGCTGGAGCGCATGGAGAGCAGCCTCCGCCGTGACAGTTCGTTGGGGGTCATCGTACAGCTGGGCCATTGCGTCAAAGAAAGATGACATAGCATGAATCTGAGCACTATTTTCCTCGAGCAGCCAGTGGGCCCAGGTTTGGGGTTCCCCTTGAAGTAAGGAAATAATGAATCCTACTTTAGTGGATTCCAGAGAGAAAGTCTGGAGTTGCAGGGCGAAGTATAACTGGCATGCATTGCGAAATGCCCTGAATTTGCTTTGATCCCTGAGAACCTTTCAGGTGTAGGAACCCTGGGTTCAGGTGGTAGCATCATCACAGTGGGTGCGGCAGTAGCAGCGGCAGGAGAGGGAGCTGTGGTAGGTCCTGCAGAGGTGGCTAAAGACTGCACACGTTCCTCCAGCTGGATGTAGCCTTCCTGTAGGGACTTGACGGCTTGGTTGAGGGCTGCGAGATGTTGACAGATCTCATCCATTGGAGAGGTCCCTCTCGCAGGCTCAGACATGGCTGTCTGATACTGTCACATACCTTGTAGCAGAGCCTGACGTGCAGAGGCAGACCTCTCGTACAGCCCTGGCTCAGGCACCACTGGAATTGAAACAGTGGATGCGAGAGCGCAGTGAGGTAAGAGTGCCTGCGCTGGTCTTCTGTTGGCAGTTGAGAAGAGTAGCTGATAAGTCACTGAACACGGCTGGATTGCTGAGCAGCAGGAAGAAGCAGGTACAGAGGTGCGGATGCACAGCGAATGCACAGTGGATGCAGGACAGTGTCTCCAGGCACTGGAAGGAGCTGGATGGGCAAAGACTGGAGCAGGGTCACACAAGACAGTTTCAGACACAGGTAATCAAATACAGTTCAAGCAGCAGGCAGAGAATAGTCGGTGTACAGACAGGGGTTGGCAGCAGGATATCAGGCAGGAAGCAGGTATAGCAGAGTCAAGGCAGGCCGGGGTCAGGACTGGAGATAGCAACGAAGTCAGACAAGCCAGGTCAATACAGGAATCAATACAAACACAGGAACATAACTCAAGGTAAGCTGCAGATCAGACAGCAAATACATAGTGCTGCTGAGGTGTTTAAATAAGGCAGCCTGTTGCCAATTACTGAAATTAGTCTGCACTTAGTTAACCCTTAGATGGCAGACCCATGACAATGACTATGACTAAGCCCTAATGGGCAGGGCGAAATTAATCAGGGTGTATGGTTTGGTGGAGACATGTAGGCTGAGAAGGTTCTTTATCATTTATTCACCTGGGCTGGTCGTGAGTAGCAGCAATCCTTTCCTCTTTACATTTACTAATCCCTTGGATTGGTATTAGTACAAGCCTGCACCACATGTTCTGAAACATGAAGATATGCTTTCACCTCTACTTTGAGTGGCGCCAAAAGCATTCAAACAGGTCGCAACTATCTATGAGATGGCTATGT
Source organism: Pelophylax lessonae (assembly GCF_965119305.1). Classification (NCBI taxonomy): domain Eukaryota; kingdom Metazoa; phylum Chordata; class Amphibia; order Anura; family Ranidae; genus Pelophylax; species Pelophylax lessonae. The sequence continues at coordinate 450,473,451 of NC_138770.1, forward strand.
TCTATACTATGTATCACTGTTTCCACTCAACAGAACTTCCAACCAAGATTTACGCATTTTTATTTGAATCCTATGTAACAAATTTTGGGTGAATCTTGGCTGAAATGTGTGTGAATCTTGAGTGCAAACATTGATAAACAGACCTCATAATCTTTGTTCCCCTTACTTTTACCAGTGCCAATACCTGAAAGGCTGTTTTTTTTTTTCTTCTTCTCCCCTCTCTCTCTTCCACTCCTCGCCTTTTGAGCGATGGAAAACATAAGAATTTTATCCATTAATGCAAAAGGCCTGAACACTCCAGAGAAAAGGAGAATCTTGCTGGACGAGCTGAATAGATCTAGGGTAGATATTGCAATGGTGCAGGAGACACACTTCAGAGAGGATAAATGTCCAAAGCTTGGTAATAACTCCTTCCCCATAGTATACCACTCTACCAACTGGGAGGCAAAGTCAAAGGGCGTATCCATCCTTCTATCAAGGAACATACCTTGGAAATGTACCCAAATTATGAGCGACCCAAATGGACGCTATCTGTTTGTGAAAGGGACTATAAGAGAGACCATAGTTACACTAGCTAACATGTATGTCCCAAATGTAAAACAGGATGGCTTCTTGAGGAGGAGCATGGATACACTTAATGACTTCAGAGAGGGCCATTTAATAATAGGGGGGGATATGAATATACCCTTGATCCCTTCAGAAGACACATCAAGGGGCATATCATCAATTCCGCCTAGAGTAAGAAAGCAGTTCGCTAAGACACTACAAGAGGGACAATTAATAGACGCATGGCGTATAATGCACCCAAGAGAAAGAGATTACTCATTCTATTCCTCTTTACATCAACAATATTCCCGCATAGATTACTTCTTAATCCCACACAATCAATTACATGCAATAAAAGACATAGTGATGGGCTCAGCAACTTGGTCAGACCATGCCCCAATTATAATAACTTACGATTTACCAGACAAAAGAGAAAGGAGAGAAACAACGTGGAGATTGAATGAAAACCTTCTACAAGACCAGGTGACAATGACAGAAGTTGAATCAGAAATGGAATTTTTTTTTTTTAACCAATACTATTGTAGATTCAGACCCAGGGATAATATGGGAAGCGCATAAAGCAGTTATAAGAGGTATTTTCATTAAGCACGGGGCTAGGATTAAAAAACAACGAACTAAACAACTAGAACAGTTACTCCAACTGCTAAATAAAGTAGAAGCGAAACATAAACATGCACCGTCAGAGGAGGGAAAGGCAGAACTTCTGAAGATAAGAAGGGACATCAACGAACTTCTAGCCTTTAGAGTTAAAGCAGCAATTCAAAAAACCAAAAGGATCACATATGAATCAGGGGATAAATGTGGGAAGTTATTAGCAAAATCACTTAGAGATCAAAACTTGACAATTTATATTCCACATTTAGTAACGGATGCAGGACAGAAACTCACATACCCTAAACAGATAACTCAGGAATTCAAAAAATATTATGAAACATTATATAATTTAAAAACCCCCATAACCCCACAATCTCAAATGGAGGAGTACGTACAAATCTCACAAATGCCCCAGCTGTCTGAAGAGGAGAGTAAGATACTAGAGTCACCAATTACATTAACAGAGATAATGGAGACTATAAAAAATACGAAAGTTGGGAAGGCGCCGGGACCTGACGGGTTTACGATTCATTATTATAAGAAACTAATTCCATACCTGAAAGAATTCATGAAAGACATGTTTAACGCGTGGGGGGCAGGGAAAACAATCCCCAAGGAAACTATACATGCGCATATTTCGGTAATCCCCAAGGAGGGTAAAGACCCCACCTCGTGTAAAAGTTACAGACCAATTTCCCTGTTGAACACGGATTTTAAAATTTTCACAAAGATCTTAGCAGTTAGACTACAGAAATATTTGACGAAATTGATCCATCTGGATCAGGTGGGATTTGTCCCAAGCCGTGAGGCGAGGGACAATACGACCAAGTTGCTGAGTCTATTACATATAATCCACCAAAATAAAATACCAACCATTCTACTTAACACCGACGCAGAGAAAGCATTCGATAGGGTACGGTGGGAGTACATGTTCGTAGTCCTTCGTTACATAGGAATAGGGGAAAAAATGTTAAGATGGATAAAACAGAGTTACTCAACCCCCTCAGCAAAAGTAAAAGTAAATGGAATTCTTTCTACAGAGTTTTTAATTACAAACGGAACGAGACAGGGATGTCCCCTGTCCCCGCTCCTGTTCGTATTATCATTAGAACCGTTCCTGTGTAGAATCCGAATTAACCCAGACATTTCGGGTATCAAAGTGGGGAAGGACCAATATAAATTATCAGCGTACGCCGACGACGTTCTATTTTCGATTACAAAGCCAGTTATATCACTCCCTAATTTATTGACCGAACTAGGGAAGTACGGAACTCAATCTAATATGAAGATAAACTTTATCAAATCCGAAACAATGGGAATAGAATTAGCAGGGACACTTCAACAACAATTAAGGGCAAATTTTAAGTTGAATTGGACAAAGACGGCTTTAAAATATCTAGGGACGTTAATTACTTCAAAAATCTCACAATTGTTTAAGATGAATTTCATTCCCCTATCAAAATCCATAAATGCATTATTACAAAAGTGGAAAGGAGGAATGCATTCATGGATGGGAAGGTGCAATATAATTAAAATGAGTGTTTTACCAAAACTTCTGTATATTTTCCAGGCACTTCCCATCCACATTCCACCTCGATACTTGTCCCAGATTGAAACCATGATAATGGATTTTATTTGGAAATCAAAACGCCCCAGGGTAGGGAAGAAATATTTATTTAAATTCAAAACAGATGGGGGGCTGGCGATTCCGAATATGAAGAGATATTATCATGCCGTTCAATTAGGCAGAATGATTGATTGGTGTCGCCATAGAGAATATAAGTTATGGCCGAACATAGAGCAGGCACAATGTGAGGTATCACTGAAAAGAGCCCCCTGGTGTCATAAGAACTTGCCAACAGCTATTAAGAATCACCCTGTTATAGGAAACACGATTAAAATATGCGCAGAAATATTTAAACAAGACAATCTTATACGGGAGAATTCCTTACTATACCCGGTCCTGGGGAACCCCCTCTTTGAGCCAGGGTGTCAAGACAGGAAGTTTAAGGCTTTAGCAGAAAGGGGAATCTTTCAGATTCTTGATTTCCGCTCAGACACAGGATGGGTGACCACGGATGAGTTAACAGATGGGTCAGGCCATTTTGGCCTAGACTCATGGAGGGCTTTTCAGTTACGTCACTTTCTGGGAACATTGAAAGCCCCCCCTCAGGGAGATAAAGAGGTAACACCCTATGAAAAAATATGTACCCAAAATGGAATACTGGAACATACTATATCCAAAATGTACTCCTTGTTAATGACATCAGTGGTACAGCATAAATTCCCTTTCTTGAGGGAGTGGGAAAGGGAAATGGGTATTACTTTCTCACCAGAACAAGAAAAACAAATAATTAAGTCAGTATTTGCTACCTCAATGTGTGCTAGAATTCAAGAAATGAATTATAAAATTTTTTCCAGGTGGTATTATACTCCGGTTAAAATGAATAAAATTTCTATAGCAAACACAGACCGATGCTGGAGATGTGGGACAGAGAGAGGCACAATGCTTCATATATTCTGGGCATGTCCTAAATTAGAAATGTACTGGGAACAGATTTTGAAGATAATACAGAAAATTACGAAAAGTTATATCCCCAAAGAACCGGCTTTGTTTCTGCTCCACGTCTCTAGCATACCGATACAAAATTATAATAAATCTATTATACCACATTTAATAAATGCAGCCAGGACATGTATTCCTCTCAGGTGGAAAGAGACTGAGCCACCTAACATAATTACGTGGTTCAGGAAGGTGGAGGAAATAAATAACTTGGAAAGCTTGGTCTTTTCCGCCCGCCAACAAACTGATAAATATGAGAAGAAATGGAAACAATGGATAGATTACGTAAACTCAGGAGAAGGACAACTTTAAAATACAGAGAAAGAATTAGATATAATGGATAAATAAGTATAAGGAGAGGGTTCGGGAGATGAGGAGAGAGGGGAGGGGAAATTTAAGGGAGGGGGAGAGGGAAGGGGAAGAGGGAAGGAGGAGAAAGGAGAAAAATTTTTTTTTTTTTTGGAGGTGGGGAGGAGGGGAGAGAGGGAAAAGGATTGAAATGGGAGATTTGGGTTTGGTTATAGAATGCCTAAAGAAGACTATGGTCACTTTTGAGTCGAACCGAATATTTTGAAATTTGTAATCGTGAAAGTTGAAATGTTCGGCTATAGAATGTTTAAGGAAGGCTATGGCTCTTTTTGAGTTGAATTGAATATTGTATAATTTGTAACTGTGAAAGTTGGAATGTATTGAATACAGTGTATATGTAACTGAACTTAAAGAAATAAAGAAATAATTTGAAAAAAAAAAAAAACAAGTGAGGAGGCATTATTTCCAACTCAATGCAACTGTACTCTGGATCTGGGGAGATTGCAACTCCAATTATAGATTACTGGAACTATTATATGTATTCCTTACCATAAACTGTCAGTTTGGGAATTCAGGTCTAATACAGTGAAACAGCAAGTGCTTTAAATAGTTACTGGCAATTGTGATTTTCTTTTCTGAAAATGAATTACCAGTTGCCAGAACTGACTTTGTAATGCTACATTAACCTTTGAGTTGGCCTGAGCCAATTATGCAAGAGGCTGTACCTAATCATTTTTGTAATACACATTTAATGGGAAAAAGGAATTTAATCCTTATAAAAACATAATTGAATGCTAAAAGAAGTCAAAGTGCCTAAGACTTATAGAATATAATTACAGGAAAGGCCACATGGAAATTCTGATATTTTAAGTAAGTCTTAAAAGATAAGATTAAAAATGATTATATTTACATAGTTAAATTAGTAATACAGTTTAAAAAAAGACAGTTCCGTCCAGTTTAACCTCTGTGTGTAGGTTTGATTTTCTATTTTATGTTTTTGTTTCCGAGTTTTTTTTGTATGCAGACGGATGGAGAGTTTTGTTTTAAACCCCTTGGCGATGTCACCTCCCTTTAAAGAGTTTCAAATGCTGGAAGGCTCTGCAGGTATTATGATCATATGATTGCCGTGATTGGCTGTCACATGTTTGGAAAACTCCCGATCGCAGGTATCGGGAGCTTTCCGTTAGCTGCCAGTAACTGTGTTGGGAGCACTTGGCACAGCTGTGTTTGCAATCTGGTACACAAATATGTGGCCTCTCAGTGCCAAGGCCCACCCACCAAGAGGCCGCAAATTTGCGTGCCATCGGCGCCAAGAGGTTATTTATTAATTCTCAGCTATTTCCACTCCATGTGGAAAACATTTCCCCATTTTCACTTCTCTAACAGTAAAGAATACATTTAGCATTTTAAGAATAAACAACGTTTTGTCCAATCTTAAATTATCATCATGTTATATTATTTCTTTTGGTTAATGTTGAAGATTTGTTCATGCTGGATACCTCTGCATTTGGGTCCCCAAATCTTTCATTAGGTTTTTTTCTTATACAATGGTTAGTGCAACAGGAGGAGTAAAAAAATGTAAATAGGAAAAACCCAAAGCACAAAGGTGGGTAAGAAAATAACCAGAAACTATGGCAGTTAGATCCTTACACTGAAGTTCTTTGTTATAAAAAGAGACAGAAAATAATATAGCTTGACATCTTTCACTTTTAGTCTGGAATACCTCCTGAAAAATAGAAGTACACTTTCTGCTTTGTGAGTGTGCCTAAGCACTTCTATGCCTTCATCCTCATAGCTGTATATCTACTAGGGATGCACTGATACCAGTTTTTTTAGGATCGAGTACCAATACTTTTTCTCAAGTACTCACCGATACCAATTACTGAAACCTATTTTTAATGTTATATGACAGTTTTTTTAGGGCTCATTCACACCATACATGCGTGAACGCTGATAGGAAAACCGTACAGATTTTACTTGCAGAGACATCAGTTTCACGTCAGTTTTTACAGCCTGTTCACATATGTGCGGGACCGCCTCAGTGCAATTTGAAAAAGAGTCCTGTGTGATTTCAGTCTGGTTTATAATCTCATACACTGCAATTTGGAATTACCTGAAACACAGAACAAAATTGGACCTGACCAGGCTTTGAAATCGCATTGAAAACTGGCCCTCATACATGTGAACCAAGTCTGAAGGTATCAGTTTTTAAGTATCAGAGCCTTTGCACGAGTACAAGTACTCATGCAAATGCTTAGTATCATGATGGGTGAATAGTGCTGCACTACATTTTTTGTGACATAATACTATAATATTCAGAATATTAAATCCACTATTTAAAATAAATAATAAATAATCACATTTCTATATGTAACGAAACATCTTGCTGACAAAGTGCATAAAACCACACATATAATCTTCCAAAAAAGGGAACCGGCAATTGTGCAATAACACAAGTGTAAATACTAATACATATAGAATAATGACAGACAATAGGTTGAAATATGAACTGAAATTGACATATGCAAAAAAATCCATAGTATATTTCCAGGTGTATCCCTTCACCAATAGAAATATTTGTGTATGGTGCTTCTCGTCATCCAAGTGACACCAATGTAAAATACTAATATACAGTATCTCACAAAAGTGAGTACACCCCTCACATTTTTGTAAATATTTTATTATAACATTTCCCGTGACAACACTGAAGAAAGGATACTTTGCTACATTGTAAAGTAGTGAGTGTACAGCTTGAATAACAGTGTAAATTTGCTGTCCCCTCAAAATAACTCAACACACAGCCATTAATGTCTAAACCGCTGGCAACAAAATGGAGTACACCCCCTAGGTGAAAATGTCCAAATTAGGCTCAGTTAGCAATTTTCCCTCCCTGGTGTCATGTGACTTGTTAGTGTTACAAGGTGTGAATGGGAAGCAGGTGTGTTAAATTTGGTGTTATCACTCTCACTCTCTCATACTGGTCACTGGAAGTTCAACATGGCACCTCATGGCAAAGAACTCTCTGAGGAACCCAAAAAAAGAAGTGTTGCTCTACATAAAGATGGCCTGGGCTATAAGAATATTTCCAAGACCTTGAAACTGAGCTGCAGCATGGTGGCCAAGACCATACAGCGGTTTAACAGGGCAGGTTCCACTCAGAACAGCCCTCGCCATGGTCGAATAAAGAAGTTGAGTGCACGTGCTCAGTGTCATATCCAGAGGTTGTCTTTGCGAAATAGGCACATGAGTGTGGCCAGCATTGCTGCAGAGGCTGAAGGGGTGGAGGGTTAGCCTGTCAGTGCTCAAACCATACGCAGCACACTGCATCAAATTGATCTGCATGGCTATCTTCCCAGAAGGAAGCCTCTTCTAAAGATGATGCACTAAAACGTCCACAAACAGTTTGCTGAAGACAAGCAGACTAAGGAAATGGATTACTCTAACCACGTCCTGTGGTTTAATGAGACCAAGATAAACTTATTTGGTTCAGATGGTGTCAAGCCTGTGTGGCGGCAACCAGGTGAGGAGTACAAAGACAAGTGTGTCTTGCCTACAAGCATGGTGGTGGTAGTGTCATGGTCTGAGGCTGCATTAATGCTGTCGCCACTGGTGAGCTACAGTTCACCAATGGAACCATAAATGCATGATCCCCTCACTTCGGAGAAACGACCCCCAAACACACCTCCAAGACAACCACTGTCTTGCTACAGAAGCTAAGGGTAAAGGTGATGGACTGGCCAAGCATGTCTCCAGTCCTAAACCCTATTGAGCATCTGTGGGACATCCTCATATAGAAGGTGGAGGAGCGCAAGGTCTCGAACATCCACAATCTCTGTGATGTTGTCATGGAGGAGTGGAAGAGGACTCCAGTGGCAACCTGTGAAGCTCTGGTGAACTCCATGCCCAAGAGGGTTCAGGCAGTGCTGGAAAATAATGGTGGTCACACACAATTTTGACACTTTGGGCCCAATTTGGACATTTGCACTTAGGGGTGTACTCAGGGCTGGGACAAGGGGTGGCGGGAGGGACGGTTGCCCTGGGCGCAATGGTTTACTGAGTGTAGGACACTCTAAAATTGCACATCATGAATGGGAAAGGGGGCACTATTTGGCATCTTTGCCCTGGGCGCTGGATGATCTTGTCCCAGCACTGGGTGTACTCACTTTTGTTGCCAGTGGTTTAGACATTAGTGCCTGTGTGTTGAGTTTTTTTGAGGGGACAGCACATTTACACTGTTATAAATGCTGTACACTACTTTACATTGTAGCACAGTGTAATTTCTTCAGTGTTGTCACATGAAAAGATAAAATAAAAGATTTACAAAAATGTGAGGGGTGTACTCACTTTTGTGAGATACTGTATATAGAATATTCACAGACAATAATTTGAAATATGAACTGAAATAGACATATGCAAAACATCATTAGTATATATACAGGTGTATCCCTTCACCAATAGAAATATTTGTGTATGGTGCTTCTCTTCATCCAAGTGACACCAATATGCTCTCTTGCCTCTCACCTGAATATTACTTGAATTAGGCATATAGTATTACATCCCCATTGGAGTTGTTATGTGTCTTGCTTGCCACTAGATGTCCTCTGTGCTTCTCCCTTATGTTTAGTTAGCTCTGTAGATAATGAGTTCTCAGGGGCATCTCAAAGTACTCTCGCCATAGGATGCAGAGTGGGGATATACAGTGCCTTGCCAAAGTATTCGGCCCCCTTGAACTTTTCGACCTTTTGCCACATTCCAGGCTTCAAACATAAAGATATAAAACTGAAATTTTTTGTAAAGAATCAACAATAGGTGGGACAAAATCATGAAGTGGAACGAAATTTATTGGATATTTCAAACTTTAACAAATAAAAAACTGAAAAATTGGGCATGCAAAATTATTCAGCCCCCTTAACTTAATACTTTGTAGCGCCACCTTTTGCTGCGATTATAGCTGTAAGTCGCTTGGGGTATGTCTCTATCAGTTTTGCACATCGAGAGACTGAAATTTTTGCCCATTCCTCCTTGCAAAACAGCTCAAGCTCAGTGAGGTTGGATGGAGAGTGTTTGTGAACAGCAGTTTTCAGTTCTTTCCATAGATTCTCGATTGGATTCAGGTCTGGACTTTGACTTGGCCATTCTAACACCTGGATATGTTTATTTGTGAACCATTCCATTGTAGATTTTGCTTTATGTTTTGGATCATTGTCTTGTTGGAAGACAAATCTCTGTCCCAGTCTCAGGTCTTTTGCAGACTCCATCAGGTTTTCTTCCAGAATGGTCCTGTATTTGGCTCCATCCATCTTAACATCAATTTTAACCATCTTCCCTGTCCCTGCTGAAGAAAAGCAGGCCTAAACCATGATGCTGCCACCACCATGTTTGACAGTGGGGATGGTGTGTTCAGGGTGATGAGCTGTGTTACTTTTACGCCAAACATAACGTTTTGCATTGTTGCCAAAAAGTTCGATTTTGGTTTAATCTGACCAGAGCACCTTCTTCCACATGTTTGGTGTGTCTCCCAGGTGGCTTGTGGCAAATTTTAAACTACACTTTTTATGGATATCTTTAAGAAATGGCTTTCTTGCCACTCTTCCATAAAGGCCAGATTTGTGCAGTATAAGACGGATTGTTGTCCTATGGACAGAGTCTCCCACCTCAGCTGTAGATCTCTGCAGTTCATCCAGAGTGATCATGGGCCTCTTGGCTGCATCTCTGATCAGTCTTCTCCTTGTATGAGCTGAAAGTTTACAGGAACGGCCAGGTCTTCGTAGATTTGCAGTGGTCTGATACTCCTTCCATTTCAATATTATCGCTTGCACAGTGCTCCTTGGGATGTTTAAAGCTTGGGAAATCTTTTTGTATCCAAATCCAGCTTTAAACTTCTCCACAACAGTATCTCGGACCTGCCTGGTGTGTTCCTTTTTCTTCATGATGCTCTCTGCGCTTTAAACTGACCTCTGAGACTATCACTTCATGATTGTGTCCCACTTGTTGTTGATTCTTCACAAAAAATTACAGTTTTAGATCTTTATGTTTGAAGCCTGAAATGTGGCATAAGGTCGCAAAGTTCAAGGGGGCCGAATACTTTCGCAAGGCACTGTATAAAGGATAATCTTATGGTGTAGTATATTAAAATATTTATTGAAATAAAACAGCAAAAACTCACATTTAAGTTATAAACATTCAGTAACTGTTCCTGAGCGCCGTGCTCGTATCAGTGTCTACGTCACTTCCGGTAACCTCCGCTCGTGCCCTACACGTTACGTCATTCAATTGTTTAAATAGCTGTGGATAAGCTATAAAGCGTTAGCAGCAAGCCCCCACATTTCATTTATCTATTTTACACACACATTGATAGCGCGAGAGCCGATACACCTTATAAACAAATGCTTAGTATCGGGACCAATACCTATACCGGTATCGGTGCAACGCTAATGTCTACAATATGAATATAAGGCACTGCTGCTTCTGACTCAGGAGATTTGGCTAAAAATGGCAATGAATAGAGGAAAAGGGTAATTCAACCACTGAGTCACTGATCATCAGGTGTGAATCTTGTATGCATTTATTGCTCTAGTGGTTGAACTTATATGGTTTTGACAAAGCACGCATCGTGTGAAATGCGTCATCTTTTTGTCCCCTGCTATATGCCTTTAACATCTTTGCTGGATTTTATTATACAATAAATCTTAATTGCATCCTATGGAAAGTGCGGCCATTCCTTATTCCATCGTTCAAGATTCTCTGCAGCAGTGGCAGGGCGTGCACCCTGTTCAAGGAGCCTGTTCATCTCTAGCCCAGTGGATCCACCTGGAGCAGCGATACTAGAATCAGGAGATTTGGAGTAAGAAGCAAAACCCTGTCTCTACCAAGATAACTAGTTCCACATGGAGACACAGTGAGATGTCCCTGATGATGTCAGGATTGACAAAACTAATCAGGCGGAACAAGGAGATTGTCCATGTGAGAGGTGCCACCTAGGACTGCCTGGAGGGGATCGCACTTTGAGAGTTTGCACTGCACCATTGGGAGATGTTTTGTGACTGTTTTTTCTGTCGCTAGATGAGCTGGATTGTTTTAAAATACATATGATTGAAACTTTTATCTTTAAAATTAAGCTGTTGGATATTATGGAGAGCAGTTTGGTGTCCTTTTATCTTTTTCGGAGTTCACTATAATACTGGGACATCTCTGCATCAACTAAGCTAAATTTGCCTTTGAAGATAGCCTTCTCCTGGCTTTAAAGGGGGCATTCTCTCCTTGAACCTTTGTATTTTTATGACTTAATTTATTGGACAAGGATATTAGAAGATATTTATGGACACTGTCATTTGTTTGCAATACATTGCTTTTTGTTTTTCACATTTGGAGATTTTATTATGTTTAGACTTTTAAACTAATTTGAAACAGATTTTTTTTTTTTTTTTATTCACATGGTACATGTCGTTCTGTAATATTCAATTGATGATATATAGTAGGTGTATGGGTATAGAGCATATGATTTGATACACTAGAAAGGATTGATTTTTGTGTATTTAGCCTGGCATGTTTTATATATAAGCAAATTTAGATGAACTTGACTAACATATTAAAGCCAAACTGACAAAAAAATGTTAAGCAGTTACAGCAAACAGTTTTTTTGTTTTGGGATAAAGGTTTTACGTATATATGAATAAAATCTGATCATAGTTAGCACCCCTATCAGTGGACAAGTAATTACAAACCTCATAAATGAAATATGAACAAAGCACATCCCTTTATACAGTGTACCTGTCTCTATCCAAAGTACTAAGGGCTCTTTCACACGGTCCGCCTCCGTAGGCGGATCCGTGCTGCTCAGTGGCGATCGATCCGCCGATCCCCGCTGAGCCGGCAGATGACAGCTCCATCTCCACTTGCAGTGCGGAGAGGGAGGTGTCACAGCCCCCGCTGCTCTCTATGGGGGACTGGATGAGACCGGACCACCTGTCCGCTCTCATCCGATCCGATCCGATCCCTGAACGGATGGAAAAAAAGGGTTTCCATCCGTCCAGATTTCACGGACAGGATCGGATAGCAGCGGGTGTCAGTGGAGGTGTGTCCGCTGACATCCGCTGCCCCATATGGCTGCATGGAGGATCCGATCAGATCCGCCTAAAAAACTGACAGGCGGATCTGATCAGATCGCCCATGTGAAAGAGCCCTAAGTGTGATTCCTCTCTTCCTTCCTCTGTTAACTGCATGAGTCACTTCTGACAGCTATTCCTGACTTCTAGAGATAATTGTTGATGAGTAAGGAGAGCTCCAGCACACAGCCTATGACTGATAGTCAAAGCTGTGCATATTCCCTGTGTACCGTTTGAAGGTGGGTGTCTCTTCCCTCCAAATTTGGGCAAAGGGTTCTCATTGCTGAGCTCTGTAGTGTGCGACTTGATACACACCCCCTGCTTTTCACAGTTGAGAGAATCTGTTTAACCACACCGACAGGGCCATAGCCAAATGACGGCGTCAGCGCAGTGAGATTATTCTGGGAGGGTGTACAATGACTTTCTCCCAGAATCGTGCTTCCTGCGCTCCTCCTGGGGCGCGCACACGTTAGTGTCCGTGCTCGCCGGGTCCAAGGGTCCGGTGTTCCGTGAAAAAACCATACCCGTGAGAAAACCATACCCTCGTCACTTCCGGTGCAGCTACGGAGGCTATGGATTTCTCACGGTACTTCCATTTGCGGCGGTTCGATTAAAACAGCTCCTCTGCAATATAATTCATCTCCGCTCCTTCCCCTCTCACTTCCCTCATCTCAAGTAATAAATATAAAAGCAGATCACAGAGCCGCGATCGCCGTCATTTACCTCTCATACACCCGCCACCGCTTTTATATTTATTACCGGAGATGAGGGAAGTGACAGCGATAGGAGAGGAGATCTTTGATGTTGCAGCCGACCTGTTTTAATGTACCCGCCGCAAGCATTAAATTACACACCGTGCCGTGATTATTTCATGCCCTCCGAGCATGCGCACTTGTCACATTCTTTGATTGTCAATTAGGTATCCGGGGCTCTGAGCATGCGCACTGCTGCGCTGCTCAGTTGTTTCCCACAGGAAGTGACGACGGTATGGTTTCTTCACGGGATATGGTTTTTTAACGTTACACCGGGCGTATCACAGATAATGGTAAAGGGCCAATGACAGTGGCCCTTTACCACATGATCGCTCCGTCCAGTGCCGGAGCAATCAGTTGTCAACAAACCGCCACATGTCGTGTTCAGTTCTCTCCTCGCACACTGTACACAGCGATTGGTACTGCAGGCGAGGAGAGGAGAGGAGGCCCATCCATGCCTCAATCATGCCTATTCCTGCCTCAATCATGCCTCATCCATGCCCACCCATGCCATGTCAGTGCTCATCCATGCCACATCTGTGCTCATCTGTGCCACATCCATGCCACATCAGTGCTCATCCATGCCACATCCATGCCATGTCAGTGCTCACCCCTGCCACATCCATGCCACGTCAGTCCTCATCCGTGCCACATCCATGCCACGTCAGTGCTCATCCATGCCTCATCCATGCCACGTCAGTGCTCATCCTTGCCTCATCCATGCCACGTCAGTGCTCATCCGTGCCACATCTATGACACATCCGTGTCAAATCAGTGCTCATCCGTGCCACATCAGTGCTCTTCTGTGCCAAATCCGTGCCACATCAGTGCTCATCCGTTCCACATCCATGACATGTCAATGCTCATCCGTGCCACATCATGCCACATCAGTGCTCATCTGTGCCACATCAATGCCACATCAGTGCTCATCTGTGCCTCATCCATGCCACGTCAGTGCTTATCCATGCCACATCCATGCCACCTCAGTGCTCATCCATGCCACATCAGTGCTCATCCTTCCGACATCTGTGCCACATCAGTGCTCATCCGTGCCACATCCATGCCACATCAGTGCTCATCAAATGCCACATCAGTTTCATATCGTTGGTGGTCACCTGAAGCCAGTCACTTCACTGAGTATATTTAAGGGTTTTCAACTACTTTAAATGGATTGAGTCAACACTTTAAATGCTTTTTTTTGCTTCCGTTAAAGGAAATCGAAAAATAAAAGGCTTACTGGGCAGATCACCAGGTGAAAATCAGGAAAATAAAAAAAATTATTTCAGCCATCACATTTAAAAACTTGTAAGCTGCAATATAATCAGCTTTTGTTTTTGGCTTCAGTACCGCTTTAGGCCAGCCAATCATATGAGTAGGAAATTACCTTGCGGTGTTATTTACACCTAAGCTGCACAGAATGCCAAGGGACATTTTAATTTTCTGACAGTTTTTAAAAATCTTTAAGAGATCCTGTGAGCTACTATGTAAAATGACTCTTAAATGAAGCTGTTTGCACTGATCACTTCCTTTAACCACTTCCATACCGCGTCATTGTAAAATGACTGCGGCAAGAAGCTTTTGTCGATCCGGGCCGACGTCATATGACGGCGGCCCAGTCTCGCGCGGCGATCGGGGACGAAGCTCGTCCCTCGGACAGAGCCCATTACCGATCTAGGTAAAGAGCCAATGAAATTGGCTCTTTACCACGTGACCGGCTGTCAATCACAGCCGGTAACAGAATGTCAACAGAGAACACGGTAACTAGCTGAGTACTCAGGTACTCTGATGGGCTGGTGACAGGTACTCGGGTACTCTGATGGGCTGGTGACAGGTACTCGGGTACTCTGATGACAGGTACTTAGGTACTTTGAGTACCTGTCATTGGAGTACCCAAGTACCTGTCGTCGGAGTACCCGAGTACCTGCCAATCAGGTACTCTGATGACAGGTACTCGTGTACTCTGATGGGCTGGTGACAGGTACTCGGGTACTCTGATGGGCTGGTGACAGGTACTCGGGTACTCGGGTACTCCGATGACAGGTACTCGGGTACTCTGATGACAGGTACTCGGGTACTCTGATGACAGGTACTCGGGTACTCTGATGACAGGTACTCGGGTACTTTGAGTACCTGTCATCGGAGTACCCGAGTACCTGTCTTCAGCCCAGAGTGCCCAAGTACCAATCTGCACCCCATCAGATTACCTGAGTACCTGTCTCTAGCCCATCAGAATACCCAAGTACCTCTCTGAAACTCATCAGAGTACCAGAATATACGTTTAAAACCATTTAACGGTACAAGCACATGCACACATTTAGGCTATATGCCGATTATATTTCAGCTGTCACCATTTAATATATTTATATAATTTTTACACTTTCTTAATAGTTATTTATATATTTGTTGAATGGATATAAACCCATAATTAATTTGAAAGCGCAGCACTTTTAAATATTCGTTTTTAAAAATCACCTTCAAATTTCAGCGTGTAATAAGTATGATATTTCTATAATATTAACATACAAAATGACCTCTGTATCAGTATATTTTTTACAAATAAATATGTGAAAAGTGTGGCGTGCATTTGTATTCAGTCCCCTGGAGTCAATACTTTGTAAAACTGTCTTTCGCTGCAATTAAAGCTGCAAATCTATTTGGGGATGTCTCTACCAGCTTTGCATACCTAGAGGTGACTTCTGAAGGCAATTGGTTCCACTAGATTTTAGTTAGGGGTATCAGAGTAAAAGGGCTGAATACAAACGCATGCCACACTTTTCAGATATTTACTTGTAAAATATTTTGAAAATCATTTGTCATTTTCCTTCCACTTTACAATTATGTGCCACTTTTTGTTGGTTTATCACACAAAATCCCAATAAAATACATTTACGTTTTTGGTTGATAACATGATAAAATGTGGAAAATTTCAAGGGGTATGAATACTTTTTCGAGGCACTGTATACATTATGCTAGTTTATTTTCTGTGGAGGAAGGTAGCATATTTATCAGTATACAGATGACTTCCTATTATCTAATAGAAAAATACCATTGTCACTAGTAAGCTTCATTAGCACTGGTATGTGGCTAACAAAGAACAACTGTCAACTGTAATACAATTTCAAACACATCCTTTGCAGAGGAACACAAAGAATATATATATATATATATATATATATATATATACATATACACACAGTATATGATATATTTATTTATTATTTTAATTTATTTATTTTTTTAACTTTTTTCTTTAGGTGATGGTAAAGCGTGCTTTCACAGAAATATATTTTTTATAACTTTAATACAAAAGATATGATTATCCTACATTGCACCACTAATATATATATATATATATATATATATATATATATATATATATATATATGTGTGTGTGTACAGTAAATCTAAAAAGGACAAGGTGCCCAAGACACCATCTGTATCCTATTAATAGATGACAGTATCTAATGTACACTAATCTCATTTCAGAATGTTCCACCAAGGTCAACATCAACCCATCAAGAGAAATATATCTCTGTGGCTGGCAACATTTCCTGTTAGGAAAAGAAAACTTGTGAGTGTAAAGGGGTCAGACAGTGCTCTGTACAGAGAAAGAAATAATGCTATATATCCTGGATTTTATGACATTTTATAAACAAAAGGGTGTTTTCACAAGAAAACTAGAAAAGGAATTAGGCAATTTTTATTTTCCATTTGAACCCTTACTCTAGCAAATACATGACACATTTTCCTTTGTTCTGCATAAGGTAGGGATAGATTAGATTCTTTGTCAAATCATTATTTCTGTTGGTGCCTCCATTGAGAAGATTTCCTTGCTGGTGATAGGTTTAGAAGAACAGGGAGTGATGGGAAAACTCTCCAAAGAGAGAAAAAACACAAGAGAATTGTTTAAACGCTTTTTTTTTTTTAAGTCACTTATAGCCATCTGTGCTTTTGTATCCTGGCAACCCCTAATATCTTATCCTGGTGAAATAAGGAGGAAAGGTGAGGGAAGTTTTGCACCAGAATCCTAGTCAGAAATAAAAACTGCAGAAAATCCTCATTCTTTCAAAACAAAGGGGTTGGTTTGGTTTCCACTTAAATTTCTTACTTATTTATTTCACTGTGATGTTACTATACTCTATTGACAATTGTTTTCTGTGGACTGGATCTTTATAAGGGCTACACGGTCCAAGCTGGACTAATGTTACAATGTAAAAAATACAATATCTGGAATTCTTCTTTAACTGCTTGCCGTTCGTATACTGTACATATACAGCAGCAAAGCGGCTCCCTGAGCAGAATCACAAACCTGATTGGACACAGCAGAAACCAATCAGTGGGTCCATTGCACGCAATGTCAACCGGGACCCGCCAATCATATGGGAGACAGACAGAATGGCGGTCTGCCTATGTAAACAAGGCAGATTGTCCTTCTGTGACAAGGGAAGGCTGTGATCCTGTGTTTCTGCTAAGCAGGAACATGGATCTCTGCATTCCCACAGTACAAGCATCCCCCACACAGTTAGCAAGCACTCCTTAGGAACACATTTAACCCTTTGATCTCCCCTGCTGTTAACCCCTTCCCTGCCAGTGTCATTATTACAGTGACACTGCATATTTTTGTAGCACTGATCCCTGTATTAGTGTCACTGGGCCCAAAAAGTGTCAAAAGTATCAGGTAGTGTCTGATTTGTCCACCACAATATTGCAGTCCCACTATCCTACAAGTTAAAAAAAAATTAAAAAAGAAAAATTCCATAAATCTATCCCATAGTTTGTAGACGCTATAACTTTTACACAAACCAATCAATATACGCCTATTGGGTTTTTTTTTTTTTTTTACAAAATGATGTAGCAGAATATATATTGGCCTAAATTGATGAAGAAATTTGATGTTTTACATTTTTTATTGGATAGGTTTTAAAGTAGAAAGTAAATATATATATATATATATATATTTTTTTTTTTTTCAAAATGGTCTAGCGTTTTTAGTTTATAGCGCAAAAAATAAAAACCGCAGAGGTGACGAATACCACTAAAAAAAGCTTGATTTGTGGGAAAAAAGAACATCAATTTTATTTGGGTACAGCGTCGCACGACTGCACAATTGTCAGTTAAAGTAACGCAGTGCCGTGTCACATAAAAGGGCCTGGTCATGAAGGGGGGTAAACCTTCCGGAGGTCAAGTAAACAATATTACATCATCAAACATGACACAGTTCAGTCGTAAATGTGGCCTGGTGCAATTCATATTCTTTACACTCTAAATGCAGCTATGGTATCCAGTTCTTGTACTAAGAAGCAGAGAATCTCAGCTGCTGATATTAATATTTTTAGCACTATCAACTTATATTTATGTTTGCAACAATCTCTTTAAAATTCCTTTTACCAATCCAGTTTAATTCAAAGCAATTATCTAAAGTCATGGTCACAGATTTGCATCATGGTCACTGGTAGTTAGCATTTCCCATGGGGTTCCATAAAGCTTGATTTAGTTCACATTTACAAGAGCTCTTCCTGGCTATGAATTAGCACTACATTCACATAAACAATTCATAGCTATAGACTTAATACTTCCGCTTGTCTTGGTCAAAGCTGACCAAACAGCTATCACTATCCCGTTGAAGAGTATATAAGAAATATTGGCTTGACATTAAAAAATCACTACTGATGTGTGAGAACATTTAAAAATCTCTGTTTCTGCATGGGAGATTGATTATACATTTTAGAAGTGCCTTTTGTGGTTTCCAAGACCTTGCCTGGTCCCTCCAAATCATTTAAACATCACCCAAAATAGGACCATGATAGTAACCTGCATAAGTCAACAGGTTTTTTTTACAACAGCCGACCGTCCTTCTCTCTCAGCAGGGAACGATCGCGGGTGTCAGGCGGCAATCAGAGCCACCTGACGCAGGCATCGGCTTCCCTGCTGACAAGCAGGGGCGGGAGTGCGCCACCGGCGGCATGCCCGCTCGCCCGCTCGCCCCCTAGCCTCCTGAGAGCGAGCGATGTATACCTACGTCGCTTTGCCCAGGAGCGGCTGCTTGCTGCAGTAAATCTGCGGTAGGCAGTCGGTAACTGGTTAAACCCACAAGTGCTTTTTTTTACCCCTACTATTCCTCTATACCAGGGGTGGGGAACCTTTGTTCTGCCGAGGGCCATTTGGGTATTTTTAAAATCATTCGGGGGCCATACAAAATTATCAACTTAAAAATATGCCTTTTATATTTGGTCAAACATTTAATTAACTCACCCCTAATGTAATGGCTGCAACTGCTTCTCTTTGGTGAGGTGTGTGATGTTAGCTGGTATTGATGATATTGCTACTGGCAACTGGTTTTCCGGGTTTCCCCCTCTTAATGCAGAGTTATTAGTGCCCCCATCAATACAGAGTGATTAGTGCCCCCCATCAATGCAAAGTGATGAGTGCCCCCCTTAATGCAGAGGAATGAGTGCCCCCATCAATGCAGAGTGATTAGTGCCTCCATCAATGCAGAGTGATTAGTGCCCCCAATCAATGCAGAGTGCATGGGGATTAGAGTGCCTCCTGATTACACACAGAGCAGGGTTCTTCTACTTACCTGACACGGGCGCTCTCATACGAAGTCACGCCTCCTGGACTGACTCCTGTGATAGACGTCACCACTGTGCTGTCTATCATAGGTAGGAGGCGTGACTTTGTATGACAGCAGCCGCGCCGGGTAAGCAAAGGAACCCGCTCTGTGTGTAATCAGGAGGCGTTCCCAATGGCAGGGCCGG
The DNA here is from genome assembly GCF_965119305.1 of Pelophylax lessonae. NCBI lineage: Eukaryota > Metazoa > Chordata > Amphibia > Anura > Ranidae > Pelophylax > Pelophylax lessonae. Next base: position 450,493,099 of record NC_138770.1, read on the forward strand.
ATCAGAGGCCGCATACGGCCCGCGGGCCGTAGGTTCCCCACCCCTGCTCTATACTGGTTTTTGAAATTTACAAATGCAGCAGTTTAGAAATTGAATAAAAGGTTTAGCACTGGGAAAGACTTTTGAAGGATAAAAAGTGCATTTTATATACAACTATATACATCAGACCAAATTGAGAGACAAATGAGGAGCAAAGAGGGACAGAGGGACTTTGTTCCAAATAAGGGACAGTCCCTCGAAATCAGGGAAAGTTGAGAGCCTTATCTCTGGGAAGATGTGAGGTGCGATTAGACTGTAATAGAGAGAACCCCTCCCTGTTTGTAAGGAAGAAAAAGGAGAGGAAAAGAGAGCAGCAGGACTGAAAGAGAGAAATCACAACAATTCCTTTTTGCCTGAGGACTTGAACTGAATCAGAGCACGTGTCCGGAGACCCACTTGCTAATTCTCTCCTATTTAGGTTATGCTGGGCCCTAACAAATTATTTGAGATACCGCACGTTGTGGTGAGTGCTGAGTGACCGAGGTGTGTCATCTTCAGGTGTGCAGAGAAATTACAACACAATTCAGCAGCTTCTCCGGGGGTAGCGCTATATGCACAAAACCTTTCAGCCAAACCGTGCATCCAAATATAAAAAAAAAAGTATGTGTATTCATGTAGCAGCCCTTCTTGAAAATGATTATATTTTATAAAAATTATTATTTTTTACATTATCTTATTAAATTATTATTTTTTATACTAATTATGTTGTGATTAAAGTTAATATGAAAAGCAAAGCTAACTGCTACCTGCTACACCATCCTGCCCAGCCTAAAGCAGAATGACGGTCGGGCGGTGGCTTTACTGTTCTGACTGGACATCATATGAAGTCCTATACATCACGCATCGTCCAATCACAGCTGATCACATGTAAACAACTGCCTGTTATCAGCATTTCCTTTCCTCAGTGCTGTCAGTGTCTGAGGGAAGGAAAGCTGATAACCAGCTTTGCAGTTACAGGGGATATTTACACTGATAATCAGGGCACTGATCATCATTGCCCATCAGTACAACATATCAGGGTCAATCAGTGCAGCATATCAGTGCCCATCAGTGCAGCATCAGTGCCACCTATCAGTGCCCATCAGCGCTGCCTTAGTAGTGCAGCCTAATCAGTGCCCATTAGTGCAGCCTCATCAGTGCCCATTAATGCAGCCTCATCAGTGCTCAATAAATGCAGCCTCATCAGTGCTCATCAGCGCAGCCTCATCAGTGCTCAATGCTCATCAGAGCAGCCTCATCAGCGCACATCAGTTAAGAAGAAAAATTACTTCTTTGCAAGATTGTTTAACAGAAATAAAGAAAAGGGGTTTGTTTATTTTTTCAAAATTTTCTTTTTTTTGTTTAGCAAAAAAAAAAACCCCGGTGGTGATCAAATACCACCACGAGAAAACGGTCTAAAAAAAATGACAAAAATGTTATATAGGTACAGTGTTGCATGAACGCACAAATGTAATTTAAAGTTTGAGAGCGCTGAAAGCTGAAAATTGGCCTGGGCAGGAAGGGGGTAAAAGTGACCAATATTGAAGTGTTTAAAAGATTTATATTATTGAGAGGAGAACTGAAGGCTTTCAAAATACATGTTTGCATTACATTTTAAAGTAGACCAGTGTCAGTACTTTATTACTTTGTTGTTCTAAGAGAAGATTTTGTCCTGTGGTAAAGCGGTTTAAGTTGCTATTTATAGTACTTTAATATTCAATTATTTGAATTCCATTGCTATGGCAAGTCAACCATCCACTTTGATCAGTTAAAGATTATAAGCCAAAGTGTCCATCACTGGCACGTCAAGCTGCAAGTTCACAATGTGTATATATAATCTTCTTTTATTCTGGGCTGCATGTAATAGACTAAAGGGGGTGAGAATGTATTTTTATGGCTTCAAATTGCATCATGCATATATACATTTTTCAAATCCTATTACATAAAACATTTAAACAAACACGCTGCAGATACATAATTTTGAAAGATATATTTATATGGGGTCTTATTTGTGTAACTGTTCAGTTTTTATTTTAGACATTTTGATAAATAAGGATGATTTACAGTAATCTGAACATACTGTAAATCTTTAAATGGCCTATTTAAAGAGGAATTCCATGCAGCAATAAAGAAACATCAGTGAGTTACTGTTACTATACATCAAACACTGCAGTTGTTTTAAATGGAACTTTGTGCAAAAATAAGCCAATAAGGTAGGGCTGTTGCAGAAGACTAAAGGCTTGTTCACACCATCAGCACTGAGCTGCATTTGGTAAGTTAAATATGTTGAAACTGTGCTTCCAGTTCTTCATATATAACATTTACACTTAATCATATAAAGGTTAGTGGCATGAACACAATGTTTGTGATTCAAGAAAATAAAATTAACTTTCATCAAATTGTGAATGTATCATCCTATCACTAATTAACAACATGTGCAAAAAATATGCTAAAAATAATGTCCATCATTAAAAGCAACCACAAAAAATGTCCAAAATAAATCCAGAGACACGATGTTTATCCCTCAAAATGAAAAATTGGTGCTTCTCATCCACTGACATATGGTTGTACAGCAAGCTCACCAGAACCTATTGACTCCTATTACAGGGAGTCAAAGCCAGGGTTATGAAATCCTTAAGTTACCAAGATGTTCTTCAGGCTCCAGATCAAAAGGGCACCGACTCTATCCACTCTCATCCAGCCAGGGATCAGGATATGTGAGTGGGTCTCTAGAACCCATAAAACAGCACTCCAGCGCCCTTAAACACTCAGCATGTGGCTTACATACATGGGAGGAGAGAAGAGGGGTCTCTCATATTGTAGTAAGTAATATATTTATTAAGAACAAGGTAAGGTAACTCAGGTAAAATACTTCAGCATTGAAATAAACATGGAAATGTCGGTTTGCATTCCATCTGCATTCCAAATGATGGAAGTGACGTGTCCCAGAAGGTCCGTCCAACACGATTAGTACACAAGCGTCTGACATCATCAGGGTTTTATGGGTTTGCCCAATGCAGTCCCAACTCCAGAACAGGAGTTAGGGTCCTTTCACACGAACAATCCGATCTGATCCATCTGTCAGTTTTTTAGGCGGATCTGATCGGATCCTCCATGCATCCCTATGGGGCAGCGGATGACAGCTGAGACATGTCCGCTGACACCCGCTGCCATTCGCATCCGATCCTGTTCGGGAAATCCGGACGGATGGAAACCATATTTTCCATCCGTCCAGGGGATCGATCGGATGGGATTGGATGAGAGCGGACAGGCGGTCCACTCTCATCCAATTCCCCATAGAGAGCAGCAGGGCTCTGACACCTCCCTCTCCGCACACAGTGAGATGGAGCTGTCATCCGCCTGCTCAGCGGGAATCGGCGGATCGATCCCCGCTGAGCAGAGAACAGTCTGCAACGGAATGCGGACTGCGTGAAAGGAGCCTAAAAAGCTTTTTGACCTAATGCTTCAGCTCACAGCAACACACTGTATTGGTATGTGGTGTTAAAAAGAAAATATGTGGCAGAATACAGATTGGCCTAAACTGAAAAATTTGATTTTTTTATTTTTTTTTATTGGATATGTTTTATGGCAGAAAGTAGAAAATATTGTTTTATTTTGTTTTGTTTTTTTCAGAATTGTCTCTCTGTTTTTGTTTATAGCACAAAAAATAATAATCACAGATATGATAAAATACCACCAAAAGAAAGCTCTATTTGTGGGAAACAAAGGACATACATTTTTTATGGGTACAGTGTCAAACAACTGCGCAACTGTCAGTTAAAGTAACGCAGTGCGTATCGCAAAAAATGACCTGCTCATTAAGGGGGTAAAACCTTCCGGTCTTTAAGTGGTTAATATTTGATCTGTATGACTTAAATATAATCATCCTGGAAAAAAATAAAATAAAAAAAAACTTTTTTTAAGGATTTTACTCTTAGGGCATCATTGCAAAACATGGGGTTGATAATAATAATAATAATAATATAGTTTACATAGTTAGTCAGGCAAACAAAAAAGGCACAGGTCTATCTAGTTCAGCCAATAGAAAAAAACAACAACAAACAAACAATTAGAAAACAATCCCATACCCACAGCTGATCCAGAAGAAGGCAAAAAACCCTAAAAAAGCATGATCCAATTGGTTTAGGCAGAGAAAAATAATTCCTTTCTGATCCCCCAGAAGGCAATTGGATATTCCTGGGATTAACGGAATGGTGATGAGTGGTGTTTGCTAAATAAAATGATGTTCAGTAAAACCTCCAACCCCCATGATGATAATGAGGTGTAATGAATCCCAACCTGTGTGGAGGAAAAAGAGGATGCTGTACTACATATAGTCAATAACCAATTGGTCAGATGCAAATATCATATCTATGCTTAAGCAGCCATACCTAATTCAGCTTAAAACACATTTAACAAACAGCACACAAAGTTAAGAGAAATGCAGAGGCATTATCCTCCTCTAGCTTCCTTTTCAAAGGACTGCTGATGAGGCTCTGTCATAAATGGTCAAACCATAAACAGTCCAGAGAGCAGCTTGAGCAATACACATCTGTGAGTCGGATTGTTTTTTTTTACCTAAAACAGGACTTTAATACATCTCAACTTTAATTCATATTCCATAACTCCTATGTTAATAAAGGTATCTTCCAAGATATTGGCTATGCCAATGTATAAGAAGATACCAATCAGTTAGACACCATACACAACTAATTTACAAGGTCCACAACGCTAAAAAGACACATTAGAGTTCCCAAGAGAATTGTGCAACATTTCTATGTCACATCTTTTATCAAAAAAAAATTAATTCCAATCTGCATTAACTAGCAAGGCCTAACTAAATAGCAAGAAAAAAATGTAAAAAATATAATAAAACAAACATCACTGTAAAAATATAAACTAAGCCTACCTTAAAAGTAGACAGTGTCAGTCATTAGAGCAGTGGATGGTGTCAGTAGGACAGTGGATGGTGTCATTTGAGCATTGGACGGTGTCAGTAGGGCAGAGGATGGTGTTAGTAGGACAGTGGACTGTGTCAGAAGGGCAGTGGACGGTGTCAGTGGGGCAGAGGACAATGTCAGTAGGACAGTGAACAGCATCAGTACGGCAGTGGATGGCATCACTAGGGCAGTGGGCAGTGTCAGTAGAGCATTGGATGGCCTCACTAGGGCAGTGGATGTAGTCAGTAGAGCAGTGGATGGTGTCAGAAGGGCAGTGGACAGTTTCAGTAGGCAGAGGTTGATATCAGTAGGGCAGAGGTTGGTATCAGTAGTGCAGTGGACAGTGTCAGTAGGGCAGTGGACGGTGTCAGAAGTTTTTTACTTTTATTATTTTATTTTTTAATATTTTTTACAATATTATTTTTTATTTTATTTTTATTTATTTTTTAAGGAGCCCCATTGGGGGGCTTTGGTTAAAAATCAGGGGTCCAAACAAACATTTAACGTCTCTCTTTTGAGACAGAGTAAGGGACTGAGGACATAGAGTCCCCAGTCCCTTTTTCTGCAGCCTTAGCTGCACTGGACAGTGAATGAATGGGAAGTGCTCAGTGCTGAGAGGCTTCCTGTTCATTCACAAACTGAAGCATAGTAAACAGAGTTTTACTATGCTTTCGTTATGAATAAACACAATGAGTGATCGGTACCAACTAACTGAATGCATTCATTTAGAAAAAGAAGGGACCAGTAAATGACTACTCTCTATCCTGAAACATCCCCCACAGCAGCTGGTGGGAGAAGAAAGGAGGATAGCTAACAGTGCTGTGGGGTGGTCCAAGAGAGCACACAGAGGGCCAGCCACCAGAAGACAAAGGGTGGCGGGGGGCAGCATTTAATGGGACTGATCGGCTGTATTTTCCTCCTTGCAGCTGCTGAATTCCAGTGAATATTTTGAAATATCTTTTCTGTGAATACACCATTACTTGCACTGTTTTTCTTTCATTTTCATTAAAACAATATTTTAAAATCATTAAGCTGAATCTGTAAATGCTAGGAATTAAACTAGGAATTTAGCTTCAAATTAAAATTCTGCCTCTCTCAAAAAGCTAGCAAAGTGTAAACTACACATTACATTCCTGTCTGGGTGTGGCAGTGAATGATACAGAAGTTTTCTTTGAGGCCCGGGGTTCACACATATGCAGCCACAGGTTTGTGCCTTGGGTCCGCTGCGTCCCTGTTCAAGGGTTCAGGTGCGTGTGTGAACTGGCATTGAGAGCCGATCACACTCGCCTGTCATGTGAATCGGATACGGGAAACCTGAATCAAATTTGCATATGTGTGAACCCAGCCATGAGATTAAAATTGCAATAGTAGGTGCTGTGAATGGTGTATGCTTCTGTTAAAACTCCTCACCAGCAAAAATCCCCTCTTTCCCCAGCAAACCCCCTCCAACCATTTAAACACTCACCAGTCCTCATATGCAGTGGCGCCCTACAGAATGAGGGAAGTCCTTATAGGCTAGGTGTAGCAATGTGCTTGTGGGCGTTGGGGGGGGGGGGGGGGGGAGGCAGGAGAGAGTGGTCGTCTGAGTTATGGAAGCCCAGGTTGCTTTGATAGCAGCCGTCAGCTCATCTGCATTGTTGGGTCTGGTGTCTCTCATCTTCCTCTTGACAATACCCCACATATTCTCTATAGGGTTTAGGTCAGGTGAGTTTGCTGGCCAATCAAGCACAGTGTTAACATGATCATTAAACCAGGTATTGGTATTTTTGGCAGTGTGGGCAGGTGCCAAGTCCTGCTAGAAAATGAAATCAGCATCTCCAAAAAGCTGGTCAGCAAGGGGAAGCATGAAGTCCTCTAGAATTTCCTGATTAGGGGCTTTGTGTTTGTTTGTGGAACCCTGTTAACCACTTGCCGACCGCCGCACGACTATCTACGTCGGCGGTCAGCCCCTCACAGGCAAACTAACGTAGGGCTACGTTGCTTGCTTGTGAGGGTCTAGGGAGCGAGCGCGCGCCCCCGGAGGCGCGCTCCCGCGTGGTCACGGACCCCCCCGCGCGTGTGACCAGCGGACCCGATGTCCGCCGGCCACTCGGCGATCGGCGGGGGAGAGGGAGAATGTCAGGCAGCTTGTGTAAACAAGCTGCCTGTCATTCTCCTCGCATTCTCCTCGCTGCAAAGACACTGATCACATGGATCTACTATGTAGATCCGTTGATCAGTGTCCTTATAGCTGAAGCCACAGCCAATCACAGTAGAAAGCACGCCCCTAGGGACACACACAGCCCCTCCCTCCCAAATAAAGTTAACCCCTTCACTACCAGTGTATTTTTTCAAAATACGCTTTTTGCGATTTTTTTTTACCAAACATAGGTAGCATAAAACAAATTGGCCGAAAATATTAAAAAATTTTGATTTTTACATTTTTTTTTGGGGGAATTTCATATAAAAAAATGTGAAAAATATTGTTATTTTTGCAAAATTGACGCTCTTTTTTTGTTTATAGCGCGTGATCAAAAAATCGCACAGGTGATCAAATACCACCAAAAGAAAGCTCTGTTTGTGGGAAAAAAAGGACGCCAAATTCGTTTAGGTACAGCGTCGCACGACCGCGCAATTGTCCGTTAAAGTCACGCAGTGCCGAATCGCAAAATACCCCCTGGTCGGAATGGGGGTAAAATCTTCCGGGGCTTAAGTGGTTAAGCAGGAACTGGCCTGAGTTTATTTAATGGCTCAGATGTGCAGATGCAGGGAAATGGAAAACTGAATGATTTTCCTTTCCTGGCAAGCTCCATGTCAGCACAGTTCCCGCTCCCACTTGATAGGGCTAGTTAGAGAATGCAGAGCCTGCAGGTGGGCTCAAGATTATGAAATAAGGTCCCAGAAGCATGGGTGAGGTGGGGCCTACACCCAATTGTGCTGACATGGAGCTGTCAGGGAAAACGGAAAATTAAATGACAGATAAAAACTTGATAGTGTGTACTAGGCTTAAAATGGCGTAATATTTGAGGATATGTTGGCCATTTCTTCTGTCTCTGTTCCTATCAAATAAGTTCCTGTCATTGGAACAGAAAGCGAAGGGGCAGTCTCTCCAATGTGAACACAGACAGCAATAAATCCCAAACCCAGCTCCTAACCCTTTTCTTTCTATACAAAACAAAGAAAAAAACCTAGCTCAAGTTTAGCTTTAAACAATTTAGCCACATTCAGTTTTCTCTGCATCATGTACCACTTGCTTACCACCCTACATACTGTTCTTACAGCTTGACACTGCTGCAAAATGCTCAAGTCAGATTAAAAAAAATTGTTAGGGTCAATTCTGCAATAATAGTTAAAAATATGGACTCTCTGAAAATCATAGGCATGCACACAGGGTGGGCCAGATGTGCCTGGGCACACCCTAATCACCCAGTGTGTTGCAGATTCCCTCTGCTGCCTTGCTACAGGGCATATTTCAAAATAGAGAGCAGGGGAAGGGACTGGTAAACATGTAATTTACGGGCCCCTTCTTTTTCTGACCGGTACCAATCACTTACTGTGTTTATTAATAACTTCAGTTTGTACATGAACAGGAAGTTGCTCGGCACAGAGCACTTCCCATTCCCACTTCACTGTCTGCAGAGAAAGGGAAACTTTGACTTCAGACCCTTTCCCCATCTCGAAAGTAAGACATTAAGGGTCTGTTTAGACCCTTGATATTTCACCAAAGCCCCCCCCAATAGTGCTTCTAAAAACTAATTGTAAAAAAATATATATATATATATATATATTGTAAAAAATAATCAAAACATTTGTAAAATATAATATAAAAATAAAAAAACACTGACACCATTTACTGCCCTACTCAGAAGTCCACTGCTGTACTAACTGACACCATCCACTGTTCTATTGATACCAACCTCTGCCTTACTGACATGTCACTGCTCTACTGGCACAGTCCACTGCCCTACTGACACCGTCCACTGCCCTACTGATTTCGTCCATGTTTTAATACATTTTAAAATGTATTTATAAATTTGTATGTGTCTGTGTGTGTATGCATATACATATGTGTATATATTTGAGCTTTGGGATGCACACCCTATTGCAATAGGCTGTGCATACATATGTTGAAAATGCACTACTTTTTCCACTAAAAGAAACCAGTCATGAGACAAACAAGAGGTTGCAATTGCAATCATGATGCTACTTAATTATCTCTTATGCTGATCAATTAGATGTATTACTTTCACAGTAGGTATGAAGATCTGGAAAGCCAGAGAAAAGTCAGAAGTCCTCATTTTACTTTATATTTATTCCATCCTAGTGATTTATAATTCTGAAACAAGAAGGCCAGCTTGACAGCCAGATACTCAGACAACCATAGCTCATCAATGCAGCATTCATTTTTCTCACATAACAATTTCTTTTAAACCTAAACAATATGCCTCCTGCTTCCCAGCTCATTAGTAAATGTTACCATCCCAAAGTCCAACATTGCTACTTAATAATGCACATTTTATAATAGTTAAATGAGAGATGGTACAATCTTATTTCCAACTGCCCACTATACAATGTAAAGCTTTTGTACTTGTTTAACCTTTTTAGTATTTCTCTAGCTTTTTAAAAAATATTTTAAGTTTCCACTTCCCCGTCCTCTCCCCATTATCTCATGTAATCATGCATTCTATCCATTGTTGCTTTCACAGATCTGGATTAAAGTCTGCATGATAAACAGCTCTGTGCAGGCTGCTGAATGGGAGCAAGTGAGGATACAGAGCACAGTCTTTCATTGCAACCCTTTAGCTCTATGTTTCTTTGTTTTAAAAAAAAAAATGCAGGCTTTCGAAGATTTAAAAAAAAATAAATAAAAGCATACATAAAAACTGAAGACCTGCCTCCTCCAAATCAGGACACATTTTTACATACACAGCATTCATCTACATAATAAATAACAATAAAAAGATGTTTTTTAAAATTCACGTGTGCAGCAGCAATTCTCCCATCCACTTTGCGCATGTTATTAAACCAATGACAGTCCTTGTATGGCTATCCAGTGAAGACTGTATACAATTGTTTTATAAAACAATCATATAAAAGAGTTGGCTTTCCCTATTACCTAAACACATTAGTGTCAGTTTCCAAAATAAAGGCTGTGTGAGTTTAAAAATATTGTAATGGAACAGTCCTTAGCTCCTTCTGCTGCGAGAATGGCATGGGGCATGGAGCTCCAATTCATTTGTAGACATCCTCACCTAACGGTAATTACTATAATGAAAAGAATATTATAAGAAACAGGCACAGACTAACGCTCTTGTAATTCAGGTACTTGAAAAAGAGCTGGTCTGTCTGATAACATTGGAAAACTAGTGGCACGTTTTGAGGACAGTTCAGTCTACAAAAAAACTTTTTTTTTATAACACAAAAATGGATACTTCATTACAGTATGTGGTGCATATTCTGCACCAATGGAATACTAAAACTAATGTAGTTCCAAATCGAAAAAACAAAAAAAAGCAGTATTGCTTTTTTGGCGAAGATCAAATTCATGAACTATTACAACAGGATTGCTTTTTAGCCCAAATCTAACACTGATGACAAATGATTACTCATTGGTTTAGCATGTGCTTCTTCCTCTATTTACCAAGACGTGGTGCTCATTCACTTTTTCAGGCCAGTAACTGGATATCCACATGGTAACATCTATGTGGGTATCTACACCCACAAAAAGAGAGAAGCCAACATAGTTAGGGTCCTTTCACACAGGCTTTCCGATCAGGTGCCCTGTCAGTTTTTTAGGTGGACCTGATCGAACCTTCCATTCACCCCTATGGAGCAGTGGATGTCAGCGGTGAAATGTCCACTGACACACTGCCGCTATCCGATCCAATCCTGTCCGCCAAATCCAGATGGATGGTGACCCTATTTTCCATCCATTGGATAAGATCGAGTGAAAATGGACAGGCGGTCTGTTTTCACCTGATTTTCCCATGGGGAGAGCAGGACTCTGTCAGCCTCCGCTCTGCACAGTGAACAAAGATGGACCTGTCATCTGCCTGCTCAGCGGGGATCAGCGGAGTGATCCCTCGCTGAACAAAGCAGAGTCCACCAAGCAGACTTCTTGTGTGAAAGGACCCTAAAAGAAGAACTACAGTATAGGCAAACATTTTGGATAGAGCAAGGGAGAGTTCTAGTCCTCCCTCAGGACTAGTTAATAGCATAAAAGAAAGGCATAGCCCCCTGTCCCATCATTCTTTGCAATATAGAATACCAAGGGTGGGAGCGTATGCTGCCATGGATAGACACCAGGAAAGGAAAATTACGGTAAGTATGATACAATTTTCAGTTTTCCTGGTGCCTAAATGGTAGCATACAGGTGATAAATAACTAGCTCACACAGGTGGGATAATGCTAATAATACGTTTTTTTTATTGGATGAAGACATAGCTGCCTGAACCGTCCTTCTCCCAAACTCCACGATTGTGAGGGCCCCTGAATCAAGGCGGTAGTGCCTGAAAAATGTATGCCGAGAAGACCAGGTGGTAGCCCTGCAAACCGTCTCCAAGGAAACATTAGCCCTCGCTACCCAAGAAGCCGAGACTGCCCTGGTTGAATCCGCATTCACCTGGGAAGGGGGTTCTATGTTCTTTGTCCTGTAGGCCTTCTGAATTACTTTTACAACCCAAGATGCCAGGGTCCTGCTGAAGGCTTCAATGCCTTTGTTTTTACCGATGGGCTAGTGAATAACCTCTCAGAATTTCTGAATGATTTAGTGGCCTCCAAGTGGGCTCTGAGTACCCTAGAGATGTCCAGGTTGTGACAGGAATCAGATTCCAAGTCTGTAAATACTGGTAAAGCCCTGGCTTCCAGCGGGTGACTTGGAGTTGTGACCTTAGGTGTCAATCTATGAAGAGGATGAAGCTCCACTCTGTCTGGGAAGAAGGAGATATGGTCACCACCTATCCTCAAGTAGTGAAGTTTCTCCTTCTGGATGTAATGGCCAAAAGGAATGCAGTCTTCAGCGTTAGATTCCAGATTGTCACTTGCTCTATAGGAGAAAATGGATGGCTGTACAAAACCTCGAGAACTAAGGACAGGTCCCACTTAGGAAAAAGGCTTCTGACGGGTGGACTGATCTTCAACACTCCTCTGAGGAAAGTGACCACCAGAGGGTTCTCTGCCCATCTTCTATTGGTTTCGGTGGATATTGCTGCCACCTGTACCTTGAGGGAGCTCACGCCAAGCCCTAAATGAAGACCCATCTGAAGAAACCACAAAACATTAGATGTGGAGGGGGAGATTGGCTCAAAATCATTCCCAGAAGTGAATGACATGAATTTGTTCCAGATTTTTGCATATACTGCTTTTGTTGTAGGCTTACTGGCCCTTAGAAGGGTAGATATGACTCCTGGGGAGCAGCCTAGGGACTCCAACCTTCGCCTCTCAATCTCCAAATTCAAAACTCCAACTAAAGATTCGCATGAGTTCATCTGCCCTGAGACAGAACTTGAGTTGAGTTGATGTGCTGAGCTTAGCGAATTGCATTGTTTCCTTTTTTTTTTTTATGAACTTTATGGAGCTGTCACACATACATCTCATAATAAGGCCACTACATCAGTGGGACAGGGCCTCAATAATGCAAAATAGAGCATATGAATAATATTTCGCAGAAAGCAGACATTAAAAGGGATATATGAAGCCAAAGCCGCCACAGCAAATCAACTGTTACTAATGTGGCAGATAACATCCCACTCTATGTTCATACCCCACGGAGAGTAGGTTTCCATGTCAAAAATTCAGCGGGTTTCCAAGTTGGGAATTTCCAGCCAGACATGACTCCCTCTCCAGTGGGGCGTGAATCTGTCAATGGCCCAAATTTTGGTGCCTGCAGGGTTCTTATTATGACACCTAGAATAATGCTTGGACACACTGATAGGGAAACCTCTTCTGATGTTACCAAGGTGCTCATTAACTCTCACAGTGCGGCCTATATATTGAAGGCCACATGGACATTGAAGGAGGTATACCACATTGGTAGAAGAACAGCTGATAAAAGGTTTTATTGCATATTTCTACAAAATCTCCTACCAACCAAAGCATGTACTTGACAGACCACACATTTCCTACAAGGAAAAAAACAGTGAGGGTGTGAAAAAAAGACACCCGGTTAGGCTTATCCAAGACATTTGGGTAGATCTGTAAGCGTAAAGGTTGGACTCCCCTAAACACCGCTGGAGGAGTCTCAGGTAATCGGGGGCCCAACACCCCGTCATTCCTGAGAACTCCCCAATGCTTGTTAAAAATGCGCTTCACATCCCGAAATTGTTTAGTAAGTAGTCAAAAAAGAGAAACTAAAGCGGTCCGGGTCCGCAGGGGCCCTAGATCTTTCACCCGGCAGAGCTGATCTATCCCATTCCCCCACCTCTCCAATGATGGAGTCCAATAGCGCCTCATTATACCCCTCATCAACAAACCTATTTTTAAGCATCAGTGCTTGTCTGAAATAATCACTTCTCTCAGAACAATTACGACGCAACCGCAAAATCTGGCTCTTGGGAACAGAGCTCAACCAAGAGGGATGATGACAACTCCCTTGTTCAATAAAGCCATTGCGGTCAGTGATCTTAAAAAAGGTGCTTGTTACAATAGTGCCATCCCTGACCTCTATATTGAGGTCAAGGAAATTGATGTTCACATCACTAGCCTTATGCTGTAATTTAATCCCCAAAGAATTACCATTGAGGTCCTCAATAAAATTATCCAGAGACGTCCTATCGCCCTCCCAAAGGAGGAGGACATCATCAATGTAGTGCCGCCAAAAGACCAACTGAAGTCAATGGCGGCCATAGATGATGTCCTTCTCCCACTTGGCCATAAACAAGTTTTCCATGCTTGGCGCAAATTTAGCGCCCATGGCGACTCCTCTACTTTGCAAATAGTAGGAGCCGCCAAACCAAAAATAGTTGTGCTGCATGGCAAACAACAGCAATGACATAATGAATTGGCGCTGTGCTGGTATAAGGGAGTTATCCCTACCTAAAAGGGACTCAACAGCACTATGCCCATGCTCGTGGGAAATGATGGCATACAATGAAGTGACATCCGCTGTGGCCAGAAGATGACCCTCTTTCCACTGGATGTCATAGAAGGTTAAGGACTTGGGTAGAATCCCTAAGATATGAAGGGGTCTTGGTGACTAAAGGTTGCAGGTACCCATCAATATATCTCCCTACCCGACTGGTGACGGAGTCAATCCCACTAATGATGGGACGCCCAGGTGGGTTTTGACGGTCTTTATGCACCTTCGGGAGATAATAAACTATGGGCACCCATGGTGCAACCGGGATCGTGAAAGCTTTCTCTTTTTTGGTCAATATGTGTTCCTCATATCCCTTGTCAACCAACACAATCAACTCCTTTTTGAACTTGGAGGTTGGACTCCCAGGGAGTAGACTATACGTCTCTCTGTCAGACAACAGTCTGTTCATTTCAGAGACATATGCCACTTTATCAAGGACAACAATACCTCCCCCCTTGTCTGCTGGTCGGACAACAATATCATCTCTTTTCTTAAGGGACTTCAAACTGTCATTAAACCTGAATTAATTACGGTCATTCCTGATCTGGAGATTCTCCACATCTTTAATAACCAAGTCCCTAAAGACTCTTACAGAAGGGGCTAAAAAGCCTGGGGGATTGAATAATGATGCATTTGATAGCCCCGAATGTCTCACCCCATCAGACACCAATCGGTGGTCCCTGATGGGATTTGACATTATATATCTCCTAATGTTTATTTTGCGGATGTACTTATGGACATCCATAAAGAGACTAAATCTGTTGATAGGTTTAGTAGGGGCGTATCTGAGACCATGGTTAAGGACCAATTTCTCGTTATCAGTGAGGGGAGTGGAGCTGAGGTTAAAAATACCAGCGTCTTTTAGGTTCTTTTTCTTTTTTTGTCGGCTCCTCCTCCCCCCTCTGGTCCCTCTCTTTGATCTGGATATTGAACAGATATGTTCCTGGTCCTGTGAAAACCCCCTTGTCTACCTTGATGGTAGGGTCCGGGGTGAGCCACAGGCCGGTTTTGTTGGCCATAATGATCTCCCCTACGTGGAGTATTATAGGGATGATTGGTAATATACCTAGCGTCAACATCTGACTCCCCATAATAATCGTCTCCATCTAGAGGCTCAAATCGGTTATACGAAGCACCACCATCCCTCCATGGAGAACCATAGTCAACATGACCAGAGTAATGATTTCCCAGATTCTGATGGTACTGATAACCGCCATAACCGTGATTGGGGCGAGGAGGGTTTTGATGGAACCTACATCCCCTACCATTTGGGGCAGGTTTTTGTCTTTTACCTCTTCCCCAAACATTAGTCCACCCTCTATGGACAGGTGTAGTAACCTGTCTAATGGGGGCATTAGTGGATTGAGAGCCAGAGGCTGGACCAGATAAGGAAGATTGAGTCCCTGCGTCCACCTGAGAGTCCTCCTGTTTTTTCTGCCATTTGAAAACTGAATTGGACTTATAGTCCTCGAGGTCTCTAGCATATTTCTTTTTATTTTTTTGCTTTTTGCTCAACCTCTTCTTTCTCCAAAACCTTCTTAAGTGCGTTGGACCTATTGGTAAATTCTATAGTAACAGAAGAGGGAGCCATGGAAACCCTAAGGCTTGAGATTTCCTCATCCAACCTAGTTAACCTAGTCTTTTTCCGACCAATTAAGAACCTGAGCATGTTAAGACCAGCGTCATTAAAGTATTTGAACCATAACGCCAGGTCCTTCTCATCCTCCTGCGGGCTGATCTCCCACCTGAGGCTTCGAGGGACCATACCGAGCTCAAGGTACTTATCCAAAAGGGCAATATCCCATTTGGTGTGGATCTCGGAAACCATAATATTTTTCAAACACAAAAAAGCTCCACCCAAAATAGTGGGTGAAGGCCCATCCAGATCATCAAATGCCTCACTTGCATTAATGACATGGCTGGCCCTAAACGCAAATATGTCCATAATATAAATAAAACAGAAACTTCCAGCTGTAGATATAAGTAATCAATAAATGGATAACAAAAATAAAAGGGATTAAGATACCTGCGCTCAGAATTACATCAAGATTACATCAAAATAGCATAGGCAGCCTCTGATGATGTCAAGTGTATGACAATACGCGCAAGGCGGACCGGGCACTCTGATGTGCAGCATGCTCTATTTATACTGCGGTTTTTATTCACATGTTGTTTGAATCTACATCCATGTAAGTGCATTACTTTTTTAATAAAGTTGCTTGTTTTTACGTACTACACCATTGGCCTGCTTTTGTCCTCCTGAGGTATTACCTTTCTGGTTGGAGCTTTCTGAGTGGCTCAGGCTGGTGTTGTCCTTCTGCATTGTCCTGTGAGTGGAGAGTTTGGGTGTCATCACAGACCGGAGGAACTCTGAGGGATCCTTTATGTCAAGTGCTTCTGGAATGCTCTGGCGCTTTTTGACCGCTCTGTAACAGGAGGGTCAAACTCTCTGATAAGCAGATTTGACTGTCACTTTTGGGTGATCATACGTTTTCCCCACTAAACACTGGTGATTGGATGATCTGGACTGGTTTCCTCCCTCTCCTCCGTCAACTCCATCTAAGACTTTGGGACTTTTGTCTATACTGTTTTTTGTATATTTGCATATTTTTTATATATGTATTTAATTTTGGCGCTGCTCCCATTTTATTAATAATGTCCATACCTCTGCCCCTGGCAGCTTCCACCAGGTTCAGCCTCTCCCGTGTGCAGTCCCTGTTATTAGCGTTATAAGCGGCCCATTAACGCATTCTGCTACTGTATAATTTCATGATTGACAGGTGGATTTGCAAAAGGATCAGCTTCCAGAAGCCCGGCCTGCTTTGTTTCTTTTTCGACCCTTCTGTGTTCAGTTATTCTATGGTGCAACCTTTTATACAAGCAGTCAAGACTGTGATCCCCTGGGAGGACCCAGATGAGCCACCTCAAAAGTCCAAAGGATATTTCCCATTCCTTAAGAGGAAGCAGGCTGTATTCCCTTTAATGGGGGAAATCAGGGAGATTATCGAGGACGAATGGAAAAAGACAGATAAGAAGTTTTCCTTAGGCCGGCCTAACAAATTGTATCCCTTGGCGGAATCTGAAATGCAGTCACTGAACTCTATGCCAGTGGTGGATGCAGCAGTAGTACGTCTCTCTAAGAATATTACTCTCCCCATGGAGGACCCCACTTCCATCAAGGACCCGCTGGATAGATGGATCAACCTAGATCTAAAGAAGAGTTATTTAGCCGCAGGAGCAGCTTGTAAACAAGCCATTGCTCTTACCTCCGTGTCAAATGCCATCAGAGCCTGGACGGATAATATTGAAATGGCCTTACGCCAGGATGTCCCTAATATATAACATAATTATAACTTTGTCGGGGAAACGGCCATTGATACAGTTCATTGTTCAGCAAGATCCATGCTACATTCAGTTATGGCAAAGAGAGACTTATGGCTGAAGCCCTGGATGGCCAACCTAGCATCAAAACAGAACTGGTGCAAGATCCCATTTGATGGAAAAGCATTGTTCAGAGACAAGCTAGACAAAGCTATTTCCAGTAACGGGGCAAATCTGGCTTGCTGCCACAAGACAGAAGGGTGCGAAGAGCAAGAGTCTATTTGTCTAGATTTCGTCAATCGAACTAAAGGGGCTTCAGGCTGTCAAGTCAATTAAGGGACAACAGAAGATCCTGGAAGGGCACCCATGCCTCCTTTTTTTAACACTTGTAAGAGTAAGACTCTTCCCACTCCCCAGGAAGCGACAAAACCTGTCTGATACCAGGAGAGCTCAGACACATCCAGTAAGGGCCAGGCTAAGGTTTTATATGCCAGTCTGGTCTACCCATTGCCAAGACCCTTGGGTTCTGTCAACAATTTAGTTGGGACACTTTTGGGGTTTCTCTCCTCCTCCTCGAGCATCTTTCAATAGGACAAAAATTCCAAACTCTCCGCTAAAAGCCCTGGCATTAACACAGTTCATGACATCACTCCAGCTCCAAGTTTCAGTCCCCTTAGCAGAATGCTTCACAGGTTTCTATTCCACCCAATTTCTGGTTCAGAAGAAGGGTGGGAGGAGACCTGTGATAGATCTAAAAAAGCTCAACCAGTACATCAACCTTGAGAGTTTCAAGATGCAGACAATTATTCATGTAGTCCAACCAGGGGATTGGTTAATCTCAGTTGAACTGCAAGACGCCTACCTGCAGATCCCAATTCTCTCTTAATTCCAAAAGTACTTGAGGTTTGCGGTGGACCAGGTCCACCTACAGTTCCAAGTTCTGCCTTTTGGGCTCTGCACTTCTCCCCGGGTATTCACAAAGATACTAATATCCAATGTCAAGCGGCAGCTTCCAAAGCCAACAGAATATTAGCATGCATAAAGAAAGGGATGCATTCCAGAGATAAGACTATAATCCTTCCACTTTATAAAACTCTGGTCCGACCGCATCTGGAGTATTCCGTCCAGTTCTGGTCGCCAGTCCTCAGGAGGGATGTGTTGGAGCTGGAGAGAGTCCAGAGAAGGGCAACTAAACTAATTAGGGGATTGGAGGACCTTGACTATGAAGAGCGTCTACAATCGCTCGATTTATTCTCCCTGGAGAAGAGACGTCTGAGGGGGGACATGATAGCAATTTATAAATATCTTAATGGGGATCCCAGCTTAGAAAAAAAGCTGTTCATTCGAAGGGATTGCATGAGGACTCGAGGGCATACAATGCGATTAGAGGAGAAGCGTTTTAACCTCAGGCAACGCGGGGGGTTCTTTACTGTTAGGGCAACAAGATTGTGGAATTCTCTACCACAAGAGGTGGTTTCTGCGGGTAGTATGGTGGCTTTCAAAAGACTCTTAGACTTACATCTCAAGGATCAGAACATTCAGGGGTATGGGAGATGATTACAGCCACACATGCCTACACAGGTTGAACTGGATGGACTATTGTCTTTATTCAACCTCACCTACTATGTAACTATGTAACTATATATGTTAGCTCCCCTGCAAGAGAAAGGGCTGAGGGTATACCATTACCTAGACAATATCATCCTCCTAGCAAATGATCCGGATCAACTCATATACCACAGAAGGATACTTTTGCAGTCTCTGACTGGACTGGGGTGGCTCATAAACTTTGACAAGAGCCAACTATTGCCTATGCAGCAGATGATCTATCTGGGCGCAGTGTTTGACACACAACTGGGGACAGTGTTATCACCACCGCCGAAGCCAAAGATCATCATTCAGAGAATGATCAGAGTCATCCAGAGTTCTCATCTGACAACTTCACAATGTCTGAGTCTCATAGGCATTTGGGGTACTTCCAGACAGGTTTCTTGGCGCAATGGAGGAGAAAGTGACTCTCTCAGAAGATCCTACTAACAGGAGTAATGTGCAGAAGCCTGCACTGGTGGACAGATCTGAAGAATCGTTTTAAGCCTCGTCACCTGGGTTCCCTCTCCTGGACCATAATTACGTCTGACACAAGCAGGCAAGGCTGAGCAGCCTATTGCAGGGAAACCAGACTACAATGAAGATGGTCTTTCCTCGCCGGGAAGTGGTTTCCAACGTTATGGAGATGGGAGCTGCATTCCTAGCACTAACTTCATTGGCACCTCAGGTCAGAGGGAAAAAAAGGTACTGCTCTGTTTAGACAACAGGGCAGCCTTTGCAATTCTGAAAAAACAAGTAGGCACTCGCAGCAGAACACTCCTCAGGGAGGTAGATCTAATTATGCTCTGGGCGGAAAGAAACCTTCTGGACCTCAGGGCGGTGTATCTCCCGAGCAGATTGAACACAGATGCGGACATGTTGTTGAGAAATTTTTTGGACAAGGAGTGGACCCTTCATCCCCACATATTCCACCAGATTGTCGGCCTTTGGGATCCCCCTCAAGTGGATATGTTTGCCACCCCAGAAAATGCCAAACTAACCAGATTCTTCTCTCGCCTCCCACATCCACACGCAGAGGCGGTGGTTGCTCTGTCATGCCCCTGGAATTTCTCCACGGCATATGCTTGTCCCCCTCAACCACTAATATTGAAATTCCTCCTGAGGATCCACAATTCTACCATTCTGGCCAAAGAGGCCATGGTTCCCCCTAGCCATGTGCCTCAGTGTGAGACGCTGTTCTAAAATTTTGTCGGACCCATGAAAATTCTGGACCTCGTCACTTCCGGCTGCTGCGAGCCGTGGTGCGCATGCGCACAAGACATTTTCAAGGTCCGAGGAAATTCTAAGACTTAGCGTACAGCTGAATGAGAGGAGAAGGGGCTGAGGTGGGACGCACACACCGCCGCGGGAAAATTGCTGTCACGGGCGAACCAAAGGAGCTGGAGACCCCAAAATTGTACTGCAGGTAGCCAAGACGCTCCCCTACAGCTGATAAAAATTTGGGGGATGAAACGGCGTGGAGCAGCGACCCCGAGAACCAGGCATCGGGGTCACTGCTCCACGCCCTTTCATTCATCATTTCAGAATCTGAGTTCTGTCAGGACCTGGACATCTCTAGGGTACTCAGAGCCTACTTGGAGACCACTAAATCATTTAGAAACTCTGAGAGGCTATTCGTTATACCTTTCGGTAAAAACAAAGGCTAGGAAGCCGCCAGCAGGACCATGGCATCTTGGGATGAAAAATAATTCAAAAGGCCTACATGACAAAGAACATAGAACCCCGTTCCCAGGTGAATGCTCATTCAACCAGGGCAGTCTCTGCTTCTTTGGCAGCGAGGGCTAATGTTTCCTTGGAGATGGTTTGCAGGGCCATCACCTGGTCTTCTCGGCATACATTTTTCAGGCACTACCGCCTTGATCCGGGGGCCCTCACAACTGTGGAGTTTGGGAGAAGGATGGTTCAGGCTGCTATGTCCTTATCTAATTAAAATACTTAATACTAGCATTATCCCACCCGTGTGAGCTAGTTATTGATCACCTATATGCTGCCATGGAGACGCCAGGAATATGTCTATCTTTGGCAGTATACTCTCCCACCCTTGGTATTCTATTTTTACAGAGAATGATGGGACAGGGGGCTATGCCTTTCTTTTATGCTATTCACTATTCGCGAGGGAGGAGTTGAGGCGGAGCTCTATCACCTGTATGGTGCCATGGATAGGCACCAGGAAAGGAAAATTACAGTAAGTATGATACACTTTTCCGTTTTTTTTTTTTTTTTTTTTTAGATTTTGGATAGAGTAAGGGAGGGTCATAATCTCTGTGAAAATTTTTTCCGCCATCTGTGTCCCATTGCGGAGATATCCCTTCACTTCCTGTCCCATAGCCAAACAGGAAGTGAGAGGAAATCCCTGAAAAATAAAGGAATTCTTTGGGGACCCCCAGGTCACCAGAACTTTCCCCTCTATTACTTTTCTGGGGATAACTTAAAATGTGGGTTTTTCTTTTACTTTCACTTTCAATGATAATGGTAAACAGGACAAATAAAGAAGGTAAATCTCCCTAACAGGTGCACAGACAGCAATGAAAAGTGACAGAGGTTCAAATACCTCTCCACTCTATCCAAAGCCAAAAAAAACATTTTTAGTTATACTTTAATTTATGCAATCTAGTGCTATGTTGGTGGTTTGCAACAGAGCTACTGGGTCAGGTTAATTGTGGGCTGGGTATAAAGCAGCAGCCTCACTCTGCCAAACCTACTCTCCCATCCCCCAGCATTTTGCTTTCTTATTTAGAACACTGATGCTCTCTGTATGTATTTTGAAAGGAATTCAGCCATTTAAAATAAAATCCTGGAAATTCATTAGAAGATCCTATGAAAAACTACCTCTCAAAAGCCTCTATATTCTCCCCCACTGCAGGCACGCCAAGGGTCGATCCAAGGAGCCCATCCGTTTCCATGCCAATGCAATATTTAAAAAAAAAATAGCACTCCAATGACGTTACCCTTATTTTAGTGAGCCATACATGGAAAATGCATTGTCCCCACCTAGAAACCACCCCTATGTGATGCATTTGATCCTGTACTTAATTGTAGAAATGGTGGTGGCCAGGAATATGAGTATGTATATACCAGAGACAATTAAAACAGATTGCTGTATTAAAGGCACATGCAAACCTAAAGCATAAACACATGATTTAAATGTGTTCCTCCAGCGTTACTAGTTTATTACAATACTAAAAAAAAAAAAAAAAAAAAAAACTATATTATAATATTGTATATTATAATATATTCTATAATGTATTCTCCCATACGTCTATTATATCTTTATTCTGAAACAATGATAAAATTATGAGAAATGTTATTATAAAAACATACAAATTCCTATAGATTATAACTGTAGAAGAACATACAAGAATAGTGAAGGAAAAAAATTATAGGAATGCAAAGGGTAATTGGTGGGGATGTTAGAAAGGGTCAACACCCGGGGCGTGGCTAGCCAGCAAGATGGCTGGCTGCATGTGATCGAAGCTCTGCAGGCCTCCACTCGAGCTCCATGCGGTGCACCTTGATACCCACCTTGATCCAGACATCCATGCGAGTATTGCGGCAGCTTGCGATACATACCGGGCAATATGAGTAAGGAGACAAGTAAGGAACGTCCTGCTACGGCAACAGAACGTTTGAAGGAGTTTGTGCGGACCGAGAAGCAGGAAGCAGGTCGGAGCCCACCAAACACACGGAGTGGAGGAAGCAGCAGCAATACACAGAGCAACATGCCGGCGGAGAAACCAGCAAAACTCTCACTTGAACAGGTACATTCTCAACTTATGGCTGCTATAACTGCAAGTAATACTATGTTGACTGGTAAAATGGAGGAAATTAGAATGGATATTGGTTTAATACACCATGATCTGCAGGCTGTGAGAGAGCGGATGGCAGAGGCTGAAAAAAGGATATCCTCGTTAGAGGATAATTACACTCCAGTGCCAAATCGTATATTAGCAGCTGAAAAGCAAGTAACATACCTTAATCAAAAAGTTGATGACTTAGAAAACCGATTAAGACGTAATAATATCAGATTTGTGGGCTTACCGGAGAGGGCTGAGGGGAAGAACCCTGGAGATTTTGTGGAGACATGGATTAAAACCCTATTTCCTGATACTACTTTCTCCACAGCATTTGCAGTAGAGAGAGCCCATAGAATTCCTGCAAAACCACCAGCCCCTGGAGCCCCTGCAAGACCTTTACTTGCACGATTTTTGAATTGTAAAGATCGGGATCTTATACTACGGAAAGCAAGACAAAAAGGCACCATTCAATATGAAAACGCACAAGTGTTTTTTTTTTTTTCCTGATTTTTCAATAGATCTACAAAAATTGAGAGCTACCTTTTTTGAAGTTAAAAAAAAATTAAGAGAACGACACATTAGCTACTCCATGGCATACCCTGCGAGGATGAGGGTGGAGGAAGATGGGAAAATATATTTCTTCAATACTCCGGAGAGTGTACAAGAATGGCTTTGTTTGAAAGAAACTATAAAGTGAATGGAAAGAAGAATCTTGCTATTTTCCTTTTTGTTTTTCCTTGTAATGAAAACTTTTTATTTTTTCCTGGTGAAGGATACAAGAAAAAGGGAAAAAAAAAAAAAAAGAAGCATGTGGATGATGGAATGACGAGGCGGGGGGAGTGGAGGGACTGGGAGTTAAGGAACTATGGGGGGTTTTTTTTTTTGTTTATATTTTTTTTTTTGTGTTTTTTTTTTTTTTTTTTGTGCGTTTTTTTCTTTTTGTGTGCGTTATTTTTTTTTTTTTTCGGGGTTCCTCTTCCCCTCCCTCCCTCCTCCCACCACTGGTAATTCTTTGAGCCGTTTTTTTTTTTTTTTTTTTTTTTTGATGGCTTAGCAAAATTCCTTTTTTATTTCTTAGAGAAAAACATAAAATTTTTCTGAGAGTAAGGTGGGAGCTTGAGTGGAGGCCGCAGCTATATTGTCCTTGAATGCAAATGTTTGTATGCTCGGGCAATGTCCCATTGTTTTTTTTTTGAGTAAGACCTATTGGTCAAAATTTTGCTATATGTGCATGATGATTTTTCTTTTTGAAAAAAAAATTTATTTTTTTTGGTAATTTTGTTTGTGATTTTTTTTTTCTTTTTCTCTTTTTTTTCTTTTTCATATTTTTTCTTGTTACTTTTGAAGATCGCTGTGTCCTGGTGTGCCCAACTGACCTCAATAATTATATTGGTATAAAATATAAGGAGTACATTGCTATGGGGTATTATCATGATAAATGTCATAGATAGACTGTTAGATATATGGGATCCCTTTTGGGAAGTGAACCTACAGCTATATATAGAAAAAAACCTCTAAGATGACTACAAAATGTGGGTTCCTATCATGGAATGTTAGGGGTCTAGGGACCCCCCAGAAGAGATCCCAGGTAATTACAAATGTATTACAAACTAAAGCACAAATGATATGCCTGCAAGAGACACATCTGATCCCAGATACAACAAACCAATTGTGTAAACCCTGGATCCAATGGTCAATACACTCAAGCTATTCAACATATGCAAGGGGGGTTTCATTGCTTGTCCATAGGTCGGTACCATGGAAGTGCTTTCAAAAAAAGGTAGACCCTGAAGGGCAATATGTATTTGTACGAGCTCAAGTGTATGCTATACCATTTGTTATTTTAGGTATATATAATCCACCACCTGCTACATTAAGTGTAATTAAAGAAGCCATGCTATTTGCAAGTTTATACCCAGAGGCATTAGTGCTATGCCTGGGAGACTTTAATCTTCTGTGGGACCCGCTGGTGGACAGGCATGGACCCCCCCTAAAAAGAACTCGAAGACCACTTATGTTTCGTGAGTTAGGGGAAGAATTTGGATGGAGAGATTTGTGGCGAATGCTTTATCCCCAGACCAGGGCTTATTCCTGGGCCATCCCAGGAAGGGGATGTCTGTCAAGAATAGATCTGGCGCTGGGAAATGATAAAATTATTTCTAGGGTTGTCTCTGTTGAATATTTGATTAGAGGAGTGTCTGATCACTCACCACTCCTGGTAAATATAGCAATAGGAATTGAGGGAATGAAGCAAAACTGGAAATTTCAGCCATATTGGTTATCACAGATTGGAACGCACGATCGTATACCTGAACAATTGCAGATATTTTTAGAAACGCATGGATCCCAAAAAGATTTGATCTTTTGGGATACCTTGAAAGCATATCTACGGGGGGCACTTAGATCAACAATATCATATATTAAAAGAGCCACCAGGCAGGAAACGGAAGATCTAGAAGAGCAATGTAGAGATACAGAAGCTGCGTTTTTGAAAACCCCAACTGAAATAAATAGGGAAAAATGGGAAATGACAGTAAGAAAATATACTACATATATAGCAGCAATAGCTAAATACAAACAATTTGAATATCAACAGAAGTACTTTGAACAAGGGAATACTTCAAGTCGTCTTTTAGCACATAGGGCTAAGCAACAAAGTACAAGTTTAGTTATAACTAATATACAACGCCCTGACGGGGAATGCGTAAGGGATGTGGCTGGTATTATGTCATGCTTTCACTCGTTTTATACTGATATGTATGCCACCTCTCTTACGTATAATGCAGATGAAATTCCAACTTATCTGAGTGAAATACACTTTCCAGCCTTAACGACCGAGCAGGTTAAATCATTAGAGGAAAATCCAAGCGAGGAAGAAGTAAGAAGAGCAATAACAAGTCTAGCAATAGGAAAGGCTTCAGGACCAGACGGACTTCCGTTAGAAGTATATAGTAAATACGTGGATATTCTTGCCCCAGTGCTAGTTCAAGTATTTGATGCAGCTTTCGGTGTAAAAAGACTTCCTGAATCCATGTATTTAGCTACAGTAGTACTAATTCCAAAACCAGATAAAAATTTAACAGACTGTGCTTCATACCGACCCATATCATTATTAAATACAGACTACAAAATTCTTGCAAAAATTTTGGCCCATAGATTAAACAATGTAATACTTAATATTATACATCCAAATCAAACTGAATTTATGCCAGGAAAATCCACATCTATAAATCTTCGAAGAACACAACTTATAGCTCAGCTTAGAGATCAACTACCAGACTCAAGTGTCTTGGCCTCTCTTGATACAGCAAAGGCTTTTGATTCTATTGAATGGCCCTTTTTGCAGGCAGTGCTTAGGGCATTTGGATTTGGGGAGAAATTCTGTACTTGGGTGGAAATAATGTATCTAAATCCAACTTCTCAGCTGTTGGTAAATGGCTTTTTAACCAAGGCCATACAATTATATAGAGGCACCCAGCAGGGATGCCCTCTATCACCACTCTTATTTTCAGTAGCTATTGAATCTTTGGCACTTCGACTTCGGCAAACCCCTTCTGTACGGGGCATTACATTGGCAGAAAGGATAGATATAGTGGGATTATATGCTGATGATCTTGTTTTATATTTAAATGATGCACATGGATCATTGGAAGCAGCTATGCATATAATAGAACTATTTGGTTCTTATTCAGGCCTTAAAATTAATTGGCAAAAATCCTCCCTTATGCCATTGCAACCACAACTACTCACACTAAGCAAGGATTCAAGTTTATTAAAGGTAGTGTCCTCTTTCAAATACCTGGGAATAAATATTACAAGATTACCACAAGCAGCTTTACAGGCTAACCTTAATCCACTCATGACAACAAGTAAAACTAAATTAGCTACTTGGGCTAAATTACCACTTTCAGTTGCAGGGAGAATAAATTTAATCAAGATGGTCCTATTACCGAAATGTTTATACATTTTTTCACATATGTCGGTTATAGTCCCTAAAACTATTTTTAAAAAAATAGATGCCCTATTTACCACATTTATTTGGGGAAAGGGTAAAAATAGAATAAAGTTAACCACACTTCGGAGAGCTAAAACAGAAGCAGGTATGGCACTTCCTAATATATACAGATACTATCTCGCTGGACAACTTAAACATCTCACAGGATGGATAGTACCAGTAACACTACAGATGGTAGAATCACACCTGGCTCATGTTTTACAAATCGATAATTTACTTATAGCCCTAGAAGCACCTTTGAATAAATTAAAATATAAGCAAATTCCAATATTAACATTAGCTCGTACAATATGGAGAGAGGCAAAACGTATAGAGGGAAACACACAGATAAACATGGATCTCCCACTATGGCGAAACCCAATGTTCAATCAACTGAAACAATTGGTAGAGTATCCGTTCTGGGAATGACATAACACATATGTACTCTTTTTCAGATATACAAATTAAATATGATATACCACATACCTCATTATATAGATACCTACAGTTGCGACATGCATTACAAGCGCAATTTGGAGTTTTGGGACCTGGGATCTCTAGCTATCCAATGATTGGTATCCTTAGGTCCCAGGGCCCTAAAGGATTAATCTCTAAAATATATGCACATTTAACCAGGGTTAATTCAGGAATGAATCCCTTGGCAATAAGAACAAAATGGCAGGAAATAATTCCCAATTTAACTTATGAAGATTGGAAAGAAGCCTGTTCATCCCATTTATATGTATCACCAGCAGCAAACAATAGGTTAATACAATTATATATGCTACATCAATCATATCTCTCTCCAAGTAGACTTTATGCTATGCAAAGCATTGCATCTCCTAAATTTTTGAGATGCAGTGCTAAGCAGGCAGACTTTATACATATTATGTGGTTTTGTCCAGTGATATCAAGATTCTGGCAGGAAATAATTCAAATATTATCCTCTGTCCTGAATATGCCTGTACCTTTGACCCCAGAAACCTGTTTGCTGGGTATATTAGATGAAATAACATGGTCTAGATATCACAAGATAATGCTTAGAGAAACGCTGTTTATGGCAAGGAAAACAATCACAGTTAAGTGGATTCAAGTGAAGCCCCCTGTTGTTAAGAACTGGATAAGAGCGGTAAATCAGATTTTACTATTTGAAAAAGTATTGTATATGCATAGAGGATGCTCAACGAAATATAATAAAATTTGGGATAATTGGAGTCAATCAACATTAACCAATGGTTGAATATAAGGAGATAACTAAGAGGATATAGAGGGATGCACATAGTATGATGAGGAAATAAATCTATGAATGCAATGGAGCAAGGGGTTGGGGCACACCAGGACAACGGCGATCAATTAAGCTACATGGATATACCTTGGCATAAAGAGATTATGAATACTAAGTAAACAGATAATTATTTGGATATTGTATAATTTTTTTATATTGTTTTGTCCCTTTGTTAAAAGGACGTTTGGGATGTTTGTTTTTATGCACATATTGAAATAAAAAGGATTTAAAAAAAAAAAGAAAGGGTAAAAAAGAAAGAAAAACATGGAGAGGAGTATACAACTTCATATTCAATGTATCTCCTTTGGGATATGAGTGTCCATATATGGATCTGGATATGTGGCTATGGATATGGATAATGCATCAGCCCTGCTCTACATCCTCCCCTTCCCAGCAATAGTCAGTGGAACCCAAGCATCTGGCTTTCTTATTTCAAGCTCAAGTCTAGTCAATACTTCTAATCAAAGTGCCAATTGAATTGGAAAGAGCAGTAAAAAAATTACTTTTCTGACATGGATGTTAAGCACATCTGGCACACTGGGTGTGAATGTATTTTCAATCCATTTTATTGCAGTTCCATCCTTAATACACTGTATTCTACTGATAATTTTGCTCCTAATTATGCTTTCATTCCTATAACAGATTAACTTTGACTTCTTTCCCACTTCCAGCCTGGCTGTGCTTCTTGGGTTAAGTCACTTTCTCTTTACTGTGTGCCAAACATCATTTATAGCATTCATTGTCTTTGCTGCATCCGGACTAATTCTTCCAATTAAGCTAAAAAGTGCTGTCTTGATGAAAACCTTTCCCCTTGAACTGACATTGCCTGAAAACCTGCCCCAATCTTATAGTAAAAGAGCAGACTATACAACTTCTATAATTGGTGTCTAACTGTGTAAACTGCTTTGATAAAGAGAAAGGTGACAGCATGCACCATGACCCCAAAATGTTCAGTTACCAATAAGAAGCAAAAACTATTTCATTCTGCTTTCCTTACAAATGAAATGGCAAGTGGTTTACAGCACAAGTCTGATGTGCCTGCTTCTTCAGCGTTGGAATAGAAAACTATTGTATAGCATAACTCCAAATGATCCTTAATAAGTCATTACTGGGCTTATGCAAGAATATCAAAGCAAAATGAAGCCTCATCCTTTTTTTTTTTACTTATTTTTTCAGTTAGGCTGCATTACAAGAAAATAACATAGCTTATTGTTTGTTTTCTATTTTTATGGTGTTTGTTTGTGTGCGTGTGTGTGTGTTTTTTTTTTTTTTTACGGTAAAAAGTTGGTCCTGTGTCAGCAACACTCTGGAGAACCAGACCATGTGCAGACGTCATGGTCTCCAGTGGCCTGACACTCCCCATGCATGGTGCTTTTATCAGCAAGGCTTATGCTTACTGCTAGAAGCCAGACATCTGGACCACTGTACTCTATGTGAAAGCATGTTGAAGTGAATTGTGAGTGTGAACAAAGAGTGGTGGCAGTGAAAAAGGCTTAAAGGGCTATGGTATAAAAAAAAAACCTGATCCTACTCTTTTCTAGGTCAACAGAAAGTAGCATACAGAGTGCAGGGGTTAGAAGTGTGAAAAACAGAGTGCAGACGACAGGAGTGCATAACTCAGAGAGTACAGAGGTCAGGAGTAAGTAATGCCCAGAGTGCTGAGGTGACAAATAAGTGATACACAGAGTGCAGGATTAAGTAATATACAGAGAGAAGTGGTCAGAAGTAAGTATGCAGTATGGGCAGGGACAATGAGTAAGTAGTGCACAGAGTTCAGGGGTCAGAAATAATACACAGTGTGTAGAGATCAGAAGTATGTAATGCATAGAGTGCAGGGGTCAGGGGTACCTAAATACAGAGTGCAAGGGTCAGGAGTGATTAATGCACAGCGTGTAGGGGTCATGTATAAGTAACATACGCTGTTTAAGGCTCAGTAGTAAATACTGCACTGATTGCAGAGGTTCCAGAATAAGTAACAGACAGAGGGCAGCAGTCAGTAAAACACAGAGGCAGAGTTCAGGAGTAAGTAAAGTATAAAGTTCAGAGGCCAAGACTAAGTAATGCACAGAGTGCAGGGTGTCAGGAGTAAGTAATGCACAGAATGCAGGGGTCAGAAGTAAGTAATCGCATATAGTGCAGGGGTCATGAGTAAGTAAAGCACAGAGTGAAGGAAACAGGAGTAAGTAACATACAGAGTTCAGGGGTTAGATGTAAGTAATGCACAAATTGCAGAGGTCTAAAGTGAGTAACACACAGAGTGAAGGAGTCAAAAGTATGTAAACTCACAAAGCATAGAGGTCATGAGTAAGGAACACACACAGAATGTAGGGGTCAGGAGTAAGTAACACACAGAGTTCAGGGATCAGGCTGTACCATGTCCACATCCTCTAACCTCCTCCTGTACAATGTCCGCACCCTCTAACCATCTCTTCTATCATGTCAGTAATCTCTGACCATCTCTTGTCTTATCATGTCTGCAGTCTCTGAGGGGGTGTCTGGAGAGGAGTCAAATGTGGGAGCGCCATCGGGATGGGGATCACAGGAGAAGTCAGACATATGTGGACTGTGGATTTTATCTGGAGGTGAATGCCCAGGTCCAGCTTCTATGTCTGCATGATCGTGAATGCGGTTCAGCTTTACCCCCTGTAGCTGTGTTTTCAATGGAAGCCTTTTTTCTAAGTGCCAAATATTTCCGCATTGTGCTTGCATTCTGTGTATCATCTGTTGATTTCTGTCCTCTTTTGTTATCAGAGTTGATATTGGTTAAGGAACGAGATTTAGTTGTAAATCTTTGAGTGATATTGAAGATTTGCTCACTGACTTTGATTTCTTTGTAAGCTTCAAGCCTATTTTTCCTTAAAGAACAATTAGTATGCCAGTTTAAAATGTTTTAATGTAGTCTATACTATTGATTAAACAGGAGGGTTGGTACAACTTTTTAAATGCATCTTTTCACTTTCTTCCAAATAGACATCATGAGGTGTTATGGGCCATACACACTATAAGATTTTCTGAAGACCATTTCCTTTAGACTTACCAAAACCAGATAATATGAGTTCAAACCTAAACACTTTCAATTTGTATGCAATCTGGCAGGCCCTTGCACTACATAGAAAAAGGTAAATCTGAAGGAAATCTAACCACAAAAGTCGGATAGAGTGTACCCCACTTAAGACTACATAAAAATGTGAATGCACAATGCTCCAAAGGTAACGGTCTTACCTTCAGTTTTGTACAGTTCTACAGGCACCTCTCTTGTATTGAAATTGCTTACTCTGTTTTCACTGCACACTGTTAGCTTATCAGAATGTGCATTAGTAGCTGCAACTTAGACAGAGCTCACTCAATCTCCTGACTGGAGCATTCAGCATCATCCAACCTGCCACTTTCATTCATTGGATTTCATTACTTTCAATCTTGTAATTGCAAACACAATAAAGGTGCTCTAGAACACTACCATGAGAATATATGAATAGCAATAAATGCTTATGTTCGACAAGCACCAATAAATGCAATTGGCAGTCTAAGGTTCACTAAGGCCCCTTTCACACAGGTGCCTCCACTAAGCAGAAGCCTCACGCTCAGTGGGGGATCTCCCTGCTAATCCCCGCTGAGCAGGCGAATGACAAGTCTGTGTCCGCTCAGTTATTCAGAGCAGAAACAGTCCCGCTCTCCACTCGGATGGCAATCGAATAGAAAAGGACCGCCTGTCAGTTTTCATCCGAACCGCCGGACGGATGGGGAATAGGACCACCATCTGTCTGTTTTTGGCAGACAGGATGGGATCAGATGGCAGCGGGTCTCAGCCTCTCCATAGAAGAGACTGGAGGGTCTAATCAGGTCTGTCTGAAAAACTGACAGGCAGACCTGATCGAACTGTATAAATATCTTAATCAGTGCAACTAAGAAAAAATAAATATTTATCTACACCTGATCGAACAACCCCTGTAAAAGGGGCTTAAGACTGTCATTTTGTATTCATATATTCTCATGGGAGTGTTTTGGAGTGCCTTTATTGAGTTTGCAATCACCTGTCTTACCCCTCCAGTGGTCTCTTCTGAGGCTGTCTATAATTACTCATGCACCTGGCTGTGCACATACAATTATATGATTGTGCTGCAGTTTAGCACTAAGCCTCCTATTCAACTACCCTATATTACCCAAAGTACTCGGACGCCTGCCTTTACATGCACATGAACTTTAATGGAATCCCAGTCTAATGCCCCGTACACACGCGTCGAAAATTGGCAGGGGATTTTCGGCCAGCGTCCGATCTGCCGATTTTCGGCTTGTTAGTATGATGCTTCCGACAACCAACTCCGACTTTTCGGCCGAAAAAAATCTGGTGTGCAGGCTATAAAATTTTTGTTGGCCATCAACATAACGGCCGATTTTCGTGCAGTCAGTACAGATTTCGACAGGGAAAAATCTGATCAGCAAGTCTGGGCATGCTCAGTGAAGAAAAAACACAAAGAAAACTAACCAACACATGACATCACTTCTGAAGTAGAATTTTGTTGGCCGAGAAAATTTGTGTGCAGTCTAGGCACATTCCAACCAACAAAACACAACTTGGACAAAAGTCGGACGATTCGGTCGGCCGATAATCGTTGCATGTGTACGAGGCTTTAGTCCGCAGGGTTCAATATTGAGTTGGCCAACCCTTTGCATCTCTAACAGCTTCAACTCTTCTGGGAAGGCTGTCCACAAGGTTTAGGAGTGTATCTATGGGAATGTTTGATCATTCTTCCAAAAGCGCATTTGTGAGGTCAGCCACAGATGTGGACGAGAAGGCCTGGCTCACAGTCTCCACTCTAATTTATCCCAAATGGGTTCTATCAGGTTGAGGTCAGAACTTTGTGCAGGCTAGTCTGGTTCCTCCACCCCAAAGTCTCTTATCCATGTCTATATGGACCTTGTCTTGTGCACTGGTCAGAATCATTTGATGGAGGGGAGATTATGATGTGGGGTTGTTTTTCAGGGGTTGGGGATGTTTTACAGGGGTTGGGCTTGGCCCCTTAGTTCCAGTGAAGGTAA
This sequence comes from Pelophylax lessonae, assembly GCF_965119305.1. NCBI lineage: Eukaryota > Metazoa > Chordata > Amphibia > Anura > Ranidae > Pelophylax > Pelophylax lessonae. Next base: position 450,526,151 of record NC_138770.1, read on the forward strand.
CTATTAAGGTGTCAGCATACCAAGACATTTTAGACAATTTCATGCTCCCAACTTTGTGGGAAAAGTTTGGGGATGGCCCCTTCCTGTTCCAACATGACTGCTCACCAGTGCACAAACAAAGCCCATAAAAACATAGATGAGTGAGTTTGGGGTGGAGGAACTTGGCTGGCCTGCACAGAGTCCTGACCTCAACCCGATAGAACACCTTTGGGATGAATTAGAGCAGAGACTGCGAGCCAGGCCTCCTCATCCAACATCAGTACCTGGCCTCACAAATGCGCTTCTGGAAGAATGGTCAAACATTCCCATAGACACACTCCTAAACCTTGTGGACAGCCTTCCCAGAAGAGTTGAAGCGGTTATAGCTGCAAAGTGTGGACCAACTCAATATTGAACCCTACAGTCTAAACCCCCGTACACACAATCAGATTATCGAACGATCTGTCGTCCGTTTTTTGTGGCATGCTAGTCTGATGTGGAAAGTGAAGAGGTTATTTTCATAAGAAATTTTCCCGTACGACAGAATTCTACTTCAGAAGTGATGTCATGTGTTGGATTGCTTTGTATGTGTTCTTTCGTCTATGAGCATGCCTAGTCTTGCTCTTAAGATTTTTTTCCGTCGAAATCTGTACTAATGAGACGAAAATCGGACGTTGTTTTGACGGACGACAAAAATTATATAGCCTGCACATCAGGATTTTGTCAGCCGAAAAGTCGGAGTTGGCTGTCGAAAGCACCATACTAACAATCCGAAAAGCGACAGATCGGTCGTCGGAAGAATTTTCCCTACAGATTTTCTTATCGTGTGTACGGGCCTTAAGACTGGGATTGCCACTAAAGTTCATGTGCATGCAAAGGCAGGCGTCCCAATACGTTTGGTAATATAGTGGATTTTTTTTCAATGATGTAGGCCCAGCATCACATCACAGTATGCATGCAAATGCAGCCTACCTAGGAATGCCCATTCCATACAGATATCCAACCACCAAGACATTTTGATATTTGCACAAATCCTTCCAAGAGCCAGCCCACTTCTTGGATCAGACGTGACCTCTGATCTCTGACAACCAAGATGAAGAATCAAGAAAGGTAATAAAGCCACCAAAGAGGTACAATGGGAATATTTCATATGTAACCCTACACGGATTCAGATCCTTACATAAGCCCATTTATGACTAGCACTCTTTAACCTACATGCAGTGACTTTTGAAGTTGAGCTCACTGCCATTCTGTACAGTAATTCCATTGTAGTGCAATGAAACATCTGGTGGACACAGGCATACAGGAAAGAAAGGGAAAACCTGATTTGCAGTGAAGAAAATTAATGAGCTTTATGCAGGAGCTGTGAAAGGGCCTACGTGCTGACTGGCATTCACAGTGTATGTGCAAAGCTTGTGGTCAATTAGAGAGACCTCATTTTTTATTGGAAGGGACAGTTGCATTTTTCTTTTCACATCCATGTTTCCAGCAATTATCGCTCATGTGTTGTTGTCATTCATATTGTTTTTTCTTCATAATGTTTAGCCATGCACTTCTGCCAGGTTTTTATTCAAACAAACCACCATCCCTGAGTCATGGATCATCAACGTTATCTACACAGGAAGCACCTGCTATACCTTCTGTTTGTTAATAGGGTGCTAGATTTAGAATACTACAAGTTCATTTACTACCATACAACATTTTGTAATACTCAAAAAAGTGATTTGACTCCCAAACATTAAACATTTTTACTTTTTCAGGATGGGAAATGCGCACAAGTAGAAAATGTGCATTTAGGCAGGGAAAGATTGAGAGAGATTGCCCATATTTAAGGCAATTGCCAAATATATTGCAAATTTTTTTTCTAGCATTTTTTTGTTCTCACATTAGATATTCAGGCCTTTTCATTCCAGTGCAAGGAGCAATTGAGATATTCAAAATGTGATAAACTATAGCCATCAATAGGGTTCCTGTTTTGACCATGGTCAGCTGCATTACCAGATGATATTTGATGAGTTGCTATAAAGCCCCGTACACACGTCCCGAACGATCGGCCGTCTTTTGTCCGGTGCTGTCCTGTCGGCTGAAAACTGCAAAAGACTGCACATGAAATTTGTCGGCCAACAACAGCCGACTGCAGAAGTGATGTCATGTGATGGTTAACTTTCCGTTGTTTTTTTCTTTTCTGAGCATGCCCAGTCTTGCTAATCGGCTGTTTGTCGGCCGAATTCTGTACTGACTGGCGAACAATCGGCCGTTCTGGTGTTGGCCAACAAAAATTTTAATGCCTGCACAACAGATTCTGTTTGGCCGAAAAGTCGCTGTCGGTTGTCGGAAGCATCAAACTAACAAGCCGACAATCGGCCGATCGTTTGGCGGCCGAATATTTACGGCCGACAATCGCTACATGTGTACAGGGCTTTTGGCCACTTTCACACTTGTGCGACTTGTCCTGCGGCTTGGGACTGTAAAGACACATGACAAGTCGTACCCCAGGATTTCCAATGAGCATCATTCATATCTGTGCAACTTCAAAGTAGTCCCTGCACTACTTTGGTCTGACTTTGATGCGACCTGAGGTTCACAAACCTCAAGATTACACAGGCATTGCTTCAAGTTGTGTAACTTTCAGGTCGTACAAGTGTTAAAGGGGCCTAAGTGTCTGCACTTTGCACATCATAATGGAATAGCTTAGTCTTATTATGTAAACTCATACTGTATGAAGGTTTTTTGCCTAAAGCTGTGTGCATTAACAGCGAAACACTTCTAATTCTGGTAGACTTTGTAGTTGGTTATGAGCCCTATAAATGACTAAACACAAACACCCCAGGTAAGCACTGAGTGTATGCAAGCAGTGATACTTTTCCTGCCCTGTCACTGTATTAGGCTCCATGCACACTGACTTAAAAAAAAAAAAAATCGCTGCTTCTACAGGAGTCCATGCACATTAGGACAATTACAGGTATATTTTAAGCTCAATGTTTAAAGGCAGGAAAAGAAAACCCTTCTGGTTTGCTTTCTGATTGGAGCTTACAGGCAGAAAAAAACGCAAAACTCTCCTAAACTCGTATAAAAACATTCTATAGGAGTGTTTTTTTTTTCTGCCAAGGGAACTGCCATTTTTTTAAGCCCAGTGTGCATGGATCCACAGAGGGTGAAGCAACCGGGACTCTCCTTGGCATTCATTTGCCCACCCTGTTTTGTCCTCCATGCCTCCATTTGGGCTGCCGTAAAATACAGCCAATAAGAAATCAAGCCTATTTAAAAGATCAGACTACATAGTGACCAGGAAGAGAGCAGGTGTCTCTTTTTTTTTTCCATGTCTTTATTTTCAAATTTGCAGTCACACAGACAATAATGGATGTGAAGTTACATAGAATGGCATGACCACCCCAAAGTCGCTCATCCATTTCTTTATGGACATTGCTTTGTGCACTGGTCCAAATCATTTGGGTTGTGGGGGGATTATGGTGTGGGGTTGTTTTTCAGGGGTTGGGCTTGGCCCCTTTGTTCCAGGGAAGGGAGCTCTTTTAAGGCACAACATGCCAGAATATTTTGGACAATTTAATGCTCCCAACTTTGTGGCAACAGTTTGGGGATGGCCCCTTCCTGTTCCAACATGACTGCACACCACTGGTGAGGACAGCCAGTCAGTGAGCAGTGTGTGGTGAGGACAGCCAGTCGGTGAGCAGTGTGGGGTGAGGACAGCCAGTCAGTGAGCAGTATGTGGTGGGCACAGCCAGTCAGTGAGCAGTGAGGACAACCAGTCAGTGAGCAGCGTGAGGTGAGCACAGCCAGTCAGTGCGTAGTATGTGGTGAGCACAGCCAATTAGTGAGTAGTGTGCGGTAAGGACAGTCAGTCAGTGTGCACTATGTAGGGGGGGGGGGTATGTAGGGGAGGGGGGGGTTGGGGCAGGAAGAAGTTCTTTATGTGCAGTGTAAGGCATGAAGCAGCACAGATGGAGCATAGAGGGAATTCCTGTAGTGATGAAGGTAGACTTCACCCACTTACCCCATTACTGGAAGTAGAAGACTCCCAGGCTGCCAACTCTGCTCCACTTCCCGTTTCAGCTGCTTGATCAGTCAGAGCAGCCACATGTGAGTGTGTAGGAAGGAGAGTTCTGCCACACCCCTGCCCCACCCACTAGAGTCCCCAGTGGCTGCAAGCCTCAGCCTGCTGTGTGTGGATCACTAGGGGAACACTGCAGCCCGGGTACAAAGTCAAAGGCAGACCTTTTGACTCTGTGGTCGCAGAGATGTGGGTGAACCCAAGAACCACCCTGGATCAGCCGGCACACCCCCTGCACACGCCTATGATGTAAGGTCTCTTTTGCTATATCACTAGGAGTTATTCAAGAATGACCATTAAGTCCTCAAACAGGTAAAATCTGTCCAACAGTACCATGTTTTGAGGAATTGTTCTTGTGATTCAATGCAGCTATAAATTCCTTTATCATTTTGCTTTCATTAACCTTCTTTAATCACAGACCAATTGGAGTTTGTTTCCAATATAGTGGTATGCATATTTTTTCTGCATTCAATAAATGTAAAAAGTATTTAAATAGCTGTAGCCGGGTGCAGCAGATCCCATGTGAGCAGGATTGGCTGCTGGTATCTGTACCAGCTCTTCACTCATCCCCCCCTTGCTGTGTCTGTGTCTTTTCTCGCACCTGCTCTCCCCCCTCCGCCCTAGCAGTGCAGATGGGATCATATCAGAGGGCAGGAATTAGAGACGCGAGAGAGCCAATGAGAGCTTTAGAGATGACTCATTGTGCAGGCTCCCTGGATGGTGGGGAGATAGTAGTTCTTAAAGGGAAGCTGCATCACACTTGTCAGTGGGGGCTAACAGGCTCTGGACTTCAGTTCCCACAGATCCCTGTTCGTGGAGGAGCTTCTCTGTTTTCCCGGGAAATTTGATCCTGATCGTGGCAGTCCAGGAAAGAGAGCTGTCGGGGTCTGTGCCTCACATCTCAAGAACCAGAGCAATTAGAGAGGAGCTAGGAGGACCTGTTGCTGTGCCTGTTCACCCACCTCAGGGAGAGGGGATGGACCTGCACCTGAACCTGCTAGAGCTGCCTTCAGAGACTTTGAGAGTTCAGAGTTTGAGGGTCAATGCATCTTCAGAATTGGAGCTGATAGACTGCAGTCTTTGTGAGGGACTGAGAACTGATCGCTGGGGACTGCTGATCGCCAAGCCATTGGGACCAGACTAGTCAACTGTGAGGAAGTGGTGAGATGAACTACACATCCTAAATGCCCACTACTCACTGTTAGTCCAAATAGAGACACTGGGCATAATTCACTAAGAAGAAGGAGAAGAAATGGTCGCTCTACATTTAATTACTCCCATTTGGAACAATTAAGACCTCGACTAGGTGAACATGTGAACGAAGAAATCGCGTAGAAGTACGCACATATGCAAAAGTAAATTCCAAATCGGCATAGTCGCGGTCCCATAACTGGTAATTTTCATTCAGCTATGATTATTTGTGTATATGTATGCCAATAAACCATTTTTATATGAGATGTGTTCTATCTCATATGCGGCTATTTGTTTTCATTAAAATTATAGAACATGGTTGGTCCACAGACATAAGCCCCCTATTGGAGGAGGTGCCACATCCCGAAATGCAATAGAAAAAGGAAAATCCAACTAAGGGTTTGGGACTTTTTAGGCACTCAAGATAATACAAAAATTGATAAAAAGTATTAATGTTTTATTATACAAAAAAATATATATAGAACATACATCATAAGTAACAAAGTAAATGGGCAAACAGTTCCATAAAAGAAAACACAACACAGAGAAATGCAGAAAAATAACAGCAGAATACACAATGCGTTTCGAAGCTGTATGCTTCTTCTTCAGGGGTAATTTAGCTAGATACTGCAAGTAAAGTTCTATAATAGAATAACATAGGGTCATATTAGTACAATTGTTCATGATAGTAATACAAAATATACAGAAATTATTAACTGAAAAAAGTGATTAGTTTATTCTGTTTGCTGAATTAAAACCAAGTATGTGATTTCCAAGCTTGCCTGTAGGCTTCCAAAACAAAAAGGGGGAGGAAGAAAAAAAAGAGGGGAAGAAAAATTGGTCCCCTCAGTGGGTGGTGGATTTAGCACCAAAGTTTATTGGAAATAACCAGTGCATATGCTGTATGTGGCTGGAGTCCAAAAATTTGTAGGAAGTTGGTATCAGGACACAGATTCCTAAAGAAAGGGATATTATTTGTTTAAAGTTAGAATAGGGGGCTTTTCCTCCTTCTAACGGTATATTTTTTGTGTGAAAGTGGAGCCACCGACTGCAAAAAGTTAGGGTGAATGTGCCCAAAGACAGAATAAAAAATGAAAAAAAAAGAATAAAAATGAAAAAGAAAAATATAAATGTGAATAAACCAGGATATATAGATAGAAGCGAATGATAATCAGTGTACAAGGTGAAGATAAATGTACGTATAAAACATAAAAGATAGGAAAAATAAGTAAAATAAAAAATATAAAAATAAAAATAAAAGAAAAAAATATATAAAATATAAAAAATAAAATAAAAAAAAATTATTTTTTTTTAAAAATAAAAAAGTAGTAAAATATAAAAAAAATGTGTAAATGGATAAGAAAAAATGTACAATGAAGAAAAAATGTAAAGCAGCCAGGAGAGAACAAGTCCATCCTTGAGAGAGGTGTGTAAAAAATGTAGTGTGTTCCAAATAGGGGAATGCCAGTGTGTCCAAACAGTGTAGGTAAAAGTTTATCCTCACAATGAATAAGGAAAAGACTCAAAAGGTGCACAAAGTAAGGGGGGGAAAGATGCCAGCCAAAGAAATAGGCTTAAAAGTAAAGAATACATGCAATGCAAGGTCCATATCCCAGAGAAGTTTGAAAAGGGTGTAGAATAGTACAAAGTAACAGTAAATCATTCTTACCTTAGACAATATGCAGCTTAGAGGAGCATAAACAGTGACCACCGTCACCTCCGGCTGGATGAAGTGAAGTATATCCTTTTGGTTTGCTATTATATTGCCCCTTCAATTGCTTCATAAGGATCACCTGTCACAGCCGATCAGCTGGCAGGGTAAGTGTGGGAGGGACTGATGAAGTGAAACTGGTTCCTAATAGGGCTCCCTGGGTGGTTGGGGCTCGGCGCCCCAACCACCCAGGGAGTGGTTGCGCAGAGGGGCGAGGATCGCGTCGGAGCGGCGCAGAGGGGCGAAGATCGCGTCGGAGCGGCGGCTAGCCCCATCCTCCCACCGGCATGGAAGCTTCCCTCAACTGTACGTAGGGCAGTGAGGGAAGGACGTGTGCATGTGCGGGGACTACGGGAGCCCAAGATGGACAAAACACTGCACATGCACTCGGGCACACACTCAGATGGAGGCGGCCCTACCGTGCCGGGTCACAACCAGCACAGAGGGACTGGAGGAAAATTTAATGTAAAAATGTCTTGATAGACATCTAGTTATATGAATTACTCTAAAAGGTCAGAGAAAAGGGGAAAATCAAAGGAGTAAAAAGGTTAAAACTTCTTAGTAGAAGGTACAGCACCCTGTCAGAATATAATGACAGAGATGCATATATATGAGAAAAAAAAAGAGCATTTATATAACCACTGGTTCTGGAGAGGAAGCCTGCAGGCAGACTGGCGTAAACCAAGAAAAAGAAGAGAAACTGGAGGAAACAAGTTTGGAATGTTCGGGGCCAGTGCTTGATCCATTAACCATATAACGACCGCCCTGGGCAGCCACTCCTGGGCAAAGCGACGTAGTACTACGTCGCTCGCTCAGGAGACTCTAAGGGACGAGCGCGCTCCTGCCCCCGCTCGTTCCCTGGGGAGCCAGCGCGTGTGTCTGGCGGCTCCGATGGCCGCCGGCAAATCATGATCTCCCGCAGCAGAGGGAGAAAGACAGACGGCTGATGTAAACACAGCTGTCTGTCATTCTCACTGAAGTATTCACAGAGGCTATGTGATCCTGCTGTATAGGATCGTATGTCTCTGTGATTACTTCACAAGCAACACCCCCTGACAGTTAGAATCACACCCCTAGGGACACACTTAACTCCTTGATCACCAGTAATGTTAACCCCTTCCCTGCCAGTGTCATTTTTACAGTAACAGTGCATATTTTTAGCACTGATTACTGTAGTAATGTCACTGGTACCCCCAAAAGTGTCAAAAATGTCAGTCAATGCGACATTGCGGGTTCGATCTGTCCGCCGCAATGTCACAGTCCTGCAAAAAAAATTGCATATCACCGCCATTACTAGTTAAAAAAAAAAACAATAAAAATTACGTAAATCTTTCCCGTAGTTAGTAAACGCAATACCTTTTGCGCAAACCAATAAAAATACGCTTATTGCGATTTTTTTTGCCAAAAAGATGTTAAAAAATTTTGATTTTTACTTTTTTTTTTGAGAATTTCATATTAAAAAATGTGAAAAATATTGTTATTTTTTCAAAATTGTCGCTCTTTTTTTGTTTATAGCACAAAAAATAAAAAAAGCACAGGTGATCAAATACCACCAAAAGAAAGCTCTATTTGTGGGAAAAAAAGGACATCAATTTCAATTGGGTACAGCGTTGCACAACCGCGCAATTGTCCGTTAATTCACACAGTGCCGAATCGCAAAATAGGGCCTGGTCTTTGAGCAGCCAAATCCTCCGGGGCTAAAGTGGTTAAACCATGATTAAAATGGCAGATAATCCTTACAGCCTAATGTTTGGTCCTAATCAATTTGTTGCCCTTTTTTGTAGAACATCTGGCCCCTCATGAAGGAGCAGCTGGTGCTAGCGAGAATTCGGCATCCAATGATGGGGTATGTGATCTGACCTAACAAGGTGGACATGTCCAAAGTAAATGTTAGTGATGTTGCTTTGATGTGGCCTATATTTTATACTTTTTAATTTTTGCAGGGACATCCAGGCACTGCACCAGCAAATCCACCTGCAGCTGATGAAGCAGAGCCTGAACGCCCAGTAAGAATTTTCACTTTTCTATGGCCCACAAAGGTTCCTACAATTAGAGACCAATTACATTCCTGCCAGGCCAGGATTTGGAAAGGCAAACTTGATGCGTGCCTAGGCTTTTTGTGGAGCATTGCTTAGTCAGGATTTTCTATTAGTTAGGTGCATGTTCCAAGTATGTGGTGTAGTAGGCCACTTTGTCGAAATCACAAGAATGAAGCTAGCAGTCTATGGCAAGATTTGAACTGTTTGAGGTCCAAACTTTTCAGCCATTGTAATGTTTGAAACACTAATATCATGGGAAGTCATTATCTTAAGTGTTCCTAGCCTGCCTACATGACTATGAGCAAGTGCTTGTTGTATGTCCACCCACTTGTCCTACTGTACGCTTGGGGTGTTTCTGATGTAAAACTATTTTGGAAATACCTTCTAATTGTGTTTTTTTTTTCTTATTTTGTGTTTTAGCCAGTATTGGATGCAGCTGGATTGGCACCTCTCCCTGCTCGTCAGAACCCACTGATCAATCTTGGTGAGAGGCTGGTTGCCCAGATAGAGAGATTAACTGAGCAAATGAGGCCTCCTGAACCAAGTGATTTAGAAAGGTTACTGGGGCTCACACAGCAATCTGTGCAGAGGTTGATGAGGAACAAGGAAATCTTGCAGCCGATCCAACAGGATACCATGGCCAGAAACCAGCATGCAGATTATGTATATTGAGAATCAACTGCTAGCCATACGTCAACTGTTGGAACAGCTAACTGTAACATTGCCGCAAGTCTCACAACCCAAGAGCAGTGGTTGTTTGAGGCTAATGACAATGTTGCCACACACTGGGCAGCCAGCTGGGGAGGTGCTGAATCCACACCTAGCCACTCCCAACACTTCCCACCCCACTCCCAATGTTGCCCCCCCAAACCAAGAAGACTCCTTCCCTACGTTCTCCTTACACACCCAACACCCACCTGGCCCTTCCTCGGATTCCACACTCCATTTTCAAAACACCCCCAATATCCCAAGCCCAGCTGATCCCCTCCCCAACACACACCAAATTCACCCCACCCAAACATCTGGATCTCCTTCCCGCACATCATGTACACCCCAGCAGGACCCTCCACAAGCTTCCTCACACCACACCTCCTTGCAAGTCACTCTCCCAAAAAGGTCCCTACAATTAGAGACCAATTCCTGCCAGGATTTGGAAGTCACTCTCCAGGCCCCCCTCCCCTCCTTCCAAACCCACTTTGTCCAGGCCCCCCCTCCCCAGCCCTCCATTCCAAATCCCCTTGGCCAGGCCCCCTCTCACCACCCCTCTTTACAAACTCGCCTTGGCCAGGCCCCCTCTAACCACCTCTCCTTCCAAGCCTCTCAATATGCCCTCCCAACACACTCCCTCCAAGCACAGCCCCTCATCCCAGCCCATACCTACACCTTGCAGACACCGCACCACTTTCAAGCTCCTCAATACACCGTTCAGGCCCTCCAACCATAGCCCCTCATCCCAGTCCATAAATCCACCTTGCCCCGCCCCTCAACACAGACCCCCTTCGAAACCACTCTCCCCACCTCTACAGTCCCCACAACACAACCCTCTCCAGTCCCTACCCTCTTTTCTGTCCCCTCACACCTTCACCAGCAGCAGCCCCCACCTCCCGACTGATTTTGTTTTGTTTTTGTGTTTTTTTTTTTTTGTTTGTTTTGTTTTTTTGCCTGTTTGTATTTTGTTCTCATGTTTGTATTACATTTGTTAAAAATTCTAATAACTTGTGTTTTTTTTCTTGGTCAAAAATGCTGGGGAAGTAATGTTCCTGGTTTGGTAATGTAGGCATTTCTACACAGGCGCTTTTCTGATTGCAAACAAGTGTTTCCATTTAAACCTGCTAATCACAATCTTCACATAAGAAGGAAATCATAAAAGGTGACCCCCCCCCCCTAATTGCCAAAAAAGTCATTTCTCATAGAGCAGACAACTGATTCTGAGTGGTGGTGGCTGGAATTGTTTCTGTGTTGGATTTAGTTTCTTTTTTCTACTGGTGGTCTGCCCTGCAAATAGGGAGCAGCTCCTCTTGGGTGTAGAGTGAGCGAACCATCTATCCTCCTTATGGCGTGGAGCAGCAGTACACTTCCGGGGGCATGTGCACCCAATTTAGTGGTAATACATTTCCAGGTTGACCCGGACATATGCATATGCGCCATAGCCAACATATGTTTGCTGCTGTGCTATTACGCCGCAAACATCTTTTTGCCTTTTTTTTTTTTTCTGTTAGCAGATTTGAAATTTATGTTGACATCTTTCATGGTTTACCTAGGCCACAAAAAAAAAAAAAAAAAAAAAAAGTATTGAGCCATGAATCCAGCACTTTTTTTTTTAATATTTGAATTTATTCCCTACCCCCCATATTACATTCACTCTGCTTTATTAAATAACTTGCACATATGCAAAATAAAGGATTTGGTATGCAACTAGATTTTCTACCACTTTGAAGAGGTGTAAAAAGTTAACACTTCAACATTTAAAATAAAATAAAACACATAATGCAATAAAAAACAATTTTATTAGAACTTTAACGTTTGGTACATTAATGTACTTTGCCAAAAAAACATGGAAATTATGGTAACAGCATTTTACAACATGGTTAGAAGGGTCCTACTCAAAAGAGCTTACAATCTACAAGGGTAAGACAAAAAAATTGCACACACCTTAACATTCACATTATAAATCAGGAATAAAAATAAGGCTGATAAGAACCATGACAAACATTTTCAGGAAAATCCACACCAACCCTACCCCATCAAAAGTTTAAGTGCAGGAGAAGCAAAACAGACAAAATTAATACTAAATACAAAAAGGTAGCAATGGAAAAAAATACACATACATTTATGGTTAGGGTTAGCAGGAAGCTTCCTTTCCATCTAAACCATAACATTAACTAGATTAACATTAGGAATTGTAAGTCTAACATGTGAGGTTTATAAGTAACTAGAAGAAGATATGGGTCAACAGAGGCTCACAAACAAATACATACATGGTCAGACTTGACAAAGACACACCATTTTGAAACCATGCCCACAAAAATAACCTTTTAAAGGCCAAAATGCAAAACTATTCCAGCAAACAGATCAAACCACAGCCTTAGTGGGGTGTGGGTCAGTCATTAGGCACGCTATCCCCCCCCCCCCCCCAAAAAATAACCTAAATCCTAATTTCTAACAAATCCAAGCAAAGATTCTGGCCTCTTTCAGGCAAAGCAAACCACTGTAGGCCTTTATAAATACCATAGGTTTGATTGCCACCTACACCCACCCAGTTAATGAAACTCCCACCAGTGTAATTAATTCTGTCTCTTCATGCCTTAAGTACTCACACCTGTGGATCAGGAACACACACTCTTGGCAAATGAAAGAATGCAACAGCATATGTATCTGTGCAGGGTAAACAGAAAAAGTCAAATGTCCAAGGCTCTGGCCATGGTCAGTGATACCAAAAACAAAATGTTTTAAGTTGTAAGTTGTTGGGCATGTATTGGATACAAAGCAGGAAATAACAACTTTGTGAAGACTGCTTCATGCAATACGCATTCGCCATTCATCATCAGCATAAAACATTAAAATATGAGTGCAAGGTCACATCATACTTATACATACCACACTGCCCCCAGACACACAGTTCTAGATTTGGTGAAAACCCACAGTTGCTTTATTTATAATGTAATTTCTTGGTTTTCCATTATATAAAACCCATCAGAAATATAATACCTTGCGAAAATGAAACTAGAATACCAGACAAAGTTCTAGCTAGGTAGTGGAATATTTGTGATTCGAAACATTGACCCCAGTGCTGCATGGCAAAATACTAACCAGTGAGCCACTGTGCTGCCACATGCGTGGAGCCTCCATCTCTGTGGTGTTGAACAGCCCTAAGTCCCTGGGGTGCAAAAAGTTAATCAATGCACATGTACCCTGGAAGTCCTGAGTGCCATTGACCAAACTGTTTCTGTGATATGCCATCTGGTTCCAAGGCTGGGCATGGCTGATTACTGTCAGAATGTTCTCCCTATAGGACCATCTTTAATTTTGGGGCTTTTTGCTTGGTAAGAGGCTGCAATTGGTGTTGGTGTGGATCTCACAAGGCTGCTTCTTGTCCTTCCCCGTGGAACACATATGGCAAGATTTGCAATGGTGGTGGAACCCTCCTACACCTAAAAAAAAAAATACATATATTTGGGCATTTACCTATAGGTGGTGGAATTACATCAGTCATGAGTTCTGTTTCTTGATTTATTCTGTGATACCCTATGAATTTTGGTAATGACATTTTGATTTGGAGTAATAATGTTGGTACACATATTACATTTTTGTGGTGAAAAAGCTTATCATTTGGAAATAGACAACACACAAAATTGTTACTCATTTTAACCACTTTACCACTAGAGCATTTTGCTGTCTTACGTCTGGGCCACTTTTTGCGATTCGGCGCTGTGCGAATTTAACTGACAATTGCGCGGTCATGCGACGTCGCACCCAAACGAAATTGACGTCCTTTTTTTCCCACAAACAGAGCTTTCTTTTGGTGGTATTTGATCACCAGTGCGATTTTTACTTTTTGCGCTATAAACAAAAAAAGAGCGTTTATTTTGAAAAAATAACAATATTTTTAAAATTTTTTTATATGAAATTCCACCCAAAAAAAATGTAAAAACCAATTATTTTTTAGATTTTTGGCCAATTTGTTTTCTGCTACCCATGTTTGGTAAAAAAAATCGCAATAAGCGTATTTTGATTGGTTTGCGCAAAAGTTATCGCGTTTACTAACAAAGGGAAAGATTTATGTCATTTTTGGTGTTTTTTTTTTTAACGAGTAATGGCGGCGATCTGCGATTTTTTTGCGGGACTGCGACATTGCGGCGGACAGATCGGACCCTTGACTGAAATTTTTGACACTTTTGGGGGTACCAGTGACATTACTGCAGTAATCAGTGCTATAAATATGCACTGTTACTGTAAAAATGACACTGGCAGGGAAGGGGTTCATTTTATTGGAGAGGGAGGGGTTAATGTATGCCTGGTGCTTACTGACGTGTGGGGGGGGAGGTGACTGTGTGAGCCAGGGACAGATCGGATGTCCAACTATGCTGAACACTCCGATCTGTCACTCCCTGTCACTGAGGAGATCCGCCCGCTCTGTTTACACAGGCGGGCGGATCTCCAAACTGGATTCCCCCACGATCGGGGCAGAGCAGCGGCGATCGCTGCCGCTCCTCCCCTGGCCCGACTCCCGCTGTGAATGAAAACAGCGGGAGCGCGAGCGCCGCCTACAGGGGAGGAGTCTGGCGACGTAGGTCTACGTCGTCAGACCTACAAGAGCCACTTTGCCGCAGTAGTACTCCGGTACTCAGCGGTAAAGTGGTTAAATTTGCATCAGCAGTGGTATTGTGTGTGGTTTGTGAAGACAGCTGTGGGAGTTTCGGTTAAGATTTATGTGGGCTGGAGAACAACAAAGTGCATATATATATATATATATAAATAACAGTGGGTACGGAAAGTATTCAGACCCCCTTAAATTTTCCACTCTTTGTTATATTGCAGCCATTTGCTAAAATCATTTAAGTTCATTCTTCTTCCTCATGAATGTACACATAGCACCCCATACTGACAGAAAAACACAGAATTGTTGACATTGTTGCAGATTTATTAAAAAAGAAAAACTGAAATATCACATGGTCCTAAGTATTCAGACCCTTTGCTGTGACACTCATATATTTAACTCAGGTGCTTTCCATTTCTTCTGATCATCCTTGAGATGGTTCTACACCTTCATTTGAGTCCAGCTGTGTTTGATTATACTGATTGGACTTGATTAGGAAAGCCACACACCTGTCTATATAAGACCTTCCAGATCACAATGCATGTCAGAGCAAATGAGAATCATGAGGTCAAAGGAACTGCCTGAAGAGCTCAGAGACATAATTGTGGCAAGGCACAGATCTGGCCAAGGTTACAAAAAGATTTCTGCTGCACTTAAGGTTCCTAAGAGCACAGTGGCCTCCATAATCATCAAATGGAAGACGTTTGGGACGACCAGAACCCTTCCTAGAGCTGGCCGTCCAGCCAAACTGAGCTATCGGGGGAGAAGAGCCTGGGTGAGAGAGGTAAAGAAGAACCCAAAGATCACTGTGGCTGAGCTCCAGAGATGCAGTCAGGAGATGGGAGAAAGTTGTAGAAAGTCAACCATCACTGCAGCCCTCCACCAGTCGGGGCTTTATGGCAGAGTGGCTCGACGGAAGCCTCTCCTCAGTGTAAGACACATGAAAGCCCACATGGAGATTGCTAAAAAAACACCTGAAGGACTCCAAGATGGTGAGAAATAAGATTCTCTGGTCTGAAGAGACCAAAATAGAACTTTTTGGCCTAAATTCTAAGCGGTATGTGTGGAGAAAACCAGGCACTGCTCATCACCTGTCCAATACAGTCCCAACAATGAAGCATGGTGGTGGCAGCATCATGCTGTGGGGGTGTTTTTCAGCTGCAGGGACAGGACGACTGGTTGCAATCGAGGGAAAGATAAATGCGGCCAAGTACAGGGATATCCTGGACAAAAACCTTCTCCAGAGTGCTCTGGACCTCAGACTGGGCCGAAGGTTTACCTTCCAACAAGACAATGACCCTAAGCACACAGCTAAAATAACGAAGGAGTGGCTTCACAACAACTCCGTGACTGTTCTTGAATGGTCCAGCCAGAGCCCTGACTTAAACCCAATTGAGCATCTCTGGAGAGACCTAAAAATGGCTGTCCACCAACGTTTACCATCCAACCTGACAGAACTGGAGAGGATCTGCAAGGAGGAATGGCAGAGGATCCCCAAATCCAGGTGTGAAAGACTTGTTGCATCTTTCCCAAAAAGGCTCCTGGTTGTATTAGATCAAAAGGGGGCTTCTACTAAATACTGAGCAAAGGGTCTGAATACTTAGGACCATGTGATATTTCAGTTTTTCTTTTTTAATAAATCTGCAACAATGTCAACAATTCTGTGTTTTTCTGTGAGTATGGGGTGCTATGTGTACATTCATGAGGAAGAAGAATGAACTTAAATGATTTTAGCAAATGGCTGCAATATAACAAAGAGTGAAAAATTTAAGGGGGTCTGAATACTTTCCGTACCCACTGTACATCTGTTCCAAAAACATTACTAGCATTGTTGCAAATAAAAAGGAATAAGAAGCCAGATAAAAAGCCAGCAAGGACAATGTATTTTAGGAATTAAACAATTAATGCCAAAATTTAAAATGTATGTTTTTGTGTAAATAACAGTTATACAATTTGATTTAATGGATGACACTTGCTTTTATATATCTTACGCACATTTTAAGGTTCACCTATACATTTTTGACATTTGTGAATTTCCATATTCACTATAGCGCCCAGTTAAAATTGAAAAGGCGTAGGATTGTGAATATTTTAATTGTCTGGGCATGCGTACACGTGCTGCTACATACAGTAGTCGTAGGCCAAGGGAGAATTTATCTCTTTTCAGACTTTCAGTCCCCATTCACACTAGCGCGACTTGTCAGGCGACTTGGTCGCCTGACAAGTCGCGGTGGGTCGCCTGCCATTGATTAGCACAGGACTCGTTCTAATAGGAGCGACACAAGTCACTCCAACTTAGAAAAAGGGTCCTGTACTACTTTGGGGCGACCTGGAGGCGACTTGCATTGACTTCAATGATATGAAGTCCGTGCATGTCACGCCGAGCTGTGCACCGCGACTTCACAGGTCGCCCCGGCAAGTCGTGTCGCCACTGTGTGAATGGGCTCTCAATCATATTTATTTTTAAACATCAATTTTTTTAAAACGTTTTAAAGCAGATCATCTCCAAACAATATACCACATCTTTAGGAACCATTGCAGCTATGATATCATGCTCTAAACATTATTTCCATGTACAATAGTCCCACTTTTACCACGACTACTGATTTGCATGGTCAATGATTTCTATTACCTATAGTGAATTTGCTTTTGCGACTACTTTCTCCCGCGCGCTATACTAAATTCCATTTAGGAGTAAATCTACTCGCTTTCCACTGACTATAAGTACGCACCTTTGCCTACTAGGTGTCATAGTGAATTAGGCCCTTGGTGACCTATCTCCTATCAGCCAACCACACTCTTAAAAGGGACAGTGGACCACACCTAAAGATGGGCCCATCGAAAGCCAGTGGTACCCTATACAAATGTGTACACACGCCTGCTGTTGGGGCTGTATGCACAAGGTGTACACCAGGACACTTTTGATTCTTCTGAAATTAACTGGATACTCTAGTTATCCAGTTGTAGTTAATTTTAGCCTTGCTATAACCTTTGAGTGTCAGCTAGTGGGTAACTGACCATTTCACCCTTAGGGCTCTTTCACACGGGCGTTCCGTATGTCCGTTTTTCATCCCTTCCGATTGCGGATGAAAAACGGACATAATGCAAGTCAATGGGATTGCGGATGTCGGCGGATGTACATCCGCTAACATCCGTTTATCGTCCGGTCCGCTCATGTCCTTTTTTTTGGACTGAAGAGAACCCTATTTTTCCTCCGTAAAAAAAACGGAACGGACACAAAACGGATGTTAGCGCTGACATCCGCTCCGATCATATCCTTTTTTTTTTTTTTTTTCCAATAAAATACAGTATAATATGTAAACTTTGACCCAGGTAGTGGT
Source organism: Pelophylax lessonae (assembly GCF_965119305.1). Lineage (NCBI taxonomy): Eukaryota > Metazoa > Chordata > Amphibia > Anura > Ranidae > Pelophylax > Pelophylax lessonae. Next base: position 450,543,798 of record NC_138770.1, read on the forward strand.
CTAGTGGTCTAGGAAGTGACAACAACCACCAGTTACCACACCCCAAGTACCACACCCAATACAAGCAGCAGTCATGGCCCGTGATGTGTCCCACGAACGTCTTATCCAGCTAGTACATGCCAGGCCTGGCATTTGGGACAAACATTGTACCGAGTATAGTGACCGGATCACCAAATCCAGGCTGTGGGAGGAAATTTTCAAGGACGTGACCCCCAACTGGACCTCCTTGAGTGATAGGCAACGTCGCATACGTGGTAAGTGTATCTTTTGGGGGGATGTGAGGGTGGGGTTGTCATGCTGAGACTTGTGGTCCACCTAATTGTGACATATGGGTGGACTACATGTCTCAGCATGCTAAAAGAGACAGATAGGTGAAATGTAAAGTTATATTACCGTATCTTTCACTGTTCGCTTGCTGAGACTTGTGGTCCACCTAATTGTGACATATGGGTGGACTACAAGTCTCAGCATGCTAAAAGAGACAGATAGGTGAAATGTAAAGTTATATTACCGTATCTTTCACTGTTCGCTTGCTGAGACTTGTGGTCCACCTAATTGTGACATATGGGTGGACTACAAGTCTCAGCATGCTAAAAGAGACAGATAGGTGAAATGTAAAGTTATATTACCGTATCTTTCACTGTTCGCTTGCTGAGACTTGTGGTCCACCTAATTGTGACATATGGGTGGACTACAAGTCTCAGCATGCTAAAAGAGACAGATAGGTGAAATGTAAAGTTATATTACCGTATCTTTCACTGTTCGCTTGCTGAGACTTGTGGTCCACCTAATTGTGACATATGGGTGGACTACAAGTCTCAGCATGCTAAAAGAGACAGATAGGTGAAATGTAAAGTTATATTACCGTATCTTTCACTGTTCGCTTGCTGAGACTTGTGGTCCACCTAATTGTGACATATGGGTGGACTACAAGTCTCAGCATGCTAAAAGAGACAGATAGGTGAAATGTAAAGTTATGTTACCGTATCTTTCACTGTTCGCTTGCTGAGACTTGTGGTCCACCTAATTGTGACATCTGTCATGTAATTAAGTTCATATTATCCATTTTTCATAGGCAAAAAAATCATCACGAGATGGAGGTCACAAAGGGACCGCTACAGGAGGGAACTGAACGATGAGGCTGAGGAGAGCAGAAGTGGGGCAGGAGTCAGCCAGAGGAGGAGAAGTCCTTTTTTTGAAATGCTGTCATTCCTGCGTAATGTTATGGACTTAAGACCGTGAGTACAAAGCTGTCATTCTACGTAAAATTTAATCAATTTGAAAAGTAGGACAAATAATTTATCAATGTATTGTATTACAGCACCAGCTCCAACATTACAGAAACAGAAGAGGAGGGGGAAGAGGTCACCGAAGCAGAGGCTGACACAAGTGACCATGAATCACAGCCTCAAACTTCTGCACAGGTGTCTCCTCAACATGCTCAAGTCCACACGCCAAGACAACATGTAAGTAAATTTCACCAAACCTAAGCCCCTATTGTAAACATTTAGTAAAGACAAATGTTCTAACAAATTTCCCTACTGTACAGGTTCCCAGAGCTTCTAGAGGGTCACAAAGAAGAGGTGCTGCACCAACACCAATGGACACTGCCATGATGAGGTTCATGGAGGATATGAGGGCCATGCGTAGGTCTGAATCCATGGACCCCTTCCAAGACTCAAACAATTATGATGCTGCATTCCTCCGCAGCCTATATCATCATTTGGTCCAGACCCCTAATAATAAAAAAATGGAGGTACAAATGCAGATATCTCATGTAACCATCACATGTATAAAAGCTGCAATAGCTGGGGAACCCATACCAGAATATCATTTGTATCAAAGGCCAGTCCAGCATCCAATGATGCCAAGTACATCACCTGGCCATTATGGTTATAATCCATCCTACCCCCCTAACCCAACCCTGCCATATAATAGGATGCCAACCCATACCCTCCCACCATGTGGACCCCCATCCCATGCACCACCATTTACCCAGTCAAAGCCCACCAGCAGCCAGCAAACGTCAAGCTCTCAGGACTCCTACATGTCCCAAACGTCTGCATCTTCCTCATCAACGCATTTCGGGAATGCTCCAAGTCCCTATTATCAGGACTTATAAGGTTGACTTTGGATTTTGAATTGTCTTTTATTTCATATTAAAATCACAGAGGTTGTTATGTGTGATGCTGTTTAAATAAAAAAAAATTTCTGACAAAGAATTTGTTTTTATTCTTTTATTGAACAAATGGAAACTATTATATTAATGAACAAAAGGAAAATAAGTGCAGTTACAATCTTTAAAAAGATTACATATGGGCATACTGCCATGGAACCTCTCCTTCAGGGGTCATGAAATAATCTGCGAATTTATCTCATAGAGCAAGAGCTGAATGGTTCGGGCGCAGTCCACCATATTGCACAGAGGGCAAATGTGTTTCATCTTCATCATCCATGCTCAAGCCTTCTTTATCACGTACGATATTGTGCAACACACAACATGCTTTGATCACTTCTTCGGCATTATCCACTTTAAGTTGAATGGCACTATGGAAAATGCGCCACTTGTTTGTTAAGATTCCAAATGTGCACTCAACAAACCTTCTTGCTCTACTCAGTCTGTAGTTAAAAATCCTTTTTTGGCTTGTTAGATTATGTTTGGCGTATGGCCTTAAAAGGTGACGTGAGAGGGCAAATGCTTCATCAGCCACTAAAACGTGAGGTATAGCTGGTCCATTTGTTCCTGGCAGTGGCTTGTCAGCAGGTAGGTTCAGACGTCCATCTAACAGCCTTCTACCCATAGCGGATGTCCTGAAGACACGGGAGTCAGCAGAGCTACCATATGCACCAATGTCCACCATAATAAATTTATAGTTGCTATCACAGATAGCCATCAGCACCAATGAAAAAAATTTTTTGTAATTGAAATAACTGGAGCCTGATCCAGGAGGCATTCTAATCCGCATATGTTTCCCGTCAAGGGCACCAAGGCAGTTGGGAAATTGGGTCTTCATCAGGAATCCCTCAGCTATTTGCAACCACACATTTTCATCAGGGACAGGCATTGCAATCGGTGTTAGCTCCTCCCATATGGCCTTGCAGGTGTCATGAACGATCATTGATATTGTAGAGATCCCCAATAGAAAATAATGGTTCAGACACGTAAATGTCTGCCCGGATGCAAGAAACCTAGGCATAAGGAAATTAGACAAGAATTAACGGAAAAGTACATTTTAGTTGGTAATTTCATGTTATCTGACATTTGCCCCTAGCATATAGCATGACATATAGCATGACAACAGCATATAAAGCATGACAACAGCAGCTGACTTACCTGAGAGTCACTAGCAGACGCTCCGCTGGCGGCACACTGCGTCTCATATTGGTGTCCATCCGCTGAAGACGTGGTAACAATTTCTCCAAGACAAAATCAAATGTCGTTACGTTCATTCTGGTGAAATTGAAAAATTTAACCGGATACCGTCTTAAATCCGCATAGTGTAGGGACAGAAATCCCTCAGAGGGCCTCTTTAGCATCATCGGATGAACCCAATAGGTGCGACGTTTTCGCTGAACAGTCTTCCTCCTCCGGCTCTCCACTCCCCTCACATAATACAGTAGCATAAGACATGTGACATCATCCCAAAATCGGGAAGGGGCCATTGCTCGCTTTGATATAAATCACAAGAAATGAGACACAGGAACACACAGGCAGACACACTGTATGCACACTGGGACCACAAAGCAGCATGGGAAACCCAATGCATGCTGGGTTAAGAGCAAAGTGACATGGGAAATTATGAATCATAAAAAAAAAGGATGAAAAACTGATATGAAACTGATGTAAAACGGATGGAAAATGTATAGAAAAATGATAAAAAAAAGCATGTCAGCGGATGTAAAACGGACGTCGGCGGACAAAAAACGGACATCGGCGGACAAAAAACGGACGTCGGCGGACAAAAAACGGACGTCGGCGGATGGAAAAACGGACGTCCGCGGATGTCAAACTGATGTAAAAATTGTCATCAGTGTCCGTTTCATAACAAAAAAAAAGTGACGGAACTGAAGATAAAAACGGAACGCCCGTGTGAAAGAGCCCTTATAGTTGTATATAGTTGTGGATTTACATGTTTATTGGTTTGCCCCTTGTTTGTTTGCATTACCTTAATACATTTAATTATTAACTTCCAGGTTTTCATGGCCTAATTCTTGTGCACTATTACAGAGTGGTAGCCTACTAATTCTTGATATTAAAGTCTTGTTTTTTTTTAACCACTTCCTGCCCACGCTATAGTCGAAAGATGGCTACAGCAGGGGCTTCCAGTGCCGGGAGGGCGTCAATAGACCTCCTCCCCTGATCACATTGCGCAGGCGGCACTCTCTGTGATCGCCGAGTCCTTTGGACTTGGCTGATCACAGAACAGGGTAAAGGGCCAATCGCAGCGGCACTTTACTTCTGTGATTAGCTGTCATTGGCTGACAGCTGATCACGTGGTAAACAGAAGCCGGTTATTGTCTTGTTTTTCTCCTCAAGATCAGGATAGAAGAAGGCCCGTAACCGGTAGCCAGTAGCCGGTAACTGGCTTCTGTTACACGGACATCAGTCTCAATCTTTGACCACCAGTGCTAACCAGTGCCACCTATCAGTGCTTCCAATCAGTGACCATCAGTATCTCATCATCAGTGTTCCCTATCAGTGCTGCCTATCAGTTCCTCCTATCAGTGCCACCTCTCAGTGCCGCCTATCAGAGTCCATCAGTGCCCATCAGTGCAGATTCATCAGTGCCCATCAGTGCATCCTATCAGTGCAGCCTCATCAGCGCAAATCAGTGAAGGAAAAAAATTACCTGTTTGCTAAATTTTATAACAAAGTATGAAAAATGTTTTTTTTTTTCCAAATTATTTTTTTTGTTTCTTTGGCAAAAAATAAAAACCCCATAATGATTAAATATTACCAAAAGAAAGTTCTATTTGTGTGAAAAAAATTATAAAAAATTTTGTTTGGGTACAGTGTTGCATGACACATGACGCGTGACGTGCAATTGTCCTTCAAAATGAGACAGTGCTGAAAGCTGAAAATTGGCCTGGGCAAGAAGAGGGTATAAGTGTCCAGGAAGAAAGTGGTTAAAAATAACAAAAATTATATACCTACCTGCTCGGTGCAATGATTTTGATCAGAGCAGCCCAGATCCTCCTCTTCTCTGGTCCCTCGCCGGCGCTCCTGGCCCCTCCCTCTTGCCTAGGCCCCCAAAAGCAAGTAGCTTGCTTTGGGGGCAACCAAGCCGTGCCGCTGCTCTATGTGTCCATTTAGACATGGAGCCACGTCTCGCCCCTGCCTCCTTTCTGTCCTCATTGGCTCACTGGCTCATTGGCTCACTGACTTTGACGGCAGCATGAGTCAATAGCGCCTGCTGCTGTGTCTCAGCCATACAAGAGGGCAAGTCCTAGACAGTCGATGCTCTGGTGCAGCATCACTGGATCGAGATGGGGCTCAGGTAAGTATTAGGGGGCTGCTGCACATAAAAGGTTTTTTATCTTAATGCATAAAATGCCTTTAGAACCACTTTAAGTTACACATGTATAAACGGCTTTAGTACATCACCAAGTGTGTCAGTGGGAACCGAGCAGTTAGGAGAGTAGTGACAGAACAGAGGACCCAGCATCACCAGCGGCTCCTGGGGGTTGAGCACTATAAAGTTAATAAATAGATAAATAATATATACTTAATAGTTACTTTTAATATAGTGTATGGTTTATAAGGTAAGATAAGTATTTTCCAGCATGCATTCAGCACTTACATGTGGCCACAGTGTTCCAAGTTTTCAGACTATATATACATTTTTCATGTTTCGGTTCTGTATGCATGGACGGTCTAAGTAGGGCAGTGGACAGTGTCAGTAGTTTTTTATTTTACTTCATTTTTTACAATTTTTTTTTTTTTTTTTTAATATTTTTTACAATTGATTTTCTTGTTTCAAAATTTTTTTTATTGAAAACAATCGGACAGTAACAGATATACCGTATAAACAAGAGCCCATTCACGAGTTGTCATTATAGCAAAGGCATATGGCTATAGAATAAAACAAACAAAGATAAAGAAGAAAATCGTCAAATAAACAAACATTTGCAAAAGGATGTTCTCAGGTAAACATTCAGATATGAAAAAAAAAGCAAAAAACATCAATATCAGAAGGTAGAAAACATGACCTTGGGCAACAAGGGACCAGGTACAGAAAAATTCTAATCAATAACTGGAATGTCAACGAGGTATTAAAAGGTACAGGAATAAATTAACAGTATAAGGAGATAGGGAGGGGAGGGTGGGAAGGAGGTAGTGGATAGGGAATAACGGGAGAACCCCCCTACATATACCTGAGAATAAAATAAAAAACAGAACCATATAAGGCTCCAAACACAACCTGGTACGAACCAGAGTAAACAACAGGACAAAAGGAGAAAGAAAATCAGAAAGAAAAGGAAAGAGGAAAAAAAGGGAAAGGAGAGAAGAGGGTCAGCCTGGGGCTCATTAGGAAACTGGGATTAACTGAATCCACGGATCCCATATTTTATCTAATTTCTTAGTATTGTTATGAAATGTATGGGAGAGCTTATCATTGATCATAATCCATACAAGTTTTACTTTTGACATAATCAAGAGGAATTACAGACTGTTTTCAATGCTTACCAATTGTATTTCTAGCCGCCAACAATATATGCATGATCATTTTCACTGACTTCCTGGGGACCTCATCGGGTAACTTTTGAAAGAGAGCTGCCTCTGGAGATCTACGGACACTTACCCCGTCACTAAGTTAATTAAGTAAATATCCGAATCCAAAACCTAGTCACAAGGGGGCATTGCAACCATACAGGATGCATCATCCCCAACTGGCCACAAGGTCGAAAACAGGTAGGCGATGTGGACAGATGCATTTTAGCCATTCAGGTAGGGACCAAGTACCAACGTAGAAGCGTTTTATAATTGTCTTCAACAAGTATCGTATTAATGGAAACTTTAGATAAGGATTAAGCAATATCTTGCCACTTAGGCAACTCAAATGTAAGATTCAGATCCCTTTCCCATTAAATCATGTAATTGAGCTTTGAATTCGGATCAGTGAGGGAGGCATAAACCGAAGACGCTCATCCCTTCAAAAGGCCCCTTGTTTGGCAAGATGCGTAACTCAAAATTCGCGAGTGTAAGCAGCCCAACTAATAAATTCAATTTAGATCTGATAAAGGATACAATTTGGTTATATCTAAATACTTCACTAGGGTACAGCTGCAGCATGTCCGTAAAGTGTTGTTAGAAATATAATTGGTCCCCATTAAGATAGTCACCAATTCTTAACAACCCCTTGTTGAGCCAGCACTGGAATTATGTAGGAACCAACCCAATTGGGAATTCAGGATTGCAGGATTGCATAACGGTGTATGTGGGGATGATAGAGTTTTGCGGTGGCGCACTCAATACCCAGATGGCTAACGAGTGTGATAAAGTAGAACATAATATAGGAGAGCATAGATGACTAGGAAGGCACAATAATAATCCCATAGCAAAGGGTCAGCAGAAGAGTGCCTTAATAAAGACCCAAATGGGTGTAAGTACTTAAGCAGTAGTATAGGCAAGTTGGGCAATTAGATTGGGAACACCAAGCCCACCCTGTGGTTTAGAGGCATATAAAGTCAGTTTATTAATCCGAGACTTTCTGTTACCCCTTATAAAACAGAGAACCTCAGCTTGCAGATGCTGTAAGTAACCTCTCGGGACTGCTAGACTGTAAGGTTCTGAAATAATAAAGTATCCTGGGTAAAAACGTAATTTTAATAGAGTTGATTTTGCCAAGCCAAGATAATGAATAATCCGCCCAATGATGAAGGTCTTCCCAAAGTCTCTTGAAATGGGATTATTAGCCCTGTACAGGGTCTTGATAGAGGATGTTAAGTAAATCTCTAAATATGGAAGGGTGCATTGTGCCCATTGAAAAATGTATGGGTCCCAAAGGGACTGTACTGTTTGAAGGGGGCAAGAAAACATTAGGAGCTGTTGTTTTTTGAGAATTCAGGAAAAGGCCGGAAAGGTGCAAAAATTGATCCAGTAGAAATAGTAGATTAGGTAACGTGACTTAAGGGTTAGTAATATACATTAAGACATCAGCAGCAAACAAGGCACATTTATGCTCTTGTTGTCCACAGCAGACACCATTGATACTAGGGTGGGAGCGAATCGCCAGAGCTAGGGGCTCAATCGCTAAAGCAAAATGTAAAGGAGAGAGCTGGCAACCCTTTCTCGTAACACGTCGAATAGGGAACGATGGTGATCTATAACCTCTTATGGAAACTTGAGCCAGGGGAGCGCTATATAAAGCTTTTAAAAAAAAGAGAAACATAGAGCTGAACCCAAATGCCTCTAAAGTGGTAAATCAAGTGGTCCCAATTTAAGCTATCAAAGACCTTATGGAGGTCAAACGAGAGAAGCAAAAGTTCCCAAGAAAGAGGACTATCCCATTTATCACGTACTGCTGAAATCAGTGTTATGGACTGACAAATCTGATCCAGCATTTGGGGTCTGGTAATAATTCCTGATTGATCTTTACGATTATACTGTACTAAAAATGTATTAAGACCAGAGGAACCACTCCCCCATCCAGCAAAGAGTTAAAATAAAGAGCCATATGTGGAACCAGCTGATAATTATTAGGAAGACCATCAGGGCCTGGTTACTTATGTAGCGATAGCGTCATAATGATCCTAGAAATCTCCTCACAAGTAAAAGGCAGTTCCATGAAAAAGTGAAAAAAAGTGAAAAAAAGGAAGAAATACAATAGGGACTTGCTTGTTTATCAATCAAATAGTGTCTTTGAATGGCAGAAAAAACTTGTTATCAATACTACTAATGAGATCTCAATGGATACCTCAGGCAATGATATAAGCACTAATGCTGACTCTAGGGGTCCCTATCAAACTAGCAAGATTAAGCCTCCCCAAGCAGAAACATCTTATAACACCCATCCTAATAGAGGGCGAAACCCGTCTTATAGGTCAACGTTTAGGGGATGGGGGAGAGGAAGGGGCAAATCACACCCTAAACAATAGGGATATAACCCTGACCCTGACTTTGAATACTCTAATTTTGAGGGTTCACCTCATTATGGGGGTTGAGGTCCACCTCATCACCCCTATGGTCAGAATGGTGCCCCTCAATGGTGATCTGGCCCAGCTTATAATTTTAAACAAAGTTATAACCACACTCCACAGTGGAGGCAGGGTCCTGGTTACAACCATAGGGGTAGACCTCCTAACCATCAGGGGTATGGCCTGAGTCAGAATCATAATAGATCTACCTCTAACTATAGATATGATGTTTCGGACAATGACTACAGTGATTCTAAGCATCAATACAATGTTCCTGTGCGGAATCAGTTCCCTTGAGGGATAATGAAAATCCAAGGGATGAGCATGCTCAGAGTCATCCTATTCCTGGCTCCCCTCCAGTAGATACCTCTCGGCAATCTAGAGCTATTGAGACTGAGGGGCAACCTTCCCATAGTCAAACGAACCAAGGTTATCCTGAGAGGGGTTTTCACAAACCAAAACAAGGCCTCAAGCGCCCACTAGACCAACAAGAGGAACCAGGGGAGGGAGGAGTATACAATCTAAGAAGAAAAAAAACGTAACAGGGGTTGGCATTTTCAATCTTAGCCATACTGTTCTCAAGACTCAGAAAAAAATAAATTCGGGACCTATATGGACGTACACAAATTTGTCAGAAAGTTAAACATCAAAAGATACATGATTAGTAACCCAGTTAAAGAAAATCATATCATCTCTACCGAGTTTCAACACTCAGGACTAGCCAATGACTCTTTGCTTAAATCCTCGGGGTTCTTTAGCACCGTCCCTCAAAGTGTTTCGTGTTTCGACAACATGAAAATACGAAAACACTAGATGGACAAGAATCTTGAAGCAGAACTAGATTCCCTATGTAACAACAGGGATCTAGTGATTAGACGCGCTGATAAGGGGGGCGGTATTGTTGTTCTTTACAGATGTGACTACATGGATGAAATGCAGCACATTCTGGATGATAGGCACACCTATACCCCCCTCTTACGTGATCCCATGTTTCAATACAAAAACTAGCTGGAGGCTTTGGTCACAAAAGGCTTTCAACTCAATATACTTAATAAAAAAGAAAAGGCCTTTCTGGTGCCTAAACGCCCTTGGACACCTATAATTTATTAGAAAAATGTAAACAACTGCGCTAAACCAAAGAGATTATAAGCAGCAACTTCAAGTGTGACTATCACCTCAAAAACAATATATAAATATAAGTTGCGCTAAATAGTGAAAACATATATGATAATGTAAAAAAAGTCCAGAAATAAAGTCCATATGAAGGCAAACAGCACATCTGACGAAATTTTCTGTACAGGTACCGCTTACCAAAGGCTAATGATAAATAGGCCCAAAGATTCCAAGGGGTCCACAGGAACCAGATCTCAGACGGACTCCGATGTCTGACATCGCTGAAATTGGCAGCAGAGGAGGATCACCCAACACTGAGGAGATCCACTCAACATACGGAGTCCGTCTGAGATCTGGTTCCTGTGGACCCCTTGGAATCTTTGGGCCTATTTATCATTAGCCTTTGGTAAGCGGTACCTGTACAGAAAATTTCGTCAGACGTGCTGTTTGCCTTCATATGGACTTTATTTCTACCTATAATTTATTACCTTCCGAAGGTACATAAGAGTCTGGTTTCCGTCCCGGGTCGCCCCATAGTTAGTGGGATTGACTCTGTGACGTCCCGGGTGGGGAAATACATTGACTCTTTCCTCCAACCATTAGTTCAACATAATAAACAAGCAAAAAATTGGGGGAGCAAACCCTGATCATGTATATCTAAAGCCGGTGCAGCTATGGACCAAGCAACATGTATATTAAAAAAGAATAGCGCACACATGCAAAAGAAATGACTATCAAATATGGAGACAATCCATAAATAAAAATGGGGATTTAGTCCCACCATATGGCCATATCGTGCTCAAGCCCACCACTGCGTCAAAGTACCCCATTATCAGTGGGTCCTACACTATCCATAAAAAAGGGGTGAATCCAGCCTCTCTAACCCTTGGAGACAACACTCCTTGCTGGGAAAGATGTGCTAATGCACTACAAGGGACTCCTCCTATATCTACTTGATAGTGGACACTGTTAGAGTACAGGTGTGTGTGGGGGATGGGGTGCTCAACCTCAGAAGTCTGGTCAGACCGAATACATAATAAACAAGCAAAAAATTGGGGGAGCAAACCCTGAACATGTATATCTAAAGCCGGTGCAGCTATGGACCAAGCAACATGTATATTAAAAAAGAATAGCGCACACATGCAAAAGAAATGACTATCAAATAAGGAGACAATCCATAAATAAAAATGGGGATTTAGTCCCACCATATGGCCATATCGTGCTCAAGCCCACCACTGCGTCAAAGTACCCCATTATCAGTGGGTCCTACACTATCCATAAAAAAGGGGTGAATCCAGCCTCTCTAACCCTTGGAGACAACACTCCTTGCTGGGAAAGATGTGCTAATGCACTACAAGGGACTCCTCCTATATCTACTTGATAGTGGACACTGTTAGAGTACAGGTGTGTGTGGGGGATGGGGTGCTCAACCCCAGAAGTCTGGTCAGACCGAATACATAATAAACAAGCAAAAAATTGGGGCAGCAAACCCTGAACATGTATATCTAAAGCTGGTGCAGCTATGGACCAAGCAACATGTATATTAGTTCAACATACCCCATCTTATATCAAAGACACTAGACATGTGATTAATATATTATCTAACATAACTCCAACAGATAAAGTATGGATGGTAACAGCCGACGTCACAACGCTTTATACCATAATTCCTCATGAGTTGGGGCTGGGAGCTGTTAGATTATTTTTGGAGAGAGATTTTAACTTCCCAATGTTGCAGATCAGCTTCATCGTGGAACTCTTACAGTTTGCAACGAGATCCAAATACTTTTGGTTCAATAACCAGTTTTACCGTCAAGACAGGGTGTAGCTATGGGGGCTAAATATGCCCCTGTTTGGCTAATCTGTTTATGGCCCAATGGGAGGAAGACATCATCTATGATCACAGCAGACCTCAGATAGTGCTGTGTGCCAGGTATATAGATGACCTCCTCCTCCTGTGGGATGGGACCAAGACAGAACTGGAGTCCTTTATGGAACTTCTCAATTGCAATACGAGAGGTATCTTTTTGAATTATGAGGCTAGTCAGACTTCTATCAACTTTTTAGATTTAACCATCTCGATAGTTGATAGTAAATTTACCACCACCACATACTTTAAGTCTACGGACAGGAATTTGTATATTCCAACAGATAGCTGTCCCTATGACCCTTCGTTATGGGCCGTCCCTAAAGGACAATATTTAAGACTTAAAAGGAATTGTACTGAACATAGAGATTTTGTGTCCCAAGCTTAAACACTTACCAATAGAATTTTGGAGAAGGGATACGATCATACCTTCTTACGAAATACACTTGAGGACATCATACGTACTGACAGGTCAGATCTGTGACAGACTAAAGTACGTCCCACTAACGGCGAGGCCAATATTTCTCTTCCCTTTATAACTACATTTTCTACTCAACATAGAGGTATTAAGAATCTAGTGGAACACCATTGGCATATTTTGAACAACAGAATTCTTAACAAAGTCCTACCTGCCAAACCACAGGTTGTTTTTAGGGGGGTATCTACTCTTCGCGATAGGTTGGCCCCCAATGTTTTAGATCCCCCTGCTGCTAAGCCAAGTTTTCTTAGTAACCTCATTGGCTACTATAAATGCAACAGGTGCCAAGTTTGCTCTTTGAATAGATGCAAACATAGAAACATCAGGGAATTTACGTCCACCAGTACTGGCCAAGTGCACCCTATTAAATCTTTTCTTTCTTGCTCCAGTGTAGGGGTGGTCTATTTATTGCAATGCTCTTGCGGGTTGCAATATATAGGGAGGACGAAACTCCCCCTGCAGGTTCGTATTAACAAACACATAGCAAATATTAGGAAGGGCTTCAAAAACCACTCTGTATCGAAGCACTATCTTTTTAACCACAATAAAGACCCCCGAAATATCCTTTTTCTGGGCATAGACAAATTCAGCCTCCATTGGCATGGAGAACCTTTTGTTAGAGGGCTATCCAAACTTGAAATGTCTTGGATCTACAGGGTTAAGACATTCACACCTTTTGGTTTGAATGTCGATATTGATGTTAATGCCTTTATTAATATTCTTAATTCATATTCATTATTTATGTGATTTGTGAACTTAGTTTGAGCCGTGGGGGTCTTTTCTTTCACTTACCTTTGATATACGCATATCTTAGGTAGCTCAGTCATTTGTCTTGTTGCCAGGACCTAAATGATGGTTCAAATTAATTTTTTTCATTTATTATCATGGCCAGTATTTTTTATATTTTTTATATATTTACTTTATTTATTTATTCTTATTCTCTTTCGTATAAATATGCTGTCCATAGGATCTTATTTTAATTGGCTCGGTCATGAGAATTGGGGTTACGCCTGATTGGCCTTGGCTTAATTGTTTATTTACCACTTCTATTTTGTAATTTTTTTCTTGAATGGGTTCATCGATTGCCTGAGGTGTAGATTGTGTGATGCTATGACTCTCTCTGCTTTATTGCAGAGGTGAGTTACCACTGACCACCTTCTGCCAGTTTCAAATATTCAATTATACACTGTGAGGCGGTCGATAGATGGCGCAATAGCGGTATTTTTAATTTTCATATTTTTACGATCTTTAAATTTAATGCATTAAATTATGCGCCAATTTTGATTATTTTGAGGGGAAGCAGTTGATCCCATAGTCAGTATGGTGGCTGTGTAACCTTTATCCTGGCCCTCAATGTGACCATTCTTCCCGAGCCATAACCTTCATTTACTTAACTAGCGTCACAGCTGTGTGGCACTGCTAATTGATCTTTCTTTTAAGTCTGTACCCGCACGGCTCAGACTGAGGCAGAGCTCTTTTCTTTGTTATGTAGTCTGGTGGAGTCAGCACGCCGCCCACATCCCCTGGAAGACATCAGCTGTGACGAAACGCATCGGATCCGGCGTGCTGACGTCACCACACAACCCGGAAGGATGGGCTGAATTACGAGCCGACCGGCTGTATCTGTTTTTACGATTTACATTCTACTGCTTAATGTGAGTTCTTTTACCTTATTTACAATAAAAGTGTTTTACAATATTACACTATGGAGCGACCTTTATCTTTTACATAGTGACTCTGGAGGTATTATCATCGATTAGAGCTTTGGAATACTGCGCTCTCTGGCATTGTGTGATTTCCACTGGAAATGCCTGGCAGGCTTGATCTCTCAGGAAAATCGGTGTTGTGAGCATATTTGTTCTTTACAGGCTCATCTGTTTTTGCCCTCTGGTAAGCTCAAACGCATGCCTTGGTGATTGGAGCACAGTGGTGTAAGACAGTATTACACCTTTATTCATTTATCCAGAATTATCACTTTATCACGTATTTGGAACTTTACCATCATTTGGAACTTTATTTATGTATTTATATGATAAATTTCACTGGTCTATATTGATCTGTTCACATTTATTTGTGCATTCATTTATGATGATTTATTTAATTTGAGTAACTTCACTCGTCTCGTCTCATTAGCGCAGCTTTCCTTCCTCTGTAAAAGGCAGTTCCATGACTTCTCTAGGTGCCTCCTCAATAGATGGGAAAGATAGGTTCCCCAAGAAGTCTTTAATGGATGTGGGGGTGGCCAATTTATTATTTATTTTTTTTACATGTTTTTTTCACAATGCTTTTTATGGGTGGGGGGGTTGTCAGTAGTTTTTTTTATTTTATTTTTTACAATTTTATTTTTTTTTATTATTTTTTTACAAATCAATTTTTCAAACAGTTATTACAATTCTTTTTATTTATCAGCCCTGTCGGGGGCTTTGATGAGATATCAGGGGGTCAAAACAGACCCCTGACATCTCCCCTTCGATACAGAGAAAGGGACTGAGGATAGAGATTCCCCAGTCACTTTCTCTGCAGCCTCAGCTGCACTGAAGATGAATGAACAGGAGACAGAGGCTGACAAATCAGGATCAGGGAGAGGGAGGGGGATCACACAGGGGAGCCAGAGGAGCAGGCACTGGCAGGGGAGCCGGAGGAACAGGCAGAGGGGCTGGAGGAACACCCAGGGGAGCTAGAGGAACACTCAAGGGAGCCTGAAGAGCACAGAGGGGGGCCCACAGAGGAAGGGAAATCTGATGGACAGTAGGGATGATCAATGCAGCGGTGGGGGCAGTTACAAGCACCAGTCTCCCTGTATGGCTGTCAATGAAGCAGCTGATAGCTGCAGGAAGGAGAGGAGGTGAAGCGGCTTTCAGCAGCTTCATTAAAAGCCCTACAGGGAGATCAGTGCTTGTAACTGCCCCCACACCTGCACTGATCACCCCCGATTGTCAGATTTCACCATCCATGTTTCATCATCCATGGGTGCGGTGTGGGTCAGACCACAGTGGGCCCCCTCCTCGGGGCCCCTGTGTAGTGAACAACCTGCACCCATGGATGATACGCCACTGGCCTAGAGGTTGCTGTACGTGTATTCAGTTTTCTTCTAGAAGGCCTTAAACCAAATGTACTGAATATGAGAATCTTCCCTTGAACCTCATAATTGCTTATGAGAGTTTTACAGTATATCACTGATCGTTAAGTGCTCTTGAAAGAAAATTAGTTTATTTTATTTTAGAAGGCCGTGAAAACATACAGTGGTTTCTGCATATCGACCTTACAAAAGCTTTCATATTCTGTGGCTTTACCTAGATTTGTTTTTTGTGTTTTTGATAGTGGGGTTATCAGGAGTTGACTAAATATATTTTCCTAGAGGAGCTGTAGGTGGTTTGCTTCATTTCCTGCTAAAACGCCCTCCAAACAAAATATTATGTTCACACCAGCATATCTCTCACACCTGCAAGCTTCCACAATAGGTTGGCGGCTCCAGTGAAGGCAGCAGGAACATTAAACACAGAGGTGAAAAAGAAGAAAGTCTAAACAGTCACACTGTTGACAAAGCTTTGAAAGGTTCATGTTCAACTGCCATGTCCCACACCAACCACGATAACAGTGTCGGGGTTGCAAATGTTATAGCTCACTCTAAAACAAACAGGCATTTAAATACAATAGACTGAATGCAGAAGGGAGCTTTCCTGTAGAGAGGCATGCCTAAAAATGAAGAATGGATAAAAAAAAAAAAAAATGGAAGAGAGTCAAAACTGGAAAAACCTGTCATCAAACCGAAGCATGACATATGGAGCAAGGCAAGGATTGGCAAAGCATAGAGCATTTTACCATTATTTTGCATTTGGCTCCAACAATTCAAGTGGTTATTTATTCTGTCAGTGTGACCTCAAAATATATTAAACAAAGCTAAGACTGAAACTTACAGTCTCATCCATTGTATTCGGTTTACAAATGGCACAATACAACTTCATTCATGTATGTGAGAGCCTTGCCAACACACCATTTAATAATGCAGACATTTTGCACAAATTATAAAAATAGTTGCTTACAATAAAACATAAACTTCAATTTCAAAATGCCCTGTTATTTACCAAAAAATAGGGCACATGCATGGATAGACGTTCATAGCTCTCAGCAGAAAAAAACAGTAATTTGTTAACTCTATTGTATGTGATGGCATATCCTGTTGCTGCAACTTAGTATACTTGTGGGAGTACTGAATATAATCTGATTCACAGAATAGATGGAGTAAACAAATGTATATATATATATATATATATATATATATACTGTATATATAGAGGTGCGTCTTATAAAATTAGAATATCATCAAAAAGTTTATTTCAGTAATTCAACTTAAAAAGGGACTCAAATATTCTATATAGGGTTAGATATATGGAAGCCCAGGTTGCTTTGATAGTGGCTTTCAGATCCTCTGCATTGTTGGGTCTGGTGTCTCTCATCTTCCTCTTGACAATACACCACATATTCTCTATTTGGCTTAGCTCAGGTGAGTTTACTAGCCAATCAAGCATAGTGATACCATGACCATTAAAATAGGTATTGGTGAACATGGGGGGGCGATGCCAAGATCGGCATGTGAAAAGACGTGTCTCACAGAGCTCCCGCCGGTATCCGTCCAAACTGATCCTTTTCCCGGCCCCACAGCCTGCTTACCCTGCAGCCACTGATACCCGATAGCCTTGCGGACCCCCGGCACTTATACCTGCCTGTACACCGGGTGATGCGGCGCCGCAAACAGCGGGAGGAAGCCGCAATGCCAAGAATCCAAGAAGCTGCCACACTGAGCCTATCACAGAAATCCATTAAGGGAGACAAGCCTGTGAGTTCCAGCAAAGTCAGTAAGCCGCCTAAATCTACTTCTAAGGAAGTGCAGCGCGACATTCGTTTTTTTACACAGAAATCCCCCATTCCAGTGGGGAAGGAGGTGAGTGCAGGGGCGATGCATGGATTGGGCCTAGTGGAGCCCTCAGTACAGGGAGGGAGCGAGCCCATGAACACTACTATTCATACTACAGCAGTGGGGGTGCGGGATGGGGACCCTGGGGACATTGAGCAGCCCACCCTAGGGGATATATTTCGGGCAATTCAAAAATGCAATGCTTCTGTGGATCATTTACAGGCCCAATTTGGTAACTTGACTGAAGCAGTCTCCTTGATCCGTCAGGATCTGCAGAAGGTCAGCGAACGCACAACTGCGGCTTAAAGCAGGATAAGTGACTTAGAAGATCAGTTGCATCCTTTGACTAAGGATTTTCATGACACTGCTCGGCTGACCAGGGCTCTGAAAGCAAGGGCTGAAGACATAGAGAATCGCCTTAGGCGAAATAATGTCAGGATTGTGGGTCTCCCGGTAAAGGTGGAGGGCAGGGACCCTACGGGTTTCTTTGAACTTTGGTTGACTGACATTTTTGGAAAAAATATTTTTTCCCCTCTCTATGCAGTAGAGAGGGCTCACAGGGTCCCCTCTCGCCCCCTGCAACCGGGCCGCCCCCCGCGTACTATGCTCGCACATCTTCTTAATTACAATGATAAAGAGACTGTACTGCGTCTCGCAAGAGAACGTCGTGATGTGCAATATAATGGAGTAAGAGTTTCATTTTATCCAGACTTCTCGGCAGAGGTCCAAAGGAGTAGAGCGAAGTTCTCTGCAGTTAAACAACGCTTGAGGCAAATGCAGGTGATATATGCCATGCTATATCCAGCTAAACTAAGGATTACTGCAAGGGGCCAGAGTCATTTTTTTGAAAATTCTATGGAGGCCTCTACCTGGATTGACCACAATGATCATCTCCTGCGCCCTCGCCCACCTCCACCTGAGGGTGACGGTTGAAATAGGCATATCTACAACTGTGGACTAACAGACGGGCTGAAGTGGTGTATTCCCCTCTTTTTTTAAATTTTTTTTATTACATCTACCGCTGTGGAACCATGATGGGAACTTTTACTTATTTTTTCTATTTTTTTCTATCTTTTGAGGGGATTTGACCATTCCGCGGACCTTTCGTTCAATTAATTATATCAATTTTTCACACAGACTGTTGTTTAACATCTTGTCTTTGATATGCAACTGCTGGGTATGGTAGTTAGGAAAAATGAGGTGCAGCTTGTGCTGGAGAGTTCTCTAGTCTTGATTGTTTTTGTGCTGGGTGGACTGGGCCCTGTCATTAAGGGCTTGCGTTGCAGCCCGGGGCACATTCCCCCTAGCACTTTTGAAGACATTAGTTTTATGTTATGTTTATTGGCCTTGATGGCCATTACAGTTGTGAGTCCGACCGAGGCCCGCCTCGGATATCTTCCATGCATAGATGGATATGCTCCCTTTTATATGCTTTGTAATTTGATGGTGACATGATGGGACCTGTATTTCAGGCCCCATCGTTTCACTGCAAAACTTGCATTCCAGCCACCATGACATCATTACCAGTGGTATCATGGAATGTAAGAGGTTTGAACGACCCGCTTAAACGCACAATGGTCTCTTCTGTGCTCTGGAGGCATTTACCGGCCATTTGTTCACTACACGAGACTCATCTAACTGCAGATTCT
Organism: Pelophylax lessonae; assembly: GCF_965119305.1. NCBI lineage: Eukaryota > Metazoa > Chordata > Amphibia > Anura > Ranidae > Pelophylax > Pelophylax lessonae. The sequence goes on from NC_138770.1 coordinate 450,562,958, forward strand.
CATTCTTGCTTACACTTTGCTTGGGTAGGGTGGGAATATCATTCTACACATACCTCCTATTCTAGGGGGGTCAGTGTGTTGATCCACAGATCCCTGGATTATCAGAAACACCACTCTAAAAAAACATATCTCCCTTCCCCATCTACTTTAAATTGTAAACTATACACTGTGCATTGTTTATTGGCTTTAATTTATGTGCCACCACCCTTTCATAGTGGAATCCTTCGGGAGCTGGTGGCATATTTGATGAAACACCATGAAGTCCCGTTGTATATCATCGGGGACATTAACTGTGACAGACACTCTGTCACGGCGGGGGCGGGGGGCACGGGCCGTACGATCTTGGCTAAAATTGCTGAGGAGATGGGTTGGGTAGATCATTGGCGACTTCGATATCCGGCTGAAAAAGCGTTTTCATGCTTTTCCAAAACGCATATGTCGCTTTCACGTATTGACCTGTGCCTTTGCTCCAAGGATGCGCTCAGATATGTCTCCAATATTAGATATGGACTGAGGAGTGTGTCAGATCACTCCCCACTCATCTTGTCCTTAGAGGTGCGACCTAGTGCCACTTTGCGGAGGGCCTCATGGAAGCTGAATGCTCTTTGGTTAACCACTTGCCGACCGCCACAAGTACATATACTGCGGCGGTCAGCCCCATGCAGGCAAAGTGACGTATGGGTACGTCACTCACCTGCGAGCCAATAGGGGGCGAGCGCGCACCGCCGGAGGCGCGCTCTCACCCCCTTGAGACACTGGATCTCTCCAAACCCTCTGACGGTCAAGGAATGGATCACTCAGGTGGGGGAAACTATAAGGCTGGAGAAGTATATCCATCAACATAGGGGAAATTTGGGCAAATTTGACAAGCTGTGGGCCCCCTGGCTAGCTATGCCGGGGTTGGCACCGATGGACTTGGTATTAGATAGGCTCTGGGTGGGTAGTGGGTAAATGTAGGAGAAAACCTAAGTGAAAGAGGATGATGATGACCAGTATGGTAGATGAGGACTGGTAGGTCTCAACACTGCGGGTTGTTATTTGATTAGGCAAAAAGGGGAGGTGTTAATTATTGCCACTGTATAATTATTGTAATTATAGTAATGAGGGGGTGAATCGGTCTTGGACTCTTACTGTTATGTTTTCTATGTAAATGTTTAATAAAGTTCTTCTTGATAAAAAAAAAAAATAGGTATTGGTACTTTTGGTAGTGTGGGCAGGTGGGAAGTCCTACTGGAAAATGAAATCAGCATCTCCATAAAGCTGGTCAGCAGATGGAAGCAATAAGTGCTCTAGAATTTCCTGGTAGAGGGTTGCGCTGACATTGGACTCGATAAAACAAGTGGACCAACACCAGCAGATGACAAGGCTCCCCAAATCATCACTGACTGTGAAAACCTTACACTGGACCTCATGCAACTTGGATTCTGTGCCTCCTCCAGACTCTGGACTTCCAAATTAAATGCAAAAGTGTGCACAGTTAATGATGATTTGGGGAGCCATGTCATCTGCTGGTGTTGGTCCACTGTCAGTGTAACCCTCTTGCAGGAAATTCTGAAGCACTTCATGCTTCTCTCTGCCATAGAAAATATGTGGGGTATTGTCAAGAGGAAGATGAGAGACACCAGACCCAACAATACAGACGAGCTGAAGGCCGCTATCAAACCAACCTGGGTTTCCATAACACGCCATGCAGGATTGATTCAGTAATTCATGCAAAAGGAGCAGTGACCAAGTATTGAGTGCATGCTATATTGTACATAGGCACACTTTTCACTAAGCCAACGTTTCTGTATTAAAAAACCTTTTTGGTCTTATGCAATATTCTAATTTTCTGAGATACTGAATTCTGGGTTTTTACAAGCTGTAAGCCATAATCATCAAAATTAAAAGAAAGAAATGCTTGAAATATATCACTCTGTGTGTGACATATCTATGTAAACTATTTGAGTTTCCCTTTTTAAATTGAATTACTAAAATAAATTAACTTTTTGATGATATCCTGAGATGCACCTGTGTATATACTGTGTATATATACACAGTATGTATGTATATATATATATATATATATATATATATATATATACACACACACTGTATATATATATTTTTTTTTTTTTTATTTAAATTATCTTACCTTCTTCCCTTTCAATTATGTCAGCTAAAAATAAAATATTGCATATTGCATATTTCAAATTTACTAAAAGCAGCCAGCAAATCCAGTACCCCAGGGTTAGCTATCTGAATGATCACTACATAGTAAACAAAAACCGAAATAGCTAAAACTAACACATGCACTGCTAAATGAGCCATAATCTTACATATTTCAATCCTATTATTAAGTCAGGAGTCGCTCCTCTACACGATCTCACTCTCATTAATGGATGATTATATGGTTTCAGAATCTGACAGAATTTATTTCCTTCCACCATCGTTTGAGGATTAGTAAAGTGTCATTTTATTCTCATACCATGTACAATATACAGCCATTTAAATACTCCTCCACTTATGCTGACAGTTGTCAGAAAGTGGAAAATTATCAAATACTTACCGAAATGTTCCTTTCCTGATGGACTCCATGGCAGCATACGTATCGGGGCTAGTCCCACCTCCAATCCTACCCTATAAGACACTCACTCCCATAAATCTTTGTTCCTGTTCAGCACCACTGTTCTGTAACTAGCCTACTTCGGAACTGGGAGGGGACTCCTGCTGCCATGGAGTCCATCAGGAAAGGAAAATTACGGTAAGTATTTGATAACAATTTTCCATTTTCCTGACAGACTCCATGGCAGCATACGTATCGGGAAATAACTCACCGTACACAACAGGGTGGGCAGATGCTGAACAAAAAATTTGAATGAACTCTGTCGACCGACAGAACTTTTAAGCCAAAATTAACAGAGGAAAGAGCCGCCGGCTCGATACAATAATGAGACAAAAATGTATTGATGGAAGACCGGGATGCCGCCCTACAAATCACTTCAGGCGTGACGTGTCTGGAGACTGCCCAGGATGTGGAGACATTCCGAGTCGAGTGCCATCAGAGGGGTCCACTAGCCACCAGGGATGGATAGGAAAACATTGCATACACCGGACTTCTTACTGGGCAACAGGCCACCCGCAGCAGCTGGGTTTCGGGCCACCGACTGCACATCCTTAAGTGCCCCACTCCATACCCTGCCATAACTAGGGCTTAGCGGAGGAATATGACCCATCACCGGGTCGCCAGAGCTATCCATCCCTTCAGGTCCACTTGGTAGGATACAGGTACTGCACCGTAGGAGGACAAAAAAGGAACAGTGGTGCTGAACAGGAACAAAGATTTATGGGAGTGGGTGTCCTATAGGGTAGGATTGGAGGCGGGACTAGCCCCTATACGTATGTTGCCATGGAGTCTGTCAGGAAACATGTTTTTTTGTGTTTTTTTTTTTTTTTTTGCATTGAGCATGGTGACAATGCATTATGTGACCTTGAACTACAATGTTCTTCTCACTGAGCTAGGTCTTATACTGTACTGCCTGGAAGGTCAAGGATTGCAAGTGTGTTTAAAATCCAAATCCAAGAATTAGAGAAAATGTACCCTTATAGTGCACACCCCTGCACTGCAAGGCTTATATACTCATTATGTCTTAGGGTACAGGAACAGGCATTGTCACCCTATCCTTCACTCCGCCCTGCTCCACCACTGCTCTCTTCTCCCACAAGCCCCGATCTGTGGGTGGTCCCTCACATACAATTTTACCACTTTTTCAATTTTGTTTTAGCGTAGGGAAGGATTATAACCTCTACCAAAACAAAGTGAGCTTATCCTTTTTTGCCTCCTTCCCCTGATCTAACCTCTCTCCCTCCACAGACACATACTTACCTAGATCTGAAGGCCACAGTTCCACAGTTTACATCCTATGCTGCAGGTTTTCACTGTCCTGGCTACATTTGCGCAATATAGCATCAAATACTTACATCAGACCCTCTTAAGCCTCAGGACAAGGCTTCATAGAAATCAATGAACACTACAGTGCATGTAGGGCCAACACAGTGAAGATTTGTGGATCTGGATGTAAACACAGAGCAAAATAGTGGGCCTTAAATTGACAAAAGTATGTGTCTGCTTATGTCAGGAGAAAGGGGCAAAAAAGGATAAATGCACTTTGCTTTAAATGTGTCCCCTTTTCCATTTGACACTCATTACCTAGACAGGAATAGGGGGGGGGGGGATTCTTTCTCACATATAGCTTTGTCTATAACCACTTGTCAGTAAAAATAAAATATCAAAAAGCAGCAATTGTTAACAAAACATAATACATAAAACAACGTAGTATAACGTCCAAATAGGGGTCTAAATAATGAATAGGGGTCTTGAAATATTGTCACAAATTCTGACTGTATTTTGCTTAATACAGTGATTTCATATGATCATCAATTTCATCCAGTGGCCATAATGCTGTATTTTTCCAGAAATGTGTTGTGCCTCAACAAGAAAATACGGCCTTATGGCCAACAGACGAGCTGCTGACAATAGAAAATCGGTGTGTTAAGTAAAATATGGTCAGAATTTGTGACGACTGAACGAATGCATTCGTCCTAAGAATCTTTTATAAATAAACTCCAAAGCCTGAAAAATGTACAACTTCAATAATATTAAGAATGTGGCTAACAAGATTGTTAAAGGATAATTGCACTTTAATTAAAATACACTAGTGGCCAAAGTACTCAATTTGCTACTTATTTTAATTGGAAGGCATCTCCAGTTGCTTGTACACAGTGCCTGAATGAAAAACTTCTCTGCTGCTGTGCCCACACATAACTGTTGGCCCATCAATGAGATGGGTAGCCTTACTAACCAACAGTGAGTGTGTTGCGGGATTTGGGAGGGGGTTGGCCAGAGCCAGCGACCACAAAAGCTGGTCAATCTTTGCATATTGAAACATGTCTGTTTTATGGGCATTGGGGAACTGTGTTACTTAATGTGAGTTCCCATTCACAGCTACAGCAATAAACAACAGCACAAGATCACATGCCTCAAATGTTTCTTTGAACAGTATGGGCTGCCAGTTTTCCATTTAAAAGAAATGTAAATTACACAGACAGTTGTATGTGTCAGATAATCACAGGGAGCTGCCAAAAAGTAAAATGTCAAGTCAACTGACACACAAATGAAGAATGCCATTATCTTTTATGGCAGTCCCCAGCCTTCACTTCACTGGCAGTTGTGTGATTAAAATCTAGTCTGAATGGAGACAAGGGTGAAGAAACTTTCCCCTTACCTAGCAAACCAATTCCAATTCATGTTTGAATTTTCCATCGATTATTAAACAGAAAAATGTAACATATTATCCAAAGCCATTCATAATGCAATGCTTTGGAAATGTTGTGGATATGACAGAAAATAAGTAGCACATGAATAGGAGTTATGTAAAGTCAAACTTTTGGGTTGAAAATTAACACATACCTACACAGAAAAATCAATTTTTCAATGGATATTGTGTACAAAGCATTCTTTTTATACAATGAGCTTTGTCCGCACAGTCGTGTTCATTCATGTCAACTAGATTTGGACAGTTTAATCATTTCTTTATAAACTTCTTTCTTAAAGGAACCCTGATAAGAGAAAAATATGTGGGCTGTCATTGTTGAACTTCTAAAAAAAGCAAGTTAGCTGTCACACTGATTATTTGGCTTTTATATTTGTTGGGTTTATAGACTTGAAACCAGCATATAGCAAATACATTCAGAGCAAATGAAGAACTCCTAATTTGCATACACATTCTGGGTCAGTTATTCTGAAAGTATTTGTTGTTAGAAAATCAGAACAAAAGACTAAAATACTCAACACTAGTTTATGTTAAGGAGAACCTGTAAAAGGTATGCCCAAAAAGGTAAGCAGAGAATGAATTACTAGACAAGTATGGGCTTTCTGCAGCTGATCTTTCCCCATTACTGACTTGCCATGCCTTGTTCTACACTGTGTGTTTTGAGGTTGCCATCCTGGTAGAGGAGCAGGGCACTGTGTCCTCATGTCAGAGATACCACCTCCCCACCCCCAATGATTGCTGTGGGAAAATACAAGAAGCAGGGGAAAAGTTTGAAGAAGCACACCTCTAAAGAATGAAGCAGATGTAAGGAGAACCTTGCACTGCAGGTCCTAAGATACAGCTTCCTCTCCAGCAAGGACAATAGATAGCAGTGCAGTAGTGACATCATTCAAAATCTAATGAAACACAGGAAGTAGTGCCTTTCACGCAACTGAAATACAGTTAAGAGGAAGCAGGCACATTCATGTCAGGATGTGCATTTTCAAGAGGAATTTAGGATAAAAGGAACATTTTGCAAGGCAGGGCTTTTTTTAGTTGGAACATGGTGGTACTCTGTTCGCCTTTGGCCCAGTGCTTGACTTCCTCTACCAGTTTGTGTTTACAATGGCAGAACGCCGCTCTGTCAGCTCTGGTGCATACATGCCCTGTCACAGGAAACATAGAGGATGACAGCTGCACTAGCTTTATGGTAAGCAGCTCCTACTTCAGCTGGCCTTGCCTACAGCCAGAACTTCCCCTTGTATGTGCTTTTTACTCACAGCAGCCTCTATGTCTACCACTCTGGTCTAAGAAGGGGGGTTAGGTTCTGTACTATGTGGGGTATTGAGAGGAGATCTCTGTACTGAGGGGATTGTAGGGGGAAGGCTTTGTACTGGGGGGTAGGTCATTTTTGGATGTACACTGGCTTGTGTTACCCACTCCTGAGCCTTGTGCCCTGTGTGATAGGCAGACCATATGACACTGTCTAGAGAGCAGTTAAATATAGACAATGGGTTCCAGTAACAAATTGTCTGAAAATCAGCCTATGCTGCAAAATGTAACCAAAATCATCCTGCCTTCCTCTGTAGTTTAGATTTTGGTTGTTATAGGCAACATAGAGTTGGTCTTTTACATGCGGTGTGTTGCCTTCTCTGTAGCTACTGAATTGTATGAGCTAAATCAGTTGTTGAGTTAAAATGACTGGGAATCCTCAAACTTTCTGTCTAAAACAAGCTTTTTCTAAACTTTTATTGCAGGCATTCTTTAAAAAAAAAAAAAAAAGCTAGTTGCCTGGCTGCTATACGGACCCTATAGCTAGATTACTGAATTACTGATCTGGAAAATAAGAAATCTTTATACCTATACTTGCTTCAGGTCACTAAATAAAAGGATTGAAGCAAGAGGATCAGTATCACAGTAACAGCAGCTATGTTTCTCTCAGGAAAGTGTTCCTTTAAAAGCCCTACAAGACTTATTAATGATTTTGAAGATAAACAGCTTTCAGTCAAAAGTATGTAGAGATACTTGTAATAGGGTTCCTTGTAGTACAAATAACCATGGACAATAGATGATGTTACTGTTGAGTTAACTGATGTTTTGTGTCATTATGCCATCTAATGCCTGCATTAGAAATAGCACATTTGTTCAGTAATACAGAACCCTTCTCTGCTTAAAATGAATAAATCTAAATAAGATCCACGAACTAATCCATATTTTCGAATCGTTCCCTGCTAGAACAAAATGTTCAGCTGTCAAGGTAATCACGACTTTGTTAATGTTCATTCAGCCTAATACACTTCATTATGCAGCAAAGTATTATCTAGTTAATGTGTGTTATAGAGAATTTGTTTTTCAAATCTTGGCATGTGTGAGTTCGCTCAGCTTAAGCAATTACTGCAGCTAACGGTCTGTTGAGTCATAATTCTCGGTCTGCATGTGTTAAGACAATCTGCTGGAAAGTCAGGGGCAAAGTTTATTTCTAGCTAAGAAATCGCTGAAAGCTTCTGTATGAAAGCGATAAAGCAAAATCATTTTAATCTTGCATTCACCAGCCAAGAGTAGCAAACCAAAACATTATTTCACCATTATGTAGAAACAAGATTTATGCTTATACTTTATATATAGATTATAATCATATATGCATCAAAAATAGTTTTTTCCAGCAAGAATTTGATTTTCTAAAGTTTTTGTTGGAATGCCAGGGGGCACCAAGAAAAGTTTTAGAAGGTTGTAAAACCTGACCACCACACCTGCCCTCTGTGATGTGATGGATACTACTACTCTCAGACATGATATAGGTCTTGTTAAGCTCAATGACCCTTCAGAGTAAGAACACCTGGTACAATTACTGCTTTTAATATAATAGGGGATTATGTTCTGCCACTAACAGACAGATCTTGGACATGGTTGCTGCTATGTTCTGCCTACAGCCTCATAGTTGAGGATCTACTGCCTGTGACTGCTAATCTAATGAGACTTTAAGATGTCACTACAATGCTCTTGACTGGAGAGTAATGGCACTACATGTACCTCCCTGTTTCTGCTTCATTCATTCTCTAGATTTGTGCTTGCTATACATTTCTCCTGCTTTTTCATTTATATTTTCCCATCAGTTTTAAGATCGCCAGTCATCAGGGGAGCACTTCTGATAAGAATCAGAAAGCTAAGCCCAATTCCTCTACCAGGATGGCCACCTCCACATAGAGACACAGTGTAGAACAAAGCGGTATTGAGGAAAAGGCCAGCTGCAGGAAGACCTCAGGCAATACTAAGAATTAATCCTTTGTCCTCTTGTCTTTTTTGGTACATCTTCCACAGTGCAGGTCCTCTCTAAAGTAACATTTTTTTTTTTTTTTCAAAACAGTGAGGTTTATTGAAATTTTGGTACAATACAAAAATAAACCGTGCATTGAAACTGCAATCAGGTTCATAACACATTGGGGTACAAAAATACAAATATACAAAATGATCAGCACCGAGAGACAGAACAGACATAGTAAAAAACAAAACAGTAGTCAGTGGCTCTCCGTCGATCCAACCCTCGAACAGAAAATATTGATTTACCAGGGGCGGTCAACATAGAATAGTTACCCACTGCATTACCGAGCCGTATCAGGGCACTGCACCCATTTGTCCCAAATCTTGTTGAACTTCTGAGGGCACCCCCTATGTTTATATAAAAGTTTATGAAATGGGATGACACTATTAACCTCCTTAATCCACAAACCTAGAGTAGGAGGAGTAGGTCTCATCCACCTCCTGGCTATCAGTTTACGTACTATAAACAAAGTTTCCTGAAGAAATATGACAGTGGATTTGGGCATTTCTCCATCTGGGTAAACCCCCATTAGACACTCCTTAGGGGAGAGTTGCAGAGGAGACCCCATCTTGTCATGGAGGAATGTGACTACTTGTTGCCATAAAGTCTGTAATTGGGGACAGCTCCACAAGAGATGAAAGAAGGAGGCGTCAGGGTCTCCACACATAGGACAAGAAGGGACCAAGTCAGGGTGATATTTGGACAGTCTAAGTGGGGTGAGATAAGCCTGGTGTATTATAAAGGTCTGAGTTAGGCGATCCGACAGTTTTGGCGACACTCTGCGGCACGTCTCCAGGGCATCCTCCCATTCCTCATCCTCCATGGCCCCCACACTGCGTTCCCAGCGGGTCTTAAGTGCAAAAGCCAAGGTGGTCGAGGAAGGTGTGTGAAGTTCAGAGTAGAACATGGAAATAAGGTGACTGGGTGCTGTACTTTTAACAATCTCAAGGGTGGTAACCGATTCTAGCTCAGGAGGGCCATCAGGGAATTGAGATCTATAGGCATGGGAAAGCTGTAAGTATCTGTAGTGCATGGGGCCCTGGATCGCAAACTGATCCTGCAAGGCCTCGTAAGACCGCAGACCAGTGGTCGTGGAGATATGGCTAAGGAGAAAAATACCCCTCCCGCTCCATATCGACAGGTCAGGGATGGAAAGGAACTCGCGTAATGCGCTGTTATGCCACAGAGGGGTGAATGTGTGAAATGGAGGGCACCGAAGCCTGGACGCTACCACCTCCCAGATCCGACAATAGTGGTATAGAAGAGATCTGGGGCACAAGGGCTCCGGCGAGCCCCTGACACCCCTAAGGATAACTAGGAGGGGGTCCCCGAGGGGATGAGCCCACCCAGGGCAGAGCAGGGTCAAAAAACGTTCTCTATCCGTTTTATCTATGTGAAAGAACTGGGACAACTGAGCTGCCAGATAGTACAGATTAAAATCCGGCAGGGCCAATCCCCCTAGGTTTGTAGGATTCTTGAGTTTGCGCCAGGAGATCTTGTGCCGGTCAGCACCCCAAACAAAGGTCTTGAGGAGTGATTCCATCTGCTTAAACAGCTTGAGTGGCAGGTAAATAGGAGAGTGCCATACAGCATAAAGTATTTTGGGAAGGAGAATCATTTTAATTAAATTGACTCTACCCATCACTCCCAGAGGTAATTTGGACCATACTTGAATTTTAGCCTTAAGCAGAGGGAACAGGGGTTGAACGTTATCCGGGACATAATCTGCTGAGTTAGCTGTCACTTGAATCCCTAAGTATTTAATGCGGGATACACATTGTAGGGCTGGGCTTGCGGGGGTGATTGCCTGTGGGCTCTCGTCAAGCGGGAGAATTTGTGACTTATCCCAGTTTATCTGAAAACCGGAGAATCGTCCATACCGTTCAATTAAAGAAAGGGCCGTGAGTAGGGATTCCCGAGAGTCTTCCAAATATAACAAAGTGTCATCTGCATACATGCTGATCTTCTCCTCCAACGGTCCCTTACGTAGACCTCGAATCCCGGGATGTGCTCTAATGGCCATCGCCAGAGGTTCCGCGGCCAGGGCATACAGCAGGGGGGAGAGGGGGCACCCCTGTCGAGTGCCACGGGATAAAGGGAAGGCGGTCGACTGCCAGCCATTTGCCAGGACCCTAGCTACCGGGGCGCTATATAGAAGTTTGACCCACTTAATAAAATTAGGTCCAAAGCCGTACCGGTCCAGACAGGTCCACAGAAACGGCCACTCTACCGAGTCAAATGCTTTAGCCGTGTCCAATGAGACCACCACCCTGCCACCCATTCCGTCGTGCCGTGCCTGGAGATTCATAAATAACCGGCGAAGGTTAAATGAGGTGTTCCTCCCAGGCATGAACCCGGCCTGGTCCGAGTGTATGAGTGAAAGGATCACCTTGTTAAGGCGGAGGGATAAAATTTTCGCAAGGATTTTAGTGTCTACTGGGAGCAAAGAGATGGGACGGTAAGACTCTGGGGCGTGTACATCCTTGCCCGGCTTGGGAATGAGCACAATTAGCGCCTCCCGCATAGAAGGGGGTAGGGTTGCATCTTTGAATAGAGATTGAAACAAAGCCAATAATTTAGGAGAAAGGAGTTCCGAATATTGGGAGAAAAATTCAATCGGGAGGCCGTCCAGGCCGGGGGCCTTAGACCTAGGGAACTTGGACACGGCTGCTGCAATCTCTTCCACAGAGATGGGTGCCTCGAGGGTCGCCAACTGGTCGGGTGTCAAAGTGGGAAAGTCAATAGAGTCCAAAAAGTCGTGCATGTCAGTGCAGTCAGCGGGAGCCCTAGAGGTGTAAAGAGTACTAAAAAATGAGCGGAAACACTGTGTCACCGCAGCAGGATCAGCGATCTCATTACCCAGGTCATCCTTCAAAGTAATAACTACCGGGGGCCTATCCTCACAATGAACTAAGTATGCGAGGAGTTTCCCCGCCCGCTCACCATGTGCAAACAGATTCTGCTTCTGAAAAAACATCTTAGATTTCGCCCTCTCGTAGTCAAGTTGGGAAAGGACTTTAGAGGTCAATTTATACTGAGATTCATGTGCCGGAGTCGGGTCCCCCATAAAGGCCTGTTCAGCTTCAATTAGATTTGTCGTTGCCCTGGAGATCTCCTCGGCAGCCCGCGCTCTAACAGCCTTGATTTTGGAAATCATAGTGGATCTGGCGAACAGTTTAAACGCCTCCCACACCGCAGCCGGGGAGGCAGTGCCCTCATTGTCAGAAAAGAAATGTGTCCAGGTCCCCTCAATGTCGTTCCCATCCGACACCAAGGGGAGCCAGGCGGGATTCAGGCGCCAGGCCGGGGGAGGTCTATTGCAGGGCAAGGACAACAGTATCCAATAAGGGCAGTGATCAGACAGAGTCCGTGGGGCGAAGCCTGCCGTCAGTAACCTGGGGAGCAGGGTTCGAGACAGCAATATCAGGTCAATGCGTGACATAGAGTGGTGTGCAGCCGAAAAACAGGAGTACGCGCGCTGCGCGGGGTATTTGCTGCGCCAAGAGTCGGCCAAACCAAAGCTCTCCAACAATCGGGAGAACCTGGTCGGGGACGACCCCGGCGGCACCTGGGAGGCGCCACCGGACCTATCCAGACCCGAGTCCATCACATTGTTAAAGTCACCCAGCCAGATCACCGGGGCCCCTGGGCTCTGTGCCATAAACGCCAGTCCCTCCATAATAATCACAGCAGAGTAAGGGGGGGGCACATAGAAAGCCATCAGTAGCATCAATTCCCCATAGACTGACGTTTTGAGAAAAACATATCTACCCATTGGGTCGACCTGAGATCCTAGGAGCTGGAAATGTACCGATTTGGCCACCAGTAGCGCCACACCCCTGGAGTGTGAGCTATAAGCAGAGTGCTGCACCCAACCAACCCAGGGACGTTTGAGGGACTGTTGTACACGGCCCTCCAAATGTGTCTCCACCAGAACTATAATATCAGCCCGTACACGGCGTAGGACATTAAAGACAGCCGTTCGTTTAATCTTATCACGCATACCCCTGACATTCCACGTCAACAATTTCAATGCGGCCATGGCAGGGGTAGTACAGAGCGCGGAGCGGAGGCTCCCAGGATCTCAGGCAGTAAGGCCGCGGAACCAACGAGTCCACGGTCACACACCAGCGGCGATAAACGGCAGCAAAAGAGCAAATAATTATTACTTGAGGTCAATGTGCATAAAACAGAAACAGTATAGAGATTGTACCAAATATAAACCATAAACAATGGTAACACCCCAATCCCCCCTCCCTGCCCTGCACCAACCCCAACTTGTGCGGGCATGTTCCCAAACAAGTGCCTCAACCAGAACAGGCCCACATGCGACTGGGAAAGAGCAAGATCAGGAGGCCAGGGACCCCCAAGGTATGCAGCAAAAATACAGCAAAATACAAATAGAATAAACAAGGGGGCCCGGGGGCCCAGGTCCAGCAGAAGTCGCAGGGGGCAACAGGGGAGTTGGGCACAAACACACGCCTTAGCGGGTGTAGGGGGCGAAAACCAACAGGTGTATCGCTGGGTAGCAAAGCCTATGGGCAGGTGGAAGTCCATAGGAAGAGAACAGAGAAATCAGTTCCATCTGTGGAGCTAGGGCGCTCCGCCGGTCAAACACAGGAGCAATAGTGCAGGAAAATGAGGGGGGAGGGGGGGGGGGAAGGGGGATGCAAAGTCTTGAGTTCCACAGGATCTACAAAACCCCTCCTCCACCCTTGCAGCAGCTTAAGGTATAGGCCATCAGGGAGAAAGTATCATGAAGTCGCCAGGGCAAGGTGGTCAGGCTCTAGCTTCCAGTCCTTCTAGCCAGGAGATGGCGGCTTCCGGATCCTCAAAGAAGTGGGCTCGGTCCTCGCCCTCCACTCTAAGACGGGCCGGATACAACATGGAGTATTTGATATTCTTGATACGCAGTCTGCGTTTGACCTCCAAAAAGCTCTTGCGGCGCCTCTGGACCTCAGCAGAGAAGTCGGGGAAAATCGCTATTTTGTGATTTCCAAATGGAATGTTCCCCTTAACCCTGGCCAGGCGCAATATGGCATCTCGGTCCCGATAGTTCAGGAATTTAGCGATGAACGTGCGGGGGGGTGCACCCTGAGGGGGGGGGCGCCCTGAGAGGCGATGTGCACGTTCCACAACAAAAGTGGGTGAAAAGGATTCTCTGCCATAAGTCTGAGTGAGCAATTGTTCCAAATATGATGAGGGGTCAGCACCTTCAGAGCCCTCCGGGAGGCCAATGAACCGCAGGTTACAGCGGCGCAGCCTATTCTCCATGTCATCTTGCTTTTGGAGGATAAGGTGTACTTGTTGCTGCAGCCTGTCTGAGGAGCTTTGCAATGGGGGGAGGGAGTCTTCCACCTCACTAATTCTGTGTTCAGCCTCACCAACTCTGTCCCTCAGCTTCTGCATGTCCTGACGCATCAAAGATATATCTACCTTCACCTCCTCGATTTTAGTAGTCAGCATGGTCTGGCAAGTAGCAATCGCTTCCAAAACCTTGGATGTAGCAGGGCTCTCAGGCTCCTCCACCACGAGCGACGGGCCGGCGCCATCTTGGATCGGGGCCTCCTTCTCCAGCCTCCGGAATGCAGCCAGTTTTGCCGCAGCTTCAGAGCCTTTCTTCGGCGGAGACATGCGGAGGTCGGTGCCGCGGGTGTGCGGGAGGTGAAGGAAGGATTATCGTGCCCGAAGGGCTGCAGGATTAGCGGTGAAGGATATCGGTCCGGCGGAGCTCCTCTCACACACGTCCTCTCACATGCTGCGCCAGGCCACGCCCCCCCTAAAGTAACATTTCAACCAAAACATTTTTTTCCCCCGAGTGAGAGTAGGTTTAGAGCCTATGTGAGGTATGTATTGCAATAAATGCCCAAGTTGGGATATCTAATATTTCCTATCCCTCTGACGCAGAGATGCATTGAAACTCCCCAGTGCAGGTAAAGACAGGAGTTCTACCACTTCCTCATTTTACAAAAAAATATAAAATGCCCTCCATAAAAAAAGTTTTCCCTCACATCCTGTCCTTATGATGGCATATAAAGTTCTTCCTTTCTCAATTTTGGGTGAATAAGCCACACATAGCACATTAAGTGAAGTAAAATCCTTTACTAATTTTACATGTTATGTTAAAATAATACTGCTTTCCATTGGCCAAAACAAAAATGCCTGAAGCGTAAAATAAAATGCTTGCATGCAAAATAAAACTTCATAATCACCTGAAACTGCTCTCACTGTGAATGAGCATTCTGACCAAAGGAAAAAATACATACTCATTTACACGAGTTTTTAAATGTTCAGTTCTGAGCTACTGAGCTCTGTAAATAAACCGCGCTAATGGTACAGGAGAACAGCAGCAACTTCAAGTGTGACCACACCCCAAGCAATATTTCTATAAAAAGTCGCACTAACTTGAGTAATGGAAAATAAAGTCCATAAAGTCCATATAAATCAGGAACACAGTGTCCAAACAAGCTCCCTATGGGTATACGCTTACCAGAGCTGGTAAATCAAAAGGCAGGTTCTCAGAAGCAAATCTCGTCCCTTTGATAGTAGACTGGAACCAATATCTCGCGTAGACTCAATAAATTGGAGGAAAGATAAAAACGCAATAGCGTAAAACCCAACAAAAACGGATGAACAAATAACAACTGGATGAATAGTGTGAACTCCACCAGTGTATGAAAAACAGAAAAAAGAAGAAGAATGCTCTAAAAGGGACACCTATAGGTACCCCTTACCAAAGGTAGTTGAAAAACATGCAGTCATAAATTATGTGCAATCCTATAACAGCCGGTGTCGCCTCTTACCACAGTGTAGAGATATGTTTGCCAATGTGAATGGAAAATCCTAAATAGGTGTCTTCTATGTAGATAACCACCACCAATATCACTCCCCTTTTACCAGATAAAAAATCAGATTGAGCCAAATAAAGCAAGAGAGTCAAGTATGACAGGACGCCAGCCTTCACCAATAGGATTTGCCTCTTACCCTAAGGAGATGGTAATTAACCACTTTACCGCTGAGTACTGGAATAGTACTGCGGCAAAGTGGCACGATCCCGTCTGACGACGTAGACCTACGTCGCCAGACTCCTCCCCTGTAGGAGGCGCGCTCCCGCTGTTTTCATTCACAGCGAGAGTCGGGCCAGGGGAGGAGCAGCGGCGATCGCCGCTGCTCTGCCCCGATCGTCGGGGATCTAGTGTGGAGATCCGCCCGCCTGTGTAAACACAAGCGGGCGGATCTCCTCAGTGACAGGGAGTGACAGATCGGAGTGTTCAGCATAGCTGGACATCCGATCTGTCCCTGTCTCACACAGTCACCTCCCCCCCACACGTCAGTAAGCACCAGGCATACATTAACCCCTCCCTCTCCAATAAAATTAACCCCTTCCCTGCCAGTGTCATTTTTACAGTAACAGTGCATATTTATAGCACTGATTACTGCAGTAATGTCACTGGTACCCCCAAAAGTGTCAAAAATGTCAGTCAAGGGTCCGATCTGTCCGCCGCAATGTCGCAGTCCCGCAAAAAAAAAAAATCGCAGATCGCCGCCATTACTCGTTAAAAAAAAAAAAACCAAAAATGACATAAATCTTTCCCTTTGTTAGTAAACACAATAACTTTTGCGCAAACCAATCAAAATACGCTTATTGTGATTTTTTTTACCAAACATAGGTAGCAGAAAACAAATTGGCCAAAATTTTTAAAAAAAATTGGTTTTTACATCTTTTTTGGGGGGAATTTCATATTAAAAAAATGTTAAAAATATTGTTATTTTTTCAAAATAAACGCTCTTTTTTTGTTTATAGCGCAAAAAGTAAAAATTGCACAGGTGATCAAATACCACCAAAAGAAAGCTCTGTTTGTGGGAAAAAAAGGACGTCAATTTCGTTTGGGTACGGCGTCGCACGACCGCGCAATTGTCAGTTAAAGTCGCACAGCGCCGAATCGCAAAAAGTGGCCCAGACGTAAGACAGCAAAATGCTCTAGTGGTAAAGTGGTTAACAGGCTTCTTGCAAAAGCACACAGAGAAAGCGGAAAACATGAAAATAAACCAAAAGTTCTATTTGCTTAAAAGCAGAATACAAAATGTTGAAATTTTACATTTTATACTTACCTGACAAAGTCTTAAAAGAAAAAAATAAAATAAATGTGATTTTTGACTTACCGTAAAATCCATTTCTCTGATGTCTATTGACAGACACAGTTCCTGGTATTCATAACCATTGGGTTACACTGCCCCCTATAGGAGTAGGACACTAGGCAGAAAATAATTCTGGCTACACCCATGGGCAGTCCCAGGGGGTATACTCCCTTTCTCTGCTATAGCCACTCACTTTTGTTACAAGCAGTGTCAGGAGAATAATAACTCCAGAGGGTTGGGTGCTGTGTCAGTCAATAAAAAAAAATCAGAGAAAATTGATTTTACAGTAAATCAAAAATCCCATTTTGTCTTTCATTCATTGACGGACACAGCTCCTGGTATTCATAACCATTGCGATGTCACAAAGAAGTGTTAAACATGAAAGGTGGAAACAACCAAAAAAAAAAAAAAAATTCCCAAGGCTAAACATTAGCCAACCAGGCAATAGGAGCTCAACCAAACAACTGGAGCCCACCTGAAAAAACAATACACCCTCAAAGAGGATCAGGTTCTCTTAACAGCAGCCTGCAAAACCTTGCGGCAAAAAGAAGCATCCGCAGATGACAACACATTCACTTTATAAAACGTTGTAAAAGTGTGCACCGACGACCAGGTGGCCACCTTGCAAACCTGCATCACTGACGCCTGATGACAGAAGGCCCAGGAGGCACTAAGCTCCCTAGTAGAGTGCATCTTGACAGAGAAAGGAGGAATCTGACCCCTGATGGAATTGGTCTGAACAACCGTCTGTCAGATCAATCTGGAAATGGTCGCAGAGGAAATGGACAACCCTTTTCAAATGTCTGTCCGTGAGCACAAATAGACTCTGACTTCCCAAAAGACTACATAGCTGCCAGGTACACCCTAATTGCCCGGACCACCTCCAAGGCATACAAGGCAACTTCCTTCGGATGTTTAGGCCTGGGACACAGGGAAGGCAACACAATGTCTTCATTCAAATGAAAATCAGAGACAACCTTTGGAAAGAAAGACAGACAGGGGGGAAGAACCATCTTATCACCAGATAGGGTGAGCGACAAGATAACGCCGTCAGTTCCGCACCCTGCGTGAAGAGGTGATAGCCACCAAAAAGGCCACCTTCTGGGACAGTGTAAGCAGGGGAATCTCCTGAATATTTTCAAAGTGAGGTTTCTGTAGAGCTGAAAGCACCAAATACTGGAGGGACCAAATGTTGGACACCCTGAAGAAAGGTATGCACCAGGGAGTGTGTGAAAGAAGATTGCAAAAGCCGATAGTTGGCCCTTGATGGTACTCAAGGCCAGATTCTGTTCAACCCCCGTCGAAGGAAGGTTAAGATACGAGCCATCAAGAAGAAGCAAGGATGAACCCCAAGCAATGTAAGTCTTCCACGTATGATGGTAGATCTTCCTAGAAGTAGATTTCCTAGCTTTCAACAGTGTAGGAATCACCAAATCAGATAAGCCTCTATCCTTAAGCACCTGGCAATCAACAACCAAGCTGTCAAAGCCAGCGGCTGTAAAGCACGATGGAAGATCGGTCCTTGGGACAGCAGATCCTTCTGAGAGGAAGCTTTCAAGGAACGTCGGCGCACAGCTGCACCAGATCGGCGTACCAAGTCTGACGAGGCCAGTCTGGAGCCACTAAGATGACCGGAATCCCTGGAATTCTGCTTTGATACTGCATAGAAATCTGAGTAGAAGCTTGAGAGGAGGGAAGCGCAAATCAGCCAATGTGGACCCCACAGGGCCACCAGCGCGTCTGTGGCGTCCGCCAGAGGATCCCTTGACCGAGCCAAAAACCTCAGCACCTTTCTGTTGAGCCGAGACGCCAACAGATCCACCTTAAGGGTACCCTACCGGAGACACAGCTGATGAAACACCTCCGGATGAAGGGACCACTCCCCTTGGTCCAACGCCTGCCGACTGAGGTAATCTGCCTGCCAAATTTTCCACCCTGGGAATGTGTACCGGGGAGAGGGCTAGAACGAACCGTTCTACCCTACCTCCAGAGCCGCGAGGACACTTCTTGTGCCCCCTTGGTGATTGACATAAGCCAAGGTCATGGCATTGTCCGATTGAATGCGCACTGTACAACCCTGAAGACAATCCGTCCAATGATCTAGACACAGTCTGATCGCTCGGAGTTCCAAGACATTGATTGGTTGTCTGGACTCTTTCAGTGTCCAGATCCCCTAAGCAGAATGCTTGCCGAGGAAGCCTCCCCAGCCGGACAGGCCGAAGCATGAAGCCACCATATCAGCGACTCCCTCGTTCCCTGACTCAGCCGGATTGGATTGTCCAGAGATTGCGGAGTCTTGTCTCATTTGGTCAGAATCTCCCTTTGCAGGGACCTCTTATGGAACTGTGCAAACGGAACAGCCTCTAAGGTAGACACCATCAGGTTCAGCTCTTGCATGCAAGTCCAGAGTGATGACCCTCTGTTGGACAGCAGAAGGCGAATTGCAGCCTGCAATTTCTGGAGTTTGCCCAGAGGATGGAGCACTCTGGCTACGGCCGAGTCCAGAGCCAGGCTCAGATAGTCCAGCTTCGTGGATGGAGCCAGAGCAGACTTCTGAAAATTCTGAATAGCTGAACTCCCGCAGTTTGTATTGTGATTCCCAGGTTTTCCACCAGAGCAGAGGGAGACATCGCTCGCAGAAGGAGATCATCCAGGTAGCCCTGTACCGCAATCCCCCATTGGCATAGCAAATCTAGCACCGGGCCTAACACTTTTGTGAAAACCCAAAGAGCAGAGGCGAGACCAAAAGGGAAACGCTACAAACTAATAATGCTCCTCTCCCATAGCAAAGTGGAGAAAACTCTGGTGACTGGCACATATTGGAATGTGAAGGTAGGCATCCTTGATATCAGTAGAGGCGAGGAATCTCCCTGACGCAGGGATGCCACCACCATTTGAATCAATTCCATTCTGAACTTCTGTACCTGCACAAAGTTGAGCGCCTTGAGCTCCAGGATTGGACGCACTTTGCCTTCCTTCCTGGGGACTGTGAACAGGTTTGAGTAAAAACCCTGAAAACGAAGCTGGAACTGGGCCAATCACCCCTTGAAGGAACAGGTCTTGTACCGTCCCAAAACATGACCTGTAAGCGGTCTGGGGACAGACACAAATTGGAAGGAAAAAAACCTTGCCGGGGGACAAGTGCGAAAGTTGATCTTGTAGCCGGACCGAATGACTTCGTGGACCCACTTGTTTTGCACCAGGAAAGTCCATGGATCCGGAAACCAGTGAAGACAACACCCCACCCCCGATATGGGTGAGGGCGCACCTTCATGCTGAAGGAGCCTTATCCACGGTCTGGAGAAGCCTGATCTTGGCTTGCCAGGCCAGGCTCGTTTGGATCCTCCTGAAGAGGCCCTGAAAGGCTTTGAGCCCTTGCCAGTCAACCCTGAGGGATGAAAAAACTTCTTATGAGCTGAGAAGGAAGACCCATGTCTACAACAAGGTTCCTTGCCCTTAGTAGCTCACGGAAGAAAAGTACACTTTCCCCCTGTGAGACCTTTAATGATGTCATCCAGGGTAGCTCCAAACAGGCGATCTCCTTGGAAAGGAAGTTCAGTCGAGGCCTTTTTAAAAGTCTGATCCACAGACCAGCACTTGAGCCAAAAGACACGCCAAAGGTCCACTGCCAAAACAGAGAGGCGAGCCATCATGGGAGCCGCATCCAAATAGGAATCACAGATAAACTGCAGCTCGTCCGACAGCTCAGTAAAGGCGGGGGGGGGGGGGGAGCTGTTCCCCCTTCAGGTCACAGCATAAGAGCTTAGCCCACTCGGTCAGAGTTTGCGACACTAGGGCAATGGTGAATACCGGCTTTATTGCCGAAACAAGCCAGAGTGTACATATTGTGGGCCACAGCCTCCACCTTTCCGGTCAGCCGGATCCTTAAAGGCCAGGGACTCTTCAACCGGGATTATAGTTGCCTTGTTCAATCTGGAAACCGGAAGGTCCACCACCGGCGGCACAGTCCACTTCTTAAGAAAGGACTCCTCATAGGAGTAACACCTAGTAAAAGTGCTTAGGAACCCCACGGGGACGCTTTGGTCGTCCCCACTCTTGTGACAATTCTGTCAAAATAGGCAGGGAAAGGAAATACCTTTGCCGCTCTGGCTGGCTTGTGTGCGCCAAAGGGTACCTGCGCCTCCATCGCAGCTGCGTCCTCCATTTTTAGGGCCTCATGCACAAACAATCAGTGCATCCACCAGCGCCTTTTCATGCGTGGTCGCAGACGTAGAGGAATCATCCTCACTATCAGAGGATTCCAGGCGTGTGGTTGCAGACCCAGCAGGGTGACCCCATGTCCGTGGTGGCAGAATCAGATTCAGCATCTGATGAGATGCTTTTTGCTAGCCGTCGCCAAAAAGCAACCTCCACCCGGGACACAAGGGACTCCAGGACCGCTGTCTGTGCATGGATGGATGGTTGGGACTCGGAGGGCCCCGCAGCCTCAGAGAGGGGATCAGGTGGGGAAATGTGCTCCAAAGACTCCAAGAGTCACCAGGAGCACCCCACAAAAGGTGTAGAACACTGCTAAGGAACAACCCCCACTGCGAAGGCAGCACCACCTAGTCGCCAGGCATCAAGCGATCCTCAGCAGAGAGGGAGAGGACCCCACCTGACTTACCACCCGCAGAAACAAGCGCCTGCAGCAACCAGGATAATGTACTACAAATGCGTAGATCAGGAAGTAAAATCATCCAGAAGTCAGCACCAGGGGATGAGGTGCTATTTCCAATAGCAAACCACAAAAAGATGGCCCCTTGACTACACAAACATGGTTGCCATGTATAAGAATACACAGGCTACAACAAAATGGTGTCCTGGTGCAGAAATACGAGGCATACAGGGTCCCAGGAGGGAGACCAGGCCTCAGGGACAGATTCAGGCAGGATTGGGAGGGCCCTGACAGGAGCCCCCATCAGGTACAACCCCCCCCCCCGTACAGTCGATCGTCAATGATGCAACTCCCGCCCCCCATCGCCAGTAAGCGCTCTGCCCCCACCCTGGGAACAATGGCAAGACCACCCCAAAATCCTCCAGGTGGACAACTACTAACCATACAAGGAACCAGGCGGGCACCACTTCAGAGAGAACCCTTCTCCATCTAAATGGGGGGGCTTTGGGCCAGGCAGACCGCTGTGCCTCGGTCTGAGACCCGGTTGTATGAGACCTCGCGAGGCATTTAACTCGCAGGCCAGCCCCCCCCCCGCCCCCAAAGGTGAAGGACTTTGTCCCAGCATGAAACCTTGAGATCTTAGAATGTATCCGCTTAGATCTCATGGGTTCATGCTGGGACCTGTAGTCCTTCACTAGTTGGGGGGGGGCACATCCAAAGCTCTGAGAGGCTCATGCTGGGACATGTAGTCATTCACTTTTGGGGTATCACATCCCTGAAAATCGAACTAAATTGTTAAGGTGGACAATCAAAGACACATACAACAGAGCCTGTACTGACAGTTTCCTCTACAGCAGTGGTCTCCAATCTGCGGCCATAGCCTCAGGGCCTGCCTTTATCCGGCCGTTGAATCAGTGGGAGAAGTAGTGTCCCAAGACACTATTCTGTCAACTGCCACCAGCAATGAAGCACAATATCTCCCACTGACACCAATAATGGGGCACTATTCCTCCCAATAATACCAATGATAGGGCACTAATCCTCCCAATGATACCAATAATGGGCACTGCTTCTCCCACTAATACCAAATGTGGCAATGTTTACTCCAACTGATGCCAGGAAAATTTCCATTATCACTGGCAATAGACCGGCCCCCCTAATGTCTCTAGGACAATAAACTGCCCCTTTGTTTAGAAAGTTTGGAGACCCCTGCTCTACAGGATATCACCTAAGCATCCCACAATTGGGATGCCAGAAAAACGCACCGGGACCAGCACAAAAGAGAACGCTGGGGGTACAGCGGTATGACTGAGAAGTCAGAGTGCTGCAAGAATGAAATACAGGAAGGTATTTGACCTAGCTGACTACAGAAGCCAGAATGTCCCTCTGAGAAATAGAAGGGATGGTACATCTAATGGATACCATGCAAAATTTTCCAACGTTTAGGCCCCATAAACATGTCTTTGAGAAAGTGTGACAGTGACCAGGTTGGAATATGACCTCACACAGGAGCTTGGCAATAAAACCTGGGTCCAGAAGATCCCAAAAGGGCAAAGACAGTTCTGCTTATCTGTGCAGTGACACATGAAGGTTAAAAGTAAAAAGCCGAAGAGGAAGCTGGAGACAAAGGTTCAGTTTATATCCCTGGAATATCACTCTCTGGCAAACTTTCCAGGAGTCCATCAGAATTAAAACAAACTTCACTCCACTTTGAAAAGTGAGGGCACACCTTTATGCTGATAAAGGCTTTTCTGAATGTTTAGCAGGCTTGCTACCCCAGACTTTCCAGGTGGCTAGAATGTCAAGTTTATGAGGCCTCGAAATGCGTACACCAGAAGTAAAGAAACAAAAAAAGAGAGGAGACATGGCAAACCACTCTCTAGACTCCGTAAGCTGAAGTAGGTAGTTTCTCTTTGGGTATTAGTACTGCTTGGAACTTGAAAAAAGGGGATACACCCCAAAAGCTTGTCCTGAAAATTTTAATGTTAACCTCCCTGGCGGTATGATTATGTCAGGAATTTTGTAACAAAAGCAGTACAATTTTTTGCATGGAAATTTGGTGTTATGTATTGCAGGCCTACAATTCTTAGTAATTACATAAACCTGACCAAACAAGACTCTAGTAGACATCACAGATGTGATAAAGTTTGAAACACGATATCATAAATTATAATATAATAAATAACTATGAATAAGTATATATATATATATATATATATATATATATATATATATAATGTACAGTAAAACTGCAGGCAAGGGCACTGGGGAGCAAACTAAGGTCAATTTATTTTATTTAGTAATGTAATCCAATAGGATTACAATATATCAGTGTGTTTGTGGTGTTTTACTTTTTGAATTTGCCGCCGGTTCCAACCCCCTGCGACGCGACGCTCGCAGGGAACGGAAGCCGGGGCACACAGCATCAGGCGGAAGATCCAGCCGCCATACACTGCCGGAATACATTGCGGGATCCTGGGGACAAGGTAAGTAACCTCTTCCAGGATCCAGCGACTTCTCCCTGGCGGTCCCCCGAGTGTGGCTCGGGGTTACCGCTAATGGCAGTGAAATTCCACCCTGAGCCACACTCAGGAATACCGCCAGGGAGGTTAATGCAAATAAAGTATCATGGACAGTACTCAATTATTCTTGCATCCAGTGACATCTTTGATAATATCAAGGATAAGACTGAAATTGTCCCTCGATGACCAAGCAGGTCAGGTGCTCCTTGGATGCAGGGTCTCTAGACAAGCACTGCTCTGTGCATGTGTATTGACAAAGGTCGCTTCCAGGTTGGGCCCGCAACTGCCCGTTCAGCAGGGTCTGGTTAGGGCACTTCAAAAGCTAGACTGAGGTTGGCAGCACCAGATAGCTTTAGAGACCATCCCTAAAGGCGTTGTAGAGAAGTCTTGATTTGAAAAAAATAAAATTAGAAGTGCTAGCAAAAATAGACAACTTTTAAAAGCACAGCAAAAAAAAAAAAAAACCACTATGATTGCATAACACATGTGGTATTGGTCATGGCGAAGTGAGAAAAAAATAATTCTAAGGCCACTGTTTACGATTAACGTCAAATTAATAAAATTAAAGAGTTTTAAAGCAACCCCTATGCAAAGCTTTCATAGTGCGACCACAGGCAATTTTAAGTTTTAACATACAGTATTTGGTATAAATTTATTCGACTTAGTCTCACCTTTTATTACAAAAATTTGGGAATGCTTTTGTGTTTGTATGCACTAAAATTATGTTGAGCGTATTTTTTTAATGAAAATATATTTGACAAATCACTGCACTAATATCTTGTGCCAAAAAAATTGCAACTACCATCGTTTTACTCTATGGGTTCCTTTGCATTCAGAAAATGTATAATGCTTTGGGGTTTTTAATGTGTTTTTTTGTACATTTTAGCATGTGTGTGAAAAAAAAAAAAAACTCTTGCATTGGAAGAGTTAAAGGGAAACTATAACGGCTGACAGTACCCGCATGTATTTTTTTAGC
This sequence comes from Pelophylax lessonae, assembly GCF_965119305.1. Classification (NCBI taxonomy): domain Eukaryota; kingdom Metazoa; phylum Chordata; class Amphibia; order Anura; family Ranidae; genus Pelophylax; species Pelophylax lessonae. Next base: position 450,587,820 of record NC_138770.1, read on the forward strand.
TGATTCTTTTTTCAAAGCAATCATACTTGCTGGAATCCAAAATAAAATTTAATAAGTCAAAAGAAAAAAAAAACAGTCAAAAAATTAAATATTGTTGTTCAAATCATTGTACACACCTCCTCGGTATATAAAGCATCTTATAAGATCAAAATCCATATTTTTCTTCCATAGACAAATACATTTCTGATACAACCTTGAAGTGAAGATACTTTTCTAAAAAGTAATATGCAGCACGATGCAGTAATGTTTATTAAAATTTTCTTGCTGCAGCAGCAGCAAGTATCACAGAAAAGGAACTTCTAGTCTTTTGGTCTGCTGTGGGATTTTTAAGCAATCTTAAGCCCTTGAAGATTCTGTCTCAAATTCAGTTGTTCCTTCTCCTGTCTGCTCTTTTCTACTTTAAAAGCAAGTTTATTGGCTTTCTTCTCCATTCTTCGTTCCTGGGGAAAAAAAAAAATTAACATTAATTGAACACAAATATAAAGGAACAGGCAGCCTACCTTAGCCTACACACTTAGCTAAACTGTTTTAGATCCTAGTAAGTTAGTATCCACCCCCCCTCCTGTGAAACCCCTTCTTGGTGACATCACAGGCTTTTCCCTGTCTAGCACCAACATCTTACGTATCAACCATGGATTTGGTTATTAATGCTACACAGGAAACAGCCATGAGTCAACAGCTGCAAACTATGCAAAATCAGCTTGGGTATTCTATTTACAGCCCATATCCATATATATTTTTTTTTCTAGGCAGATAGGGGAATGGATAAGACATCTCAGGTTTAATTTGCAATCTGTGGAAGATTTCCCAGAGACTCAAAGCTTTAAAGCCAAAGAGTCAAAATAATAGAGGACTAGTATTTTCAGAAGCCAGTCCCCAAATGGACCCTCCACACTTCTCTCATGGTGAGCCTTTATAATGCAATAGTCATTCTCTCCATTGTGCGATCTTGGAAGATGACTGAGGAAAACAGTGTTAATTACTTTGTAAATGCATTTCCAGGAATCTTCGTTTATAATTTTTGGGCAAAAGTACTGTTCCTTTTTCTTTTTTACAAACTTAGACAGTGATGCATTCCTTTTAGAGTATAATCCTACCACCATGTGCACCTTAATCACTTTACCTCCGGAAAATTTTCCTCCTTCACGACCAGGCCATTTTTTGCAATATGGCATAGTGTTGCATAACTGCGCAATTTTCAGTTGAAGTAACACTGTACCAACATAAAATTGATATCCTACTTTCCCCACAAATAAAGCTTTCTTTTGGAGATATTTGATCACCTCTGCGTTTTTATTTTATTCGCTATAAACAAAAAAAGACCGACAATTTTGAATATATTTTTTTTTTTTTTTTTTTTTTTTTTTCCTTTTTGCTATAAAACATATATATAAAAAAATAAATAAAAAATCTAATTTCCTCATGTATTTAGGCCAATATGCATTCTGCTACATGTTTTTGGTAAAAAAAAAAAATCCAATAAGGTATATTGATTGGTTTAGGCAAAAGTTATAGCATCTACAAACTATGGGATATATACTGTAATTTTTATTTATTCTTATAATAGTAATGGTGGCGATCAGCGACTTTTAGCGTGACTGCGGCAGCAAATCGGACACTAACTGACACTCTGTGGGATTCAGCAACACTAATACAGTGATCAATGCTAAAAATATGCATGGTCACTGTACTGACATTGGCTGGGAAGGGGTTAAACATCTAGGGTGATTAAAGGTTTTTAAGGGTTTTGTGTCCTGTATGTGCTGCTTGTAATAAGGCAAGTGATGGATTTTATTAACTGCTTTGCAGAGAAAAAAAATCCGTTACTTCCCTCGTCAGAACCTAGCTCTGCCTTGTTTACATAGGCAGAGCTCCGGTCTGTGTCTCTGCCTGACGATCAGCAGGTGCCAGCAGACATCTATTGCCTGGCACCTGCTGTTTGGCTTCTGCTGTGAGTAAGGCAGAAGGTGGGCCGTCCTGTAGCAATATATCTGCTGTGGTGCGGTCTGGAAGTGGTTAAAGTGGAAGAAAAGCCTAAATGTTCTTAAAGAGGTTCCCACTCCTTTTTTTGACCATTCTGTTAAAAAAAAAAAAAAAAAGTTGTGTGTACTTAACCAGGCCTGTTTCTGACACTTTTGGTTCACATATAAAAATCTGTATTTTTTGCTAGAAAATTACTTAAAATCCCCAAACATATTTTTTTTTTTTTTAAAGCAGAGGCCCTAAAGAATAAAATGGGGGCTGATGCAAGTCACAGGGTATTTGCGCAGTGGTTTTTCATATCCAATTTTTTTGGATAAAATACACTTTAATGAAATTTAATGCACAAAAACAAAAAAAAAAAAAAAAAAAAAAAAAAAACATACCCAATTGTTTTGTAAAATATAAAAGCTGATGTTACACTGAGTAAACACATACCAAAAATGTCATACTTTACAGCTGTGTGCACCCCGTGGAACAGCGACATTCTACGTACGTTTTATTATCCATAGGCAACGCTTTAAAAGCCTTTACATGTTATCACTTTACATTTACACAGGAAGTCTGGTGTTAGAATTATTGCTTTCGATCTAACATTTGATACCTCACATGTGTGGTGTGATCGCAGTTTACGTACTGACACGTGCGTTCACCTTTGTGCGCGAGCACGGGGGCACTTTGAAAAAAAATTATTTTTTATGTGATTTTTTTCTTTACACCGTGCCTTTAATTTTTAAGTACTTTTATTGTTATCACAAGCAATGTAAACATTGGCAGTGACAGGTCCTTTTTACTGAGACATCCCCAGATTTCTCCTCTGCTTTTCAAACTAGTAAAAGGTCTGTTTACAAACGGCAAACCCGGAAGTGACTAAATACTTGTCGCTTCTGGTTTCTTACACTCGTTGAGATGATTGGGGCCCATTCCGGTATGTCATACTGGTATAACCCTGAAGGTTCCATGACATACAGGTACGTCACGGTGCGGCAAGTGGTTAAATCTACTCCAGTCCAGTCATATGATCCTTCAGCTCCACCATGGACAGTGGCTGGGAAATCCAGGAGATAGGACTTCAACCATAGGCTGCCATAGCAAAGCAGTTGCCGGCATTCCTTCCTCTCCCCAGCTGCTCACTAACACATGGGAGTCAAAGTGGCAGGATCACGTGACAGGAGGGGATTTTTAAAATAGGTAAGTAGACACATCTACTATAATAGACTTCACTATGCTTCTAGGCATTGTTAACCACTTAAGCCCCGGAGGATTTTGCTGCTCAAAGACCAGGGCCTATTTTGCGATTCGGCACTGCGTGACTTTAACGGACAATTGCGCGGTCGTGCAACGCTGTACCCAAAATTAAATTGATGTCCTTTCTTTCCCCACAAAAAGAGCTTTCTTTTGGTGGTATTTGATCACCTGTGCAATTTTTACTTTTTGCCAAAGTTGTATAAAGTACTCGAAACCCATACTTGAGTAAAAGTGCAAGTGCTCGATCAAAAAGTGACTTGAGTAGAAGTACTAAAGTATTCAACAATTTTTGTACTTAAGTATTGCAAGTAGTTTTTTTAAAAAATTTTGCTACTCAAGTACTGAAAGTAAAAGTACCAGTAGTGTTGAAATATAAATTGCTACTCAAGTACTGAAAGTAAAAGTACAAGTACTGTGTTATGTAGTTATTAAAGAAAGAAGCCAAAAGTTTGAACATCATATTGTTTTTTATTATTTCAAATGCAGCTTTTATTCATACATACAGTAGCATTTATTTTCGTATGCGCTGATAATACACATGTTTTGAGCTTCATGAAACCTGCCATCTACTGTTCTGGCAGAGGTAATTTTTATAATAGTAACGAGTAACTATGCAGCACAAAAAAAAAATATTGGAGTAGAAGTATTGAAATCATCGAAAAAATCTAGTGAAGTAAAAGTGGAAGTAGGAGAAAAAAATTCTACTCTAGGAAAGACAGTAGTTCTACTTAGTTACTATACATCTCTGCTTTTTGCGCTATAAACAAAAAAAGAGCGACAATTTTGAAAAAAAATAACAATATTTTTCAAATTTTTTTAATATGAAATTCCCCAAAAAAATTAAAAAATCTAAATTTTTTAACATTTTAGGCCAATTTGTTTTCTGCTACATATTTTTGGTGAAAAAAAAAAAAATCGCAATAAGCATATTTTGATTGGTTTGCGCAAAAGTTATTGCATTTACCAACTACGGGAAAGATTTATGTAATTTTTATTGTTTTTTTTTAACTATTAATGGCAGCGATCTGCGATTTTTTTTGCGGGACTGCGACTTTGCGGCGGATAGATCGGACCCTTGACTGACATTTTTGTTACTTTTGGGGATACCAGTGACATTACTACAGTAATCAGTGCTATACATATGCACTGTTACTGTAAAAATGACACTGGCAGGGAAGGGGTTAACTTTATTAGAGATCAAGGGGTTAAGTGTGTCCCTAGGTGCGTGCTTCTAACTGTAAAGGGGCGTGGCTTTTGATGTAACCACAGAGACATACGATCCTACATAGCAGGATCGTATGATCTCTGCAGTTACACCAGGGAGAATGACAGGCGGCTTTGTTTACATTAGCCGCCTGCCTTTCTCCCTCTCCAGCGGGAGATCCCGGACATCGGAGCCGCCGGTCACTCACGCAGGGATGGCAGTGAGTGAACGAGCGGGGGCGGGAGTGCGCCTCCGGCGGCGCGCTCGCCCCCTATTGGCTCGCGGGCGAGTGACGTACCCATACGTCACTTTGCCCAGGGGGGGCTGACCGCTGCAGTATATGTACTTGCGGCGGTCCTCAAGTGGTTAAAGCCTTTGAAATTTTTTTTATATCTATCTCCTGGCTGCCTGGCCACAACTTTATCCCAGTTTTGTGGGATGCCCATGTTTATTTTAAACACACTGTATTATACACCCCCCACAATTACTAGCCAGATAAATATCTTCAAACATACTATTTTGGCAGTCCACGAAAAAAAACAGTATATATATATATATATATATATATATATATATATATATACCGTATTTTCCCGCGTATAAGACTGGGCGTATAAGACGACCCCCAAAATTTTAAAGTTAAAACATAGGTTATGGGCTATACTCGCCGTATAAGACTACCCCCCTTCCGAAGCAAGCCAACACCATTGAAAAACATCAGATTTCTCATAGATCTCCAAGGTACCCCAAGTACTGTAATACATGTAATCTCTCATAATATCGCCAAGGTACCCTAAGTATTACCAGTAGATGTAATCTCAAGACGCTGGCTGTGCGGGAATCCTGTACCGGTATACCGTATGTACCGTAGCTTCGGCTACATACAGTATACCGCGCTGAGCCAATCACAGTGAGCGATGTATTCTATTATTGAATGCAAAGCCTGCTCAGATTGGCAAAGTCAGAGAGGCGGGCTGATGTTACTCTGCCAATCCGAGCAGGCTTTGCATTCAATAATAGAATACATCGCTCTCCCTGATTGGCTCAGCGCGGTACACTGTATGTAGCTGACGCTACGGTACATACGGTATACCGGTACAGGATTCCCACACAGTCAGCGTCTACCGGTAATACTTATACTTAGGTTACCTTGGAAATATTATACTCGGCGTATAAGACGACCCCCCATTTTTGGGGGATTTTTTTGGGGTTCAAAAGTAGTCTTATACGCCAGAAAATACAATATATATATATATATATATATATATATATATATATATATATATATATATATATATATATATACATATATATACATATACACACATATATATATATATATACATATACTAGAGCTGCAAGATTCTGGCCAAAATGAGAATCACGATTTTTTAGCTTGGAATAAAGATCACGATTCTCTGTGTAACAAAAAAAACTTTGGGATAACTTTACTGTTACGTTTTTTTTTTTTTATTCATTAAAGTCTATTAATTGCGTTTGAAAGACTGCTGCGCAAATACAGTGTGACATAAAATATTACAACAATCGCCATTTTATTCTGTAGGGTCTCTGCTAAAAAAATATATAAAAATGTTTGGGGGTTCTAAGTACTTTTCTAGCAAAAAAAAAATGATTTTAACTTGCAAGCAACAAGTGTCAGAAAAAGGTCTAGTCTTTAAGTCCCGGTTCACACTGAGGCGACCTGTGAGGCAACCTGGTCGCCTCACAGGTCGCCTCCCATAGGGAAGCTGTGGACCCGTTCTAATAGGAGCGACACAAGTCGCTCGGACTTAGAAAAAGGGTCCGGAGCTTCTTTGGGGCGACCAGGAGGCGACCGCCATAGACTTCAATGTTATGAAGTCCGTGGCGGCCGCTCCGAGGTCGCGGCGCGCTGCTCGCACCGCGACCAGTAGCGTCGCCCCTATGTGAACGGGGCCTAAGAGGTTAAACTTCCTTTCTCCCTGGCAGAGGGAAGGAAAAGATACAATGTAATCATTTTGTTTATAGTTACTGGGAGACTGATGCTGATAGGCGTTTGCGGGGAGGCTTTTTTTTTTTTCCACAGCTGTTCTCTGCTTCCTATGCAAAGAATCAAGCATATGTCAGGTTTAGATCATCAGGGGGGGTGAATCGAGATCGGGATTTTCATACGATTAATCGTGCAGCTCTAACACACACCTCAGAAAAATTAAAGGAACGCTTTTTAATCAGAGTATAGCATATAGCAAGTCAATTAAACTCCTGGGATACGGATCTGGTCAGTTAAGTAGCAGAGGGTGATGTTAATCACCTTCATCTGCTTAGGTGTTAATAAAATTACAACAGGTGCACTAGATGGGCAACAATGAGACAACCTCAAAAACAGTAAAAGGTGTTAAGGGTGGAGGTCACTGACATTTTATTCCCTACTCGTCTTTTCTGACTGTTTTTCACTTGTTTTGCATTTGGCATGAGGCGATACTTGGACCCTAGGTTGCAGAGGCAGTCCCACTCCTCCAGGATGACATATTAATATGTGCCATTGCCAGAAGGTTTTCTGTGTCTCTCAGCACACTCTCAAGAGCATGGGGAGATTCCAGGAGACAGGCAGTTACTCTAGAAGAGCTGGACAGGGCCGTGTAAGGTCCTTAACCCATTAGCAAGACTAGCATCTACTCCTTTGTGCAAGAAAGAACAGGATGAACACTGCCAGAGACCTACAAAAGAGACCAACAGCAGGCCACTGGTGTGAATGTCTCTGACCAAACAATCAGAAATAGACTTCATAAGGGTGGCCTGTGAGTCCGACATCCTCTAGTGGGCCCTGTGATCACTGCCCGGCACAGTGGAGCCCGATTGGCATTTGCCATTGAACACCAGAATTGGCACCCTGTGCTTTTCACAGATGAGAGCAGGTTCACCCTGAGCACATCTAACAGACGTGAAAAGGTCTGGAGAAGCCATGGAGAATTTTATGCTGCCTGTAACATCGTTCAGCTTGACCGGTTTGGTGGTGGGTCAGCGATGGTCTAGGAAGGTATAACCATGGAGGGTCGCACAGACCTCTACAGGCTAGACAATAGTACCATGACTGCTATTAGGTATTGGGATGAAATTCTTGGACCCATTGTCAGACCTATTGCTGGTGCAGTGGGTCCTGAGTTCCTCCTGGTGCACGACAATGCCCGGACACGTGACACGTGGCAAAAGTATGCAGCCAGTTCCTGGAGGATGAAGGGTTTAATACCGTTGAATAGCCCCCACACTCGCCTCACCTAAATCCAATAGAACACCTCTGGGACATTATGTTGCAGGCCATTGGAGGCCATCATGTTGAACCTCACTCTTTTCAGGAGCTCAGCGATGGTCTGGTCCAGATCTGGGAGACAGGACACCATCTGTCATCTCATTAGGAGCATGCCCAGACGTTGTCAGGCATGGATATAAACACATGGGGGCCATACAAACTACCATTTTGAGTTGCTGCAATGAAAATTCAGCAAAATTAACTACCCTGCTGCATCATATTTTCACTTAGATTTTTGGGGTGTCTTTGAATTCAGCCCTCTGTAGGTTGATCAGTTTCATCAAATGATGTGGTATCTTTTTGTTCCTAACACATTACCCAGTCCAAATCAGTATAGATATCCAGCATGATATTTTTCCCCATTGAGATCTGATGCATCTTTAAAGTGTTCTTTTAATTTTTTGAGTGATATTATATATATATATATATATATATATTATATATACACACACACACACACACACACACACACACACACACTCTCTTATCAGGCGAAGAAGCTTTATGATCCATATTTCTACTTCAGCCTCTCTCCACTGCTGCCCAATGAGGTTATAGTATACCAAGTTTATGAAAGATTTAAATGAACTAAAACTTTAAAGCATGTCTTTTCCCAAAATCTCTTTCTTGACTCAAGCAAAAATTAAGATTCTGGCACAAGTTGGAAAGAAAGCGACAGATGGGCTTCTGAACTTTAAAATGGCACTGATTAATTAGTTTTTCTTTTAAACACCAAACAAGCTGCTATGTGTCAGAGCGGAAGAAGAAATAAGCCACATGGCAGATGCTGCAAGGGAAATGAAAGGCCCTGTGACCACACAACTTCAACATCGGCCCCATGAGGTAAATCTAGGTTCATCTCTTTTAAATCTTTAAAATTAACCAGTTTAAACCTTTCTTCAATTCCAGTTATAAACGTATGGTTAAATGCAGGCCAAGAAAAAAATATAAAAATGCACACTTTTTATCTGCAAAGAAATGTGCATTTATTTTACTTTTTAACGACTTGCCCTCCAGAAGATTTACTCCCCTTCTTGACCAGGCCATTTTTTGCTATACGGCACTGTGCTACTTTAACTGACAGTTGTGCGGTCATGCAATGCTGTACATACATTCAATTTATATCATTTTCTTCCCAGATTTAAGAGCTTTCTTTTGGTGGCATTTGATCACCTCTGCAGTTTATTTTTTGCTCTATGAGCAAATAAAGACAGAGAATGTAAAAAATATTGTGGGTTTCTTTTTCAAAATTGTGCTATAAAAAACATATCCAATGAAACATTTTTAAAAATTCAATTTTGTCATAAATTAAGGCCAATATGTATCCTGCTACATGTTTTTCGAAAAAAAAAAAAAAAAAAATACCAACAAGCGTATATTGATTTGTTTGTGCATAAGTCATAGCGTCTACAATAGTGTAGATGTACTGTAATTTTTATTTCTTTTTTTTTTTTTTCACTAGTAATGCCGATGATTAGCGACTTATAAACGGAACTGCGATATTGCGATGGACAATCTGACACTTCGTGGGAACCAGTGACACCAATACAGTGATCAGTGCTAAAAATATGCCCTGTCACTGGACTAATGACACTGACTGGGAAGGTGTTAATATCTAGGTTAATCAAAGGGTTAAATGTGTGCCTAACCAGTGTTTTTTTGTTTACTAAGTGCCGTTTTTAGTAAGGGATGTGGTGGATTTTATTCCCTGCAGGGGAAAAATCCACCACATCCCTTAACAGAACAGAGCTCTGCCTTGTTTACATAGGGAGGGCTCTGTTCTGTGTCTCTCCTCGCCAATAAGCTGGTGCCGGTGTTCTAAAATTTTGTCGGACCCGTGAAAAAATCGGACCTCGTCACTTCCGGTGACAGAGCGTCACAAAACAGTTGATAGGAGTCGTCCGTGCGCATGCGCAGAAGACATTTTTCGAGGTTTGGCAAAATTATAACAGAGAACGGACAGCTGATTGAGAGAAGGCGGGGCTGAGGTGCGACGGGACGGAGGCACATATGCAGAGCTGGCGGAGGAGGCGGGACGGAGGTGCGGCCGTGTAATATATGCAGGGCTTAAGCGACTCCCTGTTTTATTATCTTTAGTAATTATCGTATTATTTATCCTTCGGATTTCATGACATTTAGTATTTCTATAATGCAAAATAAGAAATACTAAATGTAATGAAATCCTAAGGGTAAATAATACGATAATTAGTAAAGATAATAAAACAGAAGTCCTGCATTTATTACACGGTCGCACCTCCGTCCCGCCTCCTCTATTCAGCTCTGCAGATGACGCGGCGGTGTCTTCCGTCCCACCTCAGCCCCGCCTCCTCTCATTCAACTGGTCGCTCTGTGTTATAAGTTTACCAAACCAAGATAATGTCTGGTGCGCATGCGCACTTGAGACTCCCATAACCGGAAGTGACGAGGTCCGATTTTTTCACGGGTCCGACAAAATTTTACAACACCGGCAGACATCCATTGGCCAGTACTAGCTGATCGGCTTGTGCTGTGTAATCACAGCACCACCACCGCGCTATTGGCACGCACCCCCTACCCGGAAGTGTCAGATCACTTACTAGGTACATGATCTGGCGCAGGAGAGCCACTCTGCCGCCGTACTCCTGAGCGAGGCAGTCGGCAAGCGGTTAAATAAGACCACAAAAATTATAGAATTAAGTTCATAAATGTAGGAGTTCTTGTTCTCATGTTAGTTGGTAGTGGTCTGAAGAAAAAGGCATCTAAATATTGTAAATAGTAGGAAAGGGAAAACAGCTCACCTTTCTTTCTTCTTTTATAGCTTGTTTCCTGACTTTCTTCTCTACGGTGGATTCATGTTTGGAACGCTGCTGCGTAGAAACTCTGGGCAAATCTCCATCATTAATCCTTTCCATGCGCTCTACTTGTTTGGCTGTAGGCCCCCTTCCAGGCAGAACACCCAGTGGAATGCCAGTTTTGGCAGATACCTTTATTGGCTTGGTCTAAAGAACAAATTCCTGTTAACACCTTCATGCAACATTCATTCTGAGCCCTTCACACATTTGAATATAAATGTTTTCTAATATATTACTAGGCTGCCCAGGAGGGGTTTCTTCTGAGCTCCTCCGTGCCAGAACAATATGGCAATTCTTTTGATTTCAAACGTGAATATTTCAGATCGGATGACAAAAAGGTGGAAACACCGCACAATGGAACCCAGCCACTATATAGAAAGGTAAAGTTACAGCTTCAGCCTGAACTCCCACTGGCTATGCTCCTCTAACATGTTCCACCCCGCCTACCAGGCTTAATCATAGAATAAGATTAATAAATAGATCAAGCCCTGTAGGTGGGGTGAAACTTGTCAGAGGAGCAAAGCTACGAGGAGTTTAGGTTCCAACTTTACCTATTTATATAGTGGCTGTGCTCCGATGTGCAGCATTTCAACCTTCTATCTTCTGATCCGTTTCAGCTAGTCTGGATGAGCTTGTCTTAACATTGGTACCAAATCTTTGCTTTGGACTGCAGGGGGAAATTTTGCACTGCTTTGAGCGGTGCTCCACGTTTTTGTATATGGGTAAATATTTAAGACATGCAATACTTATATTTTTTAAAGTGTTGTAGAATCCTGGATAGTGATGCGGTGCAAAAAAGGATGGTGGTCACTGGTCAGTCCAAAGCCAATACCTATATATTTGATTGTAGGCAGCCTGTTCAAGAAACCTCACAGCTCTAAAATCCAACTGGGCAGGCTTAAAAGGTAAGCAAACTTTACTAAAAAGCCTAGCCCTGTAGCTTTCACTACAAACAAAATAAATTGATTCCCTGGCACCTTGTTATAGACCAGGGGTCCCCAAATTTCCTAAACATAACACCATTTTACTGTCCTTCAAACTTTAGGGGGGCTGCACTGTGGTCAATGCGAGAAGAAAATTTCCAGGCATCAGTGGGAGCAATAGTGCCCCCATCGTCGGGGTCAATGGGAGCAATAGTGCCCCCATCGTCGGGGTCAATGGGAGCAATAGTGCCCCCATCGTCGGGGTCAATGGGAGCAATAGTGTTACATAGTTAGTGAGGTTGAAAAAGACACCAGTCCATCCAGTTCAACCTATGATGTGTGTGTGTGTTTGCTGTTAACCGTACATTGTATACCCCTGTATGTTGTGGTCTTTAAGGTGCCCATCTAATAGTTTTTTGAAACTATCAATGCTCCCTGCTGATACCACTGTTTGCGGAAGAGAATTCCACATCCTTACTGCTCTCACAGTGAAGAACGCCCTGCGTATTTTAAGGTTAAACCTCTTTTCCTCTAGTTTTAGTGAGTGGCCACGTGTCTTATTGTATTTCCTTTCTCTGAATAGGTTTTTCCATATGCTAGGGTTTCCAGTACAATATTTGCACATTGATATCATATCCCCCCTCAATCGTCTCTTCTCCAGAGAGAATAAGTTCAGTGCTTGTAGTCTTTCCTCATAGCTGATGCCCTCCATTCCCCTAATTATTTTTGTTGCCCTTGTCTGGACTTTCTCCAGTTCCAGCACATCCTTCCTGAGGACCGGTGCCCAGGTGGGGTCAATGGGAGCAATAGTGCCCCCATTGTTGGGGTCAATGGGAGCAATAGTGCCCCATCGTTTGGGTCAATGGGAGGCAATAGTGCCCCCATCGTTGGGGTCAATGGGAGGCAATAGTGCCCCCCATCGTTGGGGTCAATGGGAGGCAATAGTGCCCCCCATCGTTGGGGTCAATGGGAGGCAATAGTACCCCCATCATTGGGGTCAATGGGAGGCAATAGTACCCCATCATTGGGGTAAATGGAAGGATTAGGGCTCAATTATTGATGTCAATGGGAGAGAAAGTGTCGGGAACTACAGTGCCTTGAAAAAATATTCATACACCTTGAAATTTTCCACATTTTGTCATGGTATAATGAAAAACGTCAATATATTTTTTGGGGATTTTATGTGATAGACCAACACAAAGTGGCACATAATTGTGAAATGGAAGGAAAATAATAAATGGTTTTCAATTTTTTTTTTTACAAATAAATATCTGAAAAGTGTGACATCCATTTGTATTCAGCCCCCCTGAGTAAATACTTCGTAAAACCACCTTTTGCTGCAATTACAGATTTAAGTCTTTTTGGGTATGTCTCTACCAGCTTTGCACATCTAGAGAGTGAAATTTTTGTTCATTCTTCTTTGCAAAATAACTTAAGCACTGTCAGATTGGATGGAGAGTGACTGTGAAAAGCAGTTTTCAAGTCTTGCCACAGATTCTCAATTGGATTTAGGTCTAGACTTTGACTGGGCCATTCTAACACATGAATTTGCTTTGATCTAAATCATACCATTGTAGCTCTGGCTGCATGTTTAGGGTTGTTTTCCTGCTGAAAGGTGAACCTTCGCCCCAGTCTCAAGTCTTCTGCAGACTAACAGGTTTTCTTCTAAGATTGCCCTGTATTTGGCTCCATCCATCTTCCCATCAACTCTGACCAGCTTCCTTGTCTCTGCTGAACAAAAGCATCCCCACAACATGATGCTGCCACCACCATGTTTCACGGTGGGAATAGTGTGTTTAGGGTGATGTGCAGTGTTAGTTTTCCGTCCACCCTAACACTAAAATCCCAGCATATACAGACATCCACGATCTAACACTAATCTACCTAACCCTGTAAAGAAGAAATCAGTATAAATAAAACTTTTTTTAAGCCAATCCGATCTGGTCTCCAGCAGCAGAAGCCCTGCAGAGGACACAGCCAACAATGGCTGTGAAATAAATGGGAAGTGACGTCATCCAAAGACTTACTATGGGGCTTCCATTGTCAGCTGTGTTCTCTGCACCTGCCTCCACAGCATGTATTTGGATTTCTTCTTTACAGGGCTAGATAGGTTAGTGTTGGAACGTGGATGTCTGTAGATGCAGGGATTTTAGTGTTAGGATGGACTTCTACTTTAAGGCCAAAAAGTTAAATTTTGGTCTCATCTGAACAGAGAACATTCTTCCACATGTTTGCTATGTCTCCCACATGGCTTCTCGCAAACTGCAAACCGGACTTCTTATGGCTTCCTTTAACAATGGCTTTCTTCTTGCCACTTTTCCATTAAAGCCAGATTTGTGGAGACCACGACTAATAGCTATCCTGTGGACAGATTCTCCCAACTGAGCTGTGGATCTCTGCAGCTCCTCCAGAGTTACCATGGACCTCGTGGCTGCTTCTCCGATTAATGTTCTCCTTGCCTGGCCTGCAGTTGTGCCATACTCTTTTTATTTTCAGATAATGGATTGAACAGTGCTCCTTGAGATGCTCAAAGCTTGGGATATTTTTTTCTAACCTAACCCTGCTTTAGGAATCTCCATAAACTTATCCCTGACCTGTCTGGTGTGTTCCTTGGCCTTCAAGATGCTGTTTGTTCACTAAGGTTCTCTAACAACCCTCTGAGGGCTTTGAAAGCCATTTATAATTTTCCTTCTACTTCACAAATATGTGCCACTTTGTGTTGGTCTAGCATATAAAATCCCAATAAAATACATGTTTTTGATTGTAAAATTACAAAAGGTGGAACATTTCAAGAGGTATGAATACTTTTTCAAGGCACTGTATGTCAGAAACAAGGGCCGGATAAAAGCAAGCAAAGGGCCACTTGCAGCCCCCAGGCCGCAGTTTGGAGACCACTATTATAAACTATGAAATTGCTTAACATTATGCACTGCTATTAGAGGAATACCATACCTTTGGTGGGTCTTTAATTATCTGGGGGTGATTATATAAATTTGAATATGTACCTGTGAAAAAAAAAAAAAAAAAAAAAACTTTTACTAAAAGGTAATCAAACTTTGAATAAAAAAACAAAAACAAACAATGTATGGTTAAAGCAGTAGTAAACCCTGCTTTGTGACCTTTACCTACAGGTAAGTCTATAATAAGGCTTACCTGTAGAAAAAATGAATATCTCCTAAATGTGCACAGTTGAGGAGATATTCACCCTGGATGCAGCCGGTGACATCACTGGTGCATACGCTCTGAAAGTTCGGCATACTTTGCTGAAACTTCAGAGCTTTGCGCCAGAACCAAGGGCTCCAACACGCATGTGCAGGAGTGACGTAATCGTGGCCCCGGCCAATTACACAGCCGGAGCTCGCAAACCCCAGAAGAAAGACCAGGGGAAGAGGTAAGCTCTCAGCGGTGACAGTGCACCGTGCAAGGGCTTCGTTCTAAGGTAAGTATTTTATAATGTGCTAATATGCGATGCATACTAACACATTATGCAATTGCCTTACATGTTTTTTTACTAACATATTATGCAATTGCCTTATAGTTTTTTTTTTTTTTTTTTTTAACCAGCCACGGTTTACAGCCACTTTAATAGAGGGAAGGTGGCAAAACTAAAAATATTGGGGCTAGTGCTTAACTGTCCTTTAACCGCTGTTTTTTTAACCACACATTAAAAATACGAAAATTACTTAGAACCCCACACATTCAATGTTGTCTAAAAGCAGAGGCCTTGAAGAATAAAATGGTGGCTTGTTGCAAAGTTTCACACAATATTTGCGCAGCCGCTTTTCAAATGCATATTTTTAGAAAGATATACACTAAAATGTGCATGATGTGCTTTTAAGTTTTTTTTATTATTATTTTTTTTTTTTTATTTAACATGTACTGCTTTTACAAGGGGTTTAACAAGCTCCTATATCTGACCCTGTCCTACAATGTGGTTAACCAAGCAGAAAAGCAGCAGCAATAGAAGGTACCGTCTTACTTTATGTCCTCATATACTTTATACATTGTATGTATTATGTACACGTCCTTTCTTTTCTCTTTTCCCTAGATGGTAATGTGGGCCCATTCCTGATTTTTTTTACTCTCTGTTCTTCATTGTCTGTTGGTTCTCATTAGGTTAGCAACAGTCTATAGGTCATGCTTTTTCCTCCACAACTACCAACAGCACCATCTGATGTGACGAGCCTTCCTCACTAGGCTGCTGAAGCAGAAACCCAGCTTTGATCCACACCTTAGCTATCAGCCTTTTGGCAGTCAACAAAACCTCAGGCAAAATCTGAGCAATTAAACATTTATTGCTAAAGACTCCGGAGGACCCAGCAGGCATTGCAAAGACTCTAGTTGTACCGAGGAACCTATGACATATAAAAAAGATTATTTGCTTCCAGTAAGCCTCGGAGGGATAGAAAAGGTGGAAAAAAAGGAACCAGGAGCCCCTTGACAATTGGGACATAATGGGTTATAAGACAGTTTATATCTTGCTAGCTGAAATGTCGTCAAATAGGTACAATAAATTGGTACACGTCCGCCGGCTGGTTGCTGGATTCGGCTTTGATCGGGTCTCCGATGTAGTGACCCAGAAGCAACGTCACGTCACTTCCGGTTTACTCGGCTGCTAACAACGCCGATTTTAAAAAACTGTCAGTATTCAAAAATGCAGATTTTGCCATTTTGAATACTTTGAAGTGTAGTGGAGGGGTCTGGGGTCTTTTGGACCCCCAATCCCTCCATAAAGAGTACCTGTCACTGCTTATTGCTGTCACAAGGACTGTTTACATTAGCAATAAAAGTGATTAGATTTGTGCTAAAAATGAAATAAAATAAATAGGGAAAAAAAAAAAATGTTAAAGCGCCACCGTCGCTTTGAGCTTGCGCACGAAAAAAAAAACAAAAAACGATTAGATAGATGGATTTTTTTTTGGCAGTGTTCAATTGCAGGCTGAAAGCTTTAATTTTTATTAATGAAGGCACCAGTTTTAATTTTATCACTATGTCAGAGCTGACATAATGATCACATGATTGAGAGCCATTCTGAATGGTTTCTGATCGTCAGTAACAACCAGCATTGGGAGCCAGTCGCTACACAAAGTGTAACATGAGGACGGGGATCATGAGGATGCCAATGTCTGACTGAATAGTATGATGCAATTTTAACCACTTGCCGACTGCGCTATAGCTGAATGACTGCTACAACGCGGTCGCCCAGTTCTGGCACGGCCTCCAGTGATCAAGCTCGCCATCCTCCGGACACTGCTGAACACAGATTGAGGTAAAGCCAATCAGCAGCTCTTTACCACTGCCAATCAGTGACCACCAGTGCCTCCTCATCAATGTCGCCTATGAGTGCCGCCTATCAGTGGAGAAAAATTACCTGTTTGCAAAATGTTATAACAAACTATAAAAAAGTTTGTTTTTTTCCTGCAAATATTTGGCATTTGTTTATTTAGCAAAAAAATAAAAAAAAAACAGTGGCAATTAAATACCATGTGTTGCATGACTGCACAATTGTCAAAGTGCGACATCGCTGGAAGCTGAAAATTGGCCTTGTCAGGAAGGGGGTGAAAGTGCCCAGTAGGCAAGTGGTAATACACTTACTGATTATTGATTCGCAGTCCCACTTTTCAGCAGGCGCTTCTAGAACTATAGTTTGCATTTCCTCTTCCGCTTCTTCCTCTTCTTCAATCAAATCCAAACCTTCTCTGGGTTTCAAATCTTTTAACTTTACACATCTGCATAGAATGCCGAAAGATTATTAGTCCAGTAAATGAAACCTTGTCATAACTTGTCACATAATTAAAGCTTAGCCCTATTTTTACAAGTGACATTTTCTAGGTGCTGGATGGTGCCGCTCCACTAAATGTACTGCAGCTCTGTGTAGATGGTACTTCATTTGTGCTTGATAGTGCCTCTCTACTACAATTATAGAAGCCCTGTGTAGATGACATTTAAAAAGTGCTTTGCTTACATGTTACATCTACAGCAACCTTGCGTAGGTGACATTTTACAGAGGCTGAACAGTGCATCTTCACTACAACTACAGCATCCCTGTGTTGAAGACATTTGACATGCTCAACAGTGCCTCTCCACTTCATCTACAGCAACCCTATGTAGTAAAAATCTGGGTCAGGAAGGTCCAGTAATTTATTCTATTACAGACAGCCTTGGTTAGCCAGCAGGTTCCATTTAAAGCCTAACTCCAGGTTTACTAACAGTAGGATTTAAATAGTTTGCTTGTGCTGAGTTGACCCAAACCAACTTTTCCTTTACCATATGCCCACTGGGAGTACTGTATAAAGAGTAGGTAGCCTCAGCTACATACAGTATAGCGATGTGCCCTGGCAGCAGGACGGGGACTTTCTGTCCTATTCCTGGAACAAAATTAAGGTGGGCTGATTGCTGCTCAGCCATTCACAGAAAGCTACAGTGGATATAAAAAGTCTACACACCCCTGTTAAAATTTCAGGTTTCTGAGATGTAAGAAAAATGAGACAAAGATAATCCATTTCAGAACTTTTTTGTGATCTAAATACTGTACAACTCATCTTAAAAACAAACTGAAATCTTTTCTTTTTATTGGGGGGGGGGGGGGGGAATTAAAAATAAAAAACTAAAATAATGTGGTTGCATAAGTGTGCACACCCTCTTATAACTGGGGAAGTAGTTGTGTTCAGAATTAAGCATTCACATTCAAACTCATGTTAAATAGGAGTCAGTACACACCTGCCATCATTTAAAATGCCTCAGATTAACCACAAATAAAGTTCAGCTGTTCTAGTAGGTCTTTCCTGACATTTTCTTAGTCACATCCTACAGCAAAAGCCATGGTCCGCAGAGAGCTTCCAAAGCATCAGAGGTATCTCATTGTTAAAAGGTATCAGTCAGTAGAAGGGTACAGATGAATTTCCAAGGCATTAGATATACCATGGAACACAGTGAAGACAGTCATCATCAAGTGTAGAAAATATGACACAACAGTGACATAACCAAGAACTTGATGTCACCCCAAAATTGATGAAAAGACAAGAATATAACTGGTCAGGGAGGCTGCCAAGAGGCCTACAACAACAATAAAGGAGGTGCAGGAATATCTGGCAAGTACTGGCTGTATGGCACATGTGACAGCAATCTCCTGTATTCTTCATATATCTGGGCTATGGTGTAGAGTGGCAAGACTGAAGCCTTTACTTATGAAGAAAAACATGCAAGCCCGGCTAAATTTTGCAAAAACACATTTGAAGTCTCCCAAAAGCATGTGGGAAAATGTGTTATGGTTTGACGAAACAAAAAGGTTGACCTTTTTGACCATAATTCCAAAAGATATGTTTGGTGCAAAAGCACCACTTCACATAACCATATTAACACCATACCCACAGTGAAGCATGGCAGTGGCAGTATCATGCTTTGGGGCTGTTTTTTTTTGTTAGCTGGGACAGGGGCCTTAGGTAGAGGGAATTATGAACAGTTCAAAATGCCAGTCAATATGGGCACAAAACCTTCAGGCTTCTGCTAGAAAGCTGAAAATAAAGAGGAACTTCATCTTTCAGCATGACAACGACCCAAAGCATACATCCAAATTAACAAAGGAATGGCTTCACCAGAAGAAGATTAAAGTTTTGGAATGGCCAAGCCAGAGCCCAGACCTGAATCCAATTGAAAAACTTTGAAAAACTGTGGGGTGAACTGAAGAGGGCTGTGCACAGAAGATGTCCTCCCAATCTGACAGATTTGGAGTGTTTTTGCAAAGAAGAGTGGGCAAATACTGCCACATCCCAGTGTGCCATGCTGATAGACCAAAAAAGACTATTAGTTTAAGGGTGTGCACACTTATGCAACCATATATTTCTTACTTCCCTTCACCTAAACGATTTCAGTTTTTTGTTCAACTGACTTGTACAGTTTATAGGTCACATTCAAGTTGGAAAAAGTTCTGAAATAATTTAGCTTTGTCTCATTTTTTATATCCATTGTATGTACTTTTATGAATGAATGTCAGGCTTCCTGTGATTGACTGAGGTGGAGATCATGATGTCATTCACCTGCTTCCAAACCTCAGCCAGTCACAAGAAGTCTTGTATTCACTCATAAAAGTAAAAGGCTTCCTGTGAATGGCTGAGCGGCACTCAGCCCAACTCGATTTGGTTTCAGAGGCAGGAAAGGGAGTCCCTTGTTGCTGCATACAATTTATACAACACTCCCTGTAGGCACAGCTGTTAGTGAGAAAAATAGTTTGTTTGGGTCAGCCTGGCCCAAATGAACTTTTTAAACTCATAGTAAACCTGGACTTAGGCTTTAACAATCTTAGCAAAGCTGTTGACTTTATAACAAGATAGGTCAATTAATAGGTTTTCTGAAGTAATCTTTCTTCTTTCTTGCCTAGAAGGTCACACTTTGCATCACAAATGCTCGTACTGTATAGGAATCACAGTTCATATATCTGCAACTGTTAGGCGAGTTCTGAACCTCTGTCTTCCTCAGCAATGGCTTTTCCAATATTACCTTTTTAAAACAACACATACAGTAGAAAAATATGGCACTTACTCTTTTGCCCTCTGCTTGAAGAAGTCCTCTACCACATCTTGAAGTCTAGCACTATCTGTCTGAATAAATCCTTCTAATTCTGCATTATCCAAGGCACCAATCTCATCCTCGTCAAACTGCTCATAAAACTGTAAGCCAAAAATTTAAAATAGTATAGATAAAATATATGATGACATTTAAAGCACAACTCTGGAATGAGTTAATATTGTCTAAATACAAGATCCATGTGTATTCTTCCTAGAATCTTAGTGTGTTTTGAGTATTTCTTCCGGAAACTTTACCTCTGTAATAATGACCAGTCACTGCTGCTCCCTCCCTTTGTACAGGATGACTGGTTTTGTCTCCGCCCCCTACTATACCTTTCTGAATGCATCCTGTAGTGGGTGCTCTCTGTACAGGCTATGCCCAGCACAGCTACTTTAATATGGCAATAATCAAGTCTGCAAAGACTTTTAGTGCACACAACATGGATTTACAGTACATCATTTGTGGTTATTTAGGAATATATTTAAATGAGATTTACAACCCAACTGATCTTTCTGTTTAAAATGGCTAAACACATTCCAGTTGCATCAAAACAAAATATGTTCAGAGCTTTACAGCAAGTTTTCTTTATAAAGCAGCCACGGCCTTAGCGGTCACCTGCCAACATGCTGCAGACTGGGAGGCTAATGCCTCGTACACACGCATCAATTATTGGTCGGGAATTTTCGGCCAACGTCCGATCGGCCGATTTTCGGCTTGTTAGTATGATGCATTCGACAACCGACTCCGACTTTTCGGCCGAATAAAATCTGGTGTGCAGGCTATAAAATTTTTGTTGGCCATCAACACAAGGGCCGATTTTCCGTCAGTCAGTACAGATTTCGGCAGACAAAAATCTGATGAGCTAGACTGGGCATGCTCAGAGAAGAAAAAACACACGGAAAGTAAACCAACACATGACATCACTTCAGAAGTAGATTTTTGTTGGCCGAGAAAATTCATGTGCAGTCTAGGCACATTCCAACCAACAAAACACCACTCTGGACAAAAGTCGACCGATCAGTCGGCCGATAATCGTTGCGTGTGTACGAGGCATTACTTAAAAAGGAAGCAGTGCTCTCTCTGTAGAGGTCTGACAAAACCCCTGCTGGGTCACAGCCAGAGCTCTTTAATCAGCAGGGAGCATAGGCTTTGCCGATTGCAAAGTTATAGATTTAATTTAGTATAGGGGCATGTCGAACTTCTGCAGACCACTGCTTACCAACGGAAAACAGGACTATCACTCTAACTGGTGACATGCAAAGTGCTTTTTTCACTCAGGCTGTGGCTGCTTTTGAAGGGAAATAAATGGAAAAACATTCAACACTTTTTGTTTTGATGCACCTGGATATATTTACCCGATTAACTGAAATTTCAATTGTGTTTAAAGATAATATAGCTTTAGTCATCATCTAAGCTAGCTGCTTTACCATGGAAATTCTGTGCTAAACTTTAGCCTTCTACACTAAAATTAGCCCTTACAATTGACCACTTAAGGACCAGAAGATTTTACCCCCTTAATGACCAGGCCATTTTTGTGATACGGCACTGCGTTACTTTGACTATTGTGCGGGTGTGTGACACTGTACCCAAATAAAATTGATGTCCTTTTTTTCCTAAAAATAGCGCTTTCTTTTAGGGTTATTTGATCACCTCTGCGATTTTTATTTTTTTGCGCTATAAACAAAAAAAAAGCAACAATTCTGAAAAAAAAAAAAAAAAAAAAAAACATATTTTTCACTTTCTGCTATACAACGTTCCTCAAAAAAATAAATAAATAAAAATCAAATGTTTCTATAATTTTAGGCCAATTTGTATTCTGCTACATATTTTTGGTAAAAAAAAATCCCAATAAGCGTATTTTGATTGGTTTGCGCAAAAGTTGCATGTAAAAACTAGGGAAAAGATTTATTTCATGGTTAATTAAAAAAAGAAAAAATAATATTTTTAATTTTCTGCTATAAAAAAATCCCCCAAAAAAATGTTAAAAATTGGATTTTTGACTTACCGTAAAATCCATTTCTCTGATATTCATTGCCGGACACAGCTTGTCATTTTTGACCATTGGGTTATGCTGCCCCCTACAGGAGTAGGACCCTAGGCAGAGAAATATTCTAGCTACACCCATGGGCAGTCCTAGGGGATATACTCCCTCTTTCTGCTATAGTCACTCAGTTTTGTTACAAGCAGTGTCAGGAGAATTATAACTCCACAGAGGGGTGGGTGCTGTGTCCGTCAATGAACATCAGAGAAATGGATTTTACGGTAAGTCAAAAATACCATTTTCTCTTTCGTTTATTGACGGACACAGCTCCTGTCATTCTTGACCATTGGGATGTCCCAAAGCAGTGTCATACATGAGGGGTAGGAAACAGCAAAAATTTTCCAAGGCTAAACCGTAGCCAACCAGGCAACAGGGACTCAACCCAAACAACTGGAGCCCACCTGAAAAAACAAACATAATGGACTAGGTGGGACTTTAAGTGAGACCCAAGCAGGTGGTGGCCGGCGTCTCCATCCCTATAACAAGAAAAAAATTAGGTTGAAGGATTAGAAGAGGTGCATGAAAGTCAGCCAACCCCCAGTCTGATGTACTCACCCTCCAGTCTGTCACCAACCAAGTAGACCTGTCTCATGATACAAAGAACAGGGGTTTAGTTGACACACATTTGCAAACGCATGTGAAAGCTGCAGAGCCACTTCACGGCACCCTGTTAAATCTGCAGTGCTAACACTCCTAATTTAGTGTCTTCACACTGAAACCACATGGCTGCTAATGGATGGGGGAACAGGTGAGAGGGAGACAGCCCAACCTCCCCCAACCCACCTTAATCCATGACTGGTTGTTGTCTCAAAACTCAAATAACTAAGTTGTAACGATGGTACAAACTGGAGTACATCAGACTGGGGGCTGGCTGACTTTTATGCACCTCTTATAATCCTTCAACCTCATTTTTTTCACCTGAAAAAACAATACACCCTTAAAGAGGATCAGGTCCTCTTAACAGCAGCCTGCAAAACCTTGCAGCCAAAGGAAGCATCCGCAGATGCCAACACATTCACTTTATAAAACGTTGTAAAAGTGTGCACTGACGACCAGGTGGCCGCCTTGCAAACCTGCGTCATTGACACTTGATGGCGGAAGGCCCAGGAGGCACTAAGCACCCCAGTAGAGTTCACCTTGACAGGGAAAGGAGGAACATGACCCCTGATGGAATAGGCCTGAACCATCGTCTGTCTGATCCATCTGGAAATGGTCGCAAAGGAAGCAGGCAACCATTTGCAAGGTCCATCCATGAGCAAAAATAAAGAGTCTGACTTTCTGAAAGACTCCGTAGCTGCCAGGTACACCTGAATTGCATGGACCACATCCCAGGTATGCAAGGCAATTTCCTTCGGATGTTTAGGCTTCAGACACACAGAGAAGCCAACACAATGTCTTAAATCAAATGAAAATCAGAGACCACGATTGAAAGGAATGACATACAGGGGCGAAGCACCACCTTTACCCTTGTGAATCACCAAATAAGGTGAGCGACAGGCCACCAAAAAGGCCATCTGGGACAGTGTAAGCAGGGGAATCTCCTGGAAATTTTCAAAAGGAGACTTCTGTAGAGCTGAAAGCACCAAAATAAGATTGCAACGGAGCCGGCAATGGAGGAACCAAATGTCGGACACCCTGAAGAAAGGTACGCACCAGTGAGTGTGTGGCCAAAGGTCGATGGAAAAAGACCGCCAAGGCTGAGACCTGGCCTTTGATGGTACTCATGGCCAAATTCTGTTCAAATCACCCCGTTGAAGGAAGGTTAAGATGTGAGCCACCGAAAAGGAGAGAAGGATAAACCCCAAGCGACTGTACGTCTTCCACGTACGATGGTAGATCTTCCTATAGGTAGATTTCCTAGCTTTAGATCCACCTCGGGGGTGCCCCACAGAAGACACAGCTGATGAAATGCCTCCGGAAGAAGGGACCACTCCCGTTGGTCCATCACCTGCCGACTGAGGTAATCCGCTTAATAAAAGCAATTGAGGTAATTGGCGCTGCCTAAAATTGTGTATAAAATAATAATACCAATAAATAGTATAAGAAATTCTCAGATAAATATGAAACAGCAATACAATGTGTGGGGGATCTCCCCAGATATAAATAGATGTAAGTGCAAAGCAATAAATTAATACAGTCACAAATCAATATATGTTTTATGACATATAAAGTGCAAATAGTGCAAAAAAGTGCGCAGACCCCAATAAAATTGATTGGAGCAAATTTAGCCAGTGGGGTATCTGACCAGTGAATAGACAGAGACGGATATTAAATTAAATCTGTGAAGAAAAGTGACTGTGCAACAATATCATAAAAATATGATAAGTGAATGAGTGCAATAAATATAATCAGTAACAGAGAAAAGTGCAGTTAATCAGAGATATTCTATATTGGTAGTGAATAGTGCTAAGGTGCTAATTAGTGAAAAATATTCAATATAGAAAATAGTTGTTTACGGGAAAATCCATATCAAAAAAGTATATATATATAAAAAAATCTGTGGTTCTGTGCAAAAAAATAATATAATAAATAATTCAATCGGTCAAATCAATCGGTAAAAAGTCCTTCAGAGTTCATTAGGGGGTGAACTATGGCAATGTTCTGATCCGTGGGTGGGTGTTTTTAAAGTGCTTCCGAAGTATAGGTGCCGGGTGTGGGGACAGTGCACCCCTCTTGTTCCCAATTTTGTCCCGCACTCACCAGATGATCGCACCCCTACAGGGGTATCCAGCATATAAAACCAAAGATCCGCTATCCGGTCATAAGATATATGTTGTATATTGGATCCTCTGGTGTAGCCCTTGTGGAGCCATATGGATCGTGGCTGTCAGGGTGGACTCATGGGAAATATGTCCAGGGTATCATATGGGAAAAGAGCCTCATATAGTGAAGTATTGTTTAAAATGTAATCATTTATTTAAAGCATCAAATAGGTACTCACATTTGAGTGGATAAAAGCAGGCAGGCAGGTATAGTAGGGACCGCAAGATCCTCTTTAGCGGTGGCTTCCGGGACGCCGAGTTAGCCAACCACCGGATCTGCGCTCCAACAATGCGGAAGGGATGTGATTACGCTTGACGCGTTTCGTCATCAATGACGTCTTCAGAAGCGGTGAGGTAATCCGCTTGCCAATTTTCCACTCTGAGAATGTGTACGGCAGACAGGGCTGGAATGAACCAACCATTCTGCCCACCTTAGAATGCCCACTACCTCCAGAGCCACCAGGACACTTCTTGTGCCCCCTTGGTGATTGAAATAAGCCATGGCCATGGCATTATCCGATGGATGCCCAGTTGCGTACTGGGCATCCGATCTGTCCAATGATCCAGACACAGTCTGATCGCTCTGAGTTCCCGGGACATTGATCTGTAGTCTGGACTCTTCCAGTGTCTAGATCCCCTAAACAGAATAGTTGCTGAGGACGCCTCCCCAGCCAGGCAGGCTGGCATACATGGTGACCACTGTCCAATACAAGGGAAGAAAGGATTTTCCCAGCCGAAGCGCCCGAGAGCGAAGCCACCATATCAGGGACTCCTTTGTTCCCCGACTTAGCCGGGTCTGGTTGTCCAGAGACTGCAGAGTCTTGTCCCATTTGGTCAGAATCTCCCTTTGCAGGGACCTTGTATGAAACTGTGCAAACAGAACCTCCTCGAAGGTAGATACCATCAGGCACAGCACCCGCATGCAAGTCCGGAGGGATGACCATTTGTTGGACAGCAGGAGGCGAATTACGGCCTGCAATTTCTGGAGTTTGTCCAGAGGAAGGAGCACTGTGGCTACAGCCGAGTCCAGAGTCAGGCCCAAATGGTCCAGCTTCATGGACGGAACCAGGGCAGACTTCTGAAAATTCAGAATCAAGCCAAACTCCTGCAGAGTTCCTATTGGGATCTCCAGGTTCTCCACCATAGCAGAGGGAGACTCTGCTCGCAGAAGGAGATCGTCCAAGTAGCCCAGTACCGCGATCCCCTGTTGGCGTAGAAAGGCTAGCAATAGAGCCAACACTTTTGTGAAGACCCGAGGAGCAGAGGCGAAAACAAAGGATAATGCCACAAACTGATAATGCTCCCCTCCCACAGCAAAGCGAAGAAAACGCTGGTGACTGGCACATATTGGAATGTGGAGCTAGGCATCATTGATATCTATAGAGGCAAGGAAATCCCGCTGACGCAGGGATGCCACCACCGTTCAATGGACTCCATTCTGAACTTCTGTACCCACACAAAGCAGTTTAGCACCTTGAGGTCCAGGATTGGACGCACTTTGCCTTCCTTCTTTGGGACTGTGAACGGGTTTGAGTAGAAACCCTGGAAACGTTCTGAAGTCAGAACCGGGACAATCATCCCTTGAAGGAAAAGGTCTTGTACCGCCCCATACAGACCCTGTAACCAGTCTGGGGACAGGCGCAGGTTGGAAGGAAATAAACCTTGCTGGGGGAAAAGAGCGAAACTCGATCTTGTAGCCGGACCGAATGACTTTGTGTACCCACTTGTCTTGCACCAGGGAAGTTCACGGGTCTGAAAACCAGCGAAGATGTCCCCCCACCCCCGATACGGGTGAGGGCACACCTTCGTGCAGAAGGAGCCTTGTCCGCGGGTCTGGAGAAGCCTGCTCTCGGCTTGCCAGACCAGGTTCGTTTGGATCCGCCAAAGGAGGCCCCGAATGGCTTTGAGCCCTTGTCAGTCGACCCCGAGGGACAAAAAAATAATAATTTTGAGCAGAGAAGGAAAGTCCACGTCTACGACAAGGTTCCTTGCCCTTAGTAGCCTGTGGAAGAAAGGTACTCTTCCCACCTGTGAGACCTTAAATGATGTCATCCAGGGTAGCACCAAACAGGTGATCCCCTTGAAAGGGAAGATCAGTCAAAGCCTTTTTAGAAGTCTGGTCCGCAGACTAGCATTTGAGCCAAAAGACACCCTGAAGGACCACCACCAAAACAGAGAGGCGAGCCATCAGGGGAGCCGCGTGCAAAGAGGCATCAAAGATAAACTGCAGCCCCTGAACGAGCTGGTCTGCCAGCTCAGCAAAGGTAAGAGGGAGCTGTTCTCCTTCCAGGTCACGGCGTAGGAGCTTAGCCCACTCGGTCAGGTTTTGCGACACTAGGGCAATGGTAAACACCGGCCTCATTGTTGAACCAGCTAAGGTGTACATAATGTGGGCCACAGCTTCCGCCTTATGGTCAGCCGGATCCTTAAAGGCTGGGGACTCTTCCACCTGAATCAAGGTTGCCTTGTTTAATCTGGAAAGCAGAGGGTCCACCACTAGTGGCACAGTCCACTTCTTAAGGAGGGACTCCTCATAGAGGTATTGCCTTGTAACTTGCTTAGGAACCCCACGGGAACGCTTTGGTCGCCCCCACTAAATAGGCGGGGAAAAGAAACATCTTTGCCGCTCTGGATGGCTTGTGAGTGCCAAAGGGTACCTGCGCCTTCGTCGCAGCTTCAGCTTAGTCCTCCATCTTTAGGGTCTCACGCATAGATACAATCAGTGCATCTACCAGCGGCTTTTCGTTCACGGTCGCAGACTTGGAGGAATCATCCTCACTATCAGAGGATTCTAGGTGCATGGTTGCAGACCAAGCAGGGTGACCCACGTTAGTGGCGGCTAAATCAGACCCAGCATCAGAGACTGGGGAAGGCGGGGGGGGGGGGGGAGGTCTTTTTGCTAGCCCGTCGCCCCCAAGCCGCCTCCACCTGGGACACATGGGACTCCAGGACCGCCGTCAGTGCATGGATGGATGGTTGGGACTCAGAGGACCCCGCAGCCTCAGAGAGGGGATACGTGCTGCAAAGACTCCATGAGTCACCAGGGGACCCCACAAAAAAGTAACACACTGCTAAGGGACAACCCCCACTGTGCTGGCAGCACTACTAGGTCGCCAAGCACAAGGCAAAAAGCGATCCTCAGCAGAGAGAGAGAGGACCCCACCATACTCACCACCCGCCGACACAGGCCCCTGCAATCACCAGCAGAAGCTGCACTACACATGCGGCGATCAGGAAGCTAAATGATCCAGGAGTCAGCACCAGGGGATAAGGAGGGGCTCCCACTACCGAAATCACCGCCCACAGGGCTCCACTGTCATGGCCGCCGCTATTTGCAATGCAAACAACAAGAAAATGGCCGCCAGACTATATAAACATGGCCACCATGTAAAGGAGTACACAAGGCTACAACAAAATGGCGGCTCTGCGCGGCGCTACGAGGCCTACAGGGACCCAGAAATCAGGAGACCAGGCCTCAGGAAAGATCGAGGCAGGACAGGGGGCCCTGGCAGTAGCCCCCACCAGGTACAGCCCTTCCGCACCCCCCCTGCCCCCATTGCCATTTAGAACCCTGCCCCCACCCCAGGAAAGTGATCAGACCATCCCAAAAAAAATACATCCCCAGTGTACGTGGAGGGGGGGGCGGCATGAGGAACTTG
The DNA here is from genome assembly GCF_965119305.1 of Pelophylax lessonae. NCBI lineage: Eukaryota > Metazoa > Chordata > Amphibia > Anura > Ranidae > Pelophylax > Pelophylax lessonae. The sequence continues at coordinate 450,616,319 of NC_138770.1, forward strand.
GCAGGGGGGGTGCCTGCGGGAATGAGGGGAACCCGGGGGTCCGACCATCCCAAGGAGGGGTCCACGTCTACCTCAAAACCCTCCAGGTGTAGAGGGGGGACAACTACTCACCATACCAAGAACCAGGTGGGCACCGCTTCAGACAGATCCTCCTCTCCATCGAAATGGGGCGCTGTCGGGCAGGAGGAGCGCTGCGACTTAGGCCAAGGCCAGGTCGTATGCAACCTCACGAGACGTTTAACTCACAGGGCCAGCCCCCGTCCAGTGGGGCTATGTCACGGTCGACCTAGTGCGGAACTTAGGCCTGCGCGAGCTCGCTGCCCAGCCTGGGGTGACCACTGGATCTAGATTATCCAGCCCTTCGCCCAGTTCGGCAGTTGAAAGTAGATCTCACAGGAAAAACCCAGGAGGAACTAGGTCCTTACACCTGACTAGGCAGAAAAAACTGAGTGATTATAGCCAAGAGAGGGAGTATACCCCCTAGGACTGCCTATGGGTGTAGCCAGAATTTTTTTCTGCCTAGTGTCCTACTCCTGTAGGGGGCAGCGTAACCCAATGGTCAAACATGACAGGAGCTGTGTCCGTCAATGAACGAAAGAGAAATCAAATTTTTTCATCATTTTAGGCCAATATGTATTCTGCTACGTATTACTGGTAAAAAAAAAAAAAATCCCAATAAGTGTATCTTGATTGGTTTGCAGAAAAGTTATCTCGTCTACAAACTAGGGGAAAGATTTATCATTTTTATTTTTTACTAGTAATGGTAGCGAACAGCAATTTGTATGGGGACTGCGACATTGCAGCGGACAGATTGGACACTTAACTGACACTTTTGGGGGGGGGGGGGGGGCAGTGACATTACTACAGTAATAAGTGCTAAAAATATGCACGGTTACTGTACTAATGACACTGGCAGGGAAGGGATAACACCAGGGGCAATCAAAGGGTAGTGTGTCCCTAGGCGATGCTTTCTGTGTGGGGGATGGACTTGCTGGATGAACACAGAAACCTGTGTTCCTAAATAAATAGGAGGAACACAGAATCCCGCCGGTCCCGCTTTGTGCCCCACCCCCCACCCCGTGGCAACACGCGCACCCCCACTAGCTGTCTCACGAAGTGACGTACAGGTACGTTGTTTCTGGGGGACAGAGCCGACCTGCCGCGGTAAAAGTATGGCGGCTTGCCGGCATGTGGTTAAGAAAGTCTTTAAATTTTTATGAAATAAAATTCTTGTTAATTTTAGTTTTGCATTATGCCAAGTCACTGCACTCCAGTCAAACATTTAAATAACAGAGGTAAAACAATTCCTCCCTCCCCTCAGATTATGTGCACTAGACCATCCAGCTCTGGAGGTAGTACTCTAGAATCCTTGTTCTGAAAGTTGGTAATGTGAATGCCAACACCAGCCATTTTTTTTTTGTGTTGGACAGAGTAGAGAAATATCACAATTTTGGTCAGATTTCTATTGCTGTTGGTGTCCCAGCTGTTAGGTGATTTGAATCACTCTGTGTCTTGGCGACATCCTGTCATGCAGACTATCATGGAACAGGTAGGTGGCAAGGAAACACAGCCAGCGATAGAAATCTGGCAGTGGTTCCAAACCTTCCTTCCTGTACTAATAGTGGTGCTTTATTGCACAAATCTTCAAATGTATTATGCTGCACTGGTTCCATGCAGGTGCTGAATATCTTTGCAAGATCTGTATATTTCAACAAGGACCAAAAACAGCATACATGTAAACATCAAAACAGAAAAACACTGGACTGCAGATAAACAAAAAGTTAAATTGCACTCTCATTGACTTGATCAGTGCATATCACCAGCTCACTTAAAGGAATACAATGTTCCACCAACAGATGTAAATACACTTCCATATAAAAGCTGCCAGTCAGAAAGACAATGATCCCAATGGATTGACACTTAAACCATAGGGAGGAAAACGGCAAAATCATCCCTATTAAACTGGGAAGTATTGTCTCACCTTGTACACAGATTAAGTCCACCCCTTTCTGTTCCAGTTTGAGACTCCTCTGCAGTTTCTCCACCTAAGGTTTCTCCAGTGTCCAATCAAGACAATCCATCTTGATTGTTTTCTCTCCTACTGCCAGCTTTTATATAAGAGTACATGTACATCTGTTGGCAGGAAATTATATTCCTCTGGATGAGCCAGTTCTGGTATATGAACTGATCAAGAGCAATTTTAACGTTTCATTATTAAAGGTGTTTTATTGCTGTTTGCTCCCAATTGGATTCATTTGGCCTCATTATCGTAAGTTTTATATAACATTTCGGGAGAATGCAAGCTCACTGTAGCTAAGCATGCCACAGGCAAAAAATAATTAATTCTTGCTCTCTCTCTATCCATTGCACTATAGTGAAAAATTGCAGTCTGTATTTATTGATCACTCACTGATCTTACCTTTTCAAAGCGCTCATCCAGCAGGGTGAGCTGGTCATTTCTCCTCATAACAGATGAAGACATAGAATATTCTGAGAAGCGACTCTTCGTCTCTTCCTGCATGAACAGAAACGCTTTCATTGGGCCATCTTCACCTTTACTCTCGTCATCAGACAGGGGGCCATCTGAGTTAAAGTCATCATCTTGGCTCTCATCACCATCCTCTTCCTCATCGTCAACATCTTCCCATTCGTCATCATTCCCTTCGTACTCATTTCTATATATAACACCAAGAACAACTATAGATTACAAAAGTAAAAACAGACCCATAAACGTAATATATATTTTCTACAAACGTATATGTGAAGTATCTTATAATATTTATATTTTGCAATAATGGCATGAATTATTCCTTATACTGCACAGCTACAGTATGAAACAAAGCTAACTGTATTATTGTTCTTTTTGTGTATTCCCTTTTCTGCTGAATTTTACATATTGGACACAGAGATGATAATTTGATATTGCTTCCTAGCTTTTACGGTGTGCATTCAATCCGTACATTTACTTACACTTTTATTAGCTGACAAACCTCAACAGAAGAGAGAATAGGCAAACCTGCCCATGAGAATATAGCTTGCCCTAGTCTTTAAGGGCAATAATATACATAAGTTCCCAAACATAAATATTTCAAAAAACACATGTATTCCAACCAGTACTTGTAAGAAGTTGTCCTTTACCTTTGATCCCCACTGCCAAGATCGTTAGCCTTTAATATGAAGTCATCCTCCAACTGGTTTTCAGGGTCACTGAAGTCAAAATCATCATCTAGTGCTGCCACAACATCAGGATCCAAGTCCAGACAAAGACCTGTTAGCAGAACAGATTCATGGCAGTGTTATAGTGGTTCTAAGGCTTAAACTTTTTTATACCTTCATGTATTCTCTTGTATTGGCGTTCATGGCAATTATGGTTAACTCCCTCCCTCTCTGCATTGGTGACAGAAAAAAAAGTGTCCCCTCCCCACTGGTTGTCATGGAAGTGAAAGTGTTAACCCCATTCTCTCTTCTGCACTGGTGGTCAGTAGCCCGAGGGCTGAGTGTTGGGTACCAGGTTAGGTAGTTTCTCTACAGCTTTAGTTGCATTACTTACCTTTATTGAATAAGTCCTACAATGTTCAGGCTGCTGGATTCTATAGAAATCTTCACCACAAGGATGCTTCGTCTTCTTCCTGCTGCTAATCGTTTGGTGGGGTGAGGGTAAACAGCTTTGGGTTTCTGGGCTCAGCAATACTAAAGACGATTTAAGAAGAGACAATCCCCCACCTGCACTCTCCCACATTAAGAAAAGTGCTTTCACCGATTACACTGCATATGACACGATCTGTGAATGGGGGGGGGGGGGGGGGGGGAGAATCCTGTGACTGATCACTACTTTTCCCTATTTTCGGTGTATCCCTGTCTGATCATCTTTAAGGCTAGTACACACTATAAAAAAATCAGGCAAACATTTTCGAACGATTTTCATATAGTGTGTACATAACTTTCGACAGCCGATTCTGAATTTTCTTAAGAAAATTCCTCGAAGGGACAAACTCCAAAATTTGTCTCATACGGGAAAAAACGAACAATTTTTGTTTAATGTGTACCATTTTCATACAAGAAAAATAAGAAAAGAAAGACTGTGCATGATCAGAAACAAACAACAAAAAGAGAATTTTCATACGAATTACCGTTCATCGGTTACGATTTTCTGTAAAACAACGAGGAAAATCAAGATCGGTCAGTATTCTCGCTATTCTCCTTAGATTTAATAAATTAGTGATGCACTGAAATTTCAGCTGCCGAAAATTTATCAGCTGAAAAAAGTGTTTTCAGCATCGTGAGAAAGAAAAAAAAAAAAAAAGTGATGACAATGGCTGCCAACAACTCCTGTGATTTTACCTTGCTTTGCTGTGTTTTTCATAGTTTATGTGAATCAAAAAATGCATCAAAAATGCAACACAGATGCTGCGTTTTAAATGCATTTCAATGGGGAGGTTTTTGGTGCGGTTTGCCAAATATTCACCAAAAATGCAGCAAGATTTTCAACACAGCTTTCAAAAGGTGCCGATAATGGCCAAAAAATTCATATCCATTTCAATTAATGATATTAAATAAAAATAGAATAGAATACAATTATTTAAAAAAAATTCATATATTTTTTAAAAAAACGTCAATTTCAGTTTTCAGTCCTTCCTGAATTTACAGTTTTGGCACCAAAAATTTTATTTCAGTGCACCACTATTAATAATAGTTTTAGGGCTGAAATAAATGATTGACATAAATCAATTTTGAAAATAGTTGTCACACATACAGCTCAATGTAGCTTCATGTCTGACTCCCAGTTAAAATTCTCTGTATATCCTACTTGTGGTATATTTATTATCATACTGTATATATGATATACGGTAAAATATATTACTTTCACTGTGTAAATGAACCCCTTCTTGTAGTGATTATCTGCTGTTTTTGTACTGTAAAGGGCTAATGTTTTTTAACCCCATTAGGACAGGTCATGCATAATATTATATTATCTGCAAAACAGTGTTTTAGGTCTTTTCTACTTTGAATAAAAAATGTGATCTCAGAGTCTGAAGGTATGTGTCGGGAATAGCCGAACGTAAACGAGCGGCGGCGGCGCGTGCGCAATGAAGTGTCAGCGCCATTTTTAAAATGAAGGCGCCTCTGGAACAGGCAAGTGAAACAGCTGCACTACCTGCCATTATGCAGGGCTGAGGGCATACTACAAGGGATGCAGTGCTGCGGGCATGGTCCACCTGTACCATGCCCACAGCACTGCATCTCCTGTAGTATGCCCACAACCCCGGATCCTCTTGTACCATGCCAGTCCCCCTGCATTCTCCTGTACCATGCCAGTCCCCCTGCATTCTCCTGTACCATGCCTGCCACCCTGCATTCTCCTGTACCATGCCTGCCACCCTGCATTCTCCTGTTCCATGCCAGCCACCCTGCATTCTCCTGTACCATGCCCACAGCCCTGCATTCTCCTGTACCATGCCCACAGCCCTGCATTCTCCTGTACCATGCCCGCCGCCCTGCATTCTCCTGTACCATGCCCGCCGCCCTGCATTCTCCTGTACCATGCCCGCCGCCCTGCATTCTCCTGTACCATGCCCGCCGCCCTGTATTCTCACCCTAGGCTTATACTCGAGTCAATCATTTTTCCCATCTTTTTGTGGTAAAAGTAGGGGCCTCGGCTTATACTCGGGTCGACTTATACTTGAATATATACGGTATATCTTCTGTCCGTTATTCTCATTGTGGATTAGATATTTGGTTCGCTAACCATATAGCTAGTTATTTATATTTACCACTGCTTTATAGATATTCAAGAATAAATTGATTTTTACCTTTCCATCTTAACTAAATTAAAACACCACACTTTTTTTTTAGGTTTTTATCCGATGAATCGATTATGCTAAATAATAATAGCCAACTAATTGAATATGAAAATAGTTAGTTGCATGATTTTAGGCCACGATACATTCTCTTTAGTTTAACAGACCAATAATAAATATATTGAAAACTAAAATATATATCACCAAAGATTATATTTGCAAAAGCACCTACCTCGAACAGGTGCAGCTTTGTTCAACAATCCTACATCCTCCTCAAACTCAGATGCAAACACTGAAGAAGGTAAATTTATAGTTGGGGGCTAAAAAACAAATAAATATCCCCAATTATAATTTAAATAAATGTCTTTGTGGACATACAAAACAACAGCAGTGTTTGTAAACATATGAGTACAAAAATGTATTCTAAACACAGAAAACATCATTTCCATCCTTTTAAAAAAAAAAAAAAAAATAGAAAAACTTGGTCCCTTTTTTAAATGTTTAACCCTGCAGTGACATGACCACACAGCCTTCACACTTTTTTCTCTTCCCAAAGTAGAGGGCGTGTATGCAGTTTTAGCAGTGAACTTTCTGCTGGGAGCTGCTGTCAATTACAGCACTGACTACAGGAGATACAGGCACATTGTGTTGGCATGGCATCCTGTACCTCCTAACAGCAATTATAAGAATGCAAACTTACCAGGCCATCACAGGAACCAAGGGGAGCTGGCATGATCACCAGGTATTTATCAGCAGCACACGAAATAAATAAAATTAAAGAACGCATTTACCAAGACCTATTTGAATAACCCAACACATATATTTAAAGTGATTCTAAAGGCATTCTATGCTTGAAGGTAAAAAAGCATTCTCTGTGCAGCAGGCTCCCAGCTTTCCTAATACTCACCTGATCCCAATCTTGATCCAGCGATGTGCACAAGAGCCTCAGCTCTCCGGGGACTCTACCTGGCTCCCGCTGCTGTCAATCACACCCAGTGAGCCAATGAGGAGAGAGGTGGGCAGGGCCTAGCCGCCACTCTGTGTGTGATTGGACAGGCAGAGCAGTGGCTTGGGAGCAAGCCTGCTTGGGTGCCCCCACAAAAAGCTGCTTGCTCTGGGGGGCACTCAGCAGGAGGGATGGGTCAGGAGCACTGGTGTGGGACCCACGAAGAGGAGCATCGAAGCTGCTCTGTGCAAAACCACTGCACAGAGCAGGTACGCATGACATGTTCGTGATTTAAAAAAAAAAAAAAAAATAGTCTTTAATATCACTGTTAAAGTAATGTTTGGGGTAGCATACACTTTAAAGTGTGCAGCAGCCCCCCCCCCCCCCCAAATACTAACCTGAGCCCCATCTCAATCCAGCGATGTGCACACCAGGGACCTTCATTCCTCTTTGGCTGAGCCATTGACTCCCACTGCTGTCAAAATCACAGCCAGTGAGCAAATGAGAAAAGAAAGGGAGGGGCTGAGCCACAGATCCGTATCTAATTTAACATGCAGCGCATTGGCTTGGGTGTCCCCATAGCAAGCCGTTTGCTGTGGGGGCACTTGGAAGGAGAGTGGAGCCAAGAGAGCCGGCAGGGGACCCAGGAAGAGGAGGATGGAAGCTGCTCTGTGCAAAACCACTGCACAGAACTGGCAAGTAAAACATGTTTGTTATTTGAAAAAAGAAAAAAAAACTACTTTAACCACTTTAATACAGGGCACTTCCCTCCCATCCTGCCAAGGCCAATTTTCCCCTTTTAACGCTGTTGCATTTTGAATGACAATTGCGCGGTCATGCAACACTGTACCTACACCAAATTTATGTCATTTTCCCCCCACAAATAGAGCTTTCTTTTGGTGGTATTTAATCACCTGTGCGATTTTTACTTTTTGCTAAACAAATAAAAAAAGGCCGAAAAGTTTGAAAAAAAAAAAAAAAAAAGTTTTTTTGTTTATGTTATACAATTTTGTAAATAAATAAGTTTTTTCCTGCACTGATGAGCACTGATGAGACTGCACTGACAGGCACTGATGGGGTGGCACTGATAGGCGGCACTGATATGCACTGATATGTGGCACTGATAGGTAGCACAGATATGCAGCATTGGTGGGCACTGATAGGCGGCATTGATGGACACCGATAGGTGGCACTGACAGGCACTGATAGGTGGCACTGACGGGCACTGATAGGTGGCACTGACGGGCACTGATAGGCGGCACTGGTGGGCACTGATGGGCGGCACTGACGGGCGGCACTGATGGGCACTGATAGGCGGCACTGGTGGGCAATAATGGGCACTGGTGGGCGACACTAAAGCATGGCAATGATGGGCACTTGTGGGCAGCACTGATAGGTAGGACACTGGTGGGCATCACTGATGGGGAGGGCAATGGGGGGCTCCCTGAGCCCTGATTGCCATCCCTGGTGGCCATAGTGGGCATCCCTGGGGTCATAGTGGGCATCCCTGGGGTCATAGTGGGCATCCCTGGGGTCATAGTGGGCATCCCTGGTGGATCTAGTGGCATCCCCCCCCCCCCCCCGAGGGTCTGCACTGGTAATCAATGATCTGATTACCAGTGCCGACCCCCCCCCCCCCCTGTCAGGGGAGCCGCCGATCGGCGCTCCTTTACTCGTGCCTGTCAGGCACGAAATAAGGAAAGCCGATCAACGGCTGTTCCTTTTTACTATGTGACCAGCCGTGATTGGACACGGCTGATCACATGGTAAAGAGCCTCCGTCAGAGGCTCTTTACCGAGATCGGAGATGCAGGGTGTCAGACTGACACCTCGCATCACCGATCGCCGCTCTGCGCGCCCCCGGGGGGGCGCCCAGAGCTGTGTTATCCTGCCGCCGTCATATGACGTCCGGTCAGGATAACACAACCACATTCCCGCCGTCAATTTGTAATAGGGCGGGCGGGAAGTGGTTAATATCACTTTAAATACACAGATCTAAAACGTATTTTATTCATCACAGCTAAGTAATGGTAACTTGTTAATGTGGTTTTACATAAATCAGAATACTTAGAGGCACATATACCAAGAGTGAGTCACGGTAGGCCAGTGCCTAAAGAAAGCAGACCCAAAGAGGTGGCTTCTCTTTGCATACTTATTAGCCACATATTTCTCTACCCCCCCAATTATCAACAGAAATAGCCATCTTAAATGAGCATATTTACACACTGGTACAATATTCCAAGACAGGTCAAGAGTGGTAAAATGTTACAAGTCCCAGAAGAGGATTGCCGATATGGGCTCAAAAAAGTTATCTGCTGACAGGCTCCAGTGATGGAAATCTGGCCCTGGGAGTACTGTTATGTTTATATAAAATTACCAAATACTCTCAGACTGACATAATACTTACTGGGATTTGTTCCACTTCTTCTTCTACCTTTCCATCATCAGTCACAATAATCCTGCTTTGTGGTCGCCCAGTATCAGAAGGAACAAGTTCAGCAGGGCCCACTTCTTTCAGGTGCTGTAAGTAATTGTAGTCGTCGTCAAAGAAAACACCATATTTCCTTTGTTCATCTCTCCTTTTCTCTGTATCTGCCTGAAAAGAGAACCCCCCAAATATATTAGCCATTATTAAAGTCAATGAAGCATCTAAAACTCAAACCTTTTTTTTCATTTCTTTAAAGTTTTGCAAAGAGAAGGGTTGGAACATCCATCAGGTGTTTATTGCCATCTGTGTCCCTATTAGAGAGATTTACACTTTTGCTTGCCTTGGGGACTACTATTAATGGAATGAAAAGTGAGAAAAAATAAAAATAATGGGGCTGTCCCCAAACCAAACTAGAGGGAAAACCATTCAATAGGGCATTTGTTCAAGTTCTAAATGTAACAACCAGGTAAAATAAAATTTACCTCACTTTAAAGAGTATTGTCTTTAGGCATACATCACCTAATAACATATGAAATATACAGACCCCAGCTATGTAGCACAGACATCATTCCCACATATTTCAGCAAGTAGGTTTTTTGTCTGTGCTTCCAAGAAAATTTACACACAAAACCCAAATGTTTGCTTGTAACATAAGGAGCTAAAGCCAAAACTTCTATTTTTGTTAGTTTTCGACAGAAAGTAGAAGGATTTAAACCTACTGCTGTATGTGTTTGTGTTGGGGAGATTTAGCCTTTGAAACAATCACCTCACTTCAGAAAGTCAAGGGAAATGTCCTCAATGGCCCAAGAAAAAAAAAAACCTGACAGGGGTTTAATGTTTTCATACTCTCTCCAAAGCTAAAGCTTAGGGGGGAAAAAAAAAAAAAAAAAGAAAAAAAAAAAAAAAAGATAGGGTCCTGGCTTTATAAATGCAGTTTCTAAATTATTGACCCAGAAAAAGCATACAGATCAGAAAATTACAGTCTAATGAGAGCTCCTGATCTGTAAGCACATCTCAAATCAATAACACAGAACCAATAAAATCAGCATGACAACCAGGGAACTAGTACTTTTCAAAGCCTCCATACTTTTAGTACATGATGATCTGAACGTACATTCCAGTCAGAGAGAAAACTAGCATGTAAAAATACTTTCTACCTTTCAGGCATGTTGTTTTACCCAGGGATCCCAGAGTACACTAAGACACCCTGCTGTGTGAACATTTTTCTAGCTGACAATAACCTAGAACAGCTGATTTCAAGGTGGTGGTTTTACAGGTCAAAGATTCTCAACTCTACCCAATAAAGTCTCTGCTAATTAGGTACATAATTTATTTCAGGGGAGAAAAAAAAAAAAAGAAAAAAACTTTTATGCCCATGCTTCACCTCCTCTGCAAAGAACTGCAGTACAGAAAAGGGCTACAACGTCTTTAATAAAGGTCTTCTTCTAAAACTTTCAATGGAAGAATTGCATAAAGAATGAATTAGGCTAACTGGAGTTTCTGAACTTCCATTAGCAGTATTTTAAAGGCTAACTCCATCTTTAGGCAACATGTTACCACCCTATTTAGGGTGTAACATGTTGCTAAGCATCTCTCCGACCCCCAAGTCTGTGAATGAATGAACTACAAGTTCTATTTACCACTGAGACGGACTTGCAGTTCTTAACTGAACACGAATACAGGGATTAACACATTTATAGTGCACACTTGTAGTGCATTTACACTTCCTGCAGCTCTACAACTGAATGCCTGTATAGAGGTATGGGAATGGAGCTATAGAAAGAGTTTACAGGAGCCTGCCCCTGCACTTGTGATCGACTGATCGTGGGTGAAATGCTTTTCAAGCTCCTGTAAAAAAAAAAAAAAAAATAATAATGAATGCCATTTTTTTGCCTGCATTCAATATTATTATTATTTTTTTTTTTTTTTTATAAGGGTGAACTTAGCCTTAAAGGAGGAGTGTGGGATAGAAAAATAACAAACATACTCACCTAAGTGGATGCAGCATCAGACCAATGCTGCAGCTGTCCCTCTCCAGCTCTAAGACCGAGAAAGGCCATTAATCACTTAGTTCTCGGCCTTCACTGAGCACAGAGCAGTGACTGTCAATCACTGGCTTTCTGCACTGCCCCTCCAGTGCTCACTAGGTTGCTGGGCTGTGGAGGAGGTGGGATTGACTGGCTCAGGCTCTCAATGGTGGGCTTAGAGGCTGAGCCAGCTGCTGGCCAGGCACTTGGGTGGATCTTGACATTAAAGTCAGGATCCCTCTATAGTCTGGTCTGGCTCCATGACGCCAGACTTCAGTGAGCTTTAGCCCGCTGTTGGCCGAATCTAGGTCACAGGAGTGAAAAATGAAAAAGCAAAATTAAACATCAGTAGCAAAATGACTTTTCAAAGCAACACTGCTGCCTTACATTCTATGCCTTATAAGGTTAGGGCCTAAAATTGTATCAGCCGTTTAAAGCAATACACATCCAGGTGGACAAATGAGAATTTGCACACTAGAGGAAAGCTAGTAAGGAACATGTGTTATATGCATGACCCATATTCAATATAATAAAAATTAAGAGTGCCATCTAATATATACAGTAGAGGAAGTATATCAGAATACCTGTTCAGCAGGTAGCAAAACTCTTTGTGGAGCAGTTTCATCAGCAGCTAGAGGATCCCTCTGACTTCTGTGGACCAGATGGAAAGTTACTGCTTTCTTCTTCTCTATGAAGGGCTTCTTCTTTCTGTGAGGCTATAATTAAATACAATGCATTAGCTGTTTACAACTGCCCTAAAGAAAAAAAAAAAAAGTATATTTTGTCAGGAAAAATAAAACATATTTACACTATTTACTGAATTGTGAATACACAATACTACAGACTTTTGGCACTTTTCCACTGCGAGTACCGGCTCGGCTCCACTCGGCACTGCTTGACCCTACTCGGCTCGGTTTGCTTTTCCACTAAAGTAGTAAGTGGGTGGGATTGCAACGATTCTCTGACCAATCAGTGGCTAGTAGTGACAAACAATCAAGGCTGCATGTGAAGTATTGTGGGATATGGTATAGGTACGGAATGCTTGGAACCACAACCGAGGTGGTACTGTTTAAGCTAGCCGTACCGAGCCGTACCATGTAGTGGAAAAGCGCTGCCCTACCAAACGGTACCGAACCGTTCTAACATGTACCATGCGGTACCATGCAGTGGAAAAGCGCCAAAGCGAGCCAAACCGATCCGTTTTTAATCACACACATTCAGGTTGTGCAACGTTGTATTTTTTTTTTTTTTCTTGTCAAACTTTATTGTAGCAACAACATGGCTTGCAATGAATGACATTTCCCCCACTGATGCATCTCATCCTTGATTTACTACACAGAAAGAAAAGGCGCGCTATCCAAAATTGCCTGGGGGACTGGAAGATGGTGCTCTGCTCCAAGTGACTTTAAATTATAGCAATATTCCACCGACACAAAAAAAAAAAGCAGGCTATTTGGTATTATCCATTGCAATGATTCTATATTAAATGCATGGCAGGATACACCAATAACAAGGTAACGTGCTTCGGACAAAACGCATTAGCTTGTTATTGCTGTACCCTGCCATGTAGTCAATAAAGAATTGTTGCAATGGATGATACCAAGTAGCTGGCTTTATCACATCGTATGATAAACTACATGTTTTCTGATGGGTTGCTATTGGTAACTGGTAGAATTTTCTATAAAAACAAACTACCTTGTGTATGGCCAGCATGTTGGAAATTGTATTCAGCATCTTCTAAATAATGAAAGTGTATACATGGTGGAAGGAAGATTAATTGATCTAATTATTGTAGTAAAAACAATTGGAATTCGCGTGCGTGGCTAAAAGAAGAACTCCAGCAATTTGAAAATCATTCTTTAAGGGAGGTGAAAGTAATGAGTGTTTCACATATCACAGTAATGTTCTTTGCAAGATATGCTCCTGTAAGGACTGACCTGTCACATTCTGTCACTTTCCAGAGGTTAGTATGAAAAACTACTTTGAATGTTTTAATAAAAGAAAAGGGAAGAAAGACATAAAAAGCCCCTGTCAACACATAAAAGTTAGAAACCCAATCATTAAAAATAAAAAATCTGTTTTGCCAACAAGTATACCTGCAAAATGATAGAGGGGGTACATACCTTTTCTGCTGCTCCATTCAGTAGACGTCTTCTTCTGAAGACTGGTCCAAAAGGAATATTGAGCTTCCTAGTCCCCCACAGCTCTCACTGATTCCTCCCTCTCACTACAGGAGACAGCTATGAGTGGAGGACAGCAGGAGAAGCCAGTAAGAGCTGTGGGGGACCCAGCAGATCAACACTCCTGGAAGTGTCCCTTTCCCTGAGGATCTCACAGAAAGACTTCACTTAGTGCCGGTTCACATTTGTGCGATCACAGAGATCGCATGTAATTCAGAGCGCACTGCTCCTAAAATTACATGTGATCTCTGTGCAGTGTAAATTCAGCCATGCAGTTTGTATGGCTGAATTTGCACCGCAATCGCACTAAAAGATGCACAGGACCCTTTTTTGGGTCCGCAGCAGAACCAGATCGCATGTTGGTTCACACTAGTGCGATCCGATTCTGTGCGAACTTTCAGATTGCATTGCGATATGCGATCCGATCTGGGGGTGTCATCAACTTTTAATTGACACCCCCAGCGTATCGCATATGGCAGTGTGACTGGCAGGGGTGCGGATGCAATGCGGGAACACGTTGTATATTCACAGCGTTCCCGCATCTCACAAATGTGAACCGGCACTTAAAGTGGTTTCAAAATGCAGATGTCTTATTTATCCTAATGCATTCTATGCAGCAAGCCCCCTCAGCCCCCCTAATACTTACCTGAACCCCATCTAGATCCAGCGGAGTTGCAGGAGTGTCTCGGCTGCTCAGGACTCCCCTTCTCATTGGCTGAGACAGCAGCGCGGCGCCATTGACTCTTGCTGCTCTAAATCAATATTATTTCCAATAGGGGGGGAAGGGGGCGGTGCCAGGCCGCAGCTCCATGTCTGAATGGATACATGGAGCTGTGTCTCGGCTCGGGTGCCCCCATAACAAGCTGCTTGCTATGGGGGCACTCAACAGGAGGGAGGGTCCAGGAGCACCAAAGAGGGACCCGAGAAGAGGAGGATCCAGGCTGCTCTGTGCAAAACCACTGTACACAGTAGGCAAGTATAACATGTTTGTTTTTTTAGTTAAAAATTTGTCTTTAGCATTACTTTATCAAAGCAACACTCTGGTAACCTGGGCAGCAGGAAAAAGTAAGTAGCTACTCTCTTATTTTGCAGATTTCATGCCAAGGTCACTTTAAAATGGAACACCAGCAAAGCTGCTCTAGAAAGAGTAGCAAAAAGATACTAAAGTCTCGCTTTTTTTTTTAAACAACATGTTATAATTACCTGCTCTGTGCAGTTGGTTTTGCATAGAGCAGCCCAGATCCTCTACTTCTCGGGTCCCTGTTCAGCGCTTCTGGCCCTTCCTTCCTGTTGAGTGCCCCCACAGCCAACAGCTTGTTTTGGGGGCAATCGAGCCGCAGCTCACTGTGTCTATTCAGACACGGAGCCGCCCCCTCTATCTCCTCATTGGCTTACTGACTTTGACAGCAGTGGGAGCAAATATGTGTGTTTGAACACCGTTTACATATGTGGGCACAACTTGCATATGCGTTCGCTTCTGCGTGCGAGCGAGCTCGGAGGGACGGAGTGCTTTAAAAAATTTTTTCCTATTTATTTTACCTTTTATTTTTACACTGTCCCTTTAAAAAAAAAAAAAAAATTGTGATCACTTAAACATCCCTTCTAATAGAAATAAGCAGGACAGGTCCTCTTTAATGTGGGATCTGGGGTCAAAAATAAATGTACCCTTAAAAAAAAAGATGTTTTTTTTTTTGCCATAGCAATGTCCCTGCACAGTTAGAATCACGCCCCTAGGACACACTTAACCCCTCCCTGTCCAATAAAGTTAACCCCTTCCCTGCCAGTGTCATTTTTACAGTAACAGTGCATATATATAGCACTGATTACTGCAAAAATGTCACTGGTACCCCCAAAAGTGTAAAAAATGTCAGTCAAGGGTCCGATCTGTCCGCCGCAATGTCGCAGTACCGAAAAAAAAAAAAAAAAAATCGCAGATCGCATTACGCGTTAAAAAAAAAAACACCAAAAATGACAAAAATCTTTCCCTTTGTTAGTAAACGCGATAACTTTTGCGCAAACCAATCAAAATACGCTTATTGCGATTTTTTTTTTACCAAACATAGGTAGCATAAAACAAATTGGCCGAAAAATGTTAAAAAATTTTGATTTTTCCATTTTTTTGGGGGAATTTCATATAAAAAAATGTGAAAAATATTGTTATTTTTGCAAAATTTACGCTCTTTTTTTGTTTATAGCGCGTGATCAAAAAAAAAAAAAATCGCACAGGTGATCAAATACCACCAAAAGAAAGCTCTGTTTGTGGGAAAAAAAGGACGTAAATTCGTTTAGGTACAGCGTCGCACAACCGCGCAATTGTCCGTTAAAGTCACGCAGTAAAAAAAAAAAAAAAAAACCCTGGTCTTTTAGCAGCCAAATCCTCCGGGGCTTAAAGCGGAGTTCTACCCAAAAGTGGAACTTCCGCTTAATGGAGTCCTGACCCCCCAACATGCCACATTTGGCATGTCATTTTTGGGGGGGGGGGGGGAGCGGGTACCTAGTTTTGACAGGTACCCGCTCCCACTTCCGCTCGGAGCGCCGCGGCGCCCTGAGCGGAAGTTCTCCTCTCCCCCTCCCTCCCTGCAATCTTCTGGGACACGTCAGAGGCCCCAGAAGATTGCCGGCCAATCACGGCGCGCAGCGCGACTCCCGCATGCGCAGTGGGTACCCGGCTGTGAAGCCGCAAACTGTAACAGGCGGGTGCCCACACCAGTGATGCCGGCGCCGAGGGAGAGGATCGAGGCTTCCAGCGGCCGCATCGCTGGACCGTTGGACAGGTGAGTAAATGGCTGGAACTCCGCTTTAAGTGGTTAAATACCACCAAAAGAAAGCTATAAAAATGATAACCATTTTGTTTGGGTACAGTGTTGCATTTGTCATTTAAAGCTTGAGAGCACTGAAAGCTGAATATTGGCCTGGGCAGAAAGGGGGGGGGGTGCCCAGCAGGCAAGTGGGTAAGACTAGATTAGGTCTAACAGATATGAGTGGAGGTAAGCCATATTACAGAGCAGACTAGTGGTGATACAGATATAAGGTTCATTGCTCTTACCATGATTTATTCCATAGAGTATAATGTTCTCAGCAATCCTCAATGTCCACACACCAGAAGACACCTAAAGCGAGGAGAAAAGACAGTATGAGGGGAAGACCATGTGTGAGCACCACTCTGCATACACAGCACGCTCCTCACTCACACCGGGTCATACCAATCCCTCAGCACGGCGAGGGGGGACACAGAGTAAGAGCTGCTGGAATACTTTCCCTTTACATCATACATTTTTAAACAAATTGATTATCATAGGTTTAGAGATCGTTTCACAAAAATCGAATTAACAAAATTTAATCAACCAACAAAAATTTAACGCCAACAAAAAAATAATTGCACCCCCCCCCCGTTTATAGGCTTTTGGAAGACGCCGCAAGAGGAAAGCAAATTCCCCTAAACACTAGAAGAAAGTGTGCTGTACTTTCAGGTTGTCCTTGCTGGCATGTTTTTTTAAAGACCAAGCTGTTGTATATTTCTAGGATGTGTTTGTCCACAACAAAATGGCCGACATTAGATATCAGTGCTGAATGACGGAGACGATTCTGGGAGTTTGAACGCTACCTCTATAACCATAAATACGTGTTCGACGTAATTGTGTTACAGTAAATGGTTGCCGTGGCATTAATTAGCAGAGTAGATTAGTTCCGACTCTGTCTTTGTAACAGTAGATGTTGCTCAGCTTACAAGTTGTCTATAAACTTTGAGATTTATTTTCATAGACTAAAATATTCTGTTGCCTACGCTTTTTTTCTGTTTTTTTATAATGATGAATTTGTTTTGTAAAGTTTTATCCTAATCTTCTTATTTTATGTATGCAATTGTGTACATTCTGTTATAAAGACACGGGTTGGTCATCCACAGCTCTAATTATGGCTGGTTCCTATAAATTTGAGCATTGGATTGCCTCCTGACACCATCCAGCTTGACAAACTTCAAATGAGAAATCAGAGGACTCAGAGGCATAAAAAAAAATCAGCGGAAAAGTGACAGTAGCCAGTCAAATGCAGTCACTGTTTGGGTGTTCTGCCAGCCCCAGGTGCTGACTTCAGGGCTGTTAACTGTCAGTAAATTTACTGGCAGTTTGTAAAAATCAGTGACTTTTACAACTGTCCTTAACCACTTTACCACCGGAGGATTTTCCTGCTAAAAGACCAGGGGTTATTTTGCGATTTTTTACTGCGTGACTTTAACGGACAATCGCGCGGTCGTGCGACGCTGTACCTAAACGAATTTCACGTCCTTTTTTTCCCACAAACAGAGCTTTCTTTTGGTGGTATTTGATCACCTGTGCGATTTTTTGATCACGCGCTATAAACAAAAAAAGAGCGTAATTTTTGCAAAAACAACAATATTTTTCACTTTTTTTTATATGAAATTCCCCCCAAAAAAATGTAAAAATCAAAATTTTTTAAAATTTTCGGCCAATTTGTTTTACGCTACCTATGTTTGGTAAAAAAAATCGCAAAAAGCGTATTTTGATTGGTTTGCGCAAAAGTTATCGCGTTTACTAACAAAGGGAAAGATTTTTGTCATTTTTGGTGGTTTTTTTTTTAACGAGTAATGGCGGCGATCTGCGATTTTTTTTGCGGTACTGCGACATTGCGGCGGACAGATCGGACCCTTGACTGACATTTTTGACACTTTTGGGGGTACCAGTGACATTACTGCAGTAATCAGTGCTATACATATGCACTGTTACTGCAAAAATGACACTGGCAGGGAAGGGGTTAACAGTATTGGACAGGGAGGGGTTAAGTGTGTCCTAGGGGCGTGATTCTAACTGTGCAGGGACAGGTCTACTAGTGTAAAAACAAAGATCAACAGTTCTACATAGTAGAACTGTTTGATCTTTACTTTTACACAGGGAGAACTGACAGGTGGCTTGTTTACACAAGCCGCTCTGTCTTTCTCCCGCTGTACCGGCGATCGTAGTGTGACCGGCGGACATCGGGTCCGCCAGTCACACTCCCGCACTCCTCCGTGAACGAGCCGAGGCGGGCGCGCGCCTCAGCGGGCGCGCGCCCGCCCGCTATTGGCTCTGGAAGGAGTGACAGGCGAGCGACGTAGACCTACGTCACTCTGCCTGGCCGGGGCCGACTGCCGCAGTAAATATACTGTGCGCAGTCGGCAAGCGGTTAAATAAGTAACTTTTACAACTGTCCTTAAATAAGTAACTTTTACAACTGTCCTTAAATCAGTGACTTTTACAACTGTCCTTTCCCAACTCAATACTAGGCACTTTGACCCCCCTTCCTTCCTAGGCCAGTTTTCAGCTTTCAGCGCTCTTACAATTTGAATGACAACTACGCAATTATGCAACACTGTACCCAAATTACATTTTTATCATTTTTTTCACACAAAGATTTCTTTTGGTGGTATTTATTCACCACCGGGTTTTTGTTTTTTTGCACTACATATAAAAAAAGACCAAAAATTCTGAAAAAAGAATGCGTTTTCTTTGTTTCTGTTATACAATTTTGCAAATAATTATTTTCTCTTCTTAAATTCTGATCAAAATGTATACTGCTCTATTTCTTTGGTAAAAATAACCAAAATCAGGGTATATTATTTGGTCTGTGTGAAAGTTATAGAGTCGCTGTAGAGTCTAGAAGCTATGGTGCCAATAGCTAAAAATTGATTACACCTGATTTACTGACGACCTATCTAATTTCTTGAGGCCCTAACGCAGGGGTCTTCAAACTATAGCCCTCCAGTTGTTCAGAAATTACAATTCCCATCATGCCTAGTCATGTCTGTGAATATCAGAATTTTACAATTTTTTGCCTCATGGGATGTGTAGTTCCGCAACAGCTGGAGGGCCGTAGTTTGAGGATCCCCGACACATGTCAAGACAGTACGAATACCCCCCAAATTACCCCTTTTTGAAAGTAGACAGTCCAGGGTGTATAGTAAGAGGCATGGTGAGTTTTTTGAAGTCGTATTTTTTTTCCCACAATTCTTTGGAAAATAAGGAAAATATTATTATTTTTTTTCACAAAAATGTCATATCAACAAGTTATTTCTCAAACACGGCATATGCATACTTGCAACTACTCCCCAAAACACATTCTGCTACTCCTCCTGAGTATGGCGATGCCACACGTGTGGGACTTTTTCACAGCCTGGCCACATAGATAGGCGCATATCAGGGGTTGATAATTTGTCATGCTATGACGACTTTTGTAAGTGTAAACCATGCAAATTACCTGTTATGAGTATTGTCAGTGTTTCCATATCGTGTTTATACTGTTTCAATATTGCTTGTCTTAGTTTTTAATAGGAGTTCTGACATTACTTTTGCGTAAACCAATCAAAATATGGGATTTTTTTTTACCAAAAATATGTAGCAGAAAACAAATTGGTCTAAAATGTTAAAAATTTAGATTTTTACATTTTTTTGGGGGGGGGAACGTTATATAGCATAATGTGAAAAATATTGTTTTTTTTTTTTTTTTCAGAATTGTCGCTCTTTTTTTGTTTTTAGCGCAAAAAATAAAAATCGCACAGGTGATCAAATACTTTCAAAAGAAAGCTCTATTTGTGGGAAAAAAAGGACGTCAATTTTTTTTGAGTACAGCGTTGCATGACCGTGCAATTGTCCGTTAAACTAACGCAGCGCTGAAACTCAAAATAGGGCCTGGTCATTAAGCAGGAAAATCTTCCGGTCTTAAAGTGGTTAAGGCCCCTATGCATTTATAAGATATATGCATTATATGCAGAACACCTGCATCTCAGACATATGTTCCTGAATGTATACAGCTTTAAATATGAGTACCAGTTGCTACAGCGTCCAGCCGCAATGTACTTTAGCCTGCCATAGATTTTAATAGGCTGCAGGCAGCTGGGCTGGATGCTGTACCTGTGCCTCCCAGATACTCAAGGGCTAAATTCCCAGTGTACATGTGGCCCTAGGGGGACCGTGCATGAAAATCCAATGTTCATTTTGTTGACAGTACCACTACTCTCAAATTAAAATCACTTAGGACTTATTCACAGTAATCTGCTAACTTGCTAATTTTACAGCAGTATGTAGCTCAGTCTCTCAGTGGTTGAGTTTGTACAGTGATCTATGTTAGCGAAGAGTTCTCCGGTGACAATCACTCTGCAGTCACTCCTGTGGATTACCTAAAAATTACAGAAAGAGGGCGATTTGAAGCAGTGAGCGCTAATATAATTACAGCAAAAATATGACTTGTAGCTGTGAAAAAGAAGATTCTTAGCTTAGTAATTATATTGCTAGCTACAAATCGCTCTTAATCACTAGCATTAGCACATTTTAACAACAAGGAATGTCTGCTACATAAAAAGCCCACCTCTATCACCTTTTTCGTTTTCTTGCCCTCTTTGGGGGGTCTGAGAAATAGCCCTCCCCAAACAGGATAGTGCACTAAACCTGTAACTAAATAAGAGAACCAGAACCTTCACGAAGTGGAAGAGTGAGTTTGATAATGAAGTTAGCAGTGCATCCACCCAGGATGGGGCCTCTGTGAGCAGAGGCGATTCCCTTTTTTGGAAATGAATCAGTAATCTAATACAAGTAATTGGAAGCAGAAGAACTACTGCAACTTGTTTAAAACATTAACCATAAGTATATAGATGCACACCAGTATAGAAATAATACAAGCTTTATAAAAGATTAATAATAGTTCATGCATCCAATGTACAAACGGGTATTATCAGCAAAGGGGTGATAGGAATCCTGGTGGAATTGTGCACATAATGTATATTCGGGTATATGTAGTTAAATAGAGATACCGCTGTTTAGTTGCAGGAGCCCTTCAGCTTGTTGTCCAACCAGCCTGAAATGCAGCTTCTCGCACACAGAAACGGTGGCGTAGCACTGGAACACACAGTCAGCTTTTCTAACTTGTGCTTCTTAGTCCCTCCCTAGTAGTTTCTAATGAGACATGCAACTGGACCTCTAACAACCAGAAGTGGCTGCCAGATGTCTTAGTTGGTTCTAGCCCAGCCTTTTTCAACCAGAGTGCCTTCAGGTTTATTCAGGGGTGCCTTGACAAAATGCCAAAAAATTGCCCAATTTATATATACATGCCAGCAAATGGACTAAGCTTGCCTTTTAGATACACAAAGCCACAAGTTTTCCTTGCACACTATTACAAACTTCCAGCCACCGGCATCCTAATAGCCAGTGACATCATCAGTTGATAAGAAGAATGTCGGGCACCTAAACAACATCCTTGTTTGCCCCTTCTCTGCCCCTTTTCATGGGGTCACTGTAGCTTAGTGATAGAGAGAAACTGTGGGAGAAAAGAAACATTGGAATACTAGTCAGTAACAGTGTGCAGAGGAGTATTTGTTTTGGAAGAATAAATCACCTCTAATGTTGGGTTTATTATGAGTATGGATGTTGCTGTGATATGTAAAGCTATTATTTTTTTTTTTTTTACATTTTAGAACGGGGTGCCTTGAGATTTTGCATAATTTTAAAGGGTGTCTCAAGATTGTGCATACTTTTAAAGGGTGCTTTGACTTAAAAAAGTTTGAGAAACTCTGCTCTAGCCTATGCTGGTTATCGAGACCTGAGCTAAAACTAGCTATAGACTCCAAGACCAGAATGGACATGGCTAACTAAAACAAAAGGAGCTGCATATAAATTCTGTTGCAATAAAAAGGTTCACCTATTAATATTATGGAAGGTGACCACTACATACACTATATTGCTAAAAGTATTGGGACGCCTGCCTTTACACGCACATGATCTTAAATGGCATCCGAGTCCTAGTCCGTATGGTTCAAAATTGTGTTGGCCCACCCTTTGCAGCTATAACAGCTTCAATTCTTCTGGGAAGGCTGTCCACAAGGTTTAGGAGTGTGACTATGGGAATGTTTGACCATTCTTCCAAAAGCGCATTTGTGAGGTCAGGCACTGATGTTGTATGAGAAGGCCTGGTTCGCAGTCTCCGCTTTAATTCATGTTTTATCGGGTTGAGGTCAGGACTCTGTGCAAGCCAGTCAAGTTCCTCCACCTCAATCTCACTCATCCATGTCTTTATGGACCTTGCTTTGTGCACTGATCCAAACATTTGGTGGAGGTGGGGATTATGGTGTGGGGTTTTCAGGGGTCCGGCTTGGCCCCTTAGTTCCAGTGAAGGGAACTCTTAAGGCGTCAGCATACCAAGGCATTTTGAACAAGTTATTGCTCCCAACTTTGTGGGTAAAATTTGGGGATGGCCCCTTCCTGTTCCAACATGACTGCGCACCAGTGCACAAAGCAAGGTCCAGAGGCCGGCACAGACTGCAACGCTGGATTCCCATTTTTTTTACTAACCTTAAATCCCAGTCTTTTCTTAACTTCCTGTAGGTGATTGTGACATTACTGGAATCCCCAACAAAGGGGTGCAGGGTTAGAAACAAAAGGTAGCCAGTCATAAAATAAAGGAAGGGATGCTATATATAAATACACCTACCTATATAACAACTGTGGCCAAACCCTTCTAAATTGTGGAAGAGGCCTGTATGTATTATTGACTCTTTGGCCCACCAGTTTGGGGCTATCAGACTATAAAATGACAAATGTCAGGGGATGAAAAAAGCTATTGGCTTCAAGTGTAGCTATTCTTTAGAAGAAACTACCATATATCAGGGACAACATGGGCAGGGATGTTATTGCTAGAGGAAGATGTAGGAAGGTGGTTCTATGCAGAATTAATCAGTAAGAGTTGTAAGTCTAGGTGGAGGTGGTCATGATAAAGGTAATGCACAAAACCATAAATGAGCATAGTCTAGGAGGGACCTTTTTCCTACACAAATCAATAAATGAAGGACAAATTGTTGCTTTTTTTTAATAATAAAATAAAGAGTTTACCCTCCTAACTGCCACCAGACATCTACCTTGTGTAACAGGACATCAAGTAAATGTGACAGGAAGTCAGGTGAATCTGTGAGTGTTGTCACAGATTGGAGATACAATTCACCAGTTACTATAGGGTGTCGGCTGCAGAAGCCAGCAGAAAGGTCTAAAGACGTTGAACAGACTTCAGCTGTTCGGAATGAGGAAGTTAAGGCTTCTATAATTTGTCCAAAGGAAGTCTATGGAGGGCTGCCTCCGGAAGCTGTCTCCTGAAGCCGTGTGGGCTGGGAGAAGGAGGACAGTCAGACGTGTGCCTCCCAACAAGCTGTGTGAGCATGGGAGAAGACCCCCTGGAGTGATGTGCGCTAAGGAGGGTGACCAGTTGTGAAGACTTCTCAAGGTGAGAAAGCGAACTATTTCTATGTGGAAGAAATGAAGGAATGTTTGCCATGTGAAGAGACAAGCAAAGAGACATTCTCATTGTGAAGAGTAAAGGGACCTGTTAAATGAACATGTGCTGTGTGAAGAGATAAAACATGGACTATTGAGTGTCCGCTGTAGGATAAGAAAGTCTGCCCAACAGTAGGTTGGGGACAGACTCTTAGGTAGGTTCCAGTGTGAGAAGGTAGCCGCCCACAGAGGCAATGATTTATTTTGTCTTTTATTTTATTTTGCTGTTTTTAATGCTTGCAGTCTGGTGAAGAAAGTTGCATTAATAAACCAAACTGTTGTTTGCAAGCACCTATCGGCTATCTCTCTGTGAAAACGCACCCCCCAAGGGGTCATCCACACCCGCCACCGAGCTAATCCCTTACACTTGGTATTAAAATATCAGGAATCTGCAGGTTTGCTGATTTTTTGCAATGCCGAGTCACGGGTGGGTGATTTGGGATAGGTCCTCCATAAAAGAGGTAATCCATACTAAATGACAGGTTCCTAATTACTGACAAGCATTGGTCTCTTCAGTACCACTGGTGCCCAGGAGCGGGTGCTGGTATGGAGGGGTTTGTGTGCAATCTACCTGCGGGGAAGGGGGATCTCACCGGATCTTTTCTACTTGCCAAACTTTGCCCAGGTCCCAAATAAACAAACTCACCATAGAAGCCTGTGGACACCATACTATACAAGAAATTGTACCATATAAAGTAATTTATGCCACTTGCCATAAAGAATTGAGTGCCACCTGGTGTATTGAGGTGGCAGTATCAAGAGGGGAAGCAGTGTTTCTAATGTAACAATAACTCTACCTAACTGCTGAATTCAAGCTTGTCATTTGCTTACAGCTGGAGGATGCAGTATCCTTTCAAATCTTATAGAGGGTGCTCTATGTTCACACAGTCTCCATCATTATATCTAGACACTGAATACGAATGTGTAGTAAATAGTTTGACCACAGCAAAAAGTAGTACATGAATTAGAATCAAGAGTTAGACTCACTAAGGACATGAGTAAAAGTGCTGACATTTTGTCTATAGGCAAAATGCGTTGGAGTCACTGGGGAAAATACATTTATTTTTGGGGGGTTTATTTGATTGTTGTTTGATATTTTAAAAATAATAATAGTTTTTTTCGTTTTTTTTTTTTTTTTTTATTAAAAGAATAAAACATAGATTGTGTACTGTCTTACATTTTTTAAGTTTCTATTCAGACTGTGACTCTGATTAAAAAATGGAAAACCCTCAAAAAAAGGTCAAACATTGTTTTGTGTACATTTTGCACTCTTTTTTTTTCCACAGGATGCATAATCTTGATCACGCATAATGTGATAATGTGATGAAGAAAAACTCCTCTAAAAATAGGTAAAAAGCAGTTTTTTATTTACTTTTTGGTCCTTTACCTTTATTGTATTTTAGCAAACTAAATAAATAAATTGCTAGGGAGAGAGTCTGAGGTTAATTAGAAACAGCTTTTACAAAGGAGCTGCATTATGTCTACTGAACACAACACTAACTGTACTTAAAGTGGATGTAAACCCTCACATACAGTCAGGTCCGTAATATTGGGACATCGACACAATTCTAATCTTTTTGGCTCTATACACCACCACAATGGATTTGAAATGAAACAAACAAGATGTGCTTTAACTGCAGACTTTCAGCTTTAATTTGAGGGTATTTACATCCAAATTAGGTGAAAGGTGTAGGAATTACAACAGTATGTATATGTGTCTCCCACTTTTTAAGGGACCAAAAGTGATGGGACAATTGGCTGCTCAGCTGTTCCATGGCCAGGTGTGTGTTATTCCCTCATTATCCCATTTACAAGGAGCAGAAAAAAGGTCCAGAGTTCATTTCAAGTGTGCTATTGGCATTTGGAATCTGTTGCTGTCAACTCTCAATATGAGATCAAGAAAGCTGTCACTATCACTGAAGCAAGCCATTAGGCTGGAAAAAAAAAAAAACAAACCCATCAGAGAGATAGCAAAAACATTAGGTGTGGCCAAATCAACTGTTTGGAACATTCTTAAAAAGAAAGAACGCACCGGTGAGCTCAGCAACACCAAAAGACCCCGAAGACCCCGGGAAACAACTGTGGTGGATGACCGAAGAATTCTTTCCCTGGTGAAGAAAACACCCTTCACAACAGTTGGCCAGATCTAGAACACTCTCCAGGAGGTAGGTGTATGTGTGTCAAAGTCAACAATCAAGAGAAGACTTCACCAGAGTGAATACAGAGGGTTCACCACAAGATGTAAACCATTGGTGAGCCTCAAAAACCGGAAGGCCAGATTAGAGTTTGCCAAACAACATCTAAAAAAGCCTTCACAGTTCTGGAACAACATCCTATGGACAGATGAGACCAAGATCAACTTGTACCAGAGTGATGGGAAGAGAAGAGTATGGAGAAGGAAAGGAACTGCTCATGATCCAAAGCATACCACCTCATCAGTGAAGCATGGCGGTGGTAGTGTCATGGCGTGGGCATGTATGGCTGCCAATGGAACTGATTCTCTTGTATTTATTGATGATGTGACTGCTGACAAAAGCAGCAGGATGAATTCTGAAGTGTTTTGGGCAATATTATCTGCTCATATTCAACCAAATGCTTCAGAACTCATTGGACGGCACTTCACAGCGCAGATGGACAATGACCCGAAGCATACTGTGAAAGCAACCAAAGAGTTTTTTAAGGGAAAGAAGTGGAATGTTATGCAATAGCCAAGTCAATCACCTGACCTGAATCCAATTGAGGATGCATTTCACTTGCTGAAGACAAAACTGAAGGGAAAATGCCCCAAGAACAAGCAGGAACTGAAGACAGTTGCAGTAGAGGCCTGGCAGAGCATCACCAGGGATAAAACCCAGCATCTGGTGATGTCTATGCGTTCCAGACTTCAGGCTGTAATTGACTGCAAAATATTTGCAACCAAGTATTAAAAAGTGAAAGTTTGATTTATGATTGTTAATCTGTCCTATTACTTTTGGTCCCTTAAAAAGTGGGAGGCACATATACAAACTGTTGTAATTCCTACACCGTTCATCTGATTTGGATGTAAATACCCTCAAATTAAAGCTGAAAGTCTGCAGTCAAAGCACATCCTGATTGTTTCATTTCAAATCCATTGTGGTGGTGTCAAAAAGATTAGAATTGTGTCGATGTCCCAATATTTATGGACCTGACTGTATATCCAGTGAAGGGAACAGCCTCAGATGATACACAGGGATAAAACAAATCTCTCTACATAAGTTTTATTTGTATATCTGCTGTCTTCAGCTTTTTACACTGTTTTTAAAGTGAACATTCTGTTAGAATTTTTTCTTCCTGTTCCAGCACTGGGTGTGGAGTCTTGGCATACACTGTGTGACTGCTGATTGGAGGAAAGGCACCCCCCCCCCTCCCCATAGGCAGAGGAAAGAAGAAATATGCAGAGCTGTGCTGTGAATAGACCAGTTCCTTACGAATTGATCTCTTTGCACCCTCCCCGACTTAAATTTCCAGCTGCTTTTATCTCCTGTGTTTGGCGAACTTGTCAGAAGTTATCATGCTGATAGCAGAGGAACAGAGCAGCAGAAAATTATGGGACTTAGGGTTTTGGAGAGAGATAAGTAAACACTACAGATATATGTGCCCAGGTCAAATTTCATAAATGGGTGTAGCTTAAGGGTAGAGCCTACCAGTGAGCGGAGTCCATGCCAGTTGTGCCGTTCAAGGGCTTGTTTGCCCACTTTTATTAAAAGGAAAAAAAAAAACATAGTCCATCCAGGATTCCCTCGCATGGGTTTCAACTTTACACAGCAATAAAGAAATAATAAACAAATGCTACCAAGCCACCTGGCTCTCTGGGCAGCACTGCGGCTCAGGCTTTGACCTCGGTCCTCTTAACCCTGTAACAGTGCCCCTGTTTTGTACACACTCTGTACCCCTGCTGACACTCTCTATTACAGCTTCCTTGCTGCTCCAGCCCACAGGCTTGGGCCCTCTGTCTGCTCTGTTAGACTGCACCGTGCAGACATGCACACTTCTCCCTTGCATACCAGGACTCCTCGGGAGGGTGGAGCCCAGAACCCTGGTCCTGTCTCTACTAAAATGCCCAGACCCACCTGCACAATCAGTGTGCTGGCTGTTCCCAAGACCTGGTCCCAGGATTGTAAATTTCATTCCACCCAGACTGCTATGAAATCACCAGGCTCCAGGTCCCCAGCTGGATTATATCAACCACAGGGGATACTGAAAACACAGTCTCCTCCAAGTTAAACAGTCCTCCTGGAGACTCTCAACCAGCCTTTTTGAGAATCCTGGGCGACATACCTGCTCCCAGCTAACTGCCCTGTCACATGGGTATACATCCACTTTATTGTAGGACAATCCACCATAATGTCTCCTGAACAGCTATTCAAGTACAAATGATGCTCAGCTGTTTCCCTGACCAGGGTGCCAGTGAAATACAGTACTGGACCTAATATTACAGGTCGATTCTATTTGGTTCATGCATCACAAGGGGGACCAGCAAAATGACATCCTCTGATCTCTCTCAGCTTTACCCAGGGACTTCTGACATGCCCATCCTAGGCCTGTAGATGGGACAGTGGAGCCCAGGAAACATGGGGGATGAGTTTCAAGGAAGGTGGGGGGGGGGGGGGGGAGTATGGTGTACATCATGTTTCTGTAGCTGTGGAAAAGCACTTCTAGATAGCTGACGCTGCTATCGTAGCTGGGTTTGTGTTTCAAAGTCCTTAATACCAGCTGCCATTTATAAATGGTGCTGGGATTCAAGAGTTTAAGTAAACTTAAATATTTGGTTCAATTGTCCTTTGAAAAAAAAAAAAAAGAAATTACCACGCTTAATGTCCAAATCAAACAGCAGCCAGCACAACACTTGAACTAGTGCAACTAAACAATGTAAACAAAATGTGCAGTGCTAGACGTGAATAACGTAAACTAATAATGATGAACCTAAATAGGTAACATAGATGAACTAATTCTTTATATGGCTTCCTCAGCATTCACTCCATAATATTCAATATCAATCTCTCTTTAATTTAGTAGTATTCCTCAAACTAAGCAAGAAAGAGACCAGAAACATACATATTGTAAAACAATTTTATTAAACAACTAAAAACAAAAATCAGTAACGCTCACATTTTTATAGTGCAAACAGTACTATTGGAAAAAGTAGAACAGAATAATTCTCTTCTACAAAGTATCATCCTAACAACCATTGTGCTTGTATCTGGGTTAGGGGGCTATTTGACTAACTCCACCCTACATGTTTCGTCATTAGAAACTTCCTCAGGGACTGAAGCAGTCAAGCAGTCTGCTAGCTTATTTGCATCCTTTCTCTATAGTAAACCTGTGCTTTTCAGTAAAGTGACACTAAATAATATTCCACATTTATACATACAGTGGGACCATGGAGAATTGAATGTAGCCACTCTCTAACAAGAAGTCAGATCACAGCAAAGAAAAAAAGGAATTTGAACATTTAGAGAAGGCTGAGGGCATTTTTTGAGTTAAAGCAGTGTTCCAGCTGTGGATGAAAAAATTAAAAGTCAGCAGCTACAAATACTGTAGCTGCTGACTTTTAAAAAATAGACACTTATCTGTTAAGGGAGCCTGCAATGTCAGCACCCAAGCCAATTTTCGGATCGGCTGCTGGATGCTGCTGCCGTTCATTCTCTCTAAGTGAAAATGGTAATGAAGCCTACTGGCATTACAGCCAGTTCCCTGATGTGCATGCGCAAAGCGCTCTGCGCATTCTCATTGGCTCGGCGGTGGGGAAGGAGAAAGGGGATGGATAACTTCCCAGGGATGGCTCCTCGGCTCTGTCTCCCGGAAGTGGGGAATGGTACCTATCAAAAACAGGTACTCATTCCCCCTCCCCCCTTAAAGTTGCCAAATGTGTCACCGGAGAAAGCAGATGAGCGGAAGTTCCACTTTTGGGTGGAACTTTTGGGTAGAACTCCGCTTTAAGAATACATACTTGAATAGATTTTTTTTTTTTAACCAGAGTTTACCGCCACGTTAACCCTTCATTTACACATTCAAACTATAACAGCATGGAAGCATACCATCATAATACTTCTGTTCTGACTATATTAAAAATATATTAAATTAATTCTTTGTGCTTGACATAGTGTGTGGGAATATTTATAGACACATTGTGAATGGGAAGGGGTAACAATTAAGGGAAGCATTAGGTGGGAGTTATTATAGTCAGCATAAGCTAAAGGTAGGTACATGCTAGTAAGTTCCAGCGAAACTCATCAATTCTTTCATTTTTGTAAAATGTCACTATGCGACTCTGTGAATAACTATATAAAATAAAGGGTGAATCATTAAAAAGTATACAGTTTCCAGATGTTATAAAAGAGTAAGTGCCAGTTCACATATATGCGATGCGGGAATCCACTGCATTCAAACTTGCAGGCAGTTCACACTGTCATATGTGAATCGCTGGGGGTGTCAATACAAAGTTAACGGCACCCCCAGATCAGTTCGTATATCGCAGTGCCAGTTGAGTTCAGACATGAATCAGATCGCATAGGTGTGAACACCCATGCAATCCGATTCTGGTGCAAACCCAACAAAGGGTCCTGTGCGAGTTGTGTCCAAATCCGATGTGAGTTCAGCCATACAATCTGTATGGCTGAATTAGCATCGCACAGACATCATATGTAATTTTCAGAGCAGTGCGCTCCGAATCACATGCAATGTCTGTCATCGCATACACGTGAATTGGCGCTAACAGTTGAAGACACGGACTTCAACTGCGAACTGTTCAGTAGATGTACTCATAAAGTTTGTGTCTGCAACTGAGGGAAGTGACGTAAGCGATAGCGCGTAGGCACGTGTGTCACGTGACCAGTCAGTCAAAATGGCAGCATCTGCAGTGGAGAAGGTGTTTTGTGTTCTTGAATTAAGCAAAACAGGATCTTTCACTGGTGTGCAACGGCATTTTCAATCACGATTCGGAAAAGAACCTCCAACCAGTAAATCTATCTGCTATTGGCATAAAAAATGTGAAACTACGGGCTGTCCGTGCAAACTTAACCACGTGTATCGGAAAAAATCACCGATAGTGTTTGCACCGCTATTCAACGAAGCCCGGGAAAATCAACATGGAGTCGTGAAGTGCAGATTTCACAGCCCACTGTCTGGAGAATTTCGAGAAAGAAGCTGAAAGTAATTCCATACAAAGTGCAGATGTTGGAAAATCTCTTTGACCTTGACACGACAAAGCGCTTTGAATGTTTGTGCCGAAATGCATTTCTTGTTGATCTAGCGGAGCTAAAACAGCGTATCACAGCCGCTATCGCTGCACTTAATTCAGATATCTTAACTCGCATTTGGGCGGAAATGGAATATTGGCTCTGTGTGCCTAAGGGTGCACACATAGAACATCTGGGACTGTCTCTAAAAATCTGGAAACATTCCCCTACAATTCTGTAATAAAAAACATCTTACATTGTTCTTCTTTTATAGTGCGTTGAAACTGTATACCTCCTTATGAATCACCCTGTATATTAAGAAAATACTAGGGACACTTTCAAAGATTATCTGATGAAAAGGACCCTTCATAACTAACATTCTTGCTTGTAACCAGTTTCTTTTTAGAAACACTTTACAGATTGCTAACCACTCCCCAATGGAAAGTTGGCATGCAAATTATATGTATAGCTTACAGACCACAGACAAAATGTTATGGGTCACACGTTTCCATTCGCACCAAAAATAAATGCTCCTTGGTTTCATGTCTTGTTCTGTAAAGATAAAAATAGACACTTTTATTTTACAAGGTGCTATAAAATACTCCCTAAAACCAATCGGTTGTTCCTCAGTAGTCAGACACAGGTCATTTTTACTTTTCGCATGGCTGCATTCAGTGCGTGATAAGGAGAGTGTACAGTGGAGGCGTTTGATGTTACTTAAGGGGTTTTAGCTAAAAATGTATTTAAGGGATTAGGGTTAAAACTGGACAATGTGCACAAAAATGTTCCTTTAACCACTTCAGCTCCAGAAGGTCTTACCCCCCTTAATGACCAGGCCATTTTTCTCGATTCGGCACTGCGTTACTTTTACTAACAATTGCGCGGTCGTGCGAGGCTGTACTCAAATACAATTGTTGTCCTTTTTTTTCCCTACAAATATAGCTTTAATTTTGGTGGTATTTGACCACCTCTGTGGTTTTTAGATTTTGCGCTATAAACAGAAAAATGAGAGACAATCTGGAAAAAAAAAAAACCACAATATTTTTTACTTTCTGCTACAAAACATTTCCAATAAAAAAAAAAAAAAAAAAATCAGATTTTTTTTATCAGTTTAGGCCAATTTGTATTCTGCTAAATATTTTTGGTTAAAAAACCCCCAAAAAGCTTATATTAATTGGTTTCCGCACAATTTATAGCGTTTACAAACTGTGGGATAGATTTTTGGACTTTTTATTTATTTTTTTTGTTTTTATTAGTAATGACGGCGATCAGAAATTTTTAACGGGACTGCGACATTGCGGCGGACAAATATGACACTAAGTGACACTTTTTAGGGACCACTGACATTAATACAGTAATCAGTGCCA
This sequence comes from Pelophylax lessonae, assembly GCF_965119305.1. Taxonomy (NCBI): domain Eukaryota; kingdom Metazoa; phylum Chordata; class Amphibia; order Anura; family Ranidae; genus Pelophylax; species Pelophylax lessonae. The sequence goes on from NC_138770.1 coordinate 450,648,567, forward strand.
AATAATATGCACTGTTACTGTATAAATTACACTGGCAGGGAAGAGGTTAATACTGGGGGTTATCAAGAGGTTAAGTGTGAGCTTAAATGTGCTTGCTACCTGGGGGGGGGGGGGGGGGGTGGGGGCTCTGTGAAAGGCACACATGGATTGGTGTTTAAGCTTAGCTGAGATACACAATCTCACTGTGCCTGTCTGACAGGAGAGCCGCCTGCTTTGTTTACATAGGCAGGCGGCTCTTCTGTCAGTTTCCCCAAAGATCGCGGGAGGCCAGCGGCGATCGAGCCCACCCTTCCCACGGTTTGCCTCCCGCTGTGTGTAATCAGTCTGCATGTACATGACTATGCGCAGCCAAGCCGCCTTGCCGCAGTAAATCTGCGTGGGACTGTCAACAAGTGGTTAAATGTATTCCTCAAAAGCTTCAAAATATACACTCACTGGCCACTTTACACCTTGCTAGTATCAGGTTGAACCCCCTTTTGCCTTCAGAACTGCCCTAATTCTTTGTGGCATAGACTCAACAAAGTGTTGGAATCATTCCTCAGAAATTTTGGTCTATATTTACATGATAGCATCACGCAATTGCTGCAGATTTGTCAGCTGCATATCCGATGCGAATTCCATCATCCCGTTCCATCACATCTCAAAGGTGCTCTATTGGATTGAGATCTGGTGACTGTGGAGGCCATTGGAGTACAGTGAACTCACTGTCATGTTCTAGAAAGCAGTGGTGAGATGATTTGAGCTTCATGCCATGGTGCATTATCCTACTGGAAGGAGCCATTAGAAGATGGGTACACTGTAGTCATTAAAGGACATGATCAGCAACAATACTCAGGTAGGCCATGGCCTTTAAACAACGCTCAATTGGTACTAAAGGGCCCAAAGTGTGGCGAGAAATTATCCCCCACACCATTACACCACCACCAGACTGAACCGTTGATACAAGACAGAATGGATCTGAGCTTTCATATTGTTTATGCCAAATTCTGACCCTACCATCTTAATCGTGTAGCTGAAATCAAGACTCATCAGACCAGGCAACGTTTTTCCAATCTTCTATTGTCCGATTTTGGTGATTCTGTGTGAATTTTAGCCTTAGTTTCCTGTTCTTATCTGACAGTGGAATCCGGTGAGGTCTTCTGCTGCTGTAGCCCATCTGCTTTCAGGTTCAATGTGTTGTGCATTCAGAGATGGTATTCTGCATACCTGTAATGAGTGGTTATTTGAGTTACTGTTGCCTTTCTATCATCTCCAACCAGTCTGCCCATTCTCTTCTGACCTCTGACACGAACAAGGCATTTTTGTCCACACAACTGCCGCTCACTGGATATTTTCTCTTTTCCTGACCATTCTCTGTAAACCCTAGAGATGATTGTGCTTGAAAATCCCAGTAGATCTGTGGGTTTTGAAACGCTCAGACAAGCCTGTCTGGCAACCATGCCATGATCGTAGTCACTTAAATCTCTTTTCTTCCCCATTCTGATGCTCAGTTTGAACTTAAGCAAGTCATCTTCACCTAAATGCCTAAATGGATTAAGTTACTGCCATGTGATTGGCTGATTAGCAATTTGTGTTACCAAGCAATTGAACAGGTGTACCTAATAAAGTGTCCGGTGAGTGTATAAATCTACTTTGTGTGCAATTAGTGCCTTTGCAAACTCTGCTATTATCTTGTAAACATAGCAGAGATATTATCACTGTGCTAACATAGCCTGTGCAGAGACCAGAACTAGGGAGGGGCCCAACATTCATCCACTATAGGCTGCCTGCTGAAAACTACAGGAGGGGGCGGAGACAAGACCAGTCGAGAACTTATGATATTGATAGTGCAGCGAGCAATCTGACACTGGGAGGAACTGATTACCTGCCATTGACATTACCAGTGACATTAATACAGAGCTCAGTGCTAATAATATGCACTGTCACTGTACTAAGGACACTGGCTGGGAAGAGGTTAATATCTAGGGCAATCAAGGGGTTAGCTGTGTGCCGAACAATGTTTAATGTGTGTACTGTTTTTACTAAGCAATGTGACGGTTTTTACATCTTTGCAGGGAGAAAAAAATGGCATATCGCTGCTCTCAGTAGGGAGCCCTGTGTTGTTTACCAACACAGAGCTCTCTTCTGTTATCTGCTCAGCCGGGATCCGGCCATAAACCATTGGCTGGGACCCACTGATCAGTTTTTTCTGTAGGGTGCAGGTGCGTGCCCCCTACTTGAAAATGCAAATTACGTACATATACGTAACCCTGTGCAGCCAAGCCAGACTGTAGAAGTAAAGCTATAGGAGGTGGTCAGCAAGTGGTTAAGAGAGATGCAGAGACCATAGGATGTAGAGAAGCAGTGGAGCATAGGATGGTGCTGTTTCCCAGGAAGCAGAGGACCGGATAAGTAAAAGTGCTTTTCCTGCCCTGTAGACAGAAGACCAATGCAAGGAAGAACTTTTTGTTTTCCTGGAGCTGGGCTTAGAATATATAAAAAGCTACATGTATCTTTTATACTGTATTTGCCTGGCAGCTGAGAAATGGAACTAAAGCCATAGATACTAATCTTCGCTCTAATGATCCATCATCCTTGTGGTCCATCACTGTCATCAGCATCTTCTCCCCAGCTTCTTCTGGGTGCTGGGTTTTCAGCCATCGCAGAACGACCGAGCTTCCACGCATACACAAGAGTTCAGTCATTCAGACACCATGCCAAGAATGTACCCTGAGCTGCACATGAGCAGATCACTTTTCATTGCCAAGGTGGTGTAACGCTCCTGCGTTTTTATATGGTGTGGATTTTCAGCTGCAGAAATAGTTCCACATCAGTAGTCATGTAAGAGATATGCTGAGATACCATTCCCAACCTCAATGACTCATCATGTGTGGAAGGTCTTATTTCAGCCAGTAAATACACACAATTAGCAAGCTGGTTCCTAGAGTGACTTTATGTATGTGGAAACACAATGATGGAGGTTGAGGGATAGGTTGAGTGGAGGTGGTAGGTGATAGACACTTGAAGGTGAGACAGTAGCAGATGGATGCAGGAAGGTTTAGCAATGTTGTATGATAGCAGATGATAGAATAGCAGGTGGACATACAAAAGAGATCAACCCAGTGCAGAAAGTAGCAGTAGTCTCAAGAGCTAGCAATCTAGTTATGCAGATGTGATAAACAGTCTTTACTATGCAGAGCTAGATAGTGTAAGCTTAGTATAAGTTTATAGAGAATTCCCCTGCGGGGTACTTAGCACTATTAGCGATACAGCCGAAGGGTGGTTCAGGAGTGGCGGATGATCCAGTAGCGGGATACAGGGATCAGCGCAGCGAGGTTCCGTCAGCGAAGTAAGCTTGCAAGCATGGAAGCTTCAAGCAAGGTTAGCATCCAGGTAAGGGTGTTTGAACGAACACATGTGAGTGAGAACCGGCGCTTTAAATAGCCATCTAGTCCGGCGCTGGGTGATGACAGCTCCAGTCTTAAAGGTGTATGCGCACCTTTCCAAAAGTAAATGGTGGGGCGCATACACTTGTGGAAAGTGTAATTTAGGGTACCAAAGGTACCGGAACATTACAATACCCCCCCCTTAAGGCCTGCTCCTGAAGGCCTCTGGAGCTGGTTTGTCTGGGTATCTCGCATGAAAATTGCGGATTAATCTAGGGGCATGTATGTCAGAGGTGTTTAGCCAGGTGTCGTCTTGGGGCCCATAGTTCTTCCATCTAACCAAGTACTGAAGTCTTCTTCTGTAGATACGAGAATCCAGAATCTCTTTTATCTCGTATTCTTCTCCACCTTCAACTTGTACAGGAGGGGGAGGTGGAATATTAGGCCTTATTCCTTGGTCCGGAACATGGGGTTTTAGTAGCGACACATGGAAAATGGGATGGATTTTTAGGTCCATTGGCAATGTAAGCTGCACTGCAGCTTTTCCAATAAGTTTCTTGATTGGGAAAGGTCCCAAGAACAGAGGTCCAAGCTTTTTGCTAGGGATCTTCAGTCTCAAGTTTTTTGTTGAGAGCCAAACGAGGTCCCCGATAGTATACTGTGGAGAAGGTCTTCTACGAAGATCATAGTACTTCTTTTGTTGACTGTGAGCGTGTGCAATGGTAGTATTTAGTAAACCCAGAGAATCCTTTATTTGGGTAAGATAGTCTGAGGCTACTGGGTTATTTGAAGGAAGGATGCGTGGAGGGAGAATAGAGGGATGGAACCCATAGTTCAAGTAGAACGGACTCTGCTTGGTTGTACTGTGAGTTGCGTTGTTGTAGGCAAATTCTGCCAGGGGGAGAAGATCCAACCAATCATCCTGTTGGTAAGAAGTGTAACAACGTAAATACTGCTCGATGCATTGGTTGACTCTTTCAGTCTGTCCGTTGGTCTGCGGATGGTAAGGAGAAGTGAGCTTCCGCTCAATCCGTAGTATGTGACATAGTTCTTGCCAGAATTTAGAAATAAATTGGGATCCACGGTCAGACAGAAGAGTTTTTGGGATACCATGTAATCTGAAGACATGTTTCATCAGGAGTTCTGCCGTTTGTTTGGACGAAGGTAGTCTGCGAATAGCAATGAAATGTGCCATCTTTGTCAGATGGTCCACTGACACCAAGATGGTATTAAATCCTTTGGAAGGAGGCAATTCTACGATGAAGTCCAATGACAAAACCTCCCATGGAGTTTGGGGTATTGGTAGACTGCATAGTAGACCGGATGGTCTCGTAGTGTCAATTTTGGACCTGGCACAGACATTGCATGAAGAGACGAATTTTTGTATAGATGTTTTCATGTCAGGCCACCAAAATTGTCGAGAAATCAAATTAAAAGTCTTTGTCATACCCATATGTCCTGCCATAGGCACATCATGCGATAATTCCAAGATCTTGGTGCGTAGGGTAGGTGGTATGTAAAGTTTGTCGTTGTAGTAGAGGAAGCCTTCTGCATCAGTATTTAGTTGTGGTGGGGTGAATCCAAACTTATACCATGCAGAACCTCTTCCTTTAAGGAACGGACAACTCCAATAATGCGTTTGTGAGGTATTATAGGAACGGAAGGGATTTCAAAGTAGTTTTCTTCAGTTAGTCGTGATAGTGCATCCGCCTTTTTGTTCTTATCTGCAGGTGTGTAGGTCACTAGGAAGTTAAACCTTAGAAAGAATAGTGACCATCGTACCTGTCGATGCGAGAGAGTTTTGCTAGTCTGAAGATATTGGAGGTTTTTATGGTCCGTGTATATAATTATTGGTAGTTGGGTGCCTTCGAGTAAATGTCGCCAATTCTCCAGAGCCAATTTTATAGCAAGCAGTTCCTTTTCACCCACGGGGTAATTTATCTCGGGACTGCTCAGGGATTTAGAAAAAAAAGCGACTGGATGAAGTGGTGAAGTGTGGGTAGGTCGTTGGGAGAGTATTGCTCCTACTGCCATGTTTGACGCATCTACCTCCAGAATGTATTGGAGGGATGGGTCTGGATGGCGTAATATGGGAGAGGAAGTAAACCTTGTCTTTAACAAGTGGAAAGCCTTATTTGCTTCTTCTGACCATTTAAATGGTATTTTTATGCTAGTGAGCTGTGTGAGGGGTCTCACAATAGCAGAAAAGTTTTTTATGAACTTCCTGTAGAAATTTGAAAATCCCAGGAATCGCTGTAGCGCCTTGCGTGTAGTTGGTGTAGGCCAATCCTGAATGCAGGATATTTTACTCATGTCCATCTCGATTCCTGTTTTGGATATGATGTAGCCTAGAAAGAGTACCTCATCTTTATGGAACAAGCATTTCTTCAGCTTCACATAAAGATTATGTGCAAGCAATCTCGATAATACAAGTCTTACATGTCTTATGTGTTCAGACAGGGTCCGTGAATATATAAGTATATCGTCCAGATATACCACAACACAGACATCTAGTAAGTCTTTGAAAATATTGTTTATAAAACGTTGGAAAACTGCAGGGGCATTGCATAGGCCGAATGGCATCACAAGATATTCGAACAATCCGTATCTAGTTCTGAATGCAGTCTTCCACTCGTGTCCATCACGGATTCGAATGAGATTGTATGCTCCTTTCAGGTCTAATTTTGAAAAATAGGTAGCTCCACGCACCTGCTCAATGAGCTCAGGGATAAGCGGTAGAGGATAGCGATCTTTTATTGTGATAGCATTCAATTTCCTGTAGTCGATGATAGGTCTGAGACTTGAATCTTTATTGCGAACAAAAAAGAGTCCTGCTGCTGTGGAAGAAGTGGAAGGTCTAATAAAACCTTTTTCCAAGTTCTCATCCAAATAGGTTTTGAGATGGGCAAGTTCACCCTGTGAAAGAGGATAAACATGACCGAACGGCAATTTGCTATTTGGGAGTAGATCAATGCTACAATCATAGTCTCGATGAGGAGGTAATGCTTGAGCATTTTTCTCAAGAAAAACCTCAGAAAGATCCTGATAACATAGTGGTGCAATCTCATCTGTCACCACAGACAGAATCTTCCCGGAAAACGGGAGGTTACACGTTTCCTCGCAATAACAAGAAGGGAAGGTCAAGGACCGTTTCTTCAAATCTATGGTTGGTTGGTGTGTGTGCAACCAGGGAAGTCCCAACACAATGGGAAAGTGGGGTGATGGTATTAAATCGAAGGTAGAAGTCTCCCTATGAGACTCGTTAATAGTGACTAGAAGTGCTTGTGTCTGATCGGTGATCGGACCAGAGGATAACGGAACACCGGTAATAAGACTTACTGAGACAGGTTTGAGTTTAGAAATAATAGGAATTTTATTTAAAGCAGCAAAACATATATCCATATAATTTCCACAAGATCCTGTGTCAATCATGGCCTTAGTAGTAATCCTGTTCTGGTCCCACTGTAATGTCAAAAAAACAGAAATGTAGGGGTTAGTGAATGAAGTTGTCAATCCTCCTAGGGAGACATGTGAACACTCACCCTTCTTTTTGTTGACTAGGGGACAGACGTTTATCTTGTGATCCGGGGATGCACAGTACAAGCGGAGATTTTCATTTCGTCTTTTGGCTTTTTCCATAGTTGATAGCGGGGGGCGTATGGTTCCTACCTCCATAGGAACGGCCAGACTCCGAGAGTAAACGGATAATGGCATTCCCATCTTTTCAGCCTTTCTTTCTCGTAGTCTTCTATCTATGGTAATACTGAGTTGTATTAATGCATCCAGGGTTTTTGGCAGATCCGCTCGGGCGAGCTCGTCCTTAACGGCTTCTGATAGGCCAAGCCTAAATTGGGTTTTCAGAGATGCATCATTCCATTCTGAATCAAGGGTCCATCTCTTGAACTCTGCGACAAAGTCTTCTACAGGCCTCCTTCCTTGTTTCAAGGATCTTAACTGAAGATCAGCAGTACTCTGCCTATTGGGGTCATCATATAGGCTAGTGAGCTCTGCCAGGAACAAGGCATAGGAGTTGAGAAGCTGGTCGTTTTTCTCAAAAAGAGAATCTGCCCAGGCTCGAGGATCGCTTGATAGGTAAGAAATAATAGTACAAACCTTAATGTGATCAGTAAGGTAGGTACGAGGTTTTAGCAAAAAAAAGTAACTCACATGCGTTTTTAAATTCGCGAAATTTTTTGCGATCGCCTGTAAATACTAAAGGGGGATTTATCTTGGGTTCAGGGGACTGAGCAGAGGTAAGTTGTGTCAGTCTAATTACCTGCTGCGACAGAGCCTGATTGTCTTCTTTTAATTCAGCAAATGCGTGTATTAACGCAGATACTTGCTGTTTTAATTGTGTCACCTGAGTGGTTATTTCTGGAACTATTTCTGCTGAATCCATTTTTGGGTTCGTTCAATCTGTAACGCTCCTGCGTTTTTATATGGTGTGGATTTTCAGCTGCAGAAATAGTTCCACGTCAGTAGTCATGTAAGAGATATGCTGAGATACCATTCCCAACCTCAATGACTCATCATGTGTGGAAGGTCTTATTTCAGCCAGTAAATACACACAATTAGCAAGCTGGTTCCTAGAGTGACTTTATGTATGTGGAAACACAATGATGAAGGTTGAGGGATAGGTTGAGTGGAGGTGGTAGGTGATAGACACTTGAAGGTGAGACAGTAGCAGATGGATGCAGGAAGGTTTAGCAATGTTGTATGATAGCAGATGATAGAATAGCAGGTGGACATACAAAAGAGATCAACCCAGTGCAGAAAGTAGCAGTAGTCTCAAGAGCTAGCAATCTAGTTATGCAGATGTGATAAACAGTCTTTACTATGCAGAGCTAGATAGTGTAAGCTTAATATAAGTTTATAGAGAATTCCCCTGCGGGGTACTTAGCACTATTAGCGATACAGCCGAAGGGTGGTTCAGGAGAGGCGGATGATCCAGTAGCGGGATACAGGGATCAGCGCAGCGAGGTTCCGTCAGTGAAGTAAGCTTGCAAGCATGGAAGCTTCAAGCAAGGTTAGCATCCAGGTAAGGGTGTTTGAACGAACACATGTGAGTGAGAACCGGCGCTTTAAATAGCCATCTAGTCCGGCGCTGGGTGATGACAGCTCCAGTCTTAAAGGTGTATGCGCACCTTTCCAAAAGTAAATGGTGGGGCGCATACACTTGTGGAAAGTGTAATTTAGGGTACCAAAGGTACCGGAACATTACAGGTGGTTGGGTAGGTAAATTTATCCACTTGAAGACTGCCTAACATACATATAAGTTGCAGCTTTCAGGTTATATACCGGGATGATGCCTGCAGCTAAAGGCATCAACCCTCTTATTGTTTTTTTCATGAGCTGATCTGCTTCTTTATAAAAGCCATCCTAGCAGCTAATTAACCACTGGATTGCTTTTAAGGGCGGCAAGAGGGGTCGTCCCGGTGCCTCTCCGGGCTCTACTGTCCCATCAGCAAACCCGGAACTGGAAGGTACCCGATAATCTTTGTGGTATAGGAAACCAAAAGTGAGGAAAATTTTGTCACTTCCAGTTTTGCCAGATATAAACAGCCTCATTTTTTAAATTCAGAAAGCATCTGATCACACCCATCTTGGTGGGATTGGATGCTTTCTACACCCCAGACAAGACATCTGGGGTCTCGTACACCCGAGTTCTTTCCATAAAGAGTACATGTCACGGCCTATTGCTGTCACAAGGGATGTTTACATTATCAGGAAAAAAAAAAAACAGGTGCTCTTATACAAGACCCTCTGCAATAAAAATGTGGACTTTAAGGCTCCATGCACACAGGGCGTCATAAAAACGAGCTCCAAAGCCTTTTCTTGACGCCAGGAAAAAGCAGCTGTAAAAACATGCTTTTAGTAGCTTTTTCCATTTGCGTTATTGCACGTTTGGCCACGTAGCTTTTAGCAGCATTTTTCCTGCCTCCATTCAAAATCAATGGTTCCCTATGGCCCTATAGGAGCCTATTCATTTGAATGGAAGGCGCACCGCAAGTCGGATCAGGATGATCCGACTTGCGGTGTGAGAATCTTGAGGGGGAACTCCACGCCAAAATGGGGAAAAAACGGCGTGGGGTTCCCCCCCCCAGGTTCCAAACCAGGCCCTTCGGGTCTGGTATGGAATTTGAAGGCAGCCCCATGCCGAAAAAACGGCGTGGGGTCCCCCCCAAAATTTATACCAGACTCTTATCCGAGCATGCAGCCCGGCAGGCCAGGAAAGGGGAGGGGACGAGCGAGCGGTCTCCGGGCTCTGCAGCTTATTATATAGCCATTAGGGGCGGGGCCTCCAGGTGACATCATCTGGAGGCCCCGCCCCCTTGTGTCACCAACGTCGTCGGTGACATAAGGGGGCGGGAACTTGTTGCGAGGCCACGCGCCTAATGGCTATATAATAAGCTGCAGAGACCAGAGACCGGCATAATCACCGGTGACAGCGTTGGAGGAGGACCGGAGGAAGAAGAAGACCAGAGGAGGCAAAAGAACAGAAGAGCAAAAGAGCAGAAGAGCGGAGGAGAGAAGAGCGGAGAGGAGAAGACCAGAAGAATAGAAGACCAGAAGAAAAGAAGACCAGAAGAAGAGAAGACCAGAAGAGCGGAGAGGAGAAGACCGGATGAAGATTTTTAATAAACTTTTCAAAACGTCTCCTGTCATTATTTACATACACTGCCTTTTATGGGGTGAATGGGTAGGAGTACAATGTACCCCATAACCATTCACATAGGGAGGGGGTCCGGGATCTGGGGGGGCCACCCTTGTTAAAGGGGGCTTCCAGATTCCGATGAGCCCCCTGCCCGCAGACCCCCACAACCACCGGCCAGGGTTGTGGGGATGAGGCCCTTGTCCTCATCAACATGGGGGCAAGGTGCTTTGGGGTAGGGGCTGCAGAGCCCCACCTGCTCCAAGTCACCCACACCCCCCCATGTTGAGGGCGTATGGCCTGGTATGGTCCAGGGGGATGGGGCCGCTCGCTCGTCCCCTCCCCTTTCCTGGCCTGCCGGGCTGCATGCTCGGATAAGGGTTTGGTATGGAATCTGGGGCGGACTCCACACCGTTTTTTCGGTGTGGGGCTACCCTCAAATTCCATACCAGACCCGAAGGGCCTGGTTTGGAACCTGGGGGGGGGGGGGGAACCCCGCGCAGTTTTTTCCCCATTTTGGCGTGGAGTTCCCCCTCAAGATTCTCACAGCGCAAGTCGCACCACAAGTCGGATCATCCTGATCTGACTTGCGGTGCGCCTTCCATTCAAATCAATAGGCTCCCATAGGGCCATAGGTAACCATTGATTTTGAATGGAAAAAAAAAAAACGTATAACGTGACTTAACGCACGTTAAGCAACGTTATACAGCCTTTAGCAGCGTCAGACGTTTTTACAGCTTGACACTGCAGCTCCAGAACGCACAGTTCCTGGGTTTTTTTTGGAGCTGTAAAACGCCTATGCCACTTGGAGCTCCTAAAAGCTCTATGTGTGCATGAGGCCATAGAATAACATGGATGGGCGTTCTGCACCTGCAAAAAAAAACGTCTGACTCTGCTATCAGCAGCTCCAAAAACGTGCAGTGTGCATGGGGCCTAAGGGTACAACATGAGACATACAGTATATTAGAGCAGGGATCCTCAAAATGCGGCCCTCCAGCTGTTGCAGAACTACACATCCCATGACATTCACAGACATAACTAGGCATGATGGGAATTGTAGTTCCTGAACAACTGGAGGACCTTAGTTTGAAGACCCCTGTATTAGAGGGTATGTTTTAGTAAAATAGAATTTTATTGAACAAAGATCTAAAACATGAAAGTTATTAAAAGAGAGGGAGGGCTCTAGGCTAACAGGACCAACAGAGCAACAAAATAATACAAAATGATCAGAGAACAAAATCTCTTTGAGATATGTGTTGTAGACATCTAATATCTGATTTACAGACAAGACAATTTAAATAATACATATACTAGATACCTGAATACATGTATTTTAGTCTAATCTCAGGTCGGTCAATGTGTTTCATGAATAGCTTCTTCATCCATATTGATGTAGGTGAACACGTCATTCATAAAGGCATTCTATATCCGATTCCTGTGAGTAAACGTCTGGGAGGCGGACACAGGGGTGCAAAATAGGACCCAGAAGCAATATATGTTTCAATGAAAGATTGTAAACATCTGATATATGTATGTAGTTAGGCTGTGTATCTATTACTGTAGGTAGGATGTCCACGTGGTAAATGTGTGCTTGCTAAACTTATAGCATCCAAACCAGAGCTAGGTCTGTGGAGCATGGGTAAGCGTCTATGGGTAACTCAGGGGAATCCATTCTCAGCAGTTCCCTAGGGGGCAGTGCTACACAAGTTTTTTTTAACACACTGAGACCAAAGCAATATAATGTTACCATAGTAACATTGCACTGCTCTGGGGAAGTGATTAGGATTTTTTTTTTTTTTTTTTTTACACATGATTGCTTATACCAGTGTATTTCATTGATATAAACAAGCATTTTACTGAATGAAACAGATTAATTCAGTTTGTTTTGTTATAAATAGCTGGGATTGGTAAGAGCCAATCACATGGTACAGATAGGATGTGATTGCCTTGTCTGTACCATGTGATCACATAGCTAGCAACACAATTGTGCACAACAGATGGCAAAAAAGGAAGCCATTCATTGTTTACAACTGTCATGTGACCTACTGTGATTGGTCACAGCGATCACATGATAGCGGCAGACAGCCGGTACACTGATCAGTAATCGGCTGTGTCTAGTGGACACAGCCAGTGAGAGATTGCGCTGTTGCCACTCTACCGAAGCCTTCAGAGAGTACTTTATATGACGTCTACTCTGAAGGAGGAAAGCCCCGATCGGTCATCAATCTGCTATAGGCCGAGCAGGAGGGTGTTAAAGTGTATTTTTCCCAAAAAAATCTGCGTTATAAAAACACACTGCGAAACCCACTATTTTATTCTCTAGGGTCTATTCTAAAAATAAATATATAATGTTTGGGGTTCTAAGTAATTTTCTAGGAAAAAATACATGCAAACCAAAATTGTCAGAAAAGGCCTGATCTTTATTGCAGAAGAGACATAGCTTGTCTCCAGTAAATAGTCTACAGTATATTCTTTTAGTCTGATTTTTTTTATACCAGTTCTGCTTTGAGTATTAAGTGAACTAAAAAGTGTCACTAAACTCATACAATAAAAACTATCAATAAAAACTATCAATAAATTCTGTATTACATTCTGTTTATACTCAGTCACTATGAGCTTCATTTTCTGTAAAAAAAAAAAAAAAAAAACCTGGTTGATCCTGCTGCTTTCTATCTCCACCTTCTGTTCATGTGCCTAATTCAGCTAGGGATTTTGCAGCTGTGGTGGCAACTCTGCACATGCTCAGTTTTCAGAGAGTTTCTATGCTAAGCATTTCCTCGCTATCACATCTGAGCAGTCCATGTGACACATGTGGGCATATACACAGTGGTAAATGACAGCCCACTCCCTCCCTCCTCCTCCATGCCCACTAACCAGCTAAACCTAATGGGGTGAGATATTACATGTAGATTGATTTCAAACCTATATTTGTATGACAATGTAAACATTAATTTATTTTCTATATATTATTATTATTTATTAATATATACCGGTATATAAATCAACAGAATCTCCATAACTTTGTAGACAATGCATGGACCTGAGGCTGAATTGTGGCAGGGAACCCGCTCTTTCCTTGTCTAGGCTCCAGTGCACTTACCAATTCAAAATCCAATTTTCTGTCTGTCTAAATCTCTGTCTCCCTCTGAAGCCTTTCATAACAAAAGACATCACAGCATGGGTATTTCCCATCCTTCACTAGCCCAAGGGTCAATTTTTGCTGTTTTTTACAGGATATTTAGCTTCAGCTTTTGGTCACTACTTTGTTCTAGTTATTTTATTAGGCATTTGCTGCCTCGTGTTTAACCTAAATATGAACTTTTCAAATACATTTTTATTACTTGGACATATCCCTGGAATGTGATAAATCGTATTTGAAAGTTCAGATATAGTTAGCTATGTTGCTTCTATCTGATCTTGTTGCATTCCTTTAATCATTTACTGAACACAATGTCCAGAAAGATATTTGAAGCTTATTTTTGCCAGTGAGCTGCCTTTTTAAATTGGAGATGTTCCTTAACAGAAACCTGCATGATTAAAAAGTAAATTTGAAAGGACTCCTAATAACGAAGAATCAAAAAGGTGTTGGCCACCCAAAAGGCATTAACATAAGACCTAGTGCTTTGGGAGGTGTGCACCCTTTTTGGGATCTGCTGCCCTTTCATAAAGAGCCTGGGATCAGCATGGCAGAGGACCACACATTTGCTTCAACCTTTTTTTTTTTTTAAAGATATTTTTATTGAGTTTACGAACAAACCATACAAAGATAAAGAAAACCAACAAACACAAAACCTTCTTAGCAAAGAAGGGAAACAAATACAACACAACGCAATCAAGCATTACCATGAACACTGGTGCTCCCCCGTCACACCTACCCGTCAATACTAGAAGAGGTACATACTATACAATACATGGAACGTCAGCAGTGGTTCCTTACGGAATAGCAGAGATGGAATCTGTCTCCACCGAACTTGAAGGAGGCAGAGTGAGTGGACTGGATATCCAGCCATGCCATATTTTATCAAATAAGTGTGGACGACCTCGTAACTCAAAAGTAAGTTTATAAATGGGAAGACAATTGTTAACTAATTGAAGCCAGGCAGTAACAGTAGGCCCTGCAGAACCCTTCCAGCTCAGAAGTATCGCCTTTTTAGCATAAAAATACAGGATACGGAGTAGGAGTTTGATGTGTCAGGCAACCAGCAGGTCCCCGAACACGCCCAACAGGCAATTCTTCGGATGAAGGACATTAGGGAGACCAAGAACCGAGGACAGGAATGTATTAATTTCAGCCCAAAACTTAGCCACCACCGGACAGGACCAAAAACAATTAAGAAAGTCGGCCGGCAGACCAAAGCCCCGAAAACAATCAGGGGTGGGACGCATGCCAAATTTATGCAGACGGCCAGGAGTAAAATAACTCTGATGAAACACCTTCAGTTGAATCAGGCGGTCATTGGAGGCTATAACAGACATATGATAAGTAGTAGAAAATTCAGTCCAGTCATCCTCGCTATGGTCGATACCCATATTAACCCAACGTGTCTGCGCCTTTACAAATCTAGGATTGGAATTTGTCATCAAAAAAGAGTAGTATTGTGAAATGAGCTTCGTAGTGCCAGGGTCTCTAAGCAGTTTCTCCAAGGCAGACATGCTCAAAGGAGCTGAAAGCGAAGTAAACTGAGCCTGCAAAGCATGTTTGACCTGGATATAAAAGAACCAGGCTGAAGCAGGTAGTCCAAATTCTCCCCGGAGCTGCCGGAAGGACTTGAACCCCTGGGTAGTATATAAGTGGTTGAGATACTTAATACCCCTTGCTATCCAAAACTGGCAACATGGGTGGGACATCAGTTCAGGGAGTTCAGGATTGCACCCGAGCGGGTTATTAGGGGATGAGGTCCAGGCATCCACAGGAAGCCGCTGTATCACAGTTTTAAAAAGGGATAAGGTGGTCCGGAGTATGAGGGCACCAGGAACCTGGGGGACCTGCCTACGATACACTATATTATGAAGAGATTCAAGGGAGGCGACGATAGCAGCCTCAGTAGTAGAGCAGGCGTTATGTGAGGAGGGATGCAACCAATCATGGACCACCACCAGCTGAGACGCAAGGTAGTAGCAATAGAAATTAGGGTAGGCCAAGCCAGCCAGGTGCGTGGGTAATTTTAGGGTATCTAAAGCTATCCTAGGGGGCTTTTTATGCCACAGGAACTTTAACAGAAGTGAGTCTATCCGCCTGAAAAGGGATTTAGGGACCTTGCACGGAGCGTTAGCCAAAACATACAGAAGTTTCGGGAGGAAAATCATTTTGATCATATTAACTCGCCCTATCAAATTCAAAGGAAGGTCCATCCACTGAGAGATACGTTGTTGAAGTAGATCAATGAGAGGGCAGAGATTATCGGACACATAGGAATGCAGCGGCAACTGGACAATAACCCCGAGGTAACGAAAGGAGCGGGACACCAGGAGCCTGGAACCCGAGTAAATCACCAATTCAGCTGCAGGGTCCAAAGGGAAGATAGTGGATTTGGACCAATTGATGCAAAAGCCCGAAAAGTCCCCGAAGCTCTCCATCTCCCTGAGAAGGGCCCGCAAGGAGTCAGAGGGATCCGTCAGGTAGACAAGCATATCGTCAGCATAAAGGGATATCCTCTCCTCAATAGAGCCGATAGCCAGACCCTTGATATCCGGAGCTGAGCAAATACGAACAGCCAGGGGTTCAATGGCCAAGGCGAACAAAAGCGGGGATAAAGGGCACCCCTGCCTCGTGCCCCTAGAGATAGAGAACTTCAGGGAGATCGCAGCATTCACCCTAACGACAGGATCGGTGTAGAGAAGTTTAATCCAGGCAATCATGCGGGGACCAAACCCATATTTCTGTAAAACCTTAAATAAATAGGGCCACTCTACACTGTCAAATGCTTTACAGGTATCTAAGGAAACAATGACACGTGTAGAGGAATTAGGATGTGGGTACTGTAAGTTATGGAACAACCTGCGGATATTCATATGGGTAGAACGGCCCGGGATAAACCCTCCCTGGTCATCCTGCACCAATGAAGGGATGATCTTATTCAATCGGTTGGCCAGCACTTTGGCAAGTATCTTCACATCTACATTAATCAATTATATGGGTCTATAAGAATGGCAATGTAGGGGATCTTTATGGGGTTTAAGGAGGAGAATAATTAAGGCCTCACGCATTGATGGGGAAGCACCCCAGCCTCCAGAGCAGCTTCAAAGGTGCGCAGGAGGTGGGGGCTAAGAAGGTGTTTAAACGAATGATACCATTCAGGGGGGAACCCGTCAGGTCCAGGGGTTTTGTGTTTGGCCATCTGTCCAATTGCAAACTCTATCTCCTCTATCCTGAGCGGGGCTTTGAGGTCCTCGGTATCTTGAGCCGTCAGGGAAGGAAGAGTAAAGTCAGTGAGGTAGAGAGACAGGGAGGTATCGTCATAGTGGGCAGTGGAGGTATAAAGCATTTGCTTCAACCTTGATACCAAGCGCCTTCTGCGTAAACACGTTAACCATGCTGCTCTCTTTTTTTTGTATCATGGGTCTGTGATGTTCTTTTTTTGTGGATTTTATACAATAAAGCTATTTTATTTCTGAAAGTTTGGAGTGCAGTCAACCCTCCTTTGATATCCTCTTCCACCTTGATACCAACCCTCATCCTGATGTCCTAAGCTATCCTCTTCCACCTTGATACCAACCCTCATCCTGATATCCTAATCTATCCTCTTCCACCTTGATACTAACCCTCATCCTGATGTCCTAAGCTATCCTCTTCCACCTTGATACCAACCCTCATTCTGATGTCCTAAGCTATCCTCTTCCACCTTGATACTAACCCTCATCCTGATGTCTTAAGCTATCCTCTTCCACCTTGATACCAACCCTCATCCTGATGTCCTAAGCTATCCTCTTCCACCTTGATACCAACCCTCATCCTGATGTCCTAAGCTATCCTCCTCCACCTTGTTACCAACCTCATCCTGATGTCCTAAGCTAGTAGTGTTTAGGGGGGAAAGTCATTTAAAAAAATTATCTATATACAGTATTTTAAATAGACTGTGGATCTCCAATGGCAATCATTGATTTTACATTACAAAGCATATAAATCTGGTAAATTTTGTTATAAAACATGACAGAAAGTTAAAGCGCTGCCATCTTGGCCTTTGTATGATCTTAACCAGTTAAGGACCAGAAGGTTTTATCTCCTTAATGACCAGGCCATTTCTTTGCAATACGGCACTGCGTTATTTTAACTAACAATTGCGTGGTCATGCGATGCTGTACCCAAATAAAGTTGATGTCTTTTTTTCCCCCACAAATAGAGCTTCCTTTTGGTGGTATTTGATCACCTCTGCAGTTTTTTATTTTTGGTGCTAAAAACAAAAAAGTGCGACAATTCTGAAAAAAAAAAAAACAACATTGTTTACTTTGTTATAAAACCATTCCAATAAAAAAAAAAAAAAAAATATGTATTCTGCCACATATTTTTGGTAAAAAAAAAATCCCAATAAGTGTATATTGATTGGTTTGCGCAAAAGCTATCGTGTCTACATACTGGGGGATAGATTTATGTCTTTTTTATTTTTTCAGTAGTAATGGGGGCGATCAGCGATTTTTAGCGGGCCTGCAACATTGCGGTGGACAGATTGGATACCGAACTGACAGTGACATTACTACAGTAATCAGTGCTAAAAATATGCACTGCTACTGTACTAATGACAGGGAAGGGGTTAACACCAGGGGTGATCAAAGGGTCAGGTGTGTCCCTAGTGGATGCTTTCTAACTGTGTGGGGGATGTACTCACTGGATGAACACAGAGACCTATTTCTAAATATGAGGAACACAAGATCCCTATTTCTAAATAGGAGGAACACAAGATCCCTGTGTTCCTCACTAACAAAACAGCGGTCTGCCTTGTTTACATCAGCAGACTGCCGTTCTGTCTCCAAGGCGAGCGATCGTGACTGCCCAGCGGACATCACGTCCACTGGACCCGCTGATTGGCTCCCACTCTAGCCAATCAGCGTGTGTGTGCGCGCCCCCACTATCTTTTACACAAAGCGACGTACAGGTACTGTGCTGCCACGCAGCTTTAACTGTCTAGCAGTTGTTATTACATGTTATGTTATGCTATGTTATTGGTATCTTCCTTGCACCCCTGCTGTTTCTGGCTAGATGGTTTCTCCCATCTCCATTTTCCTGCTGTAACTACCATTTTGTTTAGTTGTTATGAGGAGACTGCAGAGTGTGGAAGCTGTGTAACTTCATTGTAAATTTACCTATGGAAAAGCCTCTATGTTTATGTCTTTGCTAACTTGAAGCATAAAGAAGCATTGGAGAACACCTCTGGAGTCTTTATTCATTGAGTAAACTATCTGTTAAAGCCATCATTCAACCTGCTGCACACACTTACAGACTGGGGATCTACAAGAGGGTCACAGGTACAATCGATGCTGAGACAGAACAGTAAATTTACAGGAGTACACAGCTTCAGAGAGTAAATTTACAGGAGTACACAGCTTCAAAGAGTAAATTTACAAGAATACACAGCTTCAGAAAGTAAATTTACAGGAGTACACAGCTTCAGAGAGTAAATTTACATGAAGAATTCATCACAGGTATCTCTGCAGCTTAAGAAAAGTAAATTTCCAAGACTCTGCAGCTTCAGAACAGTAAGTACCACACTTGTCTGTGAGTCACCAGAAGCATTACTCTGCATATGAAACCAGCCACCTACTGAATGCTTCATTACTGTTACAGCCTTCTGAGGTGATCCAGTTTGAACTAGTTCCAGCAATAGCTAGCTATTGTATCAAATACCCAGCACCTCAGCCAGCCTGCTTAATAACAGAAGTCACTACCTACAGAGCTGAGCTCTGGCAGATTTCTAACAAGACACCAGAAATACAGTACTTATTATGTCTGACAGAGATCTCACAGAATTACCTGCATTTAGTCAAGATAAAGCAGACTCCTTACTTCATTCTGCTCGTCCTGTCAGAGCCCCTCACCCATCCTTGAAGGCAAGGGAGGTTTATGAAGCAAGTAAGGAAGAAACATCTAGTAACCTGACTGCATTATGGGAAAAGACTTTAAGTTGTATAACAGCCACTAATGAAACTAGCAACAATTCTGAGCAATTGAACACTGCTCTCTCAAGGGTTAAGAAGGCATTTGAGAATTATAAAAGACTTTCTGAGAAGTACTATTCTCTATTGTCACATTCCAACATAGAGGAAGCTGCATTGGAATTAAAGGACTTTACTTCTACTGACCAGCAGAGGCATAGCACATATCTTGAAGCAAAGGCACAGATAGAAGGGAGATTGGCACAGATATATGAGACTATATCCTGTAACTCTGCTTCTTCCAGACACTCAGGAAAATCTTCTAGGTCTGCCCGCTCATATCATAAATCTTCTTCTAAGTCATTGCGGTCCTGCTCTATAAGGTCAATACTGAGCGACCAAATACTCAAAGCTCGCCAAAAGGTTGCAGTAGCCCAGGTTCAAGCCGCCTGCTCTGAAAAAGAAGCAGCCATCAAAGCAGAAGTTAAACGCATTCAAGCAGAAACAGAGGCTCAGCTAGAAATTCTTCAGAAGAACAGAGAAAAGGAAGTAGCTTTAGCAGAGTTATCTGTCTTGGAACAAGCCCTATTGGAAGAAGAAGGAGCAGCTTGTACCAGCTTGCCTGCTTGTCAAGACCCTGTTGAAAGGACCCTACAGTTTGTCCTAACTCAGAACCACGACAATACAGTCCCACCTACAGTTGGATATTCTTCTCATAATCATCCAGCAAGTGGATCAGAAGGCAATGTGTCGCCAAAGCAAGCTGGTCAACTAGACACACCTACTAACAGAGACCCTCCACAACTACCGCACGTCACAAAATCAAGTGAATCAACCTACGCAGCTCATGTGCCACCACAACCCTATGTGCATAGAGATTACAAGGGCACAGCAGAAGACTACAGAATGAACTCTATACCCCCTTTGATACAGCTGTCTTTGACTTCAAATGCTCAGAGACCTTCAGTCGACAGACCCTTACCTAAATTAAACCCATCTGCAACACCTTTCTCTCTACCTACCAGCCAACATCAGATACCAACCATGGTCCAAGACGGCGCACCATCAGTAGACCCTGTGGCTATAAAAACTGAAAGCACTGACATTGCAGAGTTCAGCAAATATATGATTCGACGAGAGTTGATTACAACTGGACTGTCTGGATTTGATGACCGCCCAGAGAACTACAGGAGTTGGAGATCTACATTTAAGGCGGTAACCAAGAACTTGGACATTGATCCTCAAGCAGAACTTGACTTACTAATAAAGTGGTTGGGGCATCAATCTTCAGAACAAGTAAAGAGACTTAAATCTGTCTACATTTATAACTTTAAAGCAGGCCTTGATGCTGCCTGGGAACGTCTAGAACAAGACTATGGGAGCCCCGAAGTCATTGAATCTGCCTTATTCCAGAGACTAAACGACTTTCCTAAAATCTCTGTTAAGGACAATCATAAGCTTAGAGAGTTAGGTGACCTCCTTCATGAGCTTGAAATTGCTAAGTTAGATCCTAGTTTACCAGGTCTTAGCTATTTAGACACTGCTCAGGGCGTAAATCCTATTGTAGCAAAGTTGCCTAGTCATCTTCAGGGAAAGTGGACTAGTGTAGGATCAAAGTATAAGTATGAGCATTGTGTTTCCTTCCCTCCCTTTTCTTATTTTTCAGAGTTCGTGCGGAAGGTTGCAAGATCCAAGAATGACCCAAGCTTCTTCTATCCAGATACAACCACCATTCCTTTAAGTACTTCAAGGGGTATTGCCACCAACAGTAAATTCAAGGATTTAAGGCATCCTATTGCCGTGAGGAAGACTGCAATAGCATCCAACGTCTTAGCTACAGACATTAAAGCTAGCAATCTTAATCAACAGTGTCCTATTCATAATGCGCCACACTCTCTCTCCAAATGTCGTGCATTTAAGGACAAGCCTATTGAAGAACGCAAGTCATTTCTCAAAGAGCATAATATCTGTTTTAAGTGTTGTGCATCCTCCGATCATTTAGCTAGAGACTGTAAGATCGCCATCAGATGTTCTCTCTGCAACAGTGCCAAACATGTGGACGCTCTTCATTCAGACCTGTTCAAAAGGAATCCTTCACCCGGCAGCAACCCCAAGACTACATCAGATGATGGCGGGGAGAGAACTGAGCAATATGCCGACCCCGTAACCACAAGGTGTACAGAGGTATGTGGAGAAGGGCTTCATAGCAAGTCTTGTAGCAAGATATGTCTTGTAAGAGTGTTTCCTGAAGGATGTCCACAAAAATCCATAAAAATGTATGCCATACTCGATGATCAGAGCAATCGCTCATTGGCCAGTACAGAATTCTTTGACCTATTCAACATTCAAGGAGAGACCTGGTCCTATACCTTGCAGACATGTGCAGGAAAGGTCAATACTTCTGGAAGAAGAGCCCATGGCTTCGTAGTTGCATCAGAATATGAGGACACAGAGTTTCCTCTTCCAACTCTAATTGAATGTGATCAACTACCGAACAACAGAGAAGAAATCCCCACACCAGAGGTTGCACGTCATCACCCTCATTTGAGCCACATTGCTAACTACATTCCACCACTTAACAAGGATGTTAAGATTTTGATTCTACTAGGGAGAGACATTCCTAGAGTTCATAAAATAAGAGAGTTATGTAACGGTCCAGATGATGCTCCTCAGGCCCAGAAACTTGATCTTGGATGGGTGATAATAGGAGAAGTCTGCTTAGACCAATCTCACAAGCTCTTGGATGTAGCTTCCTACAAAACTAATGTTACCTATCGATTGATGAAATGTCCATCGCACTATTATGTGAAGGAAAGACTTGATTTCAAAAATGAAGTTCCATGTCAAGCACTTCAAAGTATTAACTGCAAGCTCACTTCTCAAAAGGACTTTGGTGATTCAGTGTACCAAACTACTCGTGATGACAACAAGATTGCCCCTTCAGTCGAAGACAAGGAGTTCATCAACATTATGGATGAAGAGTTCTTCAAGGACAATTCCAACAGTTGGGTAGCTCCATTACCCTTCCGAGTACCAAGGCTTACTCTCCCTAACAATCGAGAACAAGCTTTAACCAGATTTGCTGCACTTAAGAAACCTCTCCGTAACAAACCTGAGAAGCGAGAGCACTTTCTAGCATTCATGCAGAAGATTTTAGTGCCAGCAGTTGTCCTCACACAAACCATTTGGTTTTCAGGACCCAAGTTTTTAATGGACCAGTCTTCTACAAACTCAGAAGAAATTATCGATTTCCACCTGGAGGATCCAGATACTGATCCGGAAATCCGGCCTGAAGTTGTAGCATTGAGTTCCAACATCTGCTCAAGAAGAAATTTGGAGGATGAAGATGACTCCACAGATATGGGGAATGGAGCTGATGAATGGATGCAGGCCAAGACTCTGGTTAAGCCTCCGGACCAGCTGGAACTCAGCGACGCTGAACTTAAGGAGGAATTCACTCGTATCCTGACTGCAAACAACCCTCATGCCCCCCAGAACATTGTGAGGTACAGTTTTAAGGAACGGGCCTACAAACCCATTAGCATCGTGGACCAGCTGGCCGTACGCTTCTCCCTGGATGGAAATATGCCACGCGAAGACTCTGATGAAGCGCGGCGACAGATGGCGAAGTTGGGAGTCATTAAAGAGACTCAGACCAACGACTCCACAGAGCCGGGAGACAAAGATACAGATGGGAAGTCTGACGCTCAGGCTAGTGAAGAATGGACAGAAGGTGAGGAAATACCATCCAGGAACAAGGAGAGAAAACTGACCAACCAGTTCAATTATAGCGAGAGAGCGTCCCAGAGCATTAACAAACCCCTGCGGGAGCGAGCTTCTCAGACGGAGCCACCTCCAAGGGCCACCTTCTCCACCACTGCAAACCAGTGGAAATTCAACCCACCACACGCTTCACACATGGGCGGAGCATGGGAACGTATGATTGGGATGGCAAGGCGCATACTGGATTCTATGTTGCTTGATGTGAGTTCTTCACGTCTTACCCATGAAGTACTTACTACATTCCTTGCTGAGGTCGCAGCAATAATCAACTCAAGACCGCTGACAGCTGTATCCACAGACCCAGAATGTCCAACTGTTTTAACTCCAGCTGCATTATTGAGCCGGAAAATTGGACAGATCCCAGCGCCAAAGAGCATCTTTGATGAAAAGGACATATATAAACGTCAATGGAGATATGCTCAATACCTTGCAATTGTTTCTGGGACAGATGGAGGAGGGAATACTTTACACTTCTTCAAGGACGTAAAAAGTGGCAAACCCAGAAGCCTAACTTAAAGGAAGGGGACCTGGTTCTTCTAAAAGAAAAGCAAACCAATCGGATCCAGTGGCCAGTTGGAGTTATTTCAAAGGCCATTGCTAGTGATGATGGAAAGGTCCGAAGTGTGGAAGTCAGGATTGTAAAGGACAGGAGCCCAAAAACCTTCCTGAGACCAGTCACTGAGACAGTCCTAATTATGCCTGCTTCCAAAAATTCTGATTCAGTGTTATGTGAAGGAGTCACTTAGACCTCTAGCATAGTTAGCTTAGAGGAGAGGGCTACATAGCATTCTACTGTATGCAATGTTAATTGTATGTTTATGGAAAATAATTGTGTAGTGGTATCTCACGATACCAGGCGGGGAGTGTGCTGCCACGCAGCTTTAACTGTCTAGCAGTTGTTATTACATGTTATGTTATGCTATGTTATTGGTATCTTCCTTGCACCCCTGCTGTTTCTGGCTAGATGGTTTCTCCCATCTCCATTTTCCTGCTGTAACTACCATTTTGTTTAGTTGTTATGAGGAGACTGCAGAGTGTGGAAGCTGTGTAACTTCATTGTAAATTTACCTATGGAAAAGCCTCTATGTTTATGTCTTTGCTAACTTGAAGCATAAAGAAGCATTGGAGAACACCTCTGGAGTCTTTATTCATTGAGTAAACTATCTGTTAAAGCCATCATTCAACCTGCTGCACACACTTACAGACTGGAGGTCTACAAGAGGGTCACAGGTACAATCGATGCTGAGACAGAACAGGTACATTTTTTCGTGAAACAGAGCCAACCTGCCGCAGTAAAACTACAGCGGCTGGTCAGCAAGTGGTTAAACTGCCATGTTGCTGCAAATCAGTTATGACACCAGCCATTTCATGGCTTGACAGTTTGTTGAAAGCACAACCAATGGGACAGTTACATACCCGGCCTGTGCTGAGAATGTAACGTTTTTTTGAAACTGTTAAATCGATGCATTTAGTTCCATTTTAATGCTTCATGTACATATGGATGGTACATTATAGTTAAAATATAAAGTCAATTGTAACATTTTGGTGGATTTGGTGAAGTGTGCTGTATTCTACACTATATATTTTAGAAACACCTATAATTTTATGATGGCAATGTGTTTTATAGCCTACTGTAGATCTTAAATAATATACATCAACAAGCACAAACCTTAAAACAAAAATTCAAATATTTTTTAGCAAAAGAGTGGTAGGTTACAGTCTCCTATAAGTATATGTAAGCCCTAAAAATGCTCATTTACTCCCTTTAAGTCTGTTAAATATACCATTGAAGCGTTTTGTTATATCTGTTCATTATGTGCAGAAAATACATGCTAATCACGTCAGAAATATATAGCTGTTGTGGGCACCCTTTTTTTTTATCTCACGGAAACTACAAAATTGGTGGTGTCTATATTGCAAGTAGTCTGTTTACTTTGCAAGCCCCTGAGCTTAGTAAATGCACAGCTTAGTAAACTGTAGTTTGCCCCAGACCTTAGTAAATGTAAAACTCTGCTAACTTCTGTCACCCAATCAAGTCCAAGCAAAAATGCTGTTTTTTTTTCCCATTTACCTTGCATGTGATTGGGTATTTCTTGCAAAGTGAAATTTCACCACATTTCCTTACAAATTGCAATTTTTCTTGCAAAGTTAACAGTCTCCATTTAGTAAATCAACCCCTCTTCTTGTGAAGAATAGGATAAGGGAAGGTTTCAGTGGCTTTGCAAAAGACAACTGGGCAGAACCGAAAACACTTAATCGACATAATGCTGTGTGTTGTCAGTCCCCAATGGGGAGACTAATTAGGCCTGGTTCACACCTATGCATTTTTTAGTGCATTTTCAGTTTTGCACAAACACACTACAGTCCATTTCACATGGTTTCCTATGGGTCACATTCACATCTGTGCATTTTATTGAAAGGGCCAGGGACTTTTTTCTGGTTTTTGGTTCCATAGACTTCAAAAGATCAAACGTGTATTGAAAAACACAATATGCACCTGGAATATGGAAACTGAAACCTGTATAGGTGTGAACTAGGTCTTAGTAGAGTCCAATTCTTACAGATCAGATATTTTATGTAGTTGCAAATGTGTATGAATTGCAGAGATGTACAGCATTTAATTTCCCTCACAAAAACTATAGAGATCATATGTCTTTTTACCAATAAGCACTTGTAACCAAGTAGAGTTACATAATAAAGAAAATCAACTTTTCCTTGATGTATGACTCTTGAAAGTTGTGTTTTACAGGTCTCATTGGCTGCAGTCTTTGTTTCTGAAAGCCAGTCACCTCCCTCCTTTCTCTCTCTGCTTGAGCCAGGCAGCCCGATCATGTTACTATCCATTCGTAGTTCTTACAAGGCAGAATTGCTGCATATCCCCTTTGTCTTTCCCCCACCCAGTCATTCTGCCCTCAGCAGTTGATTGCCTAGGCAGATTTCCATCTGTGCAGTTGACTGGCGTCTATCATCTGCATACTACAATAATTACAATCTCAAATAATCATGGGCCAGGTCGTTTTGTGGGGTAGAAAAGAAAAAGAGGACGCACCAGCCTATTGCATTATCTTTATAAACTATTTACTAGTGATATAAATTCAGTTTTTATACTCACAAAGACAAACGTATGCAAGTTCATCAATGATTCTCAAATTCAGAGACCTAAAATCGAATGCACATACACTTTAATGGGAAGAAGCCACTCCGAATAAAATATGGTGGACACTTTTCAAGGGTAGTCCCTCCCTTCATGTACAGGACAGTCCTCTCTGATGAAAAGGGGACTCCCCTTGGAACATGTCAGCCATATTCAGGGCATGAAAGAGTATGTGCATAGAATCTCACGTCTCTGGATTTGAGAATAATTGATGAGCTTACATACATTTGGGTTTGCGAGTATAAAATGTGATTATATTTCACTAATAAATGGTTTATAAAGATAATTCACTAGGCTGGTGCACTCTCTGTTTATATTCTAGTTCATTTGACATTGAGGCTTCCCCAGTCCTAAGAGGGCAGTAAAATGTGGTGGCCTAATGTTTCCCTGGAGTGGAACAGTGAGGGACCATCGGTCTCTGAACACCACACTAGCGCGCAGGAGGATGTTTTTCTTCATTATTTTTGTAAGGTGCCCTTTACAGCCATGGGATGTGACACAGGGCATCTCACAAACTCCTCCTGCTCAGTGGCGGCTCATCCATTGTGGGCGCAGGGGCGCTGCCCCCCCATCCATGCATCCGGATTCCAATGGGTTTTTCTTTTTTAAGCACCTGATTAGAGCCAGAGGCTCTATTAGGCTTCAAATAATGGTGGGCTCGGGGCGCAGAGCCCACCTAGTTGTGTGACTATAGCAAATTAACATTCGCTATTGTCACACTGATTCTCCTCCTAGCCAATCAGGAAGTGGGTCCTGAGACCTTTTTCCCGATTGGCCGAAAGGAGAAGGCATGCTATTGGCCAAGAAGGGGGGAGGAGACGGCCGCCGAGAAGGGACATGAAGGAGCCTGAGGGGGAAGCCGCTGCCTGTCATTCCAGAGGAACAAGGTAAGTAAACTGACTGACTGACGAGCGGGCGGGGGGAGAGATGTGGTGGTGCAGGCTGGAGGCTTTCTACGGGAAAGGAAACTTTGTGCCCTAGAGTTTAGCTTTAAAGAGTTGAGTTCAAAATAGCTTCACAAACCTTCTAACTTAATAATAACAATAAATACACATTTATTTTTCAAACTTTTTTTAATGAGGTAACAATTGTATTTTTATCATATAATAATAAGATCTAAACATTGTTCTAAGGCACTTGAAAGTGTGCACAGCATTGAACTCTACAATAATGTAAGACTGTATACAGAGCACATCTGTGATTGTTAATATAGTATATAACACAAAATAAAGTTATGACAGGGAATATAAAAAAAATAATACATTTTAATCTTTCAGATTATATCAGTGGAAAATATATTATATAATACATATATGCATATTGAGTTACAATACACAAAGAACAAAGAGTGTCCTTTAGATTTTAACCAGTGTACATTTCCAGTTATTTACAATTCACAGAAAATACTCTGTGCATCCTACATACAGCAAAAGGTCACTAATTACTACAAGACAAAATATATCTTCGTCTACCAATTACAGCTGCCACGCTAATTCATCACGTCCACAAAGAAACCACAAGATACTCCCCTGTATACATGATTCATTTAAGGCAAATACAGCAATCTGTTTATTTGTAATGAAAAAGCAGAAAGACGCATTCCTGATGCAGTCATTTTTCAGCATTTATATATATATTTATTTATTTATAGTCCATGCTATACAATTAATTGTTGACATCTACATATAGGTATATAAAATTCCGATAAAAGAAACAATACGCATGTTTAGCTATCTAAGCTGCATTTACCTGTTGATCCACCAAGAAATTTGAAGCAATAATTTGAATGTTGGTAAAGCTTCTATGTGAAATTGAATTTACAAGGTTGGACTGGTTTAATAAATGTAAGTGCCATGTTCTTCCTTTAGCTGCCACCTAATCAGCTGACATTACAATAAATGCAGAACAGGGAAGTCACGGCCCTGCCAGAGGGTATTCTTGAGACTTCCATGTTGTCAAAGGAACAGGATGTGGGAAGATTGCGGCTGAGAAGGTGGCATAAGACCTGTGTATGAGTAGCCAAGGCAAGTAAAAGTAGTGTGTGCATTTACATTTCAAATCTAAGTCAAAGCTGAATTCCCAAATGTTGGGTGATAAAAACAGGAATTCATCTTAGTGGAATAAAAGTATTTGTTAAAACCTCCATCTAGAATTTACTTTTTTAAAATGTATTTTAAATGTTACGGTTTCCAAGATGATGAGGATAGGTTAAGATTTATTAATCGTAAAAAAATGATTCCTTTAGGGGCATAGTTTGGATAAGATGGGACACCTTACCCTTCAACCAGTTTGAAACAGTTGTGAATCTTATTGCATTTATACTATATAAAATTCTGATAGGTTCCTGTGAGGCCACAAGACAAAGGCCTCATCTGCACACTTCTTCTCCGAAACTCACATTTATGAGCTTTTGGCATTTTTTTTTTGCCAAAGCCCATAAACTCCATTCAATAAAAGCCTATTGGGGTTTTACAAACTGGACAGCGCAAAATATGGCGCAGCTCTGCATAGAAACAAATTAACTTCCAGGTTTTAGTGCCAAAGCTTAATTGAACAAGCTGAAGTTTGACGCTTATGGGCTACCATGCACAGCTGCACTAGATTCTGAGTGCGCCAGGTTTAGTAAATCTCCCCCTATGTGTTCATGCAAACACGGGCTTTTACCAGAGTTAAGGAGCGGCAGAGTTTAGGCTACATTCACACCTGAGCGTAGCGTTTTCACGCGTTTTTTTACCGCGATTTTTACCACGTTTTACAGGCTTTTTTTGTGCAGGCGTTTTTAGATTGAATAGAGACCAAAGGAAAACGCCTGTAATCTGCCCAAAAAGAAGCTCATGTACTTTTTTGAGCGTTGGGCATTTTGCTCACAGCGTCAAAACGCTCAGATGTGAAATTAATAGGATTTGTCTTGTTGGGCGTTTTGAGAGCTGATCCTAGAACAGAAAAACTCCCCAAAAACGTCTACATGTGAACAGAGCCTAAGAGGCAGTCAAAGCTCCTCTCTTGAATGCAGAACTGCATTCAGGGGAGGAGCTTTTAGGCACAAAAAAAGGCAAATGCGTCTAAACGCTAGGAGCATTTAGCACTTCATCATTTACTTTGTTCAAAGGCTATAACAGATTAAAATTCTGGACAAGGAAATAAACTCCCAAACACCAAATGCTGCTAAATTCTGCTAAACTTGCCTAAACTGGTTTGAAAAATGCAGCTTAGGTGAGTTTTTATAGCCGATTTTCTCCTGTCAGGATAAACAGCATTTACATAACTATTTCCCAGTGTTAAGTGTCTAGGTGCACTCACATGCGCAGCAATACTTTGCTGCTTGTAATCAGAAACTGCAGATGGTATATTTTTAAAAATATGGTTTTGTCCTATTAAACCAAGTTGACAAATCCCTATCAGACAGACAAGCTTAAAAGATAAGTTCACCTTTTCAGAAAAAAATAATAAATGCACATTTTTTTTGCAGGTAAAAAAAACATACATTTATTATTTTTTGTTGCAGGAGCCTGTACAGCATTGCACAAACGATCAGCAGATCGTGGAAGCCATGCGGGTCTCCTGCAGACCTGTCAGTGTATCTGCTTCCTCATACCTTTTAGGATGAAGCCAATACATGCTAACAGGAAGAATGAATAAGCTATCACAGTGCTGTAGTAGTTAACTGAAAACTACAAGCAGACAGCCACAAAGGCTGCTGGACCTTGTAGTTTCCTATTCACAGAGTGCTGCAAATGAGTGACATGGCCAGGTGGGCGAAGTCCCGCACGGCCACATTTTTGAAAACATTTTGACAGCTAGCAGGTGGAGAAGAACCCCCGCTAGCTGGCACAGCGAGAGCGCGGGAGGTGCGAGGGCTGGTGCAATCATAACATGCTAAACCCCGAATATGGGTGTAACATGTTATGAAAGGTAAACTTCTCCTTTAAGGTTTTCCATATAGGCCCACTATGTTAAAACCTACCTCTCCTCTATACTCCTGTTTAATAAAACCACATTCAACCCATAACATGCATTGGCTATAGTCTGACTAATTTTGGAAAGATTTGACAAATATTTTTTAAAATAGTTAACAAAAACAGCTTTTTAGAATTTTAAAAACTCACCAATAACAAATGGGATGGGAGGTATTTAAAAAGAATACACTGCTCAAAAAAATTAAATAAACACTTTTTAATCAGAGCATAGCATCAAGTCAATTAAACGCTCGGGATATTGATCTGGTCAGTTACGTAGCAGAGGGGGTTGTTAATCAGTTTCAGCTGGTTTGGGGTTAATGAAATTAACAGGGGCACTAGATGGGCAATGAGATGACCCCCAAAACTGGAATGGTTTTACAGGTGGAGGACACAAATATTTTTTCCCTACTAATCATTTCTGACTGTTTTTCACTAGCTTTGCATTTGGGTCAGTGTAGCTACTGGTAGCATGAGGTGATACCTGGACCCTATAGAGGTTGCACAGGCATTCCAACTCCTCCAGCATGGCAATTCAATACATGCCATTGCCAGAAGGTTTACGGTGTCTCTCACCACAGTCTCAAGAGCATGGAGGAGATTCCAGGAGACAGACAGTTACTCTAGGAGAGCTGGACAGGGCTAAAGAAGGTCCCTAACTCATCAGCAGGATCGGCATCTGCTCCTTTGTGCAAAGAGGAACAGGATGAGCACTGCCCAAGCCCTACAAAATGACCTCTAACAGGCCACTGGTATGATTGCCCCTGACCAAACAATCAGAAACAGACTTCATGAGGGTTGCCTGCAGGCCCAACGTCCTCTAGTGGGCCCTGTGCTCACTGCCCGGCACCGTGGAGCTTGATTGCAATTTCCCATTGAACACCAGTATTGGCAGGTCCGCCACTGATGTCCTGTGCTTTTACAGAGGAGAACAGGTTCACCCTGATCACATGTGACAGACGTGAAAGGGTCTGGAGAAGCCGCGGAGAACGTTATGCTAGCTGTAACATTGTTCAGCATAACCGGTTTGCTGGTGGGTCAGTTATGGTCTGATGAGCGATATCTATGGAGGGACGCACAGGCCTCTACAGGCTAGACAATGGCACCCTGACTGTCATTGGGTATTGGGATGAAATCTTTGGCCCCATTGTCAGACCCTACGCTGGTGCAATGGGTCCTGGGTTCCTCCTGGTGCACAATGTCCGGCCTCATGTGGCGAGAGTATGCAGCCAATTCCTGCAGAATGAAGGAATTGATACCATTGAATGGCCCCCATGCTCGCTTGACCTAAATCTAATAAAACACACTTGGGACATTATGTTTTGGTCCAACTAGCATCACCAGGTTGCACCTCAGTCAGTTCAGGAGTTCAGTGATGCCCTGGTCCAGATCTGGGAGGAAATGCCCCAGGACACCCTCTGTCGTCTCAAACTGAGCATGTCCCGAAATTGTCAGGCATGCATACAAGCACGTTTGGGCCATACACACTACAGAGTACCATTTTGAGTTGCTGCAATTAAATTTTTAGCAAAATGGACTAGCCATTTTTTCACTTTGATTTTTGGGGTGTCTTTGAATTCAGCTCTCTGTGAGTTGATCATTTTCATTTCCATCAAAAGATGTGACATCCTTTCATTCATAACACATTTCCCAGTCCATATCTGTATAGATATCCAGTATGATTTTTTTCCCCTTTGAGATGTGCTGTGCTTTCAAAGCGTTCCTTTAATTTTTTTGAGCAGTGTATTTGAGCCTGTTGGCAAACTGTTGTCTGCAGATGATATGCAGTTCCTGCTATTCTTCAAGTAGCAAATGATTGGTAAGAGCAACCAATTACCCTAACGTTGCTCGAGGATTCACTCAGTGTTTTGACAAAGGATTTTCAATAAATATTCGTTAAACTTTCCAAAAAAAAATCACCCAATCAGTCAGTCAGACACCAGAATCTACCATGTGACCTACCTGGACCTGTCAAATAACCTGACAATTATAACCACATTCAGATTCAGCAACGTTTATCCATGGCCATTTATCACTCTTACTATCCTTGGCCTGCCTTTGTTAGCTGTGAACAGGTTTACAGCCTAAACTGTGAACAGGACTTGTGATGACTCATACAGTAATGTTGAACATATAACTATGATCAGAAACAGAATTATTAGAAATCACCAGTATGTTCTGCCCAATTGCTGGTTCTTTATTTCTTGTTTGTTTTGTACAGTCATATACAAAGAGGTTAACAGAATGTTAATACTGTAGGAAATATAATTTTTAGTAGTATCCTTTATTTCACTCCCCCATACAATCATATATGGTCATGTTGAACAGCATCTGACTATTATTGCCAATGGCTTGTGAAATCTAAAAATGACTGTTATCTTACTTATGAAATTAAAAACTTAAATCTGAGACATGGGGGAAATAGGAACCATCATTTGTTTTTCTTTGTGGAAGCACAAAGTGCATCCAGAAGTGATCACCACAGGTACTCGCTGGCTGTGGAGAAAGCCACAAATAGTTTTGACCGCTGGTGTCCTGTCATAATAGTAAAGGAGGCCGGCGACTGCATCTAGCTGCTCACAGACGCAGCAGGAATCAGACGATTCCTGCCAATACAATTCGCACAGGCCTAAATTGCCGGGGGGAATGTAGTCTTAAGCAGCAACAGAGTGCAGACATGTCATTACCAGAACATAGCAAATCAAAAGGTAAGATTGCTTATATTCTTTAGGAAAAAAATCTGCAAATCAGATCATCAAGAATTTATTTGCTTTGATTTAAGAATTTAATTGGTTTTAATATGCTTTAAGGCTTTTTTTAAATTGTTTATTAATACAATCGTGTTTTGTCATTTCAAGTAAGGTCCTCAATTTCCTTTGTCTGTGCTCTGTCCATATCTTGGCCTTCACTATAAAAAAATGAAAAAAAAATCACCTGGCTTTACCTAACCAAAATGGCAGCCTGTAATGGTGGCCTACGCTAATTAGCATTGACAATCCTGGAGGTCTTTGCTAGAGAGTTTAAATGAAAACTTACAGACTTTATAACATACAAATAAACAAAAGTAGAACGGTCCCAAAATGCCTGTGCAATTGATTTTTCAATATTAAGGGTTTTATTAGAATGTCATATTAAATACTTCTCTTCTATACTTGAGTTTTACACAAAATAATCTTCCTTGCATAGCCTGTGAAGACAGACCTGTTTTACTTTATTGCTTTAGTTATCCTTTTTTTTTTTTCTTAAAAATCCTCAACCTCACCACTGTAGCATTTTCTACAAATGCCCCATTTATTATTTGATGCAATTATAGCTGATGTGTAAATGTTATAAATCAAATACTGACACTTATTTTATTTTTATTAAAATATAGTTTGGGAATCTTTAAGAACAGCCTTAGTTCTTAATCTCTGCGTGCCAAGAGCAGAGGAGTAGCAATCATACTTTAAAAATTACTGGTCCCTATGCCAAGAAGGAAATGCCTATTTGCTTGACGCCAGCTAAAAGGAAGCAGAAGGCACTCTGTTTTTTAAGATTCCCATAATAATGTTTTGAAGCAATAATCTTACACATAAATTACCTTACTTTAGATAATCTTTTAAAATGACCAAAATGCATATACCCACTTATGAAGAAGATATATTCCACCA
Organism: Pelophylax lessonae; assembly: GCF_965119305.1. Classification (NCBI taxonomy): domain Eukaryota; kingdom Metazoa; phylum Chordata; class Amphibia; order Anura; family Ranidae; genus Pelophylax; species Pelophylax lessonae. Next base: position 450,682,214 of record NC_138770.1, read on the forward strand.
AAACTTTGTACAACTTTGTTCTTTTAAACTGTAAATCCATAACTTTAAACCAGTTTTTGGTGGACATCAGCAGTTTAAACAGTCTGTTACAACTCTCATGGGTCATAGCCATTAGATCTACCCAAAAAGTTACTAGCTTTGACCTGCATTGCAGGCAGCCATGAAGCTCTGACTTTGTGGCTGCTCTCTCTGAATTCACCTGGGGTGAAGCTATCCCATAATAGCCAATGCAGGCAGGCAAACTCCTAATCAGGCATCCTTCCAATAAAGTCCTGAAAAGAAAATACCTAAAAACCTATTTAAAGAGGAACATTTTTATTTTTTTTAAATGGCAGCTACAAATACTGTAACTGCTAACTTTTACAAATCTGGTACTTACTAGTGTCTGGGGTCCAGCGCCGTCTTACTGCTGCGGGTCCCTGGCATTACCATCTTGGATAAAGGGGCTGCAGCGCATTCCTGAGGAACCCCAGCCGGATTGCCACAGCACTTTGTAAATGGTGCAGGGTTGTGGGAGGTGCTGGGGCATGGGACGTTATCTTCGCCTAGACAAGGATTGCAGGAGCGGGTACCCATTGAAACCAGTATTCGCTCCCCTCCCTCTTAAAAACCTGTAACTGGGTTACAGGTTGGGGGGGAGAGAGCAAAGCAGCGGGACTTCACTTTGAGTTTTCGGCCATCAAAAAGTGAAGAATTACATTTTCCAAATAAATGACAACACTGTAAAAGCGGAATTTAAAGATATCCCTTCAAACTGGAAATAATACGGAATGTCGGGAACATCTGCAACTTGACTAAAGTCTACATGCTATGTTGTATGCTGTACATTTTCAATACTCAAAACAAACTGCATATTTTAGAAATCATGCTGTGCAAATACAGTGAATCTGTCACTGGTTTCATTACATCAATGTGCCCACATACATAAATACATCTACATCATGGAGACACTCCAAACACTAGCTCAGGTAGGAGGCAGTTTGTTTGAAATAGGTATATCAGTAAATGTCAGTTGTAAAATGACTTCCATGCCACTAATGTTTTGTACTTTTATTTGGCTAAAGAAATAAAGTAACAAATCAGAATCTGTTTTAGAAATTGATCTTTCAATAGCACTGAGATGTCATTAAGTACAGTATATACCCTGTTCTATACCTTGTCATACTTTAGAATTAAAAACATCAAGGAAGATTGTCATTTTTTTCATGTGCATGGATCTCTTATAGAAGTTAACACTTTTCCATTGTGTGCAAGAACACACAATCATTTTGCATATTGATAATGCCAGTAATTAAGGCTAAAATGCCTCATATCTTTTAGAATTTAAGATTTTTTTTTTTTTTTTACACTCTTTAAAATAATAAAACACAACATCATCTTTATATACACACAATCATAATAGAAAATAAATTCTAATACTGATAATTCAGGCATTAGCATAGTTTGTAAGACACAAATTGTACAGTGTTAAAGCATTTTGATCTTGATTTGAATTTGGCAGGTAAACAGATAAACTGGCCATAATTATAACAAATGGCACTATGGTAAAGCTTTTGACAATTAAAAATAAAACTCCAAGACATTTACTACTGCCTCTTGCCTGCGACTTGAATACAGAAAAAATAGTTATTCAATTAGACAATTCCAAGATGATGTGCAAAGTATAGAGATTCATAACAATAATTCAGAACATATCTATTGGACTGTGCTATGGATTACTGAAATCACTCACTTGATTTTTTTTTATTATTTACCACATTCCATTCACAATATCAAAGGCTCATTAAGCTGAAAGAGGCTGTGGAACACACCTATACGGTTTTAAAACAGGCCTAAACTCTAAAGTTAGAATTTCTTTAATCATCCAGGCACTCATAAGTAAGGGCTCTTTCACACTGGCAGCCAGAGAACAGTAAAAACAAGTGGCTGTGGTGCAGTTTTACCCCAACCCTGGCCGCCCACTGAAATTCTGCATAGTTTCAAGTGGCACCGTCTGTTAAACTCGCCCATTGAGATCAATCAGCTGCACCACAACCAAAAGCGCTTGGCTCGCAGTTGCGGCATGATCTTGCAGTGTAAGATTTGCCATTTGGCAATTTAAAAAGTAAAATAAAAAAAAGCAAGCAAGCATTACCGCCTGTCTGAAAAAGCCCTAAGGGAGGTAGAGTACAGGGGTGAAGGGCTGAAGAAATGCACCCATCAGTAGATCCAATCTATTGCAGAGCTATTGCAGGTCAGATGACTTAACACAACCTGCTTTTTTTTTTTTTTCAAGCTGTTAAATCTTTCGCATTTCATACTCTACCAACCCTCTTTAAAGCATGCTTGTTTCATTGAAGCAGACCTAACTGTGTGTTATACAGCACTTCTTCGAGGCGGGATCTACAAAATGAGGATTCTATAAAATTTAGCTCCATGTTCACTTTCTGTGAGTCGCTGCTAAAGTAATAAAAAGTATATGGCATTTTAATTACCCAGGTGATTTTTTTTCAGATATTGATCCAGCTTAGTACTAAACTGTGCCATTTAAAGTTGAACTCCAAACAAATAGCTAATACACTGTTAAAATATATGTAAAAGCTATACCTGCTAAGATGTTTGTAACTTTGTTCAGCCACTTTTGTAATTTTCACAAATATAATGCCAAGCCACTATCAATAATTATTTAATTCCTGTTGCAGTTTTGCTCTTTGAGTCATCTGTCTTATCACCGGACCAAGGATAACCAGTGTCTAAAAACATTACAGACTGACAGCACTTCCCAATGCAACAGAGCCTATTTGGCTTTTACTGCACAATCACCCACTCTCAAACTGATATCTGCTATTAGGACGATTGTGGGATGATATGAGAAAAGCAGATTGCCATCTTTTAATCCCACATATAAGCATGTTTGTGTGTTTATATATATATATATATATATATATATATATATATACACACATATATACATACATATATACACACACACACACACACACACACATATATGTATATTTGCTAGGAGTTCCACTATAATAATTCTAAAAACACTGAAACTAGCTCTAGCTTTTGTAAATCAGCTCTCATTTGTGTAACTACAATATATATATAGATACAAGCTGGATTTTGATTGGTTGCTATGACGACTATACTTTTTTGTACTTTATCCTCAAAATTTGTTCAATTTTCACACTGCTTACATTTTAATTCGAACAGGACCTAAAACTAACATTAGAATCAACTGCTTTATTGAAGGATTTCTTAAGTCTTCCAGTAGATGTATCTCAACCAACATATGCTTGGGATAAACTTAGCTTTCTTCTAAGAATATACACCTAAAACTGGTAATGGACAAACGAACAGGCCTCTTTTAGGTGTCAACAATATATCTGTTCACATTTTATGTTAAACACGGTACGTATAGTTAAATCTATTCTGCCCTTCAATAGAGTTAAGTGCTATGTATATTATATCATACATTTTTAGTGTAAACATTGCAGATAACCACAGGGCGCTATAGAATACATACATAATATACAATAAAATAAAATTAGTTACACTGTCATTGACATGCTTGAGTTCACATTTTTACAGAAAGGAGTGAATGTCAGAGATAGGTATTGATCCATGTGCCGATATTCTTGTGGTTCAGACAGAGCAGTCATTACAACTGTAAGCCTGGTAGTGTGGAGTGACTGTGGTCAGACTGTCTTAGTCTTCAAGTTTAAAAACTGGATCTGCATTGGTTACAGCACAAAATCTTTTTAGGAAGAAAAACTTTTAAGTTTTCAAAATTATTAACAACGTAATTTTCTTCCAGGCACAGTGCAATTGCAGATGATTCTGGGCATCTTCCAAGGTCTATACGGCGGAGGAATGCGGTATAATTTCCAGGAGCAATTTATACTTAAAATCTGTTTATCCTTTCATTAGGAAATAGTTAAGGAAACAATTATAGCTATTACTCTTATGAGATAATCCTTCCTATGTTTATCAATATTAAATTGTCTTCTGAAAAAGTTGGCAGCTATTCTCATTGATGTTACACGCAGAAGACATTTACCAAAGCTGAAAAACTCAGTAATTAATACAACTGCTCAGTGTTGGCTTTGATAAGTTGAGTGTGAGCAATGTAACACTTGAAAGGTGAGAAAAGTGTAGCCAACCTCAGGCCAGATAACCCTAAAAATTCTGTCTAAATGGTTAGTTGGTTGGTTTCTCTCATATTAGCCAAAGTTCACCTTTACAATGATAGGGAATCTACGACATGCAAAGGCTGCTGTTTTTCCAGTAATCCATTCTTTTACTTTCCTTCATGATATTCATTAAAGCTCCATAAATGTGCCCATGTTGAGAAGATTCAATATAGTGATGATTTAACTGGAAATTCCCATTTCCTGAACATAAACTCCCATGATAACTTGCAATTTGCTTTGTTCCCCTATGGACGATGAAATCTATAAGAAACAAACAAGTAAAGGTGAGATTTTAAAATATTGAAGTCAATTTTAGTGAACAGGCTCTTTTCATTTTTATATCTATATATATAGAAATCTATATTTTAAAGCAGTATTAAATTATCAGAGTAAACTGAGGAACTGCTATATAATACAACTGGAATAAGGTCAGAGGTTGACAAAACGAAGTTCCTTTACTTAAAGAGTAGATGATGTTCACTTAACAAACTATAACTATCCAATCATGTGCAACAAAAAATCCTATTATTGTTTTTAATTGACCTGGACACGATTAGATATGTAAATTGAACAGAAACATTACATTATTCACCAAGCTAAGTAAACGTTTACTTTGGTAGATAACCATATTCTACTCTTTAGTAAATCAGCTCCACTGACTGGCCATACAAGCAGGATTGCCAACTAATGATCAGCAAATCGACTGTGAAACCAGGCGACTTGGCAACCCAATAGTGAGTTTTTAAAAAAAATCTATGAATATAGGCAGAATTGTCCAATCTGCAAAGAGTCAATCAATCCATGAATTGTAACTGCCTGGATTACTAAATTTCTTGATTTTCAACAGATTAGACAGAACTATTCAGAAGAAATTGATGAACTACAATTCTCCAGATTTGCTTCTAACCATTCAGAAATTTACAGATAGTTTGTAAAATAATGCAGCTAAATTAGGTCTAAAAAGCCATTCAAAAGCTTTTAATTACTGCATTTGTGTATTAGGCATTTTCAATACATATTACATCTAAATGTAAGACACAGTTGAAAATGTATTTGGTGTTAGTTCACCAGACAATAGGTATCACTTTATATATCACATGTTATATATTACATTATTACTAAACTACTCCCTATAAAGTATTTCTGATGAACGTTAGATACTACTATCTATGTTGGTAGTTCTGCGATAGTACTGCAATATGTATCCATTACAAAAATGTTAGCTGTCTAGTGATTTTGGGGCAGTTGTACTAATTCTAATTTGGGGTTGGCAACCCTGCATACAAGGGAAGAGTTTTTATAATATTCAGTAAAGATTCAACCTTTGTATTAAGCAACAAAGTAATAGTAACTCACACTAGTTTTCTGCAATTTATGTGACTCGCACAATTTTACAGTGATCATTTGTTTCCGATCATTTGCAGCTTGAACAGTAGCAGATAATAATTTTAAACTGCTGAAAATATAAAAATTGTTTAAAGCAGCTGCCTTCAGAAAATCATTTTACAATGACATTTTTTTGTAAACAATAACTCCCAATTCTACAAGTCAGTGGTCATTTTTACACATATAATTACAAATGTATTTGATGTTGTTCAAGTCTTTATTGAACTGTAAGAAAAATCTTCCCATGTATGTAAGCCCTAAGCACAGCTGAGGCTAATAAGTAGAGTGGGTTGGGTTAGCATACAAGGGTGTAGCCTAACTTAACCAAAGAAAAACAGGTGCAGTGTATATACAGTAATGCCCACCAGTGTCCAATGTCAAAAAATATGATATGATGGTAAATGGAAAAAAATATAGTATACATTAATATATTAATACAGGATAAAGTTTTTAAGATGTAAAACAAACAAACAGGTTGTCACCTTGTAAACTGTCGACTTTCTTCATGTACTTCCATTTCTGTGCTTTTAAATTCATTAAGTTCTTTTCGAATGGCAGCCTTTGGAAATAAGAAAATGAGATCAAAAAAGGTTTTTACATTAGAAATATAGTGTCTTATTCTCCCATAAAACATATGCACCACCACACAAATCCATCAAGTAGAAGTATGCAGATTTGGAGAAACACATCTCTGAATTATGACCATTATCAGTCGACTTTTATGTTGCTGGCATCAGTTTGAAATCTTAACCCTCTTGTATTTTATGGTATTGTAACTGTATTGTCTTCCTATATATTGTTCTGAGCAAATTGTTGGTGCTAATTAAATCCTGCATTATAATAACAAAAATAATAATACTAATTAGCTTAAGATGCTTCAGAGATCATTTAGAAACCATCTAAGACAGGTGCATTAAACCTCCTCCTGACTTGCATTTGACCCTCTTCCAGCAGATTTAGCATTCCCATAGATTTGTATGGGAATGCAAAGCCCATTTGGCATGAAAAAGAGTCTGTCCACACAAGCCCTTACTGTCAACCCTCTGACTCTAAACTTGTATCATGCAGGAGTGTTAGGGGCTTTTGCTGGCAAATTAAATGAACGCCCCGACAGCTTGACACCTGTAAAAGCTTTTAAAACCTTTAGACACTTTTACAAGCGTCAGGCATTTTTTTCTGCAGAAACGCTGCTTGCCTTCTAGGAGAGCTCAATAAATGTCCTGTGTGCATGAGGCCTAAAACACTAGAAGACAATGCAGAGATGACAACTGTGCAATTGACTTATTAGGGAACATGCTTTCTCCGGGGAGGCGTATTCAAAATGGGAAGTCTGGGGTTCATTAATGGATCACAGACTACCTATTGAATACCTGCACCTACAAACGGATTCTGGTTTGAAAGACTTTATTGAATTCCATTGTATATACACATGGGGTCTCGATGATTCCAAACATTACACACTTTTGGAAAAATTATGAAATTGCAAAATTCAGAACCAGTCCTTCTCCCATCTTATCCTGGCTGTCAAAAGTAAAAGCAGCCACAGGCATTGGAACACCTTCCAGTGACTCCCAGTTATCTGAAAAGATGGTGAGTAATTGAGAAATTAATGTTGTTTGGTTTTGAGATTCAGCTAATTTGCATATTAGCTTCAAAACTTCCAAAAACAGACAAAATGTATACAGCAGGTTTACACAACTCTGTTAGAAACTATAGCAACATTTTCATTTAGGACTGATGTTTTTTTAAATAAGTAACAAACATTTCCTTAAAATGGTGTTTCACCTGGTGGTCCAGCCAGTAGGTCTGTTATTTTTCAAAATGACTTTTATAGACCAAGCGGTCTAGACAAAAGTAGTAGTTAGTGAGTTGACACAAATGATTTACCACTTACAGGGGTGCTTACAATGGACAACTTTTATTAATTTATAAAAACCCTTATCCTATAAGGAAAAAAAACAGTTGGTGTAACTGCTTACTTCAGGATATTAAGTATCATCTGGAGTTCAGCTTCAAATGGTTTGTCAAATCTAAGGCTGGCCCATAGAAGATAATTTTTTTCCCAGCAGTGCAATTGTATTCTAACAGCAAGGAATCCTCCGCTGTCAATTTCACCGATCAGCATTGCAGCGAATTGGCTGCAGTGGCTGATCAAATAAAAGTTTTGCAACAGTCTTGGTCCACAGAAGTTAATCTTTGAATTGACATTCTGTGGAGCAGGAATGGTCATTAATGGATCAATGCTGATTTGGCCAAATTTTTATTTAACTATGGCCAACTTTAATCTGCTAGTCTAATACTACCATCCCCCCACAGACTGACAATACTGCTGTCTTAAGGTGTCTGCTTTACTTTGTAATTCAGAATATAGACTCTCTAAGACAGGAAGTGTGTTACTGGCTGGATCACTAAGTAAAAGGAAAAAAAAATCTAAAAAGACCTAATGCAGCCACCACATCTAAGGAAAATTGCACTGCAATAAAATGGGATTTTTGGACTTACAGTGAAATCCATTTTTCTCAACAGACACAGTGCTTAATAAATCATAACTACTGGGTTATATTGCCTCCTCCAGGAGTAGGACTAGGCAGAACAAAAAGCACCTGGCTACACCCATGGGCCATCCTCAGCTTGGTATTATATAACCCCCCTCTTTACTCTAGGTAATCAGTTTAGTAGCAAGCAGTATTAGAATTATCAGAACTCCATAGAGGGGTGGGTGCTGTGTCCTTAAACTCAGATAAATTGATTTTATGGCAAGTACAAAAATCCCATTTTTCTCTTTAGTTCATCGACGGACTCCGCGCTCCATAAATCATAACTACTGTGATGTCCAAAAGCAGTGCCAAAAGGAAAATGAGGGGTGGGGAAAATAACCCAAGGCTAAACATAAGAGTCCTTAACCAAGACACAGGAGCCTTAACCAGATCACAGGAGCCCCGTCTGAAAAATAAAAGTTTAAAGAAAAACACCCCTCAAGAGGGAACAGCTCCTCTTAAACAGCAGCCTGCAAAACTTTGCGGCCAAAAGAAGCATCCGCAGATGCCAAAGTATCTACCTTATAGAATTGTGAATGTATGCACCGACGATCCAAGTGGCCACTTGCAAACTTGCGATATTGATGCCTGATGATGGAAGACCCAAGAACCACTCCGTGCCAGATTAGAATGTGCTGTGACAGGGAAAGGTGGAACCTGACCTTTAATGGAATAGGTCTGAGTCACCGTCTGTCTGACCATCTGGAGATGGTAGCCAAAGAAGCAGCCAGCACTTTTCTTGGTCCGTCTGTAACCACAAAAAGCGAGTCTGACCTCCAAAAGGACTCAGTAGCTGCCAGATACACCCGAATCGCACGAGCCACATCCAAGGTATGCAAAGCAAATTCCTTAGGATGAGCCGGCTTGAAACACAAGGAAGGCGACACAATGTCCTCATTCAATTGGAAGTAAGAGAGAACTTTGGGCAGGAATGATGGACAGGGACGAAGAACCACTTTATCCCTGTGGACCACTAAATGGGGACTGCGACAGGGCAATGCCGCCAATTCTGATACCCTGCCGAACGAGGTATTACCCTGTGGCACCATCGGGCTACACAAACATGGCAGCCAACCAGAGACCAGACTAGGGGGAAAACGGCTGCCATCAACTACAGCATGCTGCCAGGATCTTCCCTCTGCAACGCTGCACCCTCTGCAAGGGGACCCCATCCTAAAAGGTAGGACACACGTTAGGGGAAACTCCACTGCGCACTCTGCACTGGTCTCTGCACTGGGACCCCCCCCCTCACTACCCACACAGCAAACAGTGGGGCATGCACCTAGGGGTCTCCTACACTAGGACCCCTCCAGACTACCAGGGCAGGACACACTATCCCAGGACCCTTACAGAGTGGGGATAGCAGGGGGGAGACCCCAGGGGTTTCCGCTGCATCCCCTGCCCTGGGACCCCCACCAGATTCCAGGTCCAGACAGGGGGAAAGGGAGTGGGGGAAGCCCAGCTCACTGAGGGATTTTTGAGGGTGGGAGGAGGGAACCTGCAGGCAGGTCCGACCATCCCTGGAGGTTACCCAAGTCCACAAAAATGCCAAAAGGTGAGAGGGGGGACTGTACTTACCCTTTTATGGTGCGGGTAACGCTCCAGAGAGAATCCTCGCCACCGAAGTAGGGGAGATGTCAGCCAAAGGACTGCTGCAACTTGGACCCAAGCCCGGTCGTATGCGACCCTGCGAGGCATTTAACTCACGGGCCAGCCTCTGTCCATGAAGCTACGTCGCAGCTGACCTAGCGCATAGCTGCGGTCTGCACTTGATCCCTGGCTGGGCTGGGTGGACCACTGGATCTAGATTATCCAGCCTGCCGCCCAGCCCATCAGTTGATTGTAGATCTCCTGAGAGAAAAAAAATTGCTAGGACCAGAGATGCCAGCTGGGATTCTAGATCCTTACTCCTGACTAGAAAGATTAAAACTAATTACCTAAAGCAGAGAGGAGGTTATTTACCTAGCTGAGGATGGCCCATGGGCATAGCCAGGTGTTTTTTGTTCTGCCTAGTCCTACTCCTGGAGGAGGCAATATAACCCAATAGTTATGATTTATGGAGCGATGTGTCCGTCAATGAACGAAAAAGAAATAACATTTTTTGATTTTGGTTTAACCACTTAGGGACCACCCCACGTACATTTACTGCGGCAAGGTGGCCCTTAAGTGCAAAATCACGTATCTGTACGGGTTTCTCGTCAGTGGCTCTGGGCACGCGTGTGATTGGGCACAGGCAAAGCCAATCAGCGGGTCCTCTGCGAAGGCCGCCAGAACATGTAAACAAAGCTGACAACTATTCTGTCACAGAGGGAGAGAGGGATCTTGTGTTCCTGCTAATCAGGAACACAGATGTCTCTCTTCCTCCAGTCAGTCTATCCCCCGCACAGTAAGAAATCACACCCAGGGAACACAGTTAACCATTTGATTGCCCCTGATGTTAACCCCTTTCTTGCCAGTTTATACAGTGCATTTTTTTTTATTTAGCACTGATCACTGTATTGGTGTCCCTGATCCCCAAAAAGTGTAACTTTGTGTCAGATTTGCCAGCTGCAATGTCGCAGTCCTGCTAAAAATCACTGATCACTGCATAACTATTAAAAACAAAAAATTAAACAAATAAAAAGTCCATAAATCTATAGTTTGTAGACGCTATAACCTTTGCGCTAACCAATCAATATACGCTTTTTGTGATTTTTGTTTTTACCAAACATATGTAGCAGAATACAAACTGGTCTAGATTAATGAAGAAATTCGATTTTTTACATTTTTTTTATTAGAGCAGAAAAAAAAAAACATTGTTTTTTTTTTTTTTAAATGGTTGTTTTTTTTTTGTTTATAGCGCAAAAAATGAAATACTGCAGAGGTGATCAAATACCAGTAAAAGAAAGCTCTATTTGTGGGAAAAAATGACATCAATTTTATTTGGGGACAGCGTCGCACAACTGCGCAATTGTCAGTTAAAGCAGCGCAGTGCCGTATCGCAAAAAAAAGCCTGCTCATTAAGGGGGTAAAACCTTCCACGGCTGAAGTGGTTTGTACGCCTTTGAACTCCTGTTTTTTGGCTGTGGAACATTGTTCATCCATGTTTTTAGTAGTCACATGCTGAATACAGTTCTGAGTTGCAACAATTATTTTTGTGTAACGGTAAAATGGTTTGAACGAATTGCAATTTGTTAACAGATGGATAATTTCAAAGAACATCTCATTTAATTAGAGGGAAAAAAAACAACAGAGAGACATTTGGTAATCCTTTAAGAGCACAGACAGAGAAGAGGAGGCAGCCTTCTAATTAGAAGCTGCAGGCTTCTCTCTGTGCTGGTCTCAAGGCTGCCAAAATGTTAGGTGTAGAAGGGTTTACTGGGCTTTGATAAAACTAACACAAGTTATAATCTCCGATGTTGGGATTGATAGCACAATAACCAGCTCCTGAACCTTTAATCTGTCTATATCCTCTGCTGATTCTAGCCTGGTGTTGTTTTCTTTGTATGAGAGGCGTACCATCTGCTGACCTATTTTCCTTTCTGATTCCTCGAAAACTAAATAACATGTAAAGAGAAACTTTTCCAAATGTCTGAGAATTTACAAAGCACCGCTCTATTTTGGGGAATCATCAGATTTGTTATTTGCAATGATTCATTACTGGAAAATAGTTACCCTTTATTGATCACATTAAATCCAGTTTTAGATTGGCTGACCTTGATACGTTTATAGCTATATGTCCAATGAAAAAAAGAATTACAATATTTTAAAAATCATTACTCAATCATTACTCATTACAATTGTGTGTTGGAGTGCTAAAAGTTTTGTGCACAAGTGTCCCAGCACAGAAGACAAGATTTCTTCTGAAGATTCCAACACCCTAACCCCCCAAAACCCTAACCCTTTAACCCTCCCTTGGGACTAAATTAACCCTTTTTTGCAGATATGTATCTTCTGCACCAGAGTTCTCCAATGCAAGAAAACTACAAGTTCAACATTTCACAATCTATTCAATAGCATAGAATGAAACAAAGTGCAGTTTGTCATAGTAACAAATTCAATTTCATTTTTTATTATAATATAATAAAATTAGTGGTAAAAATGCTAATGTTGTTTTAGCAGTGAATATGCATAGCAAAACTATATTCCGAAAATACACTTATTTTAATACAAATATTTTAAGATAATAAGTTGCAAACAGTAGTAAATTTATTAACAAATGTCCTGTGGCAATTAACTAGTTGCAGACCTTGGGTGTTCAACACACGTACAAAAAAGCTTCATCATTGCAAACATAGGGAGTCCAGTCTCTCTGCTCTGCTTCTGGACCCCCCCCCCCCCCCCCTCCAAGTGTACTGTAATTGTCAGCTATGATTATTTAGAGTCGGCAGCTCTGTCAAAAAAGTAGCCTGAATCAGTGTTTTCATAAAAAAAGACTGCTCAAGATTATAAAGACACAAAGTAACATATTGGTACATTTGTATCTGTCTATGTATCTGCAGATCAAAGAGATGAATGTAGATCTGCAAATTATGTCAATTAAAGCAACCTGACAAATAAAAATGTATTTATTTTTTTTTTTTTTTATAAAATGTTCCTTTGTTTAGGGGTTACTTAATTGTAATACTCTAATCAGTCCTAATTAACTCCTTGGTCTCCTATCTTCAACTATTCATTTCCTTCTAATTTCTTGTTTGTTTCAATTTAATTACTATTAATATTTAAACTTTTTTTGTTTGGTCTAATTTTTTACATATTTTAACATATACCAGTAAGTAACTTTGCAATGCTTTGTTTATACCAGAATCATAATTTTAGTAATCTTAGAGCCCATTCACACTAGCGCGACTTGTGAGGCGACTTGTGTGCCCTCAAGTCGCCCCAAGTCGCTTGACATAACAAAAGCAATGTTAATCAATCAGTGCCGTCTTAATTGGCACTACTGAAGTCGCTCCGACTTCAGAAAAGGGTCCTGTACTACTTTGAGGCGACTTGTGATCCCACTTGTCCCATATAGTTCAATGGGAGTCGCCTCCTTATCTTAACTGAAGCGACTTGTGATCCGACTTGTGATCAGACTTTCCATAAAAATGGTCCTGAACAAGAAACAAAAGAGCATTTCTCTTATAATTTTTATTAGAACAGGAATATGGCTTCTCTACACCTGGCCGTTTTTCCTGCAGACATTTATCTGGCATTTTTGGAGGCAGGCATGACTTTATTTGGATTTAATGTCTGGGGGGTCTAAAAAGTGTACCTGTAAAGTTTCATCTCTGTAGCATGTCCAGAACCAGAAAAAAAGAGCATTTTTCTTATAATTTTTATTAGAACAGGAATAGGTCTTCTCTCCACCTGGCCGTTTTTCTTGCAGGCATTTATCGGGCATTTTTGGAGGCAGGCATGACTTTTTTTTTGGTTTAGTGTCTGGGGGGTCCAAAAAGTGTCCCTGTGAAAAAAAAAGTCATGCCTGCCTCCAAAAATGCCCGATAAATGCCTGCAAGAAAAACGGCCAGGTGGAGAGAAGCCATATTCATGTTCTAATAAAAATTATAAGAAAAATGCTCTTTTTTTTCTGGTTCTGGACATGCTACAGAGATGAAACTTCACAGGGACACTTTTTGGACCCCCCAGACACTAAATCCAAAAAAAAGTCATGCCTGCCTCCAAAAATGCCCGATAAATGCCTGCAAGAAAAACGGCCAGGTGGAGAAAAGACATATTCCTGTTCTAATAAAAATTATAAGAAAAATGCTCTTTTTTTCCTGTTTCTGGACATGCTACAGAGCTGAAACTTCACAGGTACACTTTTTAGACCCCCCAGACACTAAAGACATGCCTGCCTAGAAAGACGCCCAAAAAATGCCCGATAAATGCCGGCAAAAAAAAAACAGGAAAGGGAAATTAGGTCACAACACATCATATTCTGATTGGCCAAATACAAAGTCCTACAAAGTCGTTTTGCGTAAAATAATTCACAAGTCTCGCTGAAGTCGCGCCAAAGTCACGCTAAGTTGCGCTGAAGTCGCGCTGAAGTCACACTAAAAGTCGCCCCTTATGAGGCGACTTTAGTGGTCGCGGCAGTGTGAACCAGCTCTCAAACAGAATAAATTACAGCAGTAACACGTTTTTTAAACACTGCTAAAAAAAAAAAAAAAAAAAAAAAAAAAAAGAGCCTTTTGTTTAGTTTTGTTGCATTTTATTATCCAAGGATAGCGAAAAAAAATCATTGTTGCAAGACAATATCTTTAATGAAAAGAAAGCCTTGTTTGTTCTTAAGACAAAACAATATACAAATTACTCGGTTATCTTTAGTAATGAAAAAGTTACTGCTGAATAAACAGCTCCATAGCAGAAATGTAGAAATTACTTTGGTCCATAGAGGGTGCATAGGTGTGAGAGACAAAGTGGTTAATACTGATCACATGTGGAAGGTCTATTTAGTGAACATATGGGAGTGTCTATGGGACACAAATACAGGCTTCTAAAGTAAAAATAGTTTACCTTAATTTATTTCCTGCATTAAAGTAGAACTATAGGCAAAACATTTTTTTTTCATTTTGGATAAAGCAAGGGAGAGTTATAACCCCTGTCAGATCTTTTTTATTTATTTTTTGCCATCTGTGTCCCATTTGGGAGATTTCCCTTCAGTTCCTGCCCCATAGCCAAACAGGAAGTGAGAGGAAATCCCTGAAAACTAAGGGAATTCCATGGGGACCTCTAGGTCACCAGAACTAGTGTCCCCGATGGGAAGATTTCCGCTTTATTACTTTTCAGGGGAAAACCCAAAATGTTGGATTTTCTTTTACTTTCGCTTTCAATGATAATGGTAAACAGAACAAATAGAGAGACTGAATAACTCGGGCACAGATAGCAAAAAAAAAAAAAAAAAAAAAAAGAAGGACAACTTTTCTTATTCCTCTACCCTCTATCTAAAACTAAAGAAAAACATTTTGTCTTTAGTTATACTTTAAGGTAAAAAACCTTGCCATTACCTATCCTACCCTCTTGTTCCTAAACACTTACCTGACTTCTCTCACTGATCAAGCGCTGTCCTGGCTGTAGCAGCAAAGCTCTCTTCCTGGTTGGTCTCACAGGAGAAACTGAGAGCAGCAGGAGCCATAAGCTACTGCTGCTGTCAGTCAAACCCCTGTGAGGAGGGAGCAGGGGCGTGGCTTACTGGCGCTGTGTGTTGATGGACACACATAGTCTGGCTTGGAAGCAGGCCCACACAGGTATCCCCATAGCACACAGGTTGCTAAGGGGGCACTTGGAAGGGGGAGTGGACAGTGCTGGTAAAGGACTGCCAAAGAGGAGGGAAAGGGACCATTCTGAGCAAAGCAGGTAAGCCATAACATATTATTTATTTTTAAAAAAAAAAGAAGAAAACTAACTTTAGTATCACTTGAAAGATCACCAGTTAGTGGCATCTAGTGGGACATCTACCTATATCACAAGTGTGCATGTTTATACATTCAGCAGACATACCCCTGGTGCTAATTATATGCTGGCAGAACTTTTACTTTCAATAGACACACCCCTGGGGCTATCTATATCCTGCTGGAATACCCATTTATGTAACATATATGAGTATGTTTGTGCGTTTGTTAGCAGGCACACCCCTGAGCTATCTATATCCTGGTGAAATACCCACTTATATCACACATATGTGCACGTTTATACATTAAGCAGACACACCCTTGGTGCTAGTTATATCCTGGCTGAATATCTACTTACAACACACGTGTGCATGCTTATACATTCAGCAGACACCCCTCTGCTGCCTGGTGGAGTATCTACAGGCCTGAAAAATCTATCACGCTAATGTATTTTTTCATTTATTGTTTGAAGGTTGGTCTAAGGCATCACTTGACCTGGATAAAATCATCAGGATCAGATTACAATTATATCAAGTTTCTTAGGGCATACCTGAACAAACCTTATTGTCATTTTTGACGAACAAATGTATTGTGGATTGTAATGTATAGTAATCTGCTAGGTAGAGAACCTACAATAGTGTGAAAAGTGGTTAAGTATCATATGAAATATTTAGACACAATGACTGCTATCAGAAAAAAAGTATGTGCTCTTGCCTTATCAGCAGGAGTTAACCTTGCCCAAGGTTTATCAGCACGACGGTCATAGTCCAGAGAATCTGTAACCTCTACATATTCATTGAAGCGCAAGATACGCCTGGCCTGCAGTTCAGCCACTGAAGGCCTCAGGCTGAGCTATAAATGAAAAGTATAAGGAAAACAAACATTATTATAGCAAGCAGTATAAAATATGACCACACTTTATGCTAAAAAGCAGGACACTGTTCTTACAAGGTCATGGTAAACTGTCTAGTAACAAAATAAAATCTGTTCTGCCAAAGAATTAATCAATGACTGATCTAAATATAGCCGCCTAATTCCTTCCATCAGTGCTCTACATAGACTATGGTGTGGGGTTGGGGTACCTTTGAGATGTACATGGCATAATGCTAACAATAGATGTCACAAAGTTATCACTCATTTACATGCATTAAAATGTTATCTGAATTTGAAAAATAAATATGGTGCATCAGTAACAAAATCTAAGTATAAGTGTATGGTGCAACCAAAGCTAGGGTGATGGCTGGCAGATGTGCATCATCCTTGGGCACAGTTTTTTGATACATTAGCGTTAAGTGCCAAAAACTGGCAGTTCTTGGTACAGAGCTCCTGGCACATCCCCGCACAAACCTAACTCTAACCCTCTGTTTGGTAAAGGAGACTCCCTGTTTGCATACTAAAGTCTTTGGAATTAGGATCTTCTGTGCCAAAGATCAGCCTTCTTGCTCTGAAAGATATCAGTACAGACACGTTTATTTTAAAGTGCAAGTTTTGGACACAGTGGCGGGGGATTAGAACATTGGTCAGATTTTTATTACTGTAGACAAATCCATCCAGCATCTTGCTGCCACAAATGCAGAGTGCACATCGAATGGTGATACTGTGTTTACCTGTGCCTATAGAGCAAGCCAGCAATCACAACTGACTATGTGGGACTCCTATTTGTTGCAAGCTTGCTTGCAGGGTGGAGGAAAGAACCAGTATCAGTAGGCACAGCATATATATATATATATATATATATATATATATATATATATATATATATATATAGGTTATTTTATTGTCTATTGTGGGAACATAAATTTATGTTGCAGGCGTAGTATTTTTATGTATGTGTTCATTTATATAATTAATGTTTTGGATTTACTGTTCACTGACAAACAAGAATATTTAGAGCCCATTCACACTAGCGCGACTTGTGAGGCAACTTGTGTTGCCCCAGGTAGCTTGACATAACAAAAGCAATGTTAATCAATCAGTGCCGTCTTAATTGGCACTACTGAAGTTGCTCCGACTTCAGAAAAGGGTCCTGTACTACTTTGAGGCGACCTGTGATCCGACTGTCCCATATACTTCAATGGGAGTCGCCTCCTTATCTTAATTGACACGACTTGTTATCAGACTTTCCAGGAAGAAGAAAGAGATTAGCCAGGCATTCCCCACAGACAAAGTCGCCTGTCTCTTCAAAGTAGTGCACAAGTCTCTTCCAAGTCTCTAAACAAGTCTCTAAACAAGTCAGGGGGCGACTTTCTGGTAGTGGTAGTGTGAACCAGCTCTTCGTGAACTGCGGGAGTTTCAATTGTGTAACGAGCTACAATTTTTTGTTGTTTATTTTGTGAATGCCAGCTTTCTCTTTATGTAGGCTTCTATTGCTGTATATCACCTCAAGAGATTCGTCCTCCACTTTTTGATGGTGTCACTAGAACAGAATTAGACCCCTTTCACACATGCGGACCGTTTTTCATCCATCCGTTGACAGATGAAAAATGGACATCAATGCATTCCTATGGGAAAACGGATGACAACAGATGATCATCCGTTTACATCAGTTTTCATCCGCTTCCGTCAATATCAATTTTTTTTTTTTTGAACGGATGAAAGCCCTATTTTTCTTCCGTTAAATAAACTGATCGGATGAAAAACGGATGTAAACGAACAAACAGTCCGTTTTTCATCCATTTTTGCATTGGTAGTGGATGTAAAAAAAAAAAACGGATGAAAAACGGACGCGAAACAGATGAAAAATGGATGAAAAACGGATCCATTTTGACGTGACTGAACTGATGAAATGAACAGTCCGTATGTTTGAAAGGGGCCTTAGGGGTCAAATCTTCTAATGTGGACGTTAGCCCTACGAGAAGATTTCAATCACTTTGAAGACAGCTGTCTCATGTGGCTATGAGACAGGAAGTAAAGGAAAATATCCCTTGGAACACAAAAAAAAAAAAAAAAAAGGAAAAAAGAAAAACTGACAGGAGCTACAACACTCAAATATTTTATCCAAAATGATTATGTTCTTCTTTCACTTTGATGCTCTTTTATTAGATCAGCAGCATCGCAAGAGAGCACAAACAGGTTGTAAGCCTTCTAACAAGACAAAATCTGCACTTTAAAATAAAGGTACAACTGTTGTAACAGCTATGAGTTAGCAAAGCTATGCCACAGGGGTGGTTTTACAACTAAAAAAGAGCAGTGGGGCTAACCACTGAATATAAGAATCTGTACAAGTTGCCATCTAAAAAGTATGAGGCCTCTTGTAGTTAAAGAGTTTTTCTTAAAACCTCCCATACACTGCTAGGTAGCTTTTTTTCATCTTTTAGGACTTATTATTTTTTTTTATGTCAAAAGGAATGTTTTTCAACCTTGCGTGTAAGCCTTCGCTTCAGTTCTCTTCTCGCTTCCTGCTCCTCCTCTTCATTTTTTTCTGTTGGACAAAGATATTAAAAACACGGAGAAGATGATGAGTAAGACAGCTTAATTATCTCTGAACCCAAAATGGTAAAAGCATATGCATGTTACAGAAAAAAAAAACGATTAACTCAAATCTAAAGCGTAGTCTAAGGAAAAAGTACCATATATAATAGAATAAAAGCGATGTATTGAAATCTGCACATGCTTTCTATCCTTTAGAATTAACCATTTTGTCAGTTCAGCTGTTGTTCCAGCTAGTCCAGGTTTTAGGAAGCCGGTGTTAGCATCAGTTTTTTTAGTGTTTGGCAAATTATTGCATTCATCTCTATTGAAAATAACAGGTTGGAGTGTGAACTATTGTGAAGCTTGTTTCCTTTGTCTGTTTACTCAGCTGTTTACAAAACCTTTTCCTGGAAGAGATTTCCGGTCATTGAAAGCTGGGTTTTGAGGCAGAATCCCAGGAACATATTATATCATTGCAAGCTTTTTGTTTAAAGAATGTGATGCACATTTAGACACTTCGGGGGGAATTAACAAAATGTGGTGCACGCAGAAAGCCACCGTTACTCCTCTAAATTGAGAAAATGGAGCTGACCCTTCAAGTCCTTTGTTAACTAGAAGTGATCTGCTGCTTTCTATGCCGTGTCTGTGCCAGACGCTGTATAGAGCAGCCTTTTTCAATAAGGGTGCCTTCCGGTTTCTTCAGGGGTGCCTTGGCAAAATGCCTAAAATTGCTCAAAAATTGTGTACAAGCCAGTGGGTAGATCAAGCTTGCTTTTAGTTACACAAAGCCACAAGTTTTTATTGTATACTATTACAGCCTTCTATCCGCCAGTGTCCTAACAATCAATGACTTCTTCGGTTGATAAGGAGAATGTTGGGTGTCGTATCCTTGCTCCACCCCTGCCCCTCTTCATCAGCATTGGAGTCACATTAGCTTAGAGTTAGGGAGAGAAACTAAAGGGAGAAGAGAAACACTGGATACTAGTCAGTATCAGTGTGCAAAACTGTATTTGCTGTGGAAGAATAAGTCACCTATAACGATAGGTGTCTTAAGTCTATGGATGTTGTTGCATTATGTAAAACTATTAGTTATTAGTTTCGTTTTTACATTTTAGAATGGAATGCCTCGAGACTGTGTTGAATTTTAAAGAGTGCCTTGACTGAAAAAAGGTTGAGAAACATTGAATGTACAGAGAGCAGGAGAGCTGAAGATGATTGCTCGAGGTCCCTTTGGCAGCTCCCTGCTAAGCTGAGATTGAGGGGTTGAAAAAAGGAATGTAAACACTATGTTTGTTTGTTACAGGCAGATAGTAAATATATCACAGCTCTTATCTGGTGGGGATATACAGCAATTTTCTATATTGAAAACTCCCACGATCCCTTTGTTAAATAGGTGAGGTAATCACTCTGTAGTAGAAACCCGAACAGGGGGGCACAGAGAGACCACTCTTTTGGCACAGGAACTTTGTTTATTCCCCTCTTTGTGTTTTTTTTTTTTCCCAGATTAAAGAGGAGTTCCCGTCATATTTCTGAAAATTAGTCAGCAGCTACAAAAACTGTAGCTACTGTATTTAATAAACAGACACTTACAGTGGTGATCAAAAGTTTGGGCACCCCAGGTAAAAATTTGTATTAATGTGCATAAAAAAGCCAAGGAAAGATGGAAACATCTCCAAAAGACATCAAATTACAGATTAGACATTCTTCTAATATGTCAACAAAAGTTAGATTTTATTTCCATCATTTACACTTTCAAAATAACAGAAAACAAAAAAATGGTGTCTGCAAAAGTTTGGGCACCCTGCAGAGTTAATATCTTGTACTGCCCACTGCAAGTATCACAGCTTGTAAACGCTTTTTGTAGCCAGCCAAGAGCCTTTCAATTCTTGTTTGAGGTATCTTTGCCCATTCTTCCTTACAAAAGTCTTCCAGTTATTTGAGATTTCTGGGCTGTCTGTCACGCACTGCTCTTTTAAGGTCTATCCATAGATTTTCAATTATGTTGAGGTCAGGAGATTGTGAAGGCCATGGCAAAGCCTTCAGTTTAAGGCCTCTTGATGTAATCCCCTGTGGATTTCGAGGTGTGTTTAGGATCATTATCCATTTGTAGAAGCCATCCCCTCTTTAACTTCAGCTTTTTCACAGATGGGATCAAGTTACCATCCAAAATTTGCTGAAATTTTATTGAATCCATTTTCCTTCTACTCATGATATGTTCCCTGTGCCACGGGCTGCAATACAACCCCAAAGCATGATTGAACAGTTGGACAGAGGTTCTTTTCATTAAATTCTGTGCCCCTTCTTCTCCAAACGTACCTCTGCTCATTCCTGCCAAAAAGTTAAATTTTAAATTCATCAGTCCACAGAACTTGTTTCCAAAATGCATCAGGCTTGTCTATATGTTCATTTGCAAAGTTCAAATGCTGATTTTTGTGGTGAGGATGTAGAAGAGGTTTTCTTCTGATGACCCTTCCATGAAGACCATATTTGTACAAGTATCTCTTTATAGTGGAATAGTGTACCACAACTCCAGTGTCTGCCAGATCTTTCTGGAGGGATCCAGCTCCCAGGAATCATTGCAAAGCCAGGAAGTGACGAACCGCCGTGGCCGCCGAGGGGAGGAAGAAGGAAGTAAGGTAAGTATATTTTCTTCTATACAAGGTAAGTAAAAAAAAAAAAAATTGCGATTATCCATTTGTTTTTCAGGTGACCCGGAGCGAGAAGATGGAAGTATAAATTTAGGGTGGAACTCCACTTTAACTTCTTTTAATTAACAGATTGCGCTCAACTAAAACACTAATATGTACACTGAAATAAAATTATAAAAAAAATGTACACATAAATAAGATAAATACCATCCAATCTGTGCAGACGTTCCTAAATATAAAGTGCAATAATTGGGAAATGTGAGGTAATTAATGCAAATAATACCAATACTGTGCAAAACTGAAAATAAATAAATATGAAGTGCAATATATAACAAAGTGCAAATATCGCCAAAATATGTGCAAATAATCAAATGAAAAGTGCAATATTGGAATAATATTCCCAAAATGTGCAAAATCACTGCAAAATGTCCATAGCTGAATAGCCAGATAAGGGGTCCAACTGGCAACAGGCAATTGGATAAGATAGACACCAGGCTTCAGAATGGGCATCAACTTCAGATACTCCAAAGCGATTCCTCCTCCAGTACCATAAAATCTGGGGATAGGCTCCCACACAATACCCAGAAGGAAAGAAGGGTCTCGATAATGAAGTACGTTATAATAATATTATTTATAGGACCTGTGACTGCGCCACAACGTCATTTCCGGCTCCCGGTGGAACGGAGATGGAATGCGGAAGGCGTTCCTAACCCAGAGACTGCGATTAGCCTCAATGCCCTGATATCACCTATGTTTATAAGTGCATCCTCTTTTTAATAAATAATATTATTATAACGTACTTCACTATCGAGACCCTTCTTTCCTTCTGGGTATTGTGTGGGAGCCTATCCCCAGATTTTATGGTACTGGAGGAGGAATCGCTTTGGAGTATCTGAAGTTGATGCCCATTCTGAAGCCTGGTGTCTATCTTATCCAATTGCCTGTTAGACCCCCTATAACTGAAGGGGTCCACTGAATCTAGTAAGCATTTATACACTCTGGGTGATCTGGTGGAGGTGTATATTGCTACCAAGCGTGATCTTGTTCATATTTATTTGGATATCCCCTGTCTATTTATGGACTATCTGGCTATTTATCCAGCTATGGATTTTATTTATAATTTTAATTATTTCAGTGTACATATTAGTGTTTTAGTTGAGCGCAATCTATTAATTAATATTCATTCATTTATTTTTCTCACTATTCACGATTTACGTGTTGGATTGCTGTTTCTAATTTAGGACTTACCTACACTTTTATTATTTGTACCAATTACACATTTATTTATTCATATTCTTCCTTTGCGCGGGAAGTTGGGTCATACCACATTTATTTTTCCACTTGCTTTAACTTCCACTGTTCCTGATGACTGCCATTTCTTTATTACATTCCAAACAGAGGATATTGACATCTGAAAACGCTTTGCTATCTTCTTATAGCCTTCTCCAGCTTTGTAAGCGTCAACTATTTTCAGTTTCAGTTTTCTAGACAACTGCTTAGAAGATCCCATGGTGCTGATTGTTGGGGCAAGGTCAGATGAGTCTGGGCATTTAAAACCTTTGAGATTGACATCACCTGGTCTTCCCAGACGATGATTGAGAACAATCCATGACACTGGCAGGTCTCAGCCTTGCAAAGGGGGCAGTACATGCTATAAATTCTGCAGGGTGCCCAAACTTTTGCAGACGCCATTTTTTTGTTTTCTGTAATTCTGAAAGTGTCAGTGATGGAAATAAAATCTGACTTTTGTTGACATATTATAAGAATGTCTAATCTGTAATTTAATGCCTTTTGGAGATTTTTCCATCTTTCCTTGGCTTCTTTATGCACATTAATACAAATTTATACCTGGGGTGCCCAAACCTTCGATCACCACTGTACCTGTCCCAGAATCCAACGCAGTGCTCACCTGGGCAGTTTTTTCCACTGGTCCCCGGCATCTTAACTGTGGGCAGTCAGCTGTGACAGCTTGTGGCTTCACAGGCATCTGCCCACTGCGCATGCATGGACCCACAGCCTTCTGGTACCTGTGACATGTCCAAATACTCTATGCCAAAATCTCCACCATTAACTCTAATCTAAGTAAGAATGATTTGTTTTCAGTTGTAGAATACTATAAAAATCATTGTACTCCTGCAATAGTCATTTAAATATGGGTTTCTAAAAATCAGATTTTATAAAAGGTTCATCCATCATGCATATTACCTATGACACCATTTTCAGGTTTTGAGTCTCTCAAAATCTTTAATGCAATTCTTTCTACCACCGTATACATTGGGATGCTCCCATGATTACATTGAATATTAAGGCACAATCTCAGCACAACCCTTTCTTTAGCTATTGCAGATAAAACAACAAAAAACTGTTTAGATAAGGAAAGGTGTTTACAAGTGGACCATCTTTCAGTCAAAAGTGATTCTATTTTTCTTGACATACAAAAGGTATGTTTTGAGTGGAAATACTTACGCTTTAAGATATTTCTTTGCTCTAGCTCTTCACTGGTGGGCCTTTGACTGAGTCTCCTGCAAAACAAAAGAAGAACACAGATTTTTTTTTAAAACAGCAACTGAGAAGGAAATCTCATTTTTCTATACATGCTGGACACAGCAGGTACAATAAAATGTAGTTTTCTGTGAGAGAAGGAAACAAACACAGGACAACTGAGAACATACTCCCTTAACTATGAACTACTTGCCAGAAGTTCTTCACTGTACTCTGTTATGGAACACCCATCAGTGCTTTTAATTAAAAGCTGAAGTTTAGTAAAAAAAACGTTTTCTCTACAGCTTTACTTACTTTATTTACCTGTAAAGGAGTATGTCCCAAAATGTTAAGGCTGCTGGCTTTTGTTGAAATCTTCACTGCAGAGCTGCTCTGTCCTCTTCCTGCTGCTCAACTTCCAGCACCGTAGGGGCCAACAGCTTCAGGTCTCAGGACCCAGCTGCACTAAGGATGATCCTTTCGGGAGACACCTCCTCCTGCCCTCCTCTCCATTGACTAAAGTTATTATTGACACTGGCTGTAACAGGATCTCTGAATTGGGGCGGGGGGCTAGGAGGATTCTGTGACTGATCAGACTCTCCTCTATCCACAGATTGTGTTACAACCAGTGTAATCAGTGAAAGAACATTTCTCAATGAAGCAGAGTGCAGGAGGAGGCAAGTCCCTGTTTCATCTTTAATGCAGCTGAGCCCTAGAGACCCAAAGCTGTTACCCCAACATCATTGTAAGTTCAAAGGCAGGAAGAGGAAAGGGTAGCCCTGAGGGGAAGATTTATAGAGAATCCAGCAGCCTGCACATCGTGGGACATACATCATTACAGGTAAGTAACGTTACTAAAGCTGTAGAAAAATAATGTTTTTTTAGTTACACTTCAGCTTCAAACTATAAGCCCCGGTTCACACTACTGCGTGTGCGGGGTTCGCATGTCATGTCGGAGCGCACTGCTCCGACATGACATGCGATCAGCTGTGCGGTGCGAGTTTAGCCATACAGTTTGTATGGCTAAATTCGCATCGCACCCGCAGCAAACATGCACAGGAGGCATTTTTGCTGCCGCATCAGGATCGGATCGCACAGCGGTTCACACTTGTGCGATCCGATCCTGTGCGAACTGCACGATCGCACTGCGATATGCGATCAAACTGGGGGTGTCGTTAAGATTACATTGACACCCCCAGCGTATCGCATATGGCAGTGTGAACTGCCGGGGGTGCGTGTGCGATGCGGGAACAGGCTGCGAATTCGCAGCCTTCCCGCATCGCATATATGTGAACCGAGCCTAAAGGAGCAGTGGCACCCCTTATGCAGAAGAACAACTTTTGCATTAAACAAAATATGTTGTTTTAGTTCTCTAGAAGGTCCAATAAGGTCATTAGTAAGAACTATACAGGTAGGCAAGACCTCTTAGCTTTGCTATAGGTCAGCTTGACACAAGGAAAGAAATATATGAATCTGTCATTTGAAAAAGATAGAAGTTTAGGTGGAACCTTTCATCAGTGGCCACATGTTTTGCTTAGTCTCATAATTGAACGTGGAACTAAACTCTCCCAATCAACCTTAAAAAGAAACTTGACATTTGTTGAGGGAAAAAAAAAATATATAAAAAAATATCCCCCTCTGGTAGAGCTATTTTATATACATTGCAAGGATTTTAACAAACTTTGTTGCAGATTTCTACCTTTTGTTATTCTGAAGAAATAGCTTTTTGTTTCTCTGTGCCCATGTGCAATGTTTGTGTGTACATAGAGTGACTTCAGCTGCTGCACTTACAGGTTTTTAATGAGGAAAGTGGTAGGGTCTGCATCCCTTTAGACTCTGTTGGTGAGATACTCCCTTTGGAAGTATCTCACCAAAAATTACATTTTTGTCCCAGGAGAATGTCCAAAATCTGACTTGTATCTCAGTGTAGACTTCTGGGAAAATCAGTCACATACAGGGGAAATAATTATTCATTCCTATATGCTATTCTCAAATATTACAAACATCACTTGAAAAGAAGATATTTTATGTTGCACAAAGGACTTTTATAATATGGACCTTGAACATTACAGATTGTGAAAAAGGGAGGAGGTGCACTATAGGTATTGGAATTGGTTTCACATCTTGTTCGTTTTTTGGTCACTTGGGTATTATATAAATATTTGAACAACACCATATCTGAATAAGAATTTTTGAACAATTATACTGTAGATTGTGAAGAAGGGAGGAGGTACATTGTAGTACTAATAAAAAAGGACTTATTTCATTTTTTTTTTGAACTTGGGATATATACACATATACAAACTACTGAGCACAATTGGATATTGTTTTATTGTGAGCATGGTCACTCACACATGGGTACTTTGTTTAATTATTTCCACATCCACATCTGTTGATTTATTGTATGTGTAGATTGGATTGAGGGTTTGTAGCACTGCACGCATGGCCGGCGCTCCCACTTGGCAAACCAGGCAACCACCTAGAGAGCACTGACACCTAGGGGGCAACCACGGCTGCTAGGAGGGAGGAGGTGGGGAAGCAACAAGCAAAAGTGACAAGCTGGCAGAAGGATGTAACAAGCCAGCATGACAAGCTGACCGGCTGCTGTAGCAAGGCTAGATGACAGGGCTGTTTGTGACAATAGTGACAGCTGACAGGAGCAGGATGAGAGGAGCCGGCCGCGGCGGCAGGGATGGATGACAGGGCTGTTTTTGACAGGAGCGGGAGTGATGCTGGCTGTGAGAGCGGGAGTAATACTGACGGGGTGAGAAGGAATACTGAAACAGCACTGCAGGAGCGGAGATGATGCAGCAGCGATTCTGGCTGTAGGAACAAGAGAGATGCTGGCGGGGGGTAGGGAGTAAAACTGAGTGGTAGATGGGAAGAGAATGGTAGTAATGGCTCGGAGGGGGGGATATTGGAAGGTTGGATACTGACCAGGCAGAAGGGTGTGTAAGTGTCGGCTATGCTAGCTTAGGAAGTATTGAAAAGCGACATTGTCACCACTTGGTTTAAAGTTGACAGGTGAGTGTGGCTAAAGAGGTTGACAGATGTGGGAGCGGGCTAAGACCTGTTTGGAAGATATGGTGAGGATAATAGAGATATGTAATAGGTGTGTGACCTGGGGAGAGTTCAAACTTACTCCCTGTTCTAGGGTGGCTACATTTGTTCTTCCTTTCCCCCTTGTGTATGAGAACATAGCCGCCCTATCCTACTCACCCCTGTAATGGACTACACCTCTATGTGCAGACTGATTCAGTTTTATTGGAATTGTAATATGCATACAGCGGAGCATGTGACCAGAAATAATGGCACTATCCACTCTACACTAGTAGTTGTGAGACGCAGCAGTGGAGGATAGAAAACATGCACAGGACAAAAAAGAAGCCTGAAAACATTAAAAGACTTATTAACCAAATGAAAAAAAATGTAACTAACAAGAGCCATGGCATACTTGATATTTTAGAATGATTGATGTAAAAAAAATGGGAAACTACTAGTACTTTGAGATGCATTTATACCTCACTAGCTTTGTTCCAATCTGCTGCCACATCTCCTGCCGTTCTTCTTCAGAACTACGAGGCAGAATATTCTTGTCTTCTAGGTCCTTCTTAGATGGCCTGTTCCCAAGTTTTATAGCGAGCGTATCTCTACGGCGGATTTTACTTGCCAATGCACCTTAAAACAGAATACACAGAGAGATGATTACATGAAACGGATCAAACACAGAAGTTTTCTGATGAAACGTGCATCTCAGTTTTGTGCACTTTATCCTTGCATCGGTTTCCACCTTTCATAACCACTTGGCACTTTTACCCCCTTCCTGCCCAGCCAATTTTCCTTGTTGTCACACTTTGAATGGCAATGGCGCAGTCATGCTAAACTGTACCCAAATTAATTTTTTATCATTTTTATCACACAAATAGAGATTTCTTTTGGTGGTATTTAATCACCACTGGGCTTTTTATTTTTTGCTAAAAATAAGAAAAGGCAGAAAATGAAAAAAAAATGTTTCATAGTTTGTTATTTTGTTATATAATTTTGCAAACTGACAATTTTTCTCCCTCACTGATGAGGCGGCACTGGTGGGCAGTAATGAGGAGGCACTGATGCGGCTGTACTGATGGGCACTAATGGGTGACACCTATAGGGAGCACTGATAGGTGGAACTGGTGGGCACTGATGGGACTGCACTGATAATCAGTGCCCTGATTATCAGTGTAGATGTCTCTTTCACACAAGCCGGGTATCAGCTCTCTGTCGCTATCAGCGTGAGGAAAGGAATGTCGATAACCAGCTTTTGTTTAAATGGCGAACAGCTGTCACTGATCACAGCTGATCATGTGGTAAAGGGCTGCTATGATCGGCCCTTTACCTCGACTTGTGATCAGCTGTGTCCTAAAGACGCAGCACTCACAGAGCGCGCCGCAGAGGGCACGCAGGCAGCGTGAACATGAGAGGATGTCCATGGACACCCTCCTGGCAATGTAACCCCGCGCTGTAGCGTTCTTTCGGCTATGCAAGCGGGAAAAGGTTAAAAAAGCCTGAATTTGCTTAAAAAAATAAATAAATAAATAAATAAATATAGAAGGGTTTAATATCAATTTAGAGTCTGTAAAATCAGACAAATTTAGAGTCCATGCACACTGGGGTTAAAAAAACGCCAGTCCTTTTTTGCAGAAAAAATAACACTCATACAGAGTGTTTATGTTCAGGCGTTTAGGAGAATTTAGTATTTTTATTCTGCCAGAAAACTCCTCTTTCTGCCTCTAAACGCAGAGCTTAAAATATGCCTCTAAACGACCTAATGTGCATGGACACATAAGATAACATTGAGCTGCTTCTACAGGCAAAACGCTAAACTCCAGTAGAAGCAGCGTTTAAGCCCAGGAAGCATGAACCCTTACAGCAATGGGAATGTTTGAAAATTATATAACCTTCAGTTTTCTGCTCTATGTTAGATGCATTTTTTTGGCAAAAGGAGGAACCAAGATGACAGTTGGAAGATTCTTTATTCGGATTACAAGAATGAAAATCAACTTTGTGTTTGGGAAATAAATCCACTTTCCTGACAGACATCCATGGCAACATACGTTTGGGTAGCCCCACCCTCGCCCCTAGATCAGAGGACCCCACTCCCATAAATTTTCAGGCTGAGCCAGAGGCTGTGTTCCTTTTTTGTCCTCCTCACTCATAAGGACCATTTTGTATGAAGTTTCCTACCTTTTGGATGATGTGGTGACTGGGGTCTCACACGGGAAACCCGTGTGGAAATTGGGAGCGTCCTGTGGTGTTTAGAAGTTCCAGGGTGGCTCCGGTAGTCACCAAATGCCCAGCTAACAGCAGGGTGGTGAATGGCACACATGTGCAGAAGATTGACACCTGTAATAACAGAAGCCCTGCCAATGGTGAGCAGTTGCGCTAGGTCTGATGCCCTGCTAAAAGCAGTTGACCTCTAAAGTGTGCCCAGTATGACGGTGTGCTCTGCTGTTCCTGGGATCCAGGTCGCCCTGCGGATGCATCAATTGCTCTGTGGACAAGGTCCAGGATACATGAGTATGTTTGGCTTGAGGTCAGCAGAAGGGACCAGATGCCATGCGGGCTGCTAGGGAGTAACTCCACTTGTGTTAGAAAAGAAAAATAAATAACCAAAATGAAAATCATATGGAGATGTCTATGCTGTGATGTGCATTGTAGCATTTGTATCAAAGTTTGGTGCCGTTGCTTTCTGTCCTGAACAGATATGTTTGTTTTAGCAATGTTTTTCTTTCTGTGTTGAATGCTCTGTCTAATGAAATCACCTGCGGTGAGAAGTCTGCTGTGGTAGTATTCCTTCAGCAGTGGTTCTCTCACCTAGCAAACAACTGCTACTTTGTCTCTCTGAACAGCTTAAACAGCTTAAACTTCAGCAGCTCCAGTTTGTATTGGGAAAGGTATTTATTAAATTACTGCATGGCTTGAGTAGCAATTGTACATGTTATAATATTTTTTTTTATTAATCTGGAGTTCCCCCTTAAATTTACTGAAATTTGTTTATTTCTGCAGCAAATCCTCTGCAGCCCTAAACCTCAATGACTCGCCTGCTCAATGCAGGTTATAGCTGGAGGGGGGGGGGGGGGGGGGTTGGAGTGTCTCCCTACTGATACTGTTTATGGATTGGCAGTCCTTCTGTGGGTCTCTTAAAGCTAGTATATGAAAAGCTGACTAATGGACACTTGCTATTAAGCGTCTACAGATCTACATGTATTATGCACACCGTAAACTGGGCTTTTGCTGCTTATGCCTTGGCTGGTAAAACCCTGTATGAATTTCCTACCTTGTTCAGGCATCCAGGTTGCAAAATGACAGCGACCATCAGGTTGCCACGGGTAGTCAAGACACTCTAAAGGAGTGTGTTACAACTCTCCTTGTGCAACGATTCACTTCTCTGACAATGTCAAGCTTTTTCTTGCAGGACCAGTTAATTGGCCAATTTACTTCTCGTCAAACAATTCCTAAAAGGAATATGCAGCTGAGGAAGATCTTTGAGCAGGTTTTTTGTATCTCCTTTCTTAGGCTGCTAGGCTGCCTAAAATGGCAGAGGTACTTGCAATGCAATTAGGATTTCAAAAGAAGTGCATTGCCTTTTTCCTATGATGTTTAAGCTAGAAGTTCATTCTTCAAGAGGGATGCAAATTGAACAGGACAGAGCAGCAGAATGTCTTAGTGGTCTGGCATCTTGCAGTACTGGGTTGCTCAAGTTCAAACCCCAGCAAGGACACGTTCACCTGCACTGCAGGATGTCAGATTAAGGCACATATGGGCGAAGAGGTTTTCCAGCATAACGAGTCCCTTGTTTGGTTGATGTGGCCTTCATCAGCTTAGCTGTATACATGAGTTGTCATTGGAGGATGTTGTGTCCTTCAGGGGTATACTCAAATCAGGATGACTGGGTGTGTCCTTGGGGGGGGGGGGGTGTAGCGTCTTCTGGTGACAGAATGTGTTGGACTTGTCCCTAAGGGGTATATCTGTCTGCAGTTGCAGACTGGGAACCTGCCTTAACCCTTGCTTCCCTTCCAATGCAATGGTAGTTGGGATGAAGAATATTTTATCCTAAATAATAATTATGACAAGTGGAACAATCTGGTCTGCATTACAACAGTCTATGCTGCCCCTTCAAGGGCTAGCTTTATCTTGATGGCAAATAGTTGGAGATGTTTCTACAAGTAGAACATTCTTGTCTGCATTGCGAGAGTCTAAACAATCCCCTTAAAGGGCTAGCTTCATCTGATAGCAAATAGCTGGGAATACGTTTACAAGTGGGACTATGTTGTCTGTATTTTGAGGGTCTAGCAGTCCCCTTAAAGGGCTAGCTTCATTTGATTGAAAATAGCTGGGAATAATTCTACAAGTAGGACAATCATGTCTGCATTACGAGAGTCTAGCAGTCCCCTTCAAGGGCTAGCTTTATTTGATAGCAAATGGCTGGGATCAATTCTACAAGTAGGATAATCTTGTCTTTATTGTGAGAGTCTAAACAGTACCCTTCAGGGGCTAGCCTCATTTGACAGTCAAGAGCTGTGTTTAAGTCAGGCCTCCCTCCCTCAGTGTACTTATCTGCTGATCGAAAGAGGATTGCAATTTAAGAGTCAGTGTCTAACTCCAGAAGTTTGCTCCTGCAGTTCCGGCCTGGAGTCCAGAAAGAATTGAAGAGAGAAAGAGTCATCAACCAAGTAGTCAGCAAAGAGCTCCACATCTGGGGGAAAGGTTGCATACTGGCCTTTTTCATATTTGTGCCATCAATACATATCTTATGGGTACCTGGTTTGCTCCTCTTCTGCTAGATGATACAGATTTGGTCTCGGACGTTTGGACCTTCAGGTCAAGCACCTCAGGCCAATCTGCAACCTTCAAGTCTCTGACTGTGCCAGGAGGAATTCTTTGCTCCAGCAACAAAAGGCAAGTTCTGCTAGCCAACATGGTTCTTACTGTCTCTAGGGACAACAATTCCAATTCCAGCAGATGTGATTTTAAAAGGAGTACTATTGTTGCTCTGAGGGATGCCTATTTCCAATTCCTGGAGCTGTCTTCTGACTTACCTCTGTTTCTTCATGGATTATATATATATGTCTGCTGGTTGGGTTTTCGATCCACTCCTCTTCTAGACAGGAACTCCTGTCAGGTATACAGAGGGAGTTCTCAGAACCCTACAAGAGATTTGCTGGCTAGTCTTTCAAAAAGGGTCTTGTGACTCCTACGCAAATCCTTGTGTATCTAAGAGCTTAATCCATCACAGTTCCGGATACATAGTTTTTGCCACTAGAGCATACTGGTGGTAGGATCCTGGGTAATACAGACTTTCCTCTCTTCACCTGTCAGCGTCTCAATACCTGATGATCAGGACCATGGTCTCTCCCATCCCTATATTGAGGTGTGCTCAATGGAAAAGGCCTCCTGTCCTGAAAGGTTTTTTTTATTCTCCAATGTTGATCGTGCACCCAAGCATTATGTCTTGCAAACAGGCAGATGAAGCCGTGGGTGCTAGCACAGTAATACATCTTCTGTGCTGCTGAGTTATTGCCAGTGGAACCCCCTCTGTCAGGAAGTTGTTCTGCCAGTATTGCCAGTAGAACTCCCAGGTTGGTAAGTTAGTTTGAACACTCTGGTTATGTGGCCAGCTCTTTCTTGCTCCCTTCGCCTTTTGTCATCTGACAGCAGGCTTCTTAGTCTCCAGTGAGGCTGAAAAACTTCACAGTGATGTCCTACATCAGGGATAGGTCAGAACCTGCAGAGTCAGTCCACTGAGAAGAGGTAGAGGTGACTGTTAACTCAATGGAGTATAATCTTCCTTATCTCTGGTAAATCTACATAGAATGTCTGGGAAGAATCCAAATTCTGTGGCCTAACTGGGAAATAAGTGGTTCCTACATACAGGTCCCTCCTAGTGGATTTTATCTCTGCATAAGATTTCAGAGTTACATCTGGTACCATCCCCTTACTGTTACAAGCTGGAAAGCCTTTCCCTAAGAGCCTGGGCCGAGCCCTCGGTGCAAATGCTGTGTCAGATCAGGAAAGGTCTCACAAGCCATATGCTTTCCAGTTCGATCCAAATACAGTTTTTTTGGGGGGTTTGTTGCCAAGACCGTGGCAATGTTTGCAGTAGTTCCCTATTGGCCAAACAGGCCTTGGTTCCTGCCTTTGATACCAGGGTATCGGATTGAAGTCCTTTCTCTCCGATGAGATGATCGGTCGTAAAGAGCGAATTTCCACCTTTGTTAATTTCTTCCACTGTCTTATCCTGGCAGGAAGAGACTAATCAGGCTTGGTGGTTCTCTAAGCTAATATCTATAAATCTTACAAAAGAATTTGAATAGAGCTTGTTCAGTTTGAACTGCTTTGTTTTCTTTGTTTCAGTCCTCTGGTCAGGTGCATTCTGGACTTCAACTGATCCTAAAACTCTCTTAGAGGGCAGACCTCTGCAGTCCCTGTCATATCCAATGTCTCTCGGGTAGACTATCCCTTACTCATCCAATACTTTGATGGGGGTTGCATCCGAGACTCGAAGAAGAACCAAGTCTCTCTAGGCAGGGTTTATTTCTTGTTCTGGGCTTTCTTGCTGACTCCAGATGAGATCTGTTTGCAGTTCAGATTGGGTAAAGACTGAGCTATGAAGGCATGCACTCTAAGGGCTAGCTCTTCAGCCAGGAAGTTTGCCAAGATCACAGCTTTAGGCTAGGAAGGATCCTTTGGTGACTTACAGCTCCAGATGGGATCCCCTCCAGTCCAGTTGGAGTAAAGATTGAGCCATGATGTCAATCTCTCTAGGGCTACATTCTCAGCAGGAAGCTTGGCCAGAATCAGGGCTCTTAAGGTCCCTTGACAGCTTGCTGATCCAGGTGGAATCTCTTTCAGTTCAGTTTTGAGTAAAGTCTCAGTCATGAAGGCAGCATTTCTATGGGTTCTTCTCCTCTGTGAAGGGATTGCCGGGATCTGGGCCTTGTGCCAAGAGGGATCCTTGTGGCTTTCTGCCCAGTACGGGTAGTGTTTGTATTTACACTGAGCGGCAATCTGAGGTGGCTTCGGCATTCTATGAGAACAAAGGATTTGTTCATCCCATATGCAGGACCACCAAGAATAACTAGTTCAATGCCATGGATCTTGGGATCTTTCAAGCATGCTCTCAAGCTACTGCTTTTCTCAGAGTTTTAGGACATCTTTGTCACGCTCCCTAG
Source organism: Pelophylax lessonae (assembly GCF_965119305.1). Classification (NCBI taxonomy): domain Eukaryota; kingdom Metazoa; phylum Chordata; class Amphibia; order Anura; family Ranidae; genus Pelophylax; species Pelophylax lessonae. The sequence goes on from NC_138770.1 coordinate 450,716,421, forward strand.
CAGAATCAGCGGGATGGAGAGGTCATCCAGAATTTTTGCTGGAAGGGTTATTCCAGCTAGTCATTCGGTTTATAAAGCTTGGGGTTTGGTTCCTATGTAAGAAGTCACCACACATTCATCCAGGAGCTTGTAGGCTTCATGGGCTCCCTGTGAAAGGGCACCAAGGGGACAGATCTTATGCTGTCAATATCTATCCATAGGGTTTGTTGGCTATAATTAAAACCGTACTTTTCAGACATCCCACCCTTGTTTTTTGGGCTAGTTAGTACCCAAACTTATGTGGTCATGAAAGTCTGTCAGGATATAGGAAAATTTACTATCAAATACTTACCATAATTTTCCTTTCCTGATGGACTCCATGGCAGCAGGAGTTCCCTTCCAGAGTCATGAGAATGCTAGTTACAGACGCAGCCTCTGGCTCAGCCTTAAAATTAATGGGAGTGGGGTCCTATGGGGTGGGAGCGAGGGCGGGGCTACCTAAAAGTGTGCTGCCATGGAGTCCATCAGGAAAGGAAAGTTATGGTAAGTATTTGATAGTAAATTGTTTGTTATATTACACCTCAATCTTAAATGTTTTTGTCACTCTTCTGAAAGTTTTACACATTATTCCATATGCCTTAGTAAAACCACCTGATATGAACCAGAGTGCAACCAATGTTTATGTGTAAGTAGATTTGCCTAACATATACTCAAAAGCTTGACAGAGGTGAACCAGAAGAAAATGATGTAGAATGGCAAGAATGTTTCAGGCACAAAAATTGGTAAACAGAATTACAAATAATTTTGCAGATGAATAATGGAATTATCTATTTTAACCAGTTGCCGACCGCCCCACGCAGATGTACTGCGGCAGGGCAGCTCGGCTGCGCATAATCACGTAGTACTACGTGATTGTGTGTACGCGGTCACTGCGGCACTTTCACTGTGATTAGACACAGGCAGCGGGAGGAGCGGCGGCCATTGCCACCGTCCTCCCGCGATTGTCAGAGAAACTGACAGAAGACCCGCTTGCTTATGTAAACAATGCAGGCAGGTCTCCTGTCACACATGCAGAGAGATCAGGAGTTTCAGCTAAGCTGAAACCCCCGACCTCTCTGTGCCTGTCACAGAACCCTTCCCCTCCACAGTCAGTAAGCACAGTTAGGCATACATGAACCCCTTTGATCACCCCCAGTATTAACCCCTTCCTTGCCAGTGTCATTTATACAGTAACAGTGCATAATATTTAGCACTGATTACTGTATTAATGTCACTGGTCCCCAAAAAGTGTCAAAAATGTCAGTTAGGGGTCTGATCTGTCCACCGCAATGTCGCAGTCCCGCTTAAAATCATAGATCCCCGTTACTAATAAAAGCAAAAAATAAATAACTAAAAAGTCCAAAAATCTATCCTGTAGTTTGTAAACGCTATAACTTTTGCGCAAACCAATTAAAATACGTTTTTTTTTTTACTAAAAATATGTAGCAGAATAGAAATTGGCCTAAACTGATAAAAAAAAAATAAGATTTTTTTAAATGTTTTTTATTGGGAATGTTTTATAGCAGAAAGTAAAAAATATTGTGTTTTTTTTTTTTTCAAAATTGTCGCTCTTTTTTTATTTATAGCACAAAAGCTAAAACTGTAGAGGTGATCAAATACCACCAAAAAAAGCTCTATTGTTGGGAAAAAAAAGACATCAATTGTATTTGGGTACAGCATTGCACGTCGGCGCAATATGTCGTTAAAGTAAGGCAGTGCCGAATCGCAAAAAATGGCTTGGTCATTAAGGGGGTAAAACCTTCCAGAGCTCAACTGCTTAAGCAACAAAAAACAAATCTGCCTTATTTTTGTTAGTTTTTTTTCTCTCTTTTTGCTCTAACGATCAGTTGTGTTTCTTTTATATGCGTGTTGGGGTGACACTTAAAATCAATGCCAATGCACCGCAACAAGTATTAACCTCAAACCGTTGACCAATACCAAAGGCGTTTGTGTGAACGCAGCCTTCATATACACTACCATCTTACTTTCAAAATAATATTTATAAGGACAGAAGGATACAGTGGGCTCAATTAAGCTGCAACAGCACTAGCACTGTAGCTGTACATTTATCAAAAAGCTGTCAGCGCAGGATGGGGGCTGGACTGAATGCTTTTTTGTTACATGTGCAGCTACACTTTAAGGCACCTGTATTAATTTGTGCTAAACTGGCACCTCAGTCAGCATTATCATGTCTTTTTAGCACATTGTAAGTGCTATTAACAAGTCATAAGTGTTAATTTTGTTGACGAAAATATTTTCGTCATAGTTTGTCAGCTGCATGTTTTCAGTGACGAAAAACTAAAGGAAAAACTGGATTTTTGACTTACCGTAAAATCCTTTTCTCTTAGGTTCATTGACAGATGCAGTCTCTGATGCATATCAGTAGGGTTATACTGCCCCCTACAGGAGTAGGACACTAGGCAGAAAAAAAGTTCTGGCTACGCCTATGGGAAGTCCTAGGGGGTATACCCTCTCTCTTCCTGCATAGGATGTTAATTTTGTATCAATGCAGTGTCAGAGAAAATAATACCAACCCAACTCAAAATAGAGGGGCGGGTACTGCGTCCGTCAATGAACCTAAGAAAAAGGATTTTACGGTAAGTCAAAAATCCAGTTTTCTCTACCGTTCATTGACGGATGCAGTCTCTGATGCATATCAGTAGGGACGTCCCAAAGCAGTACCATAAAATGAGGGGTGGGAACAGCAGAAAAAAACAAGTCCCCAAAGCTAAACACAGCCAACATGGAACTCAACAGAACAACAAGATGAGCCTCACCTGAAACAAACAGAAAACACCCTCAAGGGAGACAAAAAGCAGCCGGCAAAACTTTGCGTTAAAAGAGGCATCAGCTGATGCCAGCACATCCACCTTATTAAATTTGGTAAAGGTGTGAACAGACGACCAGGTAGTCGCCTTGCAAACCTGAAGCACAGATGCCTGATGGCGAAAAGCCCAGGAGCACTAAGCGCCCGAGTAGAGTGCGTCTTAACAGGGAAAGGTGGAACCTGACCCTTAATTGAATAAGCCTGCACCACTGTCTGTCTGATCTATCTGGAAAAAGACGCAGACAGCCCTTTCTTTGGACCATCCGTGAGTACAAAGAGTGAATCTAACTTACGAAAAGACTCCGTAGTCACCAAGTACACCCTGATTGCCCTAACCCCATCCAGAGCATGCAGTGCAAATTCCTTGGGATGTTTTGGCTTAGGACACAAAGATGGTAATACAATGTCCTTGTTTAAGTGAAAACTAGAAACCACCTTTGGAAGGAAGGACGGATCCGGACGAAGTACAACTTTATCCCTATGAACTACCAGATAGGGAGAACAACAAGACAACGCCGCCAGTTCAGACACCCTGCATGCAGAAGTAATAGCCACCAAGAAGGCCACCTTATGGGATAAAGTAAGCAGGGGAATCTCCTGAATACTTTCAAAAGGAGGTTTCTGAGGAACTGACAGCACCAAATTAAGGTCCCAAGGAGGTTGCATTGGAGGTACCAAGTGTCGCACCCCCTGGATGAAGTTACGCACCAAGGAGTGGGTGGCCAACGGCCTCTGGAAACAAATTTTCCATGGCCCTAACCTGACCCTTGATAGTACTTAAGGCCAACTTTTGATCAACTCCCCATTGAAGGAAAGCCAAAATCCACGCCACCGAGTAAGAACTAGGGGGAACCCCAAGAGACTCACACCACGCAATGTCCGACTTCTGCGTACGATGATAGATCTTCCTAGAAGTCACTTTTCTCGCTTTAAGCAGAGTGGGAATCACTGAAGCAGACAATCCCCTGTCCTTCAGTACCTGGCTTTCAACAGCCAAGCCGTCAAAGGCAGCCACCGTAAAGCAGGATAGAAGATTGGCCCTTGAGACAGTAGATCTTCCCTGAGATGAAGTCTCCAAGGAGCAACTGCGATTAGCCTGACCAGGTCGGCGTACCAAGCTCGGCGAGGCCAGTCCGGAGCCACAAGAATGTCTGGAATACCTTCCGCCTCGATCCTGCTAAGAAGTCTCAGCAGCAACTTGAGAGGAGGAAAGGCATACATCAGCGGATACTGACCCCATGGGGCCAACAGTGTGTCTGCCAGAGCGTCCAGGGAATGGGCCACAAACCTCTGCACTTTTCGGTTGATCCAAGATGCCAACAGATCTACATCTGGAATGCCCCAACGAAGGCACAACTGGTGAAACACCTCCGGATGGAGGGATCATTCCTCTGCAGCCAAGGCCTGTCGACTGAGGTAATTCGTCTGCCAATTGTGAATGTGAACAGTGGAGAGAGCTGGAACAAAGTGCTCTGCCCAACGAAGGATGCCTGCCCCTTCCAGGGCCGCAAGGTCACTCTTGGTGTCCCCTTTATGATTGACATAAGCCATGGCCGTGGCATTGTCCAATTGAATGCACACTGGACAACCCGCAGGTGCTCGGTCCAGTGGACTAGGATCGCTCTCAGCTCCAGGACATTGATCGGTAACCTGAAATCCTCCAGGGATCAGACTCCTTGTGCAGAAAACCTGCCAAGTCAGGCCCAGGTAGTCCAGTCTCAGAAGGGACAAAGGACGACTTCTGAAGATTCAGAATCCACCCAAACTCCATCAGAGTTCTCATGGTGATTTCCAAATGTGTTCCCAGCACCGTAGGAGACTCCGCACAGAGAAGTAGATTGTCTAGGTAACCCAGGACCGATATCCCCCGCTGCCGCAACAGCACCAGGATCGGAGCCAACACCTTTGTGAAGACCCGAGGAGCAGAGGTGAGACCAAAGGGCAATGCCACAAACTGATAGTGATTCTCTCTCACGGCAAAACGGAGAAATGGTTGGTGTCCTTCACAGACTGGGATGTGAAGGTAGGCATCTTTCATGTCTATGGAGGCCAGGAAATCCCCCTGATGTAGGGAGGCCCCCACTGTGCGAACCGATTCCATCTTGAAATTTTGAACTCACACGAAGCAATTTAGTGCTTTCAGGTCCAGGATTGGATGCACCTTGCCTTCCTTCCTGGGAACCGTGAACAGGTTTGAATAAAAGTCCTAAAAACGTTTTCCGCACACGAAACCGAACTATCACTCCCTGTTGTACCGGGTCCTGAACTGCCCCATAGAGCGCCAACAAGCGATCCAGAGACAGTCGCACATTGGAAGGGAAAAACCTTACCGGCAGAACGGATCGAAACTCAATCTTGTAACCGGACCGTATGACCTCTTGAACCCATTTGTCTGGTACCTGGGCTAGTTACAGGTCTGGGAACTGGCAAAGACGTCCCCCCACCCCAGATATGGGTGAGAGCGCACCTTCAGGCCGAGGAGGTCTTGTCCACAGATCTAGAGAAACCGGAATTTTGTTTGCCAGACCAGGGTCGCTTGGAACCGCCCGAGGAAGTCTTGAAGGGCTTCGCCTTATCGACTGACCCTGAGGGACGAAAAAACTTTTTGTGAGCTGAAAAGGAAGGACCCTGTCTGTGATGCCGGTCCTTACCCTTGTTAGCCTGTGGAAGAAAAGTACTCTTCCCCCCTGTGAGACCCTTACTAATGTCATTCAGGGTAGCACCCACAAGGCAATCTCCTTGAAAGGGTAGATCAGTCAAGGCCTTCTTAGAAGTCTGATTCGCAGACCAGCACTTCAGCCAAAGTATACGCCGGAAAAACACTGCCGAAACTGGCAGTCGGCCCAATATGGGAGCAGTGTCTAGCGAGGCATCGCGAACAAATTGCAGCCCCTGCACCAGCTGGTCCAACAGCTCTTCAAAAGGCAGGAGGAACTTGCTTCGCCCATTCAGTCAACATCTGCGTGACAAGGGCAACCGTGAACACCAGTCTCAGTGCAGTCCCCGCCAGGGAGTACTTAATGCGGGCCACAGCCTCAGCCTTCCTATCCTCCAGGTCCTTAAAGGACGGGAAATACTCCACTGGAATAATGGTAGCCTTTTTCAGTCTTGAGACCAGCGGATCCACCGAAGGTGGCACAGTCTACTTCTTTACCAGAGACTCCTCAAAGGATAGCATCTAGGAATCTGCTTAGGCACCCCAGGGGAACGTTTTGGATGGCCCCATTGCTTTTGAGCATGTTGGCAAAATATGCGGGAAAGGGAAAAACCTTTGCCGCTCTGGATGGCTTGTGAGAAGCAGCTGTGTCCTCCAATTTTAAGGTCTCACGCACAGAAACAATCAGTGCCTCCACCACTGTTCCTTATCTTGCGTGGCAGTGGAGGTAGAAATGTCATCCTTTCAGAGGAGACAGGGCATGAGGTAGTAGACCCGGCAGGGAGACCCACGTCTGCGGTGGCTGAGTCAGACTCAGAACCTGAGACACCAGATGAGGCAGGGGTAGACGGAGGGTGTTTCTTAGCACCTCGACCTTTAAAGACCACCTCCACCCGGGACACAAACGCTTCCAGGACCGCCAAAATTGCATCGGTAGGCAGCTGGGATCCGGAGGGACCTGCGGCCTCCCCGAGGGGGTCAGGTGGGGACACATGATCTGTTTTGTCCATGTTGCACCAGGGGAACCCGTCAGCAAAAGCTGAAAAAAATGTCAGAAAATTTTTTTTTGAAAAAAAAAAAAAAAAAAAAAGGCCCACTGTGATACAGCGCCCCCGAAGGTCAGGCAGCGCGCTGGAGACCCCCAGCAGAGAGTTCGAGAGAGAGAGACCCCCAGACTCCCTGTACCAAGATGCAGCAGCAGGCCCAGAATGTCTGCATGTGTCAGCAGTAAGCTCTCCAAAAGGAAATGAGCTGAGAAACCGCCCAGGGTATGGGGAGGGGCTCCACCCACAGAATGACGCCTCCAGGAACTCCCATACAGATTCCTAGCAGAAGAATCCACCGCTAAATGGCCGTGCTGGGTGTACCAAGATGGCCACCGATCTACTCCGCACATGTGGCTACAAGAAAATGGTGGCGGGGACCCTCCTGGGGACCCCCCAGACTCCACAGCGGGATCGATAAGCAGGTGGCCCCTGAAGGTACAGACTGAGACCCCCCCCCAACAATCATCTGGTCTGTCTCTGGCAGCGCCCCCCCGCCCCCTGGAAACGCGGTCCCAGCGCCCGGAAGTAGGCCCAACAGCCCCCACCGAGGGGGGGCAGGTACAGAGGGTGCGTGACAGGACAGAGGGGAACCCGGGATTGTGGGGGTCAGACTGTCCCAGGGAGGGGCCTGCGTCCACCCCAAAATCTGCTAGGGGAAGAGGGGGGGAGGACATTTACTCCCCATACCAGGAACACATGCAGGTGCCATCTCCTGACAGGACCCCTCTCCGCCGAAGTTGGGGGGGCTGTCGGCCAAATAGGAACGCTGCGACTCAGGCCTAGACTCGGCTGTATGCGACCTGGCGAGACGTTTAACTCGCGGGGCCAGTCCCTATCCAGTGGGACTATGTGGAAGCCGATCCAGCGCAAAGCTAAGGCCTGCGTGCACTCACTGGCTGGCGGGGATGACCACTGGATCTATACATCCAGCCCGTCGCCCAGATCCGGCATAGTTGCATGTAGAATTCACAGGAAAAAAATCAGGAGAAAAGCTAGCTAAAAAAATGATCTATATAAAAAAAACTTTTTGCCAGGATCAGAGATCCCAGCAAGGAACTTGGTCCTTACTCCTGACTAGGTAGATTAAAACTGACATCCTATGCAGGAAGAGAGAGGGTATACCCCCTGGGACTGCCCATAGACGTAGCCAGAACTTTTTTTCTGCCTAGTGTCCTACTCCTGTGTGGGGCAGTATAACCCTACTGATATGCATCAGAGACTACGTCCATTAATGAACGGTAGAGAAATAAAATAAAGTTCAGTTTCAATTCAGAGGATTAAAACTAAAATGGCATTTTGGTCAATTGACTATGGCTAAAACAAAATCAAAATTTGACGTCAAAATGAACACTGTTTTACAGCTGGTTTAATCAGAGCCACTGTCTGCTGTAGCTATTATATTAACTCTCACTTTCTGTGCTGTCATCATCATCGTCGTCATCATCTGTGTAGAGGATGGGGCCATCTGAGTCAGAATCACTTATCTGGCTCTCTTTGCCTTCACTATCTCCATCTGGAATGACTGAAGTATCAAAATGTTCATCTGTCACCTCCTGGCTTTTAAGGCTTGAGGTGTCGTCATGGCTTTTCAAGGAAGCATCACTGTAACACAGGAAAAAAAAAAACATGTTAAAAGTGCTAAAATGTTATTGTGTAACACACATACAGTAAGGGATCCTGGCTAAGTGTATTCATAGACCCTGGGTTATAGGCTCATACTGGTGATTGGACACTGACAAATCTTTTTAGGACATATCCCCTGGCCAACTGCCTTACAATCCTAAACTGCTACACGAGTCCTCAGTTTTGAAGGAAGAGTAACCAAAGAATAGAAAGGGATGTGAGGTAGGGGGTATAGATGGCCAGTGTCGTGTACTGTACTACAAAATATGGATTTTACCTTTTTCAAAAAAAGGAGTCTATTTTCCTAAAAGAAGCTGATGCTTCAAGGTGGACTCTTTTGGCTCCATGTCTAAGCAATGAACAGCTTTTTCCTTTGGATGCGTTGAAGTAGAGCATAAGGATGGCAGGTTTGCCTTGTCATTTGTAAGGAATGAGGAACAACTCCTTAGGAGACAGAGTAAACTCAAACACACATCTGACAGACATGATAGCAACCAAAAATGCCACCTTGCAGGAGAGCTCATCCAATAGGATATCCCTGATGAGTTCAAAGAAGGATTTCTGCAGGGCAGAGAGAACCACGTTGAGGAAGGAAGCACAGGGTGCTAAAAGGGGAGCATGATCCAAGATACACCTTGAATACAGGTTTTGATAAGAAAGAGCAAAGAAAGGTTTTTGAAAAAGGATGGACAAACCTGAAACCTATCCTTTAATAGTGCTTAAGGCCAAGTTCTGGTGAAGTCCTGATAGTAGAAAGGCCAGAATGTGAGGCACAGAGTAATCTCTGAGATTTAAGTACCTGTGTTCACATCAGGCAAAGAAGGATATCCAGATAGGATGATAGATCTTTCTGGAAGTGTTTTTTCCTGCTTTCAGCAAGGTAGGCATGACAGACTCAGAGACCGGTCCTCCTCAGGACCATCTCTTAAGACCTGAGATTTAATAGCCATACCGTTAAGTCAGTGACTGAGAAGCAGGATGAACAGGGATCCTGAGACAGCAGGTCTGGCCAGCTGGGGAGACACCAAGGGTCGTCTCATAGTAGTCTCGGTATGGCAGTGTACCAGGTCCACATCCAGGGTCCCGCATCTCTGACATATCAGATATATCCTGGGGTGTGGACTGCAGAGTTCGCTGAAAAGTGAGTCTCTATATATAATCTAGCTTGCTTACTTCAAGGCTGCTTGGTAAGGCTTTGCTGAAGATCCACCAAGCTACAGAGCATCTTGCTTGGCTGGACAGGAAAATAGGTAAAGTTGAGAGAAGGAGCATACTTGTTCCAGGTCAACAAGATGTTCTTCTGGAGAGCTTTTCAATTAAAATTTGGCAAAGAGTACAGCCTTGAAAAGAAGGCATAAAACTCTCATTGAGAATCTCATTCTGGGATTTCTCTGACCCCAATTCTCAATTCTCAGAGCGTGAGAAGGTGGTACAGATCACCTGTGACCTGGATGTCCTTAGTTCTTAGAAGGACCTGAAGAGGTGCTAGGGCCTTTGTGAATACTCTGGGAGCAGAAGATAGGCAAAAAGGCAGTGAGACAACCTGGAAATTATTCTTTCACTGCAAAGCGCAGAAAACGCTGATGTGGTGGATAAATAAGAAAAGCATCTAGGATGCCAGGTATTCCCCTAATGCCAGACAGGTAATCAACTCTGCAAATTGCATGGGAAATTTTGGATTTTTTAAAAACTTTTAATTTACTGAAAGATTTTTAAAGGAAATACAAATGCAGTAGTTACAGTGTATATTTATGCATAATAAAAGAACGTTACAGTAAAGAAGTAGAGATTCCCAAGCAAATTAGCAAGAGATACCGTAATGCAAAGATCCAGTGTGTCGTACATTAATATTAACACATTCCAGTAAAACCGTGTATCCTGCAAAATTGGTAATGATGAAGTTACACATACAGAGATGTCAAACATATCATTCAGCGCTAGGGCATAGGTGAAGCCAAATAAATGATGTACGCTATAGCAAAAATGGAATAGGCATAACTGAAGTAAAAAACAGTACAATAAAGAGATGCAAGATAGATAACAAAAAAGAAAAAGAGGGAGAGATAGGGAAGAGAGAAAAGGTGGGAACGAGTGGGGTTGGGTGTTGCAATCCCTGCCGCTGGACCAGGGCCGATGCAAGGGGTGGGCGGAAGGGTCGGATGCCCTGGGCGGAACAATTTATTGTAGGAGGAGGGGGCGCAGCGGAGGTGAAGTGCTGACACTGTGCTAACATTTTCTGGGCAACAAGTGACTACCGCCGGCTGCGCTACAATACTGAAGAGCTGTAAGGATGTGCCGAGTGTGCTCCTGCACTCCGCACAAGAAGCCTAGGACCTGGCCTTCGCTTCCTTGTCAGGCATAGCCGCAGGGTAATCTCCGCCCGACAGGCGCTTACGAGTCCTGGCGAGGCCCAACCTCACTGAGAGGCTGGCTGGGAGGCGGGATCAGAGAGGACCATAGAGCCGCCGGGAAGACAGTGAGTGCGACCTACATTAGGAATCAGTCAGCCAGTGCTTCCAAAACGTAAGCAGATTTGCATCTACAGTTGAACTGGCTTACTCTGGGGGGGGGGGCAGAGGCTATTTAATTACCAAAGGTAATATGCAGCATGAAGGGGGTTAATGTATTGCCACTGGCCACTAATGCATTAGTGACCAGTGTCAGAAAATTAACCCCTTTGTACTGAATTAGTGGCACTAGTATCAGTGTTCATTAACCCCTTTATGCTGCAGCATGTAGGGGTTTATAGATACTGCCACTATTGCAGCACAAAGGGGTTAATTATCAGACACTGATCACTAATGCATTAGACACTATAGCTTTCACGCAAACCACCTAATATACGCTTATTTTTTTAAACAAAGATTTGTAGCAGAATATATTTTGGCCTAAATTATAAAGAAATTGTTTTTTTTAAGTTTTTTTTTTTTCTTTTAATTTTTAGTCTTTTTTAGTTTATATAATAAAAAAATCGCAGTGGTGTGCAAATACCACTTAAAAAAAAAGCTATATTTGTGTGAAAAAAAATGATTATATATTTTGTTTGTGTACAGTGTTGCATTACCGCCCAATTATCCGTCAAAGTGGAGCACTTCTAAAATGGACAGGTCATGAAGGGGGGGAAATTTTCCAGAGCTCAAGTAGGTAATCAACCCCCCCAAAGAGTTACCCACTCCAGCCAGTTCACATGGGGATCAGACACACTGCCATCAAAGCTGGGGGTTATTACATAAGATGGCACTATTTCTGGGGATTATTGTTGCAGAAACCGACATGAATGCTGTGGGTTATTATTGCGTAAATTGGCTACTGTTAAACTGGCACCAATGCCGGGGATCGAAAAGTAGAAACTGGCAGTGATGCTGGGGGTTATTATTGCTGCTGCTGACAACAATGCTGTGGATTATTTCGTAAATTTGCACTGATGTTGGTGGTTATTATTATGGAAACTACCATTTATACTGAGAGTTGTTATTTTCTAAACTGGCACCGATGCTGGGGGATATAATTGCAGAAACTGGGACTGATGCTGGTGGTCATTGTGATCCGCTTGCCGACCGTATCACATGTACAGTGGCTCTGCTGAACAGGATCATGCACTAGGTACGTAATCCGACACTACTAGGTAGGGGGGCACACACGTGCGCCACCGGCTACCTAGCTCTGCTGTGTTAATACACAGCAGATGATGTTCAGTGGGTGCCAGCCAATGTATGACCACCGGCACCCACTGATCATTGGGAAGACACACAGGACAGACCCCTGCCTTTAACCACTTAACGACCGGCGCACGACGATCTACGTCGGCGCTCAGCCCCGGCCAGGCAAACTGACGTAGGCCTACGTCAGCAGTTTTTGCCGGCCCTGTGCGCGCTCCCGCGCCCCGCCGCCGATGACTCGATTGGGTTCAGAACCGATCAGTCATCAGGTCCAGGCCAATCATTTTTGGTCTGGACCTGTTGATCGGTCCTGCCCAATCAGATCTCCCTCTAAGCCTGTGAAATGTAAACACAGGCTTAGAGGAGATGTGCCCTCCCCTCCCAACGGTCTTTTCGGATCCAGCGTGAGAGGAGAGCACATCTTACTGTGAGTAATTGCACCAAGCACATCACACACAGCTAGATAGGCACATTTCACCCCCGATCGCCCCCCCAATTAACCCCTACAGCACCTGACACAACACACACTATATACAGCATATAGCATATACCTATATACCTGTATAAGTGTGATTTGTGAACAGGTGTAGCCCTTGCGACCCCCCCTTTTCCACTCAAATTACCCCCCACCCCCCCCTAATAAAGATTTAACCCACTGATCCCCCCTGAACCCCCCCTGATCACCGCCGTTAACCCCTACACCCTCTGTCACATCAGCACTAATACAAACGCAATATACGGTGTTATTGTATTTTTGTATTAGTGTCATTGTGATCAGAATTAGCGCAGGCGACTAAGTTTCTGTCCCAAGAAGGTTTAGGGTCCCCGCCACCCGCCCAATAAAGATTTAAGCCCCTGACCCCCCCCTGATCACCCCTACACCCCCTGCCATAACACACACCGTATACAGTATATAGCATTTTGCTATATACCCGTATAAGTGTGATTTGTGGTCAGGTCTAGCGCTTGCGACCCCCCCTTTTCCACTTGAATTACCCGCCACCCCCCCCTAATAAAGATTTGAGCCCCTGATCCCCCCTGATCCCCTCCTGATCACCGCTAGTTAACCCCTACACCCTCGGTCACATCAGCACTAATACAAACGTAATATACTGTGTTTTTGTATTTTTGTATTAGTGTGATTGTGATCAGAATTAGCGCAGGCGACTAAGTTTGTGTCCCAAGCAGGTTTAGGGTCCCCGCCACCCGCCCAATAAAGATTTAATCCCCTGATCCCCCCCTGATCACCCCTACACCCCCTGCCACAACGCACACTGTATACAGTATATAGCATTTTCTATATACCTGTATAAGTGTGACTTGTGACCAGGTTTAGCGCTTACCACCGTTCCTTTTATCCTTAGGATACCCGCCAGCCCCTTCCAATAAAGATTTAAACCCCTGATCCCCCCCTGATCACATCCCGTTAACCCCTACACCCTCTGTCACATTAGCACTAATACACACATAATATACTGTTTTTACTGTATTTTGTATTGGTGTCATTGTGACTTGAGGTTGTGCTAGCTAGCTAGTTTCTTTCCCAAAGGAGGTTTAGGGTCCCCGCCACCCCCCCCCAGATCCCCAGCGCATAGTTTAGAAATAACCCCTTGATTGCCACACACACACGCACGCACCTACACTTCCATTTCTAGTATAGTGTTTGAACAGATCAATATCTGATCTGATCAGAGCTATACTAGCGCCCCCATAGTTTAGGGTTCCCAAAACGCAGTGTTTGCACGATCAGCACTGATTCCTGCCAGCACCTGCGTTTAACCCTTTCACCCAGGTAAGTGTAGTAATCAACAGATTACTGTCACTTACAAAAAAACACAAGACACAAAACCGCTGTGTTAGCAGAGTCAGGCCTGATCCCTGCTAGCATTAGCAGTTTTTTTGGTAGCGCTTGAAATAGTCTTCGACAACCAGGTGCTTTTATTACCTGTGAGTCGCATCACTGTACGGGTAAATTTAGTTACCAAAATGTCTAAACGTTCGTACAGTGATGAAGCTATTTACAGTATAATGACCATGCCAGGTGAGAGCGATGGGGAAGCCTCACCGGCAGAATCAGGGTCAGTATACGAACCAAATGACAGCAGCGGCTCCCTGACAGATAGCTCCGACGACAGATGGGTCCCTGTTAGACCCAGGCGTACCCGACCCCATTCTGGTGTTGTTGAGATGCAGGAATCGCAGGGTGCTCGTATGGAGCAGAGTGTGGGTACTAGTGCCGCTCATCCTTCTGGCGACCTGGCAAGCGCCAGCGGCCTAGTACACCCTGGACCTAGTACAACCAGCACTGCAGTAAGACCTGGTGACGTGGCGAGTCCCCTAAGTGCAGTTGAAGCTGGTGCGGTGGCTAGCACAAGTAGTGGCCCGCAGCCACCGCGTATTCGAAGACAGGCCCGTAGAGCCCATAGTGCCCTCCCTGATGCGCTGGCATTTCCTAATTGGCAACCCACTGATACTACAGCGCCAGTACTTCCCCCATTCACCGCCCAACCTGGAATCCACGTGGAGACAGCTGGTTTTACGCCCCTGAACTTTTATGAGCTGTTCTTCACGGAAGATCTTTTCAGATCTATTGTGGATCAATCAAATTTATATGCTCAACAATTTATCGCCGCCAACCCAAATTCGCCCCTTGCCAGACAATTCGGCTGGAAACCTTTAACGGTTTCCGAATTTAAGATCTTTCTGGGCCTTTCCCTCCACATGGGCATAACTAAACAGAGTGAATTGCGGCTATATTGGTCCACTAGCCCACTTCACCATATGCGCATGTACTCTGCCTCCATGTCCAGGGCGAGATATGAGCAAATTCTGCGATTTATGCATTTCAGCGACAATGAAATCTGTCGTCCTCGGGGAGACCCTGCATACGATCGGCTCCACAAAATTCGGCCCCTCATAGACCACTTCAATCAGCGGTTTGCAGCCTTGTTTACCCCCGAACAAGTTGTCTGCGTTGACGAGTCCCTGATTAAATTTACTGGCCGCCTTGCTATGAAACAGTACCTCCCCAGCAAGCGTGCCAGATACGGGGTCAAACTGTATAAATTGTGTGACAGGGCCACAGGCTATACAGTTAGTTTCCGGGTCTATGAGGGAAAAGATAGCTGTGTGGAGCCCCCCAACTGCCCAGACTACATAGGGAGCAGCGGTAAGATCGTTTGGGACTTGGTGTCACCCTTATCCGGAAAGGGGTACCATTTGTACGTGGACAACTTTTATACAAGCGTGCCACTATTTAGTCACCTGCTCGAATTACAAATTGGCGCATGTGGCACCGTGCGACCTAATCGCCGGGGCTTCCCCCAACGGCTTGTAGATTCCCGTCTTAGTCGGGGGGTGAGAGCCTGCTTGAAAACGGACAAATTGCTTGCGGTGAAGTGGAAGGATACACGGGATGTTTATGTTCTGTCCTCCCTTCACGCAGACACGACAATCCAAATCACTACGGCAACTGGCGTTGTGGAGAAACCCCTCTGTGTCCACGAATATAACCTTAACATGGGAGGGGTGGACCTTAACGACCAGATTTTGGCGCCGTATTTAGTTGCCCGTAAAGCCAGACGCTGGTACAAAAAAGTGTCTGTTTATTTATTCCAATTGGCGATGCTGAACGCCTTTGTCCTATACAAGGCGTCAGGACGAACTGGATCTTTCCGGGAATTCCAGGAAGAGATCATCCTTGCCTACCTGTACCCAGGAGGCATGCCTGCCCAACTTCCCCTTCCAGATGCAGTGAGCCGGCTGCATGAGAGGCATTTTCCTTATGCCCTCCCGAGTACCCCTACCCAAAGATGGCCCCAAAGAAGATGTCGTGTCTGTAGCAGGCGCGGATTTAGGCGTGACACCCGTTATTATTGTCCCAAATGTCCTGACCAACCTGGTCTCTGCATCGGGGAATGTTTTGAGCGCTACCATACACTAGTGGAGTTTTAGTGTAGGGTACAGCACGACACAGTGTAGGGCACACAAACACAGGGTCTCGAAGGATGTTGGATGTCCATCGACATTTTGAGAGACCCAAGCTGGAAGAGAAGATCGCAGAAGATCGCAGTCCCTCCCAAATCAAGACATGAAGAAACAGTTAGAAAGAAAAATAAAAGGATCCAAAAACTGTTGTTGTGTCAGTCATTTTATATGTCCTTCTACTCTTCTTACTGTACATTTAAATGTCCTTTGTTTGTTTTTTCATTCTTTTGTGACCTGTTTCTCCTGCAGGTACTCGTCGGCTACCACGCATTGATTTTATATATTCTGACACAAACAGTGTTTGCGCTCAGCATATATGGATACCTTTGCTGATAGCAGCTGTGGTGATTTTCTGATTTCAGCACTGCAGTTAAAATCCTATTTTGGTATACGTGGATAGCGCCGTGTATACCCATCATTAAATTCAGTGGGTGGTTGTTTGGGCGGTTAATGATGAGAATCCAAAAACTTTTGTTGTTGTCAGTCATTTTATATGTCCTACTCTTCCTAATGTACTTTTTTTTAATGTACTTTGTTTTTTCATTCTTTTGTGACCTGTTTCTCTTGCAGGTACTTGTCGGCTACCACGCATTGATTTTATATATTCTGACACAAACAGTGTTTGCGCTCAGCATATATGGATACCTTTGCTGATAGCAGCTGTGGTGATTTTCTGATTTCAGCACTGCAGTTAAAATCCTATTTTGGTATACGTGGATAGCGCCGTGTATACCCATCATTAAATTCAGTGGGTGGTTGTTTGGGCGGTTAATGATGAGAATCCAAAAACTTTTGTTGTTGTCAGTCATTTTATATGTCCTACTCTTCCTAATGTACTTTTTTTAATGTACTTTGTTTTTTCATTCTTTTGTGACCTGTTTCTCTTGCAGGTACTCGTCGGCTACCACGCATTGATTTTATATATTCTGACACAAACAGTGTTTGCGCTCAGCATATATGGATACCTTTGCTGATAGCAGCTGTGGTGATTTTCTGATTTCAGCACTGCAGTTAAAATCCTATTTTGGTATACGTGGATAGTGCCGTGTATACCCATCATTAAATTCAGTGGGTGGTTGTTTGGGCGGTTAATGATGAGTAATACTACGCATTATTCTTGTGCTGATTTCTGATAGGTTCTCTTTTTTTCCGTTCAGCCCACAGGCTGCATGAAAAAAAAAAAAACCTATATGCCAAACAAGGACTAGCAATGTACTGGTACGTTGCTGGACTTTGAGTGGTTATACCAGGATGATGCCTGCAGATTTAGGCATCATCTTGGTATCGTTTTTTACAGCCAGCGGTCGGCTTACATGTAAAAGCAATCCTAGCAGGTAATTGGCCGCTAGACTGCTTTTACATGCAGTGGGAGGGGCCTCCCCCCCCCCCCACCGCCGCCTTCCGCAGCCTTCCGTGGTTTTTCTCGGGCTCTCCTGTCCCACCGGTTAACCCGAGAGTGCAGCCGGTGGTTCAGTTATCTAACCATAGAGCTAATTGAAGATTAGAATGGCTCCAATCATCTCTATGGCCTAAGATGCCGGAGGCTACGAGCATTTCATGACTTCTTTTTCGCCAGAAATAAACAGGGCCATTGGGAAATTGGGAAAGTATTTTATCACACCAATTTTGGCGTGGTCAGAAGCATTAAGGTCAGAGGAGAGATCTAGAGTATAAAAGACCCCAATTTTTAAAAAAAAGAGTACCTGTCACTACCGATTGCTATCATAGGGGATATCTAAATTCACTGTGATAGCAATAAAAATGATTTAAAAAAAAAAAAAATTAAAGGAAAGGTGTCAAAATAACATAAAAGAGCAAAAAAAAAAAAAAAAAAAATCGAGCTCCGCCCCCTTTCCCCCGTGCTTGCGCGCAATGGCACACGCACGCGTTGGTCTAGTGTCATATGTAAACCGCAATTTCAGCATGCATGTGAGGTATCGCCGCGATCGCCAGATCGAGTGCAGTAATTCTTGCAGTAGACCTCCTCTGTAAGTCTAAAGTGGTAACCTGTAGAGACTTTTAAAGGTTTTTAAAAATGTACGTACGTTTTTGCCGCTGCGCAGGTGTGCGCAATTTTTAAAGCATGTCATGTCAGGTGTCTATGAACTCGGCATAAGATCATCTTTTAAATTTTACCAAACAAATTGGAATTATATAGTGTATTTGTGCAATAAATTTAAAAAAAATGTATTTTTTTCGCAAAAATTGCGTTTGGAAAATCTGTGCGCAAATACCGTGTGACAAAAAAAATTGCAACATCCACCATTTTATTCTATAGGGCCTCTGCTTTAAAGAAATATATAATGTTTGGGGGTTCAAAGTAATTTTCTAGTAAAAAAAAAATATTTTTTCATGTAAACAAAAAGGCACAGAAAAGGCTTGGTTTTCAAGTGGTTAGAAGAGTGGGTGATGTGTGGCTAAGATTGAGCGTAAAATGCCGGGACTGTTCAAACACCCCCCAAATGACCCCTTTTTGAAAAGTAGACACCCAAAGCTATTTGCTGAGAGGCATGGTGAGTCCATGGAATATTTTATATTTTGCTACAAGTGTCGGGAAAATTATTATTTCTTTTTTTTTTGTTGTTTTTTTACAGAAAGTTGTCACTAAATGATATATTGCTCACACATGCCATGTGTATATGTGAAATGACACCCCAAAATACATTCTGCTGCTTATCCTGAGTACAGGGATACCCCATGTGTGAAACTTTTTTGCAGTCTAGCCGAGTACAGGTCCCCGAAAACCAGTCCCCACTTTCAGGCTTTCCAAAGGCGTAAATTGTTGATTTCACTCCTGACTACCTATCACAGTTTCGGAGGCCCTAAAATTCCAAGATAGCACAAAACCCCCCCAAATGACCCCATTTTGGAAAGTAGACACCCCAAGCTGTTTGCTGAGAGGCATGGTGAGTCCATGGAATATTTTATATTTTGCCACAAGTTCCGGGAAATATATATATATATATATTTTTTTTTTTTTTTACAAAAAGCTGTCAGTAAATGATATATTGCTCACACATGCCATGGGTATATGTGAAATGACACCCCAATATACATTCTGCTGCTTCTCCTGAGTACAGGGATACCCCATGTGTGAGACTTTTTTGCAGTCTAGCCGAGTACAGGACCCCGAAATCCAACCTCCACTTTCAGGCTTTCCAAGGGCGTAAATTGTTGATTTCACTCCTGACTACCTATCACAGTTTCGGAGGCCCTAAAATTCTAAGATAGCACAAAACCCCCCCAAATGACCCCATTTTGGAAAGTAGACACCCCAAGCTGTTTGCTGAGAGGCATGGTGAGTCCATGGAATATTTTATATTTTACCACAAGTTCCGGGAAATATATATATATATATTTTTTTTTTTTTTACACAAAGCTGTCAGTAAATGATATATTGCTCACACATGCCACGGGTATATGTGAAATGACACCCCAAAATACATTCTGCTGCTTCTCCTGAGTACAGGGATACCCCATGTGTGAGACTTTTTTGCAGTCTAGCCGAGTACAGGACCCCGAAATCCAACCTCCACTTTCAGGCTTTCCAAGGGCGTAAATTGTTGATTTCACTCCTGACTACCTATCACAGTTTCGGAGGCCCTAAAATTCTAAGATAGCACAAAACCCCCCCAAATGACCCCATTTTGGAAAGTAGACACCCCAAGCTGTTTGCTGAGAGGCATGGTGAGTCCATGGAATATTTTATATTTTACCACAAGTTCCGGGAAATATATATATATATATATTTTTTTTTTTTTTTTACACAAAGCTGTCAGTAAATGATATATTGCTCACACATGCCACGGGTATATGTGAAATGACACCCCAATATACATTCTGCTGCTTCTCCTGAGTACAGGGATACCCCATGTGTGAGACTTTTTTGCAGTCTAGCCGAGTACAGGACCCCGAAAACCAACCTCCACTTTCAGGCTTTCCAAGGGCGTAAATTGTTGATTTCACTCCTGACTACCTATCACAGTTTCGGAGGCCCTAAAATTCCAAGATAGCACAAAACCCCCCCAAATGACCCCATTTTGGAAAGTAGACACCCTGAGCTATTTGCAGAGAGGCATGTTGAGTGTTTTGCAGATCTCACTTTTTGTCACAAAGTTTTGGAAATTGAAAAAAGAGGAAAAAAAATGCATTTTCCTGTTTTTTCTTCATTTTCCAAAAAAAATGAGAGCTGCAAAATACTCACCATGCCTCTCAGCAAATAGATTGGAGTGTCTACTTTGCAAAATGGGGTCATTTGGGGGGGTTTTGTGCCATCTTGGCCTTTTATGGACTTCAAAAGTGTGATAGGTAGTAAGGAGTGAGATCAACAATTTACGCCCTTAGAAAGCCAGAAGGTGCAGATTGGTTTTCCGGGTCCTGTACGCGGCTAGACTGCAAAAAAGTCTTACACATGGGGTATCCTTGTACTCAGGAGAAGCAGCAGAATGTATTTTGGGGTGTCATTTCACATATACCCATGGCATGTGTGAGCAATATATCATTTACTGACAACTTTGTGTAAAAAAAAAAAAAAATATATATATATATATATATATATATATATTTCCCGGAACTTGTGGCAAAATATAAAATATTCCATGGACTCACCATGCCTCTCAGCAAATAGCTTGGGGTGTCTACTTTGCAAAATGGGGTCATTTGGGGGGGTTTTGTGCTATTTTGGAATTTTAGGGCCTCCGAAACTGCGACAGGTAGTGCAGAGGTGACATGAACAATTTACGCCATTAGAAAACCTGAGAGTGTTGATTGGTTTTCGCGGTCCTGTACACAGCTAGGCTCCCAAAAAGTCTCACACATGGGGCATCCCCATACTCAGGAGAAGTGGCAGAATGTATTTTGGGGTGTCATTCCACATATACCCATGTCATGTGTGAGAAATTTATCTTTTAGTGACAACGTTGTGTAAAAAAAAAAAATTAAAAAAAAAAATTGTAATTTTCCCGAAACTTGTGGCAAAATATAAAATATTCCATGGACTCACCATGCCTCTCAGCAAACAGCTTGGGGTGTCTACTTTCCAAAATGGGGTCATTTGGGGGGGTTTTGTGGTATCTTGACATTTCAGGGCCTCCAAAACCGTTATAGGTAGTGAGAAAATGCAATGAAAAATGTACGCCCTTTGAAATTCTGATGGTGGTGATTTGTTTTCCGGCTCCCGTACACAGCTACGCTCCCAAAAAGTCTCACATATGTGGTATCCCTGTACTCAGGAGAAGCAGCAGAATATATTTTGGGGTGTAATTACACATATACCCATGGCATGTGTGAGCAATATATCATTTCAATGACAACTTTGTGTAAAAAAAAAAAAAAAAAAATTATTTTTGTCATTTTTCAAACACCTGTGACAAAAAAATAAAATATTCAATGAGCTCAACATGCCCCTCAGAACATTCCTTAGGATGTCTACTTTCCAAAAAGTGGTAGTTTGGGGGGGTTTTGTACTGCCCCGCCATTTTAGCACTTCATGAAATGAGATTGGCAGTCAGAAATTAAAGCTTCGTAAATTTCAGTATTTACACCATAGTTTGTAGACGCTATAACTTTTGCGCAAACCAATAAAAATACGCTCATTGATTTTTTTTTTGTCAAAGACATGTAGCTAAATATATTTTGGCCAAAAAAAATGACATAAATTGAGTATATTGGATATTTTTTAAAAGACAAAGTTGAAAATGTCATTTTTTTGCAAAATTTTCGCTCTTTTTTTATTAATATCGCAAAAAATAAAAAGCGCAGAGGTGATCAAATACCACCAAAAGAAAGCTCTGTTTGTGGGAAAAAAAGGACGTAAATTTCGTTTAGGTACTGCATTGCATGACCGCGCAATTATCAGTTAAAGTCACGAAGTGCCAAGTTGAAAAAAGGGGTCTGGACCTTTAGCAGCCAAATCCTCCGGGGCTTAAGTGGTTAAGTACCTCTAAAAAAAAAAACATATATTTAAAAAGTGTGAGCGAACACTGTTACTATTGAATTAAACCTAATTGAATTTGTATTGTTTTAGGTATTTTCTTGTTTTGAAATGACACTGACTCTTTCTTTATCCTTGGGGGGGTGCAGTTTGCCATCTTCGTCCTGGACACTGGATGACCTTGTCTCGGCACTGTGCTGGACTAAGCAAAATACGCCCATATAGTACAATGGAGGACAAAAGGTACATCTGCACATATAAGATTAGGATGGGTCCATAAGATGCCATTAGTGCCAAATTTTTTAAAATTTTGAAATAATGTTGAGCTGAGAAGTCAAATATTCCATGTTGTAGACACTGTTTGCAAAGATCTGCTGAAGAAGGTGGGATTTGTGGTTTCCTTTTCAAATCTATGTGGTTTATCAACTTGGTAGAGAGTTTGGCTGTATTCGACACTGGCAGCCCCAGGAGGTAGTGAACTGGATCTAAAGAAACTGGAGGGTCAAATAATGATTCTAAAAGGATTTTAGTGCTTTCCCAGAAAGAGTGTATCTTGGGGTAATCCCAGTAGATGTGGTATAGCGTACCCACAAAGGCATTACATCTCCAACAGGGTTGGGTTCAAATCCCAATCACGACACTACCTGCCTGGAGTTTGCATGTTCTCCCTGTGGGTTTCCTCCGGTTACTCTGGTTTCCTCCCACACTCCAAAAACATGCTGGTAGGTTAATTGGATTGATCTGGTCTAAATTGGTCTTTGTATGTATGATTGTGAGTTAGGGACCTTACAATGTAAGCTCCTTGAGGGCAGGAACTGATGTGAATGTGCAATATACAGTGCCTTGCAAAAGTATTCACTTTTTACCTATTTTGTTACGTTACAGCCTTAAGTTTAATGTTTTGTTAATCTGAATTGAATGTGATGGATCAGAACACAATAGTCTAAGTTGGTGAAGTGAAATGAGAAAAATATATACATAAAACTATTTTTTAGAAATAGAAAACAGAAAATTGGCATGTGCGTATGTATTCACCCCCTTTGTTATGAAGCCCATAAAAAGCTCTGGTGCAAACAATTACCTTCATAATCACATAATTTGTGAAATGATGTCCACCTGTGTGCAATCTAAGTGTCACAAGATCTATCATTACATATTCACACCTTTTTTGAAAGGCCCCAGAGGCTGCAACACCTTGCAAGAGGCACCACTAGCCAAACACTGCCATTAAGACCAAGGAACTCCAAACAAGTAAGGGACAATGTTGTTGAGAAGAACAAGTCAGGGTTAGGTTATAAAAATAAAAATATCCAAATCTTTGATGATCCCCAGGAGCATCATCAAATCTATCATAACCAAATGGGAAGAACATGGCACAACAGCAAACCTGCCAAGAGACAGCCACCAACCAAAACTCACGGACCGGGCAAGGAGGGAATTAATCAGAGGCAGCGCAGAGACCTAAGGTAACTCTGGAGGAGCTGCAGAGTTCCACAGCAGATACTGGAGTACCTGTACATAGGACGACAATAAGCTGTACGCCCCATAGAGTTGGGCTTTATGGCAGAGTGGCCAGAAGAAAGCCATTACTTTCAGCAAAAAAACAAAATGGCACGTTTTGAGTTTGCGAAAAGGCATGTAGGAGGCTCCCAAAATGTATGGAGGAAGGTGCTCTGGTCTGATGAGACTAAAATTGAACTTTTCGGCCATCAATGAAAATGCTATGTCTGGCGCAAACCCAACACATCACATCACCCAAAAAACACCATCCCCACAGTGAAACATGGTGGTGGCAGCATTATGCTGTGGGGATGTTTTTCAGTAGCCGGGACTGGGAAACTGGTCAGAGTTGAGGGAAAGATGCACGGTGCTAAATACAGGGATATTCTTGAGCAAAATCTGTACCACTCTGTGCGTGATTTGAGGCCAGGACATAGGTTCACATTCCAGCAGGACAATGACCCCAAACACACTGCTAAAGCAACACTTGATAGTTTAAGAGGAAACGTGTAAATGTGTTGGAATGGCCTAGTCAAAGCCCAGATCTCAATCCAAAAGAAAATCTGTGGTCAGACTTAAAGATTGCTGTTTACAAGTGCAAACCATCCAACTTGAAGGAGCTGGAGCAGTTTTGCAAGGAGGAATGGGCAAAAATCCCAGTGGTAAGATGTGGCAAGCTCATAGAGACTTATCCAAAGCAACTTGGAGCTGTGATTGCCGCAAAAGGTGGCTCTACAAAGTATTGACTTTAGGGGGTGAATAGTTATGCACATTGACTTTTTCTGTTAGATTGTATTATTAGCGTTTTTATGAGGTAGAGGCTCTTAAACGGGGGTTTTTAAATCTTCTGCTGTTGGAGTAGAATCTTCCCTCCTGTGACATTTTTAAGGAATTTGTAAAGTTCCTTGCCAAAAAGATAATCTCCTTCAAACTGCATAAGTGTGAGGCATCTTGCAAGCAGCTTTACCAGTCAAAAAGACTGAGGACTCTCAGGGTAGAAGTATAGGGCAGGTCATAGGGCACTAAGTCTTCCCTTCCGCAGAAACCTAATGACCAAATCTGCTACAAGGTGAGGAATTCCAAGCATTTTAAGGGAACAACAAAAATGGTATATTAAGGCTAGGTTCACACCATTGTGGTTACCCTTTGGCCAGGCTCACGTGGCCACAGCAGCCCATTCATTTGAATGGGCTCAATTTGCAACAAATAGATAAGCATTAATTATAACGGTTCAGTGCATTCTTAAGAGTTGTGCGTCTGTATCCTAGAAAAACTTCAACGATAATGATACCATGAAGAACATAATATTCTGAAGCTTGTCCAAGGGAAGAAAGATCCTCCCCAGAGCAGAGTTGAGTATCAGCCCCAGATAGGTGACCCGCACAGACGGAGTCAGGGCAGATTTGGTGACATTGATCATTCACCCAAAGTCCTGAAGGGTCCAAATTGTGATGGAGATGTTTTCCAGCAGATTCGAATGGGAAACTGCCTGCAACAAGAGATCGTCCAGATACCCCACAATGGAGATACCATGTCGATGCAACAAGGCCAGCATAGGGGCTAAGACCTTGGTAAAAACTCTGGGAGCTGAGGCGAGACCAAAGGGTAACGACACGAATTGAAAGTGCTCCTCTGCCACCGCGAAGTGGAGGAATCGGTGATGTCCCTCGAATATAGGGGCGTGGAGATATGCATCTTCAAGATCGATGGAAGCCAGAAAATCCCCCTGATTCAAAGATGCCACCACCGACCGAATGGACTCCATTAGGAATTTCTGCACCCACACAAAGCAGTTCAGAGCCTTGAGGTCCAGGATTGGACACACCTTGCTCTCCTTTCTGGGCACAGTGAACAGGTTTGAATGGAAACCTTGAGAGCGTTCCTGTTGGGGAACTGGCACAATCACCCCTTGAGCCAGGAGATCTTGCACAGCCTCCTGCAGATCCTTTAAACGCTCCGGAGACAGGTGAAGATTTGACTGAAAAAAACTGTCCACTGGCCGGGATCAGAATTCGATCTTGTACCCAGAACAAACCAGTTTGGAACAAACCAGTTTGCAAACCCATTCATCCTGAATGAAGGAAGTTCAGGGTTCCTGAAAGAAGCGCAGACGTCCCCCCACCCCTAAGACGGAAGAAGGCGCCTCTTCATGTTGAAGAGGACTTGTCTGCAGCACTGGACTGACCGGCTGTGGACTTGCCCCAGGGTTTCTTAGCACCTCCAGAAGTTCTGAATGGCTTACCTTTTTCTTGCGCCCCGAGGGCACAAAAAAAAAAAAAAACGTTCATGAGCAGAAAAAGGAGGGACCCCGTTTAATACGGGGTGTCTTACCCCTCGAAGGTTGAGGAAGAAGAGTACTCTTCCCCCCAGTCAGGCCCTTCATCAACTCATCCAATAAATCGTCAAACAACCTGTCTCCCAGAAAGGGGAGATCGACTAAGGCTTTTTTAGAAGCTTTGTCAGCTGACCAGCTCTTCAACCAGACCATGCGTCTTAAAACAATGCCCACGGCCGAGACTCTGGCCACCAGGGGAGCCGCATCCAAAAACTCATCACACAGGAACACCAGAGCCTGGATCACCTGGTCCAACAGTTCCAGCTGTTCCGGAGGAACAGTCTTGGGGTCCAAAGACTTCTGCAAACCCCTAATCCATTCTGTCACCGTCTGTGAGACTAGCACAGACACAAAAAATGGTTTCTAAATGGAACCCGCCAGAATGTGAAGATGGCGGGAAAGTGATTCCACCCGCCTGTCCACTGGATCAATAAAAATTGGGGAATCCTTCACAGGCACAAGAGTAGATTTGTTTAATCTGGAAACAGGATGGTCCACTTTAGGTGGCACCGTCCAACAGTTGGAAACCTTTTTTAGCAAAAGGATACCGGCGTTTAAAGCGTATTGGCACCACTAACACCTGCTTAACGTGCCGCCATTGGTCATTCACAATATCGTAAAAGTGTCAGGACAAGGGAAAACCCTGTCAGCTTTTGGAGACTTCTGGGAGCCAAAAGCCACTTGCGTCCCTGCCGGCGTGGGCTCATCAGCCAATCTTAAAGTATCCCACACCTAAATAATCAGGGCTTCCAGCAAAGCGTGTTTCCGCTCTGCAGCTGAAGAAGACAGGTCCTCTTCACCATCTGACTGCGAGGACAGTGACCCCTCAGGAAGGGAAGCATCTGGGGCAACCACATCAGTCTCTGAATCAGAGGACACCTCCACAGATGGAGAAGGCAGCGGCCGTTTACAGCCATCAACCTATTTCATGACTAAATCAACTTTAGTCGTCAGGCTTTCCAGGGCAGCTGGAATCGCGGCCAGCAACTGCGATCCGGACTGTCCAGGAGTCGCACAGAGTGGATCTGAAGGTGAAATTCCAGTTTGGGACTCCACAGTGCAATTTGCAGCTTCAAGAACGCTGATCGCGGTACCCACCACCGATCGCAGCGGTCTGCAGGGAGCCCCTTTAAACCAAACTGATAGCATAAAGTGCAAGGATATGCCCGCAGGGACCCTCAATACTTTACCACCTCAGTCACACAGCCTCCTGAATCTTCCACAGAATGGAGAGAGAAGCAGGAAGTGACCTTGGCTCAGCAGCAGTAAGTTACCACACAGGAAATGATGTCGCCTGATAGGCATACACTGCCAAGTATAGCACCAGGGCAACACAAAGATGGATGCCCATACAAAACAATAGGAAGCTGCAGGGAAAATGGCTGCCACATACAAGTCTATGGGGAAAAAATTCCATTGTCCACCTAACCGCCCACAATGCAGCTAGGGACCGACACATGAAGGCCTCAGGAACCACAACAGAGACCAGCAAGCCCAAGGTACCATGTCACCACCCCCCTCCCCCGAGCACTCCAGACACACAGCCCCCACAGGGACAGGGAGAGGAAAGGACACACAGACCGGGCAGACCAGGGGGATCTCTAGGGAGACACAATCCCATTGTCCCCAGGGGAGGCCCCACATCCCCCCCAAGGCCAGCAGGGGCGAGGGGGGCACAGTTACTCACCATACCATGGACCGGGTGGGCTCCGCTCCAGGCAGACTGCCTCCCACCTAAAGCGGGGGTGCTGCCAGCCAAGTGGTATGCTGCGACTCAGGGCGTTCCAGGTCATTGCGTCCCAGAAAGGCATCCACTCGCAGGCTAGTCCCCCTCTGGACAAGGGGGCATCGTCGTGGCTAGGTCTAGGTCGGAACTATAACCTGCTCACGCTCATAGGCCAGACTGAGGGTGGGGGGGCCATAAGGATCTAGATTATCCAGTACGAAGTCCCAGCCGGCATCGTTGCTTGTAGATCACCAGGAAATTCTTCCCTGAACACTAGCTAGCAAGTAAGTAAAGAGAAATAAAAGAAAATATTCTGAAAAGAATAAAAAAAAAAAACTGAGACCGGAGTACCAGCAGGAAACCTAGGTCTACTCCTTCTCTAGGCAGAAATCTAACTGATGTGCTGGGTTGTGCAGTGGGGGTTTATGCCTGGAGGGACAGCCCCCTGGACGTGTGTATTAAAATTTTCCTGCCTAGACTACTCTAGCATAAACCCACTCAGCTCATGGAGATGAGGCTGCGTCTGTCGATGGACGATAGAGAAATGTAAAATTTGTTCCCATTCCTCATCCGTGAGGTGGATTTCCAGTTC
The DNA here is from genome assembly GCF_965119305.1 of Pelophylax lessonae. NCBI lineage: Eukaryota > Metazoa > Chordata > Amphibia > Anura > Ranidae > Pelophylax > Pelophylax lessonae. The sequence continues at coordinate 450,744,322 of NC_138770.1, forward strand.
TTGTTCCCATGTGTGTTGTGTTTTGATGGATGAAGGCATTATATTTGGGAAAAGCATTGAGTAGATGTCTGAGATCCGGTGTCTTTGGGGTTCTTTTTTGCCGCATATTAATTGAAAGGGTATGCACTTACGGGCGAAGCTGGGGCTATTCTTTGGGGAATTTAGGAAATGTTGTATCTGAAAATAAGTCCAGAAAGGGAAGGAATGGGACGGTGTGTTGGAGTGAAGGGCAGGGAGGGATAGGAACTTCCCCTTCTCAAAAAAAAAAGCGTTTGACTTTGACGTTACCATCTGGCCAGAGATCGGTCAGGTAAGTGTCTGTAAGCCCTAGGGCGAAGTCTGGGCCGTAGGGTTCGATATTGAGTTGGCCAACACTTTGCAGCTATAACAGCCTTAACTCTTCTGGGAAGGCTGTCCACAAGGTTGGTGTGTCTATGGGAATGTTTTACCATTCTTCCAGAAGCGTATTTGTGAGGTCAGGCACTGATGTGGACGAGAAGGCCTGGCACGCAGTATCCGCTCTAATTTATCTCAAAGGTTAACAGAAGATAGACTTAGAACTATACTAGAGAAACTTAACATAAATAAATCACCGGGACCGGATGGCTTGCACCCGAGTGTTCTTAAAGAGTTCAGCCAGGTGATTGCTAGACCATTATTCATGATTTTTTAACAAAAGTTTACAGACGGGTATGGTGCCAGCTGATTGGAAAAAGCCAACGTGGTACCAATATTTAAAAAAGGGCCGAGATATATCCCGGATAACTATAGGCCGGTCAGCCTAACATCAGTAGTCTGCAAGATTTTGGAGGGTATGTTAAGGGACCACATACAAGACTTTAGTAATGAAAATGGTATTAGTAGTAATCAGCATAGATTCATAACAATCGTTCTTGCCAAACCAATCTATTAACCTTCTATGATGAAGTGAGCTGCCACCTAGATAAAGGTAAGCCTGTGGATGTGGTGTATCTGGACTTTGCAAAGGTCTTTAACACAGTTCCCCACAAACGCTTACTGTTCAAACTAAGGAAGGTAGGTATGGACCATAAGGTGAGTACCTGGATAGAGAACTGGCTCCAGGGGAGAGTGCAAAGGGTGGTGATTAATGGGGAGTACTCTGATTGGGCAGGTGTGGAAAGTGGGGTCCCCCAGGGTTCTGTCCTGGGACCAATCCTGTTTAATTTATTCATAAATGATCTAGAGGAGGGGATATCTAGTACAATCTCAGTACTTGCGGATGATACTAAACTAAGCATGCCAATATCTTCTACGCAGGATGTGGAAACCTTACAAGCGGACCTGAACAAAATAATGGGGTGGGCAACTACATGGCAGATGAGGTTTAATGTTGAAAAATGTAAAGTAATGCACTTGGGGGCCAGAAACCAAGCTACTCACTAGGGGGGGGGGGGACCTCGGGGTGAATCTAAGATGGAAAAGGACCTGGGGGTACTGGTAGACAACAGGCTTGGCAGTGGCATGCAATGCCAAGCCGCTGCAAGCAAAGCCAACAGAATACTGGGATGTATAAAAAAGGGGATTCACTCCAGAAATAAAGAGATTATTCTCCCTCTCTACAAGACTCTGGTCCGGCCACATCTGGAGTATGCTGTCCAGTTCTGGGCACCGGTCCTCAGGAAGGATGTGCTGGAACTGGAAAGAGCCCAGAGAAGGGCAACAAAAATAATTAGGGGAATGGAGGACATCAGTATGAGGAAAGACTACAAGCACTGAACTTATTCTCTCTGGAGAAGAGACGATTGATATCAATGTACAAATACTGTACTGGCGACCCTAGCATAAGGAAAAAACTATTCAGAGAAAGGGAATACAATAAGACACGTGGCCACTCACTAAAACTAGAGGAAAGGCGGTTTAACCTTAAAGTACGTAGGGGGTTCTTTACTGTCAGAGTAGTAAGGATGTGGAATTCTCTTCCGCAAACAGTCGTATCAGCAAGGAGCATCGATAGTTTCAAAAAACTATTAGATGGGCACCTTAAAGACCACAACATACAGGGGTATACAATGTACGGTTAACAGCAAACACACACACATCATAGGTTGAACTGGATGGACTGATGTCTTTTTTCAACCTCACTAACTATGTTACCATGTAGGTGTTCTATCTGATTGGGGTCAGCATTCTTTGCAGGCCAGTCAAGTTCTTCCACCCCAAACTCGCTTATCCATGTCTTTATGGACCTTGCTTTGTGCACTGGTTCAAATCATTTGGTGGAAGGGGGGATTATGGTTTGGGGTTGTTTTTCAGGGTTTGGGCTTGGCCCCTTAGTTCCAGTGAAGGGAGATGAGGCGTCAGCATACCAAAGACATTTTGGACAATTTATGCTCCCAACTTTGTGGGAACAGTTTGGGGGTAACCCCTTTCTGTTCCAACATGACTGTGCACCAGTGCACAAAGCAAGGTCCATAAAGACATGGATGAGGGAGTTTGGGTTGGAGAAACTTGACTGGCTGGCACAGGGTCCTGACCTCAACTGGATAGAACACCTTTGGGATGAATAAGGGGAAAGACTGCAAGCCAGGCCTTCTCATCCAAATAAATGCCTGACCTCACAAATGCACTTCTGGAAAAGACACACTCCTAAACCTTGTGGACAGCCATCCCAGAAGAGTTGCAGCTGTTATTACTGCAAAGGGTGGGCCAACTCAATATTGAACCCTACAGGCTAAGACTGGGGTGCCATAAAGTTCATGTACGTGTAAAGGCAGGCGTCAAAATACCTTTGGTAATATAGTGTACATCCCTATATAGCTGCAAATTTTTCTACGGTTGAACACCATATTTTGACTTACCTTTCAGTATTTTCTTCATTTACACCAATTATTTCCACACTAGTTTTACTGTCGCATCTGTTTTCTGGTAACTGCACACTTTCACTAACAGTGGCAGAGTCATTATGACTTTCCTCTTGTGTTGCATCAGATATATTGCACTGAGTCTTTAAATTATGCTTTACAGAAGGAGAAGTGGACTGTGGCTTCTGCTGTTGTTCAGCAGGAGAGTTTTCTGTGGGACTGGTCTCTTGTGTTTCAGAGTCCACCTGCTGAGTAGCTAGCTCAGTCCTGTCCCGTTTCTTTAGGCCTGTAGAACTAGAAAGTGCCAACATAGGCTGATCCACAGATAAAGATTTGCTGTGTAATTTTTTGGCTCTTGGAGTGGTTGAGATCCCAGCTTTGCTGGATAACTGCTCTTTTGAAGCTTTTGGCCTGGAAGAAGTCGATGCCAGTGTGGAAGATGATGTCTTAGTGGCAGCTGTTTTTCTGGTACTTGAAGAAGCATCTGAAAGGAAAATAAATGATCAGCACATGCATGCAAAACTACCTGCGATTCAAATGCTGCTTAAAACTAAATACATATTCATTCAGGCAAGCCCAGCTTGTCTAGCTATATTAACTGGCACGTTGTGGTTATATGCATCATCAGTCACCAGACTCGTCTTGCATAGTTCACACGGGCATTGGTAGCAGGTGTTTAAAGTGCATTTTTTGCCACACCCCGAATGCTTTGCAAGCCTACAATGGATAATATGGACAGGGCTTTTCATATTTATTAAAAAATTTGTGTTGCTGTGCGGCAAAAACAATGCTACATTGAGGCACTGAAGCTCATCAACTTCTATTCAAGTCTATGGTAGCACGCCATAAACGTGCTTGAAGAGTTAACGGCAAATTGTCTTTATACTATAACAGAGATTTCCTCTACTCCTAATGAAAGGTCTTCAGCTAATTTTATACCTACTTTGTAGCTTATGGTACTGATATGATCTCTGATGCCTTTTAACAAGGGTGGAAATTTTGCACACTTGTTTATTAGGGGAAAATTTTCTGCATTTACACTGTATGTGTATTACGTCTTTTGTTAAAACTTTAATAAATTTAAGTAAAAGAGCACGTTTGACAAGAGTTTATAAAAACTTAGTGAGCTGGGAAAAAAAACACTTCCCCCTTAAATAAACAAAATCACTTGGAGGGCATCAGGGGTGTGATGTTTAACGTGAGTTCGTTCAGGCTAGTGTCAATGTTAGAATTTATTGCAAGTGTGAACTTGGCCTTACAGGGAACTGCTTTCCTGCTGTCTACAATGAGTCATCAGCTGACTTACAGAATGTATTCTTCCTTGTCAAACAATTGCTTATCTATATGACATCCAATATGTTGAATCATACACCGCTGATCACTCAGTTCTCCCTCTCTGCTTTGAGCAGAGAGCCGGGACTGTCAGTCACTAGTTCTTTGCTCTCCCCCTCCAGAGCCCGATGTCAGCTGAGAAGGGGTCACAGGATTGCAGAATGAACTGCACTCCTGTCACCTACAGAAGTATAGCCAAAACAGCTTTGGCTATACTCCTTTAAATTTAAAAGTAGGAAATTCCATTTGCTGAGAATGTAATGTTAAAAATGTGTTTGCTAGCTATAATGTATGCACACCTGACTGGAACCTGCTTTAACCACTTGCCGTCTGAGTACGGTAATACTACTGCGGCAAAGTGGCTCGTTATCGTCTGACGACGTAGTATTAACGTCGTCAGACACTCCCCCTTCTGCGCACCGCCGGAGGCTCGCTCCCGCTGTTTTCATTCACAGCGGGAGTCGGGCCAGGGGAGGAGCAGCGGCGATTGCCGCTGCTCTGCCCCGATCGCTGGGGATCTAGTGTGGAGATCCGCCCGCCTGTGTAAACACAAGCGGGCGGATCTCCATAGTGACAGGGAGTGACAGATCGGACTGTTCAGCATAGCTGGACATCCGATCTGTCCATGACTCACTCAGTCACCTCCCCCCCTACACGTCAGTAAGCACCAGGCATACATTAACCCCTCCCTCTCCAATAAAATTAACCCCTTCCCTGCCAGTGTCATTTTTACAGTAACAGTGCATATATATAGCACTGATTACTGCAGTAATGTCACTGGTACCCCCAAAAGTATCAAAAATGTCAGTCAAGGGTCCGATCTGTCCGCCACAATGTCGCATTCCCACAAAAAAAAAAAAAATCGCAGATCGCCGCCATTACGCGTTAAAAAAAAAAAAACACCAAAAATGACAGAAATCTTTCCCTTTGTTAGTAAACGCAATAACTTTTGCGCAAACCAATCAAAATACGCTTATTGCGATTTTTTTTACCAAACATAGGTAGCAGAAAACAAATTGGCCAAAATTTTTTTAAAAAAATTGGTTTTTACATCTTTTTTGGGGGGAATTTCATATAAAAAAATGTTAAAAATATTGTTATTTTTTCAAAATAAATGCTCTTTTTTTGTTTATAGCGCAAAAAGTAAAAATCGCACAGGTGATCAAATACCACCAAAAGAAAGCTCTGTTTGTGGGAAAAAAAGGACGTAAATTTCGTTTGGGTACGGCGTCGCACGACCGCGCAATTGTCAGTTGAAGTCGCACAGCGCCGAATCGCAAAAAGTGGCCTGGACGGAAGACAGCAAAATCCTCCGGTGGTAAAGTGGTTAATGGCCCCTAAGAGCTTGGTAATAGTTTATCTTCACTACCTGAGAGGAATAATAGCAAGCACAAATTTTAGATTTAAAACCCATTAAAGGAGTTGTTAAGGCAGAAGGTTTTTTTATCTCACTGCATTCTATGCAGTAAGATAAAAAGCCTACTGTGTGCAGCAGCCCCCTCTCAGCCCCCCAAAACACTTATCTGAGGTCCCTCTCTGTCCAGCGAGATCCATGAGTGTTTCAGCCGACTGAGATTCTCCTTCCTGATTGGCTGAGACACAGCAGTGGCACCATTGGCTCCCGCTGCTGTCAAAGTCAGCTAGCCAATCGGGAGAAAGTGAATGAGGCCGGGTAGTGGCTCCGTGTCTAAATGGACACAGGGAGCTTGACTCAGCTCGGGTGCCCCCATAGCAATCTGCTTGCTGTGGGGGCACGGAGCAGGAGGGAGGGCCTAGGCTCACAGAAGAGGGACCTGAAAAGAGGAGGATCGGGGCTGCTCTGTGCAAATCCACTGCAACGGAGCAGGTAAGTATAACATGTTTATTATTTTTATAGAAAAAAAACAAAAATGAGATTTTACAATCATTTTAATATCAATGAGTTTTGGAGGGTGATACGGTGTTTAAGTTCCATGTTCTCCAGGATTTCAGCCACCACATTTTAGGGAGTTTGGGCCATACTCCCATTAAAATATTACTTTTTTTGCTCTAAATGTAACATGAACATTGTTGTACACAAAATTGCATGCTTTGTTCATAACCAAAGTGAAACATAACTGCATTTAGGAAGTTCACAAGAGGAAAGCAAATACAAATCTCTTAAAAGGCAACCTTAGCAGTTATACTGAAAACCATTACTTTAAGGGTGCACCCTGTTGTCTTTGAAATCATCTTTATTCAATTTAGTGTAATTGGTTATATACTTACTATTCTCCTGTGTGCCTGATCGACTTGTTGTTTTAAGTGCTGGAGCAGATAGCTGTTTGGAAATGCTTTTGGCGGGTTTTTTGCTGGAAGGCTCATCTTTTCTATGGCTTGGCCCAGCAGAAGCAGCAGAAATTTTTGAAGTTGTGAAAGCTTTTTTTGTTTTTGACTCAGGCACTCCTATAGTCTTCTCAGTTGACTCTACCAAAAAAAAAAAAAAAACATTACATTTAACATAAATTCACCTCTATAAAAAGATTTTCCATTTTACATGGAAAGTTGACAGAACACAGAGGTTGATTTACTAAAGGCAAATAGACTGATCACTTTACAAGGAAAGTTGCACGTTGCAAGGGAGTTATACCCAGAGCTTAGCGAATAAGGTGAAGCTCTGCTAACTACCATTATTCAGTCAAGTGCAGGCAAAAATGCTCTGTTTTTAATTTCCCTTGTTTGCAATTGGGAATTTTTTGCAACGTGAAATTGCAACACATTCAAGCTCTGGGGAAAATTCCCTTACATACTGCAACTTTCATTGCAAAGCAAACAGCCTATTTGCCATTAGTAAACCACTTAGGAGGTCCTTCCACCACACTTCTCTACCAAGCAATGGTAGTTCTGCCATCCAGATTACATTCTGAGTTTGCTGACTGAATCTATCTACTCAGACATAGCATCCAATCACACATTAAAAATATAAGTCATTATATAATTTTTAGGAAACTTATTGTGTGGATGGAAAGACCTCACTTGGCGCCACCCAGAAGGATGTCACAAGGGGGGTCTACTTTTCAATGAAAGGTAAAATAGGATATTTGACTTGCAAATCCTTTTCTAGGTGAATATGTCCCACAAGTGACATATTCAGGTACAAGTTGACTTTAGGAGATTGGACACTGGCAAAAAAAGGAGCTGTTTAGACAACCCAGTATAACACCTACCACTCCCAACAAGCCTCAGTTTTGTAGCAAGCAATAGTAGAAGTGGATCATTAAAAAAAAAAAAAAAAAAAGAAGGAAAGGACCCATGTCCCTTTATGTACTCCAAGAAAAGGATTTTACAAGTCAAAAATCCTATCCTCTTAAATTGTACATTATGGGACACAGAAGTAGTATTTAGGTACATAAGGATATACAAAAGCAGTCCAAAAGACGGGTGGGAAACACAGCAAATAAAGGCTTACATGCTCACAAAAACCAACAGGTCAACAAAGGGGGCTCAACAGTTATAGAGTCGCCTGAAGAGCTTTACCACCAAAGTCGGCATCATTTGAGGCATAAATTTCCACCTTGTAAAACAAAAAGTGTAAACCAAAGACCAAATTGTAGCCTTGAAAAACTGAGAATAGATGCCTGATGCTGAAAAGCCCAAGAAGCACTAATCAATCTCGTGGAGTGCACTTGACATGGAAAGTTGGAACCTTGCCCTTGAGGTCATAAACTTGAATGATGAACTGTCAAATCCACCTTCCAATAGTTGAACAAGAAACAGGCTGTCCCTTATGGGGACTTTCAGCATCAACAAACAGGAAGTCATGTGGTCTAAGAGAAACTTACTAAAAGACTTCAACAGTTCACACCACGTCCAGAAAATGGATGGAAAACATCTTTGGATGCTTTTGGAGTAGGACTGATAGACGGTAAAACAATGTCCTTCTTTAATATCTAAATGTACTAAATAAAGTAACCAAAGGCAAAGCTTTGTAGTTTTTGACAGAGTGGATAGATTAGGACACCTATCAAGTTTTTATTGTGGTTTGTGTTCCCATTAGAAAGATTAACACTCTCTATTTGTCTGTTTACCATTATCTCAGAGTGAAAGAAAATCCCAAATTTTGGGTTATCGCCAGAACAGGAATAGAGGGGAAATCTTCCAATGAGAACACTGGTTCTGGTGACAACTAGGTATTTCCCTCACTTTGGAGGGATTTCTTCTTACTTCCTGTTGTGGCTATGGAACAGAAAGTCAAAGGAAATGTCCCCAATAGGACACATATGGCAAGAAAAAAAAAAAAAAAATATGACAGGGGGTTTTGCCCTCTCTTACTTTACTCAAAATAAAAGAAAAAAAAATGAATTCTACTTTAAAACTACCAGGAAGAAATAACACTGGGAATAAAAAAGGCCCTGGCATAAAAAACAACTCTGTCCTTGTGAAGCAGAAAAAAATGGTTCTTTAGTTTCATCCCACAGAAAAAGTGGTGACAAGAAAGGTAACCTTGAGATTAAGGCAAGACAAAAGACTATCCCAAAGAGGTTCAAAGGGCTGTTTCTGAGGAAGTGGCAGAACAAGGTTGAGATTCCACAGAGTCACTGGAGAACATACAGGAGGAACAATGTGAGCAACACCCTCTATGAAGGCCTACACTAAGGATGAAGAGCCAATAGGTCTCTGAAGTAAAAATGCTAAGGCCTTCAAGAACACAGGGAATACCGAATCCAATAGGCCGATGTCTCTCAAGGACTGGACTTAAACGGTCAGTGACAGAAATGCAGGCTGGTAAACTGACCCTTGGGACAGAAGATCCAGTAGGACCCACAGAAAGCCCTCCATCTCAGTAGGTAAGGAAGGCGTTTTAAAGAAGGAAAGGTGTAGATAAAGTTGAATTGATCCAACAGGGTCTCCAGAGCATCCACTGCGAAGGTTAAAGGATTTCTGGATCTGGAAAACCTAGTTTGCTTCTTGCAGAAGAGAGAGGATGGCCATTCCTCTAGCACAGTGGTCCTCAACCCTGGTCCTCAGGGCCCACCAACAGGCCAGGTTTGCAAGATAACTGAAATTCATCCCAGGTGATATAATTTGCTGCTCAGTGATTGCAGTACTCTAGTCTGCATCTCCCCAAGGTAATACTTAAAATCTGGCCTGTTAGTGGGCCCTGAGGACCGGAGTTGAGGACCACTGCTCTAGCACACTAGCAAAAAACTGAGGTACGCTGGTAGTGGGAGGGGTTAGACTGGGTTGTTTTTTCCTATGCCTCTTGTATGCCAGTATGCAGTCTCCTAAAGGCAGCATAACCCTTTGTACCTAAATACTTCCTCTGTCTCCTATATTGAACAATTAAGAAAAACACGTTAATAGCAGGACTGATGCAATCCATATCACAGAATATTTAAAAGACACTATAAGGGATTATCGGAAGACATGCTTGGGGATGCACAGCACAAACATGCAATGAAGCCATCAAGCATGGCCGCACTTACCAGTGCTGCGTGCTGCCCGATTAGTTGGCTTGGGAAGGGTGGCTGGTGGCTGCTTACTAGAACTAACCGAAAGCTGTTTTGTAGCTGCTTCATTTTTCTTATAACTGCCAGCTACATTTTTGGAAGCAAGATTTTTTTGAGGGGGTTTAAGTGAAGGTGGAGCTGAAGGTGGAAGTTCTGGGCAGACCCGAACCCTTTCTACGAAGAGAAATTGACAGAGAGGCCTGCTCACACATTTCATATGAGTTGCTTATGCAGAACAAGATATTTTGACACAAAGAGCATGTTAGAGGTTTAATAATCACACCGTGTGCAGATTAGAAGACAAATACACAGAATTACTCAGCATTGAAAAACTTAAAAGCAAGTAGCATAATTTTGTTTTACAACAAATAATGTTAGAATGTCAGCTGGCTTAGTAAAGTGTGGCTTTCGATCATACTTTTATATTGTAACATTGTGTGACTAACAGACATTCAGACTAAACCCAACTGTTCTCTGGAAGAAAGCACACCATCAACCCAGTTTTACAGATAAGTATAAATGATGTACGTACAAATGTGTATAAAAAGGACGACATATAAACAGGCAGTTTGTTGGAAGGTTTGTGATTATTAATAAAAATCTAGTAAAGATGTATAAGGTGACATTTCAGGTCACCTAGCACATTTAAAATTATTATTACACAGACTAAATATACTGTACCCTGTGAGAAAGAAACTTTGGCTTTAAATTATTGAAACCCTACAGCTGGAGTTTTTTCACGTGCAGTTTACACTGAAGATAACATATGCTTGTGCAATTTAATTGTAAACAGAAGTTTGATTGTGAAACATATACCACTTTTCCGTTTACATTCCTTTCTTTCTAGTCTGTTAAGGGCCACAGGAAGCCATTTACCGTATGTTATATTGCCCTCCACAGAGGGTTGGGGGCAAATAAAAATGTGTAGGCCAGCTCAGAACAACCCCTCCTACTACCAGCATGCCTCCGTTTTTTTGCATTTTTTTTTAATCAGGATTCTTGCTACTTTTCTGCTTGAGCTGGTCTACAATAACAGCTATCTGGATTGACCTTTCTTCAGCTGAGCTTGGGAGTGCCGAGCCTGGGCCCTACTGGACTGGACATTGCAGGGATAGCCCATAAGTGACCTTCAATCACTGGTTTCTGCGCTAGGCAATTTCCAGACCCTGTTTTGGTAGGAAGTTCGCCTTGGAGTGGTTTTTAGATCCAGAGCCATTGGCATAGCCTCTATGCTTGCACCAGCTTTGAAGACCCACTCTGAGTGGGCAGAGCACTGGGAGTTACCACGTTGATTGCATCACTCGTTGTTTGCATCACTCTGTGTTTTTGAATATTCCGCTTTCTGACATTTTTACCACAACACAGTTCATCTGCAAGGTTAAGTATCACATGTCCCTCCTTCCTGCTACTTAGCATTCAGGAAGCATCTCCCCACGGCTGCTCCTTCTTTCAAACAGCCATGGTAAACTCCGATATGTGGACTGTTTCTGCTGCCCAACTACCTCCAGGTTGGGGTTTTTTTGAGCACCCGATGCCTTGCCTTGTGCTCTGAGCTATATTGCTTCCCCAACACACATTTGCAACATTTTGGCTTATAGATCCAGACCAAGTGGCTGGAGGATCATCTGACCAAGATTCAATCTGACAAGGCCACAATAGTCACATACATCAACCACCAGAGATAAAACAAAGGTCATGCAGTAGCAAGGAAGGTGGAACAGATCCTGTCCTGTAAAGAACTTCTAGAATGTTTCAGCTTTGCTCTCCATTTACATCAAGGGTGTGGACAATTGACAAGCTAGGGGGTGTGGTCTACACCCAGAGGTGTTCCAGGTGGGGGACAACGACCTCAGGGACCAAGACATCTCTGAATTAGTTATCACCACAATGGTAAAAGCTAGGACATCTTTTTGCAAATCTATCACCGTACACTGAAGGTATACTTTGTTTGGTAACCGTTTTCCTTTCAGAAAATTCCCCATGGGATGAATCTTCTCCTTATTACCGCTGGGTTTGGCCCAGCATTTGGCCCTGTGCACTATTAAGCGTCAAGCAGATCCCAACCACCCCCAGCAATGAGCGGAAAAGAGGTTGCCCAATAACCAGGGATCTATGGTTATCTTCATCCTGATTGCCATGGTAGAATATTCTAGCGCTGCTAACCCGACCCACGAGATTGGAGGGCAATAAGTGGGGGTGAGTTACTTGGCTGAGGGGAGTGGAGCACAGAGGTGGTGGATCTTCTGGGCGTTTCCTCATTCAGTAGGCACTGGAATCTCACTGGATCATCCAATTATCACTATTCTTTTGGATTTTTTTGGACTTTGAAGTGGTTCCTATATTTTCTGTTGAGTTGCTCACAGTTACATTGGACTTCTTTACTTACCACAATTCCCTATATGATATTTGTTGGATTGCATATGCACTATATTATTTATTAATACATATATTATGATGTTTTGGCCAATTTGATCTGTGCGCGGCTAGTGTTTCATTTTTCACTATTATTAAAAATTTCCTTCGGATGTTTAGGCTGGGACACAGGGAAGGCAACACAATGTCTTCAGTCAAATGAAAGTCAGAGACCACCTTAGGAAGCAATGATGGACAGGGGCGAAGCACAACCTTATCCTTGTGAATCACAACAAGGTGAACGAGAGGATAACGCCACCAAAAAAGGATCCCAGGGAGGGAGCTGTGTCCGTCAATGAACAAAAGGGAAATAAATGTATAGTACAACTAATATACCTAAAGAGCCTTTGTCACTTTCCCAAAAAAATAGGAATAACCGCTCCCAGTAGACTGTGAATACTTACCTTTCCAGTGGGCACTGGGCAGTGAGTTCAAACACCTAAACAGCTAACGTGTCTTAGAAAATCTTCAGCATTCAGCATTTCCGAGTATGGGAAAGTGGCTTCTCCTGCTGGCACCTATGTCTCTCTACAGGACATAGCGAGTAACATCAACTCCTGCAGGTGTGGAATTCTGAAGCGGCCAAGATTCCAACTGTGTATGGCCAGCTTTACAAAGCGGTTCAGATTTTTATTATCATCCTTGGCCCCTTTATTTGGCTATTATCTGGAAAAGGTGAACTTTGCTACAGAATCTGGTCATGTTACTTGTTTTTCCTGTGTTCTTGTTCTAGCATCAGTTTAGTATCCACAGATTGCTGGATACATAAAACTTACATGCATTTTTTGACCTTTGGAAAGCTAGGCTTCAGAGCTCTACTAAAGAGGCCAATTTTCTAAAGAAGTTGAGAATGTTCACACAATAAATGGTGTTAATATTCAAGTCCATTATCCTAGCATGTGTAGATAAAAAAAAAAAAACAAAGTTAACCGGGATCTGCTTTTTATACAGAAATGACTGAAGTGAATATTCACACATTTTTTTTTGCATGAACATTCTCAACTTCTTCTAGTAAATTAGCCTCATGCTGCCAGGCAATTTGCTAATGTGCTAGAGAGCACAGCCACTACACACGTGGAAATAAAGTGTCCAAACTGTTGTTTTTTGAACACAAGAAACATGCATTTGCCAGAGGGTGTACACATAAAAGCGTCTTTCAAACAGTAGTGAATGTTGCCAGGTAGTAGAGCTGCACGATTAATCGTTAAAAAAAAAAAACAAAAAAAACGCAATCTTGATTCAACCCCCTCATGATCGTTTTGTGCTTACAGCTGAAAAAAAAAAAAAAGGCAGCCAGCAAAGTTTATCACAACATTGCTCAGCGCTGAGAGATAAAAAGAGACATTGTATCATTGAGTTCTTTTAGATCAAAGGGATGAATTTCTTCTGTAAATGAGGTCAGTTTAACCACTTGAAGAGTGGGCCTTTTTCTGACATTTGTTGCTTACAAGGTAAAATCAGTATTTTGTGCTAGAAAAGGACTTCAACCCCAAAACATTATATATATTTTTTTAGCAGAAGCCCTAGAGAATAAAATGGCGGTCATTGCAATATCTTATGACACAGTGCAGCGGTCTTTCAAACGCAATTTTTTGGGAAAAAAACACACTTCAATGAATTAAAAAAAAAAAACAGTAAAGTTAGCACAATTTTTTTGTATAATGTGAAAGATGAGGTTACGTCGAGAATCGTGATAGAATCTTTATTCTAAGCAAAAAAATTGTTTTTCATTTTATCCAGAATCGTGCAACCAGGTAGACAAAATGATTATGATTGCTATTCAAACCAACAGAACATTATGCAAGTAAATGCATTCAAGCACTTTGCCAAAAACAAGTACATACTGTACCTATAAAGTATAAAACTTCTGGTATCTTCATCTACATCATATAAAAGTCGCCAAACAAACACTATAAAAATGAATTGCACAGTTCTCACGTGCAGTGGCCATTGAGAACAGATTAAAGAGTATGGGAGACAGCAAGAACATACCCACTACATTTGTATAGTATTTGTTTTTGTTGTTTTTTTATTAAATTGAGTAATGTATTGGAAGTTGTGTGCAAGACAACTTCATTTTCAATGAAGTTGTCGTTTATAGCATCTCATAGCTTTCCCCTTCAGTGTAACTAGCAGTGTAACATACTTGCCTTCAGCCCAGCTCTGGAGCTCATCACTGTGTGGCTTTGCTCAATTGAACATAGATTTTTATTGCAAATAATGCTAGCTGGGTTGTGTGTACACTGTGTATACGCGCTACTTGCCACATTCATTCCCCATGTGGATGAGGCCACACTAGGCAGAAAAAAAAATTTACCATGCCTACAGGGCAGTCCCAGGGGGTATGCTCCCACTTCCTGCCATTTGACTTCAGTTTTGTAACAAGCAGTGTCAGAACAACATAAAACCCAACTCAATAGAGGGGTGGGTGCTGTGTCCTTAATGAACATCAGAGAAAAGAATTAGACAAAAATCCAGTTTACTTTTTCTTTCATTGACAGACACAGCTCCATATCTTCTTGACAGATGGGATGTCCCAAAGCAGCGTCAATATGAGGGTTGGGAATAACGCAGCAAGAAAAAAAACACAATTCCCAAAGGCTAAACATGGCCAACCAGGCGAAACAAGAGCTCAACCAGGAACAACTGGAGCTCACCTGACAAAAATACCAAATATACCCTCAAAGAGGACTAAACCTCTCCAACAGCGGCCTGAAAAACCTTGCAGAAAAAAAAAAGCATATGCAGATGCCAACACATCCACCTTAAAAAATGTTGTGAAAGTGTGCACAGACGACCATGTGGCCGCCTTGCATACCTGCATCACTGACGCCTGATGATGGAAGGCCAAGAAGACAATAAGTAGAATGCGCCTTAACAGGGAAAGGCAACACAATGTCTTAATTTAAATGGAAACCAGAGCCGACATTAGGAAGGAACGACTTGATGGGTGCGAAGCACCATCTTGTCTCTGAACCACCAGGTAAGACAGGACAACGCAGGCAGATCCGACACCCTGCATGCAGAAGTAATAGCCACCAAGAAAGCTATCTTCTGTGTCAAAGTGAGCAGATGAATCTCACAAATATTTTCAAAGGGCGGTTTCTGAAGAACCGAAAGCACCAAATTGAGGTCTCACAGAGGCAACGGAGGCCTCCCGGGGGAGCCAGGTGGCGGACCCCCTGAACAAAGGTTTGAAGCAAGGAATTTGTGGCCAATGGGCATTGAAATATAGCAGACAAGGTGGACTGGGACCCCACAGGCCCTGCAGCCTCAGAGAGAGAGTCAGGTGATGACACGTGCTCCAGGGACTCAATCGGTTAATCTGGAACCGCCAGCAAAAAAGTGTTAAAATGACTGGAAAAAAAAAAAACAACCCACCGCTGCACCGGCAGTACTACAAGTCCCAGTACACCAAAATTGCTATAGCAACAAAATAGAGCCAAAATAATCCCTGCAGGGACTCACCACCACCTTCACAGATGCGGATGCAGAGTGTCAGGCTGCACGCCGTGCTGTGATCAGAGAGCAAGAGGAAATTCATAGAACTGCCACTAGAGGCCCACCGGCAAATCACCTCTCCATAGTCTCCAGTGAATTGGCTTGCACCACCGTCTGCCTGATCCATCTAGAAATGGTCGCAGCAGACGCAGCCATACCCATATGAGGTCCGTCAAAAAGAACAAAAGGAGCATCCGATTCTTTAAAGGACTCTGTAAATAGACCTTGATCGCCCGAACCACAGCCAAAGAAAGTGAAGCATGCTCTTCTGTCAGATGCTGAGGTTTAGGACAAAGTGAAGGCAATACAATGTCTTCATTCAGATGAAAATCAGAAACCACCTTAGGAAGGAACAACTGATTAGGTCCAATTGTACAATGTACAATTTCCACGTACGATGATAGATCTTCCCAAAAAGACTTCCTGGCCTTCAATAGCATAGGAATCAGAGTCAGAAAGACCTCTATTCCTCAATACCTGGCTCTAAACAGCCATGCTGTTAAAGCCAGTGATTGTAAATCAGGATGAAAGATTAGGCATTGAGACAGCAGATCAGTCTCCAAGGAGCATCGGCGACTAACCTTACCAGATCTGCGTACCAGAATTCCTTCTCCCCTATCCTGCATAAAAGTCTTGGCAGGAGATTCAATGTATGGAAGGCATAACTCAGTCAGGACTGACCCCAAAGTGCCACAAGTGCATCTTTGGCATCGGTCAGAGGATCCCGAGACCTGGCTACGAACCTCTGAACAGTCTAGGTGAGGCAAGAAGCAAACAAATTGACCTCGAGTGGCCCCCACCGGACACACAGGAGATTAAAAAGCCTCCAGGTGAGGAAACCATTCCTGGGCCGCCAATACACACTTGGTGCCCCCTTGGTGTTCACAATAAGCCACAGCCATGGCATAGGCCGATTGAATTCCGACAGGACAATCTTGCAGATGAGTTGCCCAGTGGCTTATACCAAACCGTATTGCCCTGAGCCTCTGCAATTTCGAAGAAAAGACAGACAGACTGCCAACAGCAACCGGATAGTGCCCTGTAATTTTTGCAGCTTGTCCGGGGGAGGGAAGACCCTCACCAAACCGCAATCCCCTACAAAGAGTACTTGAGAGGAACCCGACTCCGGAAAGAATTGAAGAGTCCCCCCACCCCAGAAATGGTGAGGGCGCCACATCACGCAGAAGATTCATCTGCAGATCCGGCCTGGTCTATCTCCGATTTACCTGACCAGGTCTTCTCGGAACCCCCAGAAGACCTGAACCACAGTACTGTTGCTTGCGACCCAGAGGTACAAACTGGCCACCTATCAGCAGCAAAAGAAAACCCCCATCTAACACGTGATGCCTTGCCTTTAGAGGATTGAGGAAGAAGAGTACTCTTACCCCCAGTGAGGCCTTTGATCAACTTATCCAGAGAGAATCCAAACAGCCTCTCCCCAGTGAAAGGAAGATCAGTCTAGGCCTTTTTGGAAGCCTAGTGAGCAGACCAGTGAACGTATCACACAAACACCAGGGCTTGAGCCAACTGGTTCATCAGTTCTGGCACCGCAGGGGGGTGCCATTCAGCTTCCAAGTTACTTTTAAGTAACTTCACCCAGTAAGTAGCAATCTGCGCTACCAGAACGTTCACAAAGGTAGACTTCAATATGCAAACTGATACCACGTGTAAATGCCGGGACGAGGATTCCACCCGTCTATCCACGGGATCCGCAAAAGTTGGAGACTCTTCCACCGGTACCAGAGTCGCTTTATTCAACCTGGCCACCAGAAAATCCACTTTTGGAGGTACAGTCCACCTAGCGGACACTGCCTCCGCAAAGGGGTAATGGCATGCAAAACGCTTAGGCACCACCATGTGCTTAATGCGTCACCATTGTTCATCCACAATAGTGTGAAAAAATTCTGGACAAGGGAACACCTTGCTCGACTTATGGGATTTGCAGGAGCCAAAACACACCTGCGTACCCGGCGCTGTGGGTTCATCAGCCATTTTTAAAGTTTCCCACACGGAAACCATCAGGGCTTCCACCAATGCGGGATCCCGCGTGGCGGCTGATGAGGACAAGTCATCTTCACTGTCAGAATGCAAAGACACCGACCCCTAAAGGTGGTCTGCATCAGCAGCGACCATATCTACCTCAGAGCCTGAGGACCCTGACGATGGAGGTGAGGGTGGAGGAGGTTTGCAGTTGGCAACACCAGAACAGAAAATTCCACTTTTGACATCAGGCCTTGCAAAAAAAAATTCTATTTCTGGCTGCAACTGTGAACTGGAGGGTCCCACAGTCCTTACCAGGAGGTCTGCAGGTGAAACTTTATCCTGGGACTCCATTTTGCAAAAAAATATTTTTGTGTATGTCCCTTTAAGACCGCAAAAAAACACGCTCCCGCCGCTAATACTGCGGACCCCCAACCCTGATTAGTAGATTATATATAGTATAATAGAGTAGGAGGGAGAAAAAACCTACAGGGAGCCCCCAGAAAACTTTACCAGAGCTCAGAGAAAAATGTCCAGTCTGATCAGTGTAGGAAACAAAATTAACACTGAGCTGCACAGGAAGAGGAAGAAGCTCTGCCTCTATCATGAAAAAAAGCCTGCTGCATGTCTGTCCAGCCCACGGACCTCAAGAAAATGGCCGCAATACATTCTCAATAAGGAAATACATAAAATGGCTGCCCATACAAATGTATGGGAACACAGAGATCATGAACCACAGCAAAATGGCGGCCCCCACGGTGCACCATGCGGTCTCCGGGATCCCCCACGGAGGGTTTCAGAATAGAAGACCTCAAAAGGGTTCCCTAATCAGGGATACACTCAGGAAATCCACCCCCCTCAAATAAGCGCCGAAGCGGCAGCGTTTTTACCCCCCCCCCTCCCAAGATAAAAACCTGCTTGGGAAGGGAAAATGCCAAGGGGTATATCCTAAAGGGTGCCAGGGAATCTAGGGAGCCCCTAAGGTCAGACCATTCCAGGGAGGGGCCCACGCTTGCCCCGCGACTCCCGGGGTTTTGGGGGGACATATTGCTCATCATACCACGGTACAAGGTGGGCGCCACTCTGAAACAGATCACCTCCCACCTATGATGGGGGTGCTATTAGCCAAGGGGAAGCTGCGACTTAGGGCGTTCCAGGTCGTTTGCGTCCCGGCGAGACGATCCACTCGCAGACTCATCCCTATCCAACGGGGCACTGTCGTGGTGAGGCCTAGTTCTGGACTATAACCTGCTCACGCTCGATGGCCAGGCTGGGAGACCTTAAGGATCTAGATTATCCAGTGCGAATACCAGCTGGCTGTTGCTTTTAATTCCTCTGGATCTTGGTCCTCAGGAACTAACCAGTTAAAAAAATAAACTATCACAAACTTTCCCTGTTACAGCTAAGACCGAAGTCCCAGCAGGGAGCTAGTTTCTATCCTTGACACTAGGCAAAAAACAAAACAGATTGAGAATAGCAGAGCCTGAGGGGTTATGCCTGCTTTTTTTTCCCGCCTAGTGTCTATCCCTAGAAGGAGGAGCATAACCCTATGAGTCAATGAAAAGGAAGAGCTGCGTCTGTCGATGAATGATAGAGAAAAATGGTTTTTAATTTTTTTTTTTTTTATGTGCTTCACACTTACGTGCTTTACACTGCAATGTTGTGTACATGTGTTGCGTTAAAATTCTACCTGTATTTTAATGCAACACACATGAATACATGTAAATGTAAAGCAATGCAACTGAAAGTAAAGATATCAAAAATAAAATGTTAGTTTTTATTTGCCATATGGTGTGAAAGGACTCAATTTTTTTTAGCCAAGAGGTTTCCAGGTTTTAATGACAAAGCCTAATTGAACAAGCTGAAGTTAGAAGAGGATTGGTTACTATGTAGAGCTGCACCAGATTTTGCCCTCTCTCCTCTTAGTAAATGAACCCCCTATTGTTTAATGCTGCTAAAAAAAAAAAAAACAGTTTTGGAGCAATGGGAAATAGCGCACACACTAATTCTCACCTTTCTTGTCTTCAGCTTTTTCTTCTGAAACAGATGTTTTTGAGGCTATTGCTCCATTTCCTGCTGTAGACTTCTGTTCTTTTGGTGGCTCCTCACTGATTGGCACTGTATGACCATTTGATGTTCCCATATCGATTGGTACTTCACCGTCTACAGGAAAAGGACTGAAGGTTATTATATTCCCACAAATACATACCAGCCTTAAAAAGTAGTCTGCACAAAACTCTATATGAAGCCATTTATCATTTATTATATACAGTATACTAGAAATGTAACTCCTAAGTGCTCAAAGTGCAGAGTTTTGCTCAAGGATAAGGATATTTATTTTTTAGCCAAGTGAATGAGATTTTTGAATCTCATAGCACTCAGATGAAAATAGGGATCTTAAGGCATTATTCACAAGGGTGCTGAAAGCCATAGTCTGTGAATAGGCCATGCTGTATGCAGGACGCAGGGTCCTGAGCGAGAGGGAGAGGAATGCTGGGGACCAATTGGGAGTTGAGGAGAGCAGAGGACACAGACAAAGAGGCAGCTAGGCAATGGGAGGCAGAGGTAACACCTGAAATTCCAACCTTAGTCTAGGGGTCCTCACAGGCACATGCAGCATTCAGCCAGACTGGCAAAGGAAAAAATACACACTGTTTCCCCCAACCCAGATAGATATAAACAGGGCCAGGTTGCTATCCTGTAACCCAGGCAACCCAATGCTTGACATCAGATTGCCCAGGCAACAGGCGCCGCCCCATTCGTGCACGCCCAATTCAGGCATGAGATAGGGGGCACGCTTTTTGTCTTCCAGTGGGGCACGGCACAGGAAAAGAACATGCTGTGTGCACTACACACTGGCCCCCTAAGGGGAGGAAGTCTACTGCCGGTATGGGGAGATTCACACACCAGCCGCAGCAGGGGATCTAGTAGCCTGGTGCCTCATACACAGGAGATGTGGGGTGGCGGGAACAGTGTGCGAGACCACAATCGTTAAAGATAAAGTAGAGGTTTCAGGCTGATTTGGGAGAAGGAAGACCAGAAACTCAATACATTAAAATTAAATAATTTATTAAATGTATTAAAAATATTTATACCATACATGGGGATGTATAATAACACATATAACTCATCCCTCATATGTAAGACATATATTCAATTAAAAACAACAGCACAGAAATATCTCCCTATTATGGGCGCAATACATGCTTCAAGCTGATGTTGGTGCAAGAATTCTTTGATGGTATACGGTTTGTGGGTCCCAATGAGCCAACGCGTTTCGCATCAGGCTTCGTCAGGGCCAAAGAGACTGAGCAATACCGATATTTCTTGCTGAAATTGGCAATTAGATGACAGGTGAAGAGAGTCACAATCTCTACAGTTTGTATAATTAGTGGTGTCCAGTTTATTTATGTAGTTCTCTTAAAAGGATAATGTAGAACCCCAATATCTTAGTGACAATCATTCCATCTTGTCTTTCTTTTTATATAATCAAAGATCTATTTCCTCTTTCTGGTTTGTATAGCCAGGAGAGACAAAATAACCAGGCTCATGTGTTAGAATTTTAGCTCTCCTAGGAACATACTTATCCGACTCACATATGGAGTCCACTTTAGTAAGGAGTAGAGAATATATCTAGCGATGCCAGGTTGTGTACTCATCTGACTAGTCCACTTTCTATATGGAGGCAGGCTTAGGAATGGCCTAGGTTATGTACCATTCTAAATCATAATGCCCATTCATGACTCCATAAAGTAGCCTCAATATTGGTGGTTCTCCGTGTGTGCCTGCCAGTGTGCGAGGTGCTAGATGCCAGCTTGTTACCAATAGCAGGTCACATACTAGATTTCTATTCTCAAACATATAGTTTAAAATGGTCCTCTTACTTTTTGCAGGTATAAATTGCAGCCTAATTTTCTTTGCCCATCTGTGCCTAAATGCCAGGCTATTCTGCTTGGGCAAAGTTTGGACACTTAGTAGTGACCAAGCTTCTCACTCCCTTCAGGCTGCCACATTCCTATTGACCAGTGAGGCAGTTCATCAAAGTGATAAGCCAATAGGTATGTATAGCAAGAGGGATAAAGGCAGGAGAAAGCAGGCAAACTCAAACACAATGCAGCAAGGTTTATGCTAGCAGCATGCCACTAAGTCAGAATACGACCGTTTACCTTTGCCAAAGGTATTGTAGGGACTCACTTAGGAACAGAGTCAAGTTAAGGGCTCTTTCACACGGGCTTTCCGTGTGAAAGGTCCGCTGCGGGACTTTTTTTTTTTTTTTTTCACGGAGCGGATGACATTTCTGTCATCCGCTCCGTAGGTCCGCATATCATCCCATCCGTTTGCGGATGATATGCGGACCTAATGTAAGTCTATGGGGGATTGCGGATGTCAGCGGATGACACCGCTGACATCCGATTTTCCTTCCTTTCCGTTTTTTGAACGGAACAAAAATAGGATTTTTTCAGTTCCAAAAAACGGAAGAGAACTGACAGGAGGAAAATCGGATGTCAGCGGATGGTATTCCGCTGACATCCGCAATACCATAAACTTACATTATGTCCGCAAATCATCCGCAAAAAAATAGGATGATTTGCGGACATACGGAGCGCCCGTGTGAAAGGGCCCTTAGTATCCTTTATTGGTTTGACTGACCAGTTTGACGTTCCAGCAGAGTAAAGCTCACAACACAAATTACATTGTAACTGTACTAAAGTAATCTCCTTTAGATCTACCAACAACTGTATAGATGCAATGCACTTCCTGTTTGTGCTGCTTGAAGATGGCTGACATCAACTTCTGAGGGTGGGTGCGTAAATCATGAATACAGGGCATGACAAGACAACTGGATGTACCCAATAGCTCCTGGATGCCCTTCTCTTCCTTTCCTCAGCCAATTGCTCATACATCAGCATCATCTGCAGGAGGCCAAACATGAGATAAAGCAAAGTAAAGGAATCCATGCGGCTGCCTTTCCTGCTAATGGAGTATGCGCAGGAAGCTATCACTATGACAATCCACACCTCAAATTGTTTATTTCCTGTAATGTCACTTCCCTTTATAAAGAAAAAAAAATAAACTGTGGAGAGGTTTTAAACGCACATCAAACACGTCAAAACCGCACATAGGACGTTTGAAGAGCATTTTTAAAGTGTAATTTACGCTTGTAAATATGCCAGCCTAACGCCCATAATAAAGCACATTAATGCCAGTCTATCGCCTATATTAAAGTGCATCAATGTGAGCATAACGCCCATACAAAAGCACTTTTATGCTATTGGAGTGATTGTTAAGAGTTAGAAATTTTGGCAAGTGTGAACAAGCCCTAACGATACCATACCCCATTGGATAATATGTCCATACATTTGGGTACATTCAATTGGATTCAACAATCACACAATACCAACATAAGTATAATCATTTTATTTTCTACTGATGCAACATTGTATGCAATTTCTCTATACGGATATTTCTTCTGCATCCTCTTAAAGTCGTGAACAAGTATCATGAAATGCAGCCCATACCGCAAAGGCCAAACGATTACTACATTAGGGTTGAAATATACTTATGCTAATGGGGTAGTTAGCTGAAGTAGTGGATTTTTGAATTTATATCAGTTTAGATACCAAATGTATACAAAAAATACTAGATGATCAGATCTTCCAATGGACGTGTCTCGCTGGTTCAAATTGACCAGTATATTTCTAATTTGGAAGTGTCAGGTTCTTCGGATTTATTATTGCCATTCTGAAACTGGTATTAGGATAGAAAGTGAAAACATTCATGAGTAAATTCAGTTTTCAAGTGCTATATATGAATATCCCTGAATTAGTCTCTCACCATGGTCTGGTATTTCTTTGAGAACTCCTCTTCTTATAAGCTCCTCTCGGCTTTGTCTCATGGAAATCTTGCGTTCTAACACTAAAAAACAAAATGGAAAATAAACACTGCTTGATTAAAATAGAGGAAACACTCGCAAGTCGTTACCTTCATCAGTTCTATAGCATAAACAAAAAGCCATTATGCAATTCATCTTTGTTAGCAATAACAAAAGTTAAAGTGACACTAAACTCTAAATTTAGAAAAAAAAATATTTTCAAGCATGTATTCTTAAATCAGCCTCCTCTAAGTCTTCAAATTCCTTTTTTTTCTTTTGCTGCTGTGATCTGGATTCCAGTTGGAATTCATTCTACATGATCCCATTGTATGTAGGAACGTAGCCACCCTTACTTGCTTTGTAGCATGCATATAGCAGTGTACATGGCTGCATCTTATATACACTGCATGTTCCAAACCAATGGAGAAGGGAAAATGAGAGTTTCCAGGCTTGTGGAGGATGATACAAGGAGAAAGAAAAACACAAAGAAACAATTTTATGAAAAATAGATTATGGAGCTATTAAGTAGTGGAGGTGTATGCATTATATTTGGATAATAAGGATATTGTTTAGGGTCACTTTAACCTCCCTGGCAGTAAGATTGTTTCGGATTCTAGGTGCTGAAAGCGGTACCATTATTTTGCATGCAATTCTTAATGACGAGCAGCGCAAACCAACTATTTACATATGATTTTTTTTTTTTTTTTTTTTTTACTGTGCGTTGTTCTTTATAACATCTTGGTCATGATAAAGTTTGAAACATAAAATCATAAATTATAATATAATAACTATAAATAAGTTATGTATGTATGTATGTATGTATGTATGTGTATGTATATATATATATATATATATATATATATATATATATATATATATACACACACACACATACATACTGTACATATATACATATATTTTATACACATACATATATATGTGTGTATACATTTATATATAGATATGAGTATAGGCAAGGAAAGGGCTCTGGGGGGCAAACTAATGTCAATTTATTTTATTTTGTATTGTAATCAGTGGGTTTGTGTGTATAACTTTTTGAATTTGCCACCGGTTCCACCCCCCTGCGAGCGTCACGTCGCAGAAGACGGAAGCCGGGGCACACAGAGCATCGGGCGGAAGATCCAGCTGCCACACACTGCCAGGATACAGCGCTGGATTACGGGGACAAGGTAAGTAACCCCTGTTTCAGGATCCAGCGATGCTCCTGGCGGTACCCCGAGTGTGGCTCGGGGTTACTGCCAATTGCACTGAAATTTAACCCCAAGCCACATTTGGAAATACGACTAAGGAGGTTAAAGTGGTAAAATGCAGTGACCGCTTCAATTGCCCTGGTCCCCTCCCCTTTTACAAATAATCGACCATTATTAGGTGTAAAACACCTATAATAAATAAAAGTTATATTCATACTTTACCAAGTAGATTTTGTGCTCTTATCCTAACAGCCTCTGAAAAACCTGTCTGACAAAACACCCCCAAACAAAAATAAAACCAATAAAACCTTTCGATGCATTCAACACTTCAAACCCTACAGTGCAAAAGCCAAAAAAAACAAAACACATTACCATTACAAATTTATATATAGCGCACATTTATATAATATGGTTTCATTCCAAATAGGTATATAAAAAAAAAAAAAGTGAATAATTTTCATTTCCAATGTGATAAAGTACTAGTGCTTCACACCCTCCACAATGCACCCCAGTGGCTCAAATTAGTCACTGGATTTGTTTGAACACTTACGTATTCCAATATGGTCAAACAGTGTTTCATTACACAGAAATCCCACACTCTCTCTCAGGAAAGTTCACAGAAAGAAACATGCTCACTGCTCCTACTGCTGCCCCTGTGTCCTGTGAATGCAGGGAAAGAGGAGAGAGCTGCCAGAGACAGGCTTATCGCTGGATTGGGTTAGGTCAGTGATGGCGAGCGTCGGCACCCCAGATGTTTTGGAACTACATTTCCCATGATGCTTCACATACACTGCAGAGTGCATGATCATGAGAAATGTAGTTCTCGAACATTTTGGGTGCCAAGGTTAGCCATCACTGGGTTAGGTTAAGTATGGGGGGGGGGGGGGTAAAGGGGGAAAAACAAATATTGAGAGATTTTTTACCTTAAAGCAGGGAATGCATTAAAGAGGAGGTAAACTCTTGAAAAATGTTTTTCTTTTTTCCCCCCTGCAAAGTAAATGCATAATGTGTTCGTATGCATAGCATGCTAGCACATTATGCGACACTTACCTGTAATGAAGCCCATCTTCACCTGTCTTCTTTCGGGTCTGCAAACTCTGGCTGCATTACTGGCCGGAGCCGCGTGACGTCACTCTCGCGCATGCGCGTGGGAGCCGCCAGTCACTGCACGGCACGGGCGGCCATTTCTTCAGAGCGCATGCGCCGATGAGGTCATCGGCTGCATGCACTGTAAATATCTTCTAAAATGGTGCAAGTTTAGGAGATCTTTACAGCACCTACAGGTAAGCCTTAATATAGGCTTACCTATAGGTAAAAGTCATTAAAATGGATTTACAAGCACTTTAAGGTAAAAAAAGAATGTCCCATCTTTGAAACCATAACAGAGTGCAACTCCTAACCATAACCATTAAGTCTCTAAGAGAAATTATTTCACTATCATTCCAAAAGGTAATAAAGCCCATGGCTCTTTTAAAAAGGGCAAAACGCATTCATAGAAATCTGCTTGCTTTACACAATAAAGCTTTTTGATACATTAGACTTCATGATGTACATCCTTGAGCATCATTGGTGTCTGGGGCATGTATGATGCCCCATCATTGGTGTCTGGGGCTGGAATGGTGCCCCATCATTGGTGTCTGGGGCTGGAATGGTGCCCCATCATTGGTGTCTGGGGCAGGAATGGTGCCCCATCATTGGTGTCTGGGGCAGGAATGGTGCCCCATCATTGGTGTCTGGGGCAGGAATGGTGCCCCATCATTGGTGTCTGGGGCAGGAATGGTGCCCCATCATTGGTGTCTGGGGCAGGAATGGTGCCCCATCATTGGTGTCTGGGGCAGGAATGGTGCCCCATCATTGGTGTCTGGGGCAGGAATGGTGCCCCATCATTGGTATCTGTGGGTAGAAATGGTGCCCCATCATTGGTATCTGTGAGAGAAATAGTGCCCCATTATTGGTATCTGTGGGAGAAATAGTGCCCCATCATTGGTATCTGTGGGAGAAATGGTGCCCCATCATTGGTATCTGTGGGAGAAATGGTGCCCCATCATTGGTATCTGAGGGAGAAATAGTGCCCCATCATTGGTATCTGTGGGAGAAATGGTGCCCCATCATTGGTATCTGAGGGAGAAATAGTGCCCCATCATTGGTATCTGTGGGAGAAATAGTGCCCCGTCATTGGTATCTGTGGGAAGAATGGTGCTCCATCGTTAGTATTAATGGATGGCATGGTGCCCCAAGGGCCAGATAAAGGCAAGCAAATCTGACCCACGGGCTGCAGTTTGGAGACCACTGTTATAGAATGAAAGTAAGTGCTGGGACTCAAGCTTTCCTTTAAATGGTCCATTTGTATCCTTGTACCAATTCCAGTTCGAATACATAAGCTTAAGAAGACACTGCGGTTTGTTATTTTGTACTTTATCTGAACACAACCAACCTTGACTAATGAAAAGAAAAATAATAATAATACATGTTAATGCATACAAATGTAGTTGGCCGCCCAACCTATATAAACAGTAAAAGGGCAACATGGACAAAACTTTTCTGCACTTCAGGACTCCTTGGAACTGGAATTTAAGTTAAGTTATGGCTTAAGGTGCAATTTTCACCTATTACTTTCTCCGTTTAGTGTCAGATATTCGTGTAGTTTTCGTCTACAGCTTTAACAATCTATAACAACCCAATGTTTTTCTTTCTTTACACCTTTTCATGGGTGGACAATGTACCTTTATAGATGAGGAAATAAACGTGCACATGTAGCTTGAGGTGACATCAGAGGATGCCCAGTGCTGCTTAGCATATTCCAACAACTGTGCACCTTTAGTTAAAGTGGTGCTGGGTAAAAGAAAATAATGGGAAAATGATGGGAATGTTTTGGCTGATGGATCTTTCCCTGCCATGCCCAATATCTAGCTATAAAGGCTCTGTTTTCGCCAAGCAGGCATATTTTGTTGACACTGTACTGTTCCTTTTTACTTTTGGACGACAGCGTGAGACAAAATAACAATGGCCCTTAAAGATGTAAAGTTAGCAGGTGACTATGTGGCAGAGGCATTAGTAGATTTCATCATGCTCAGCCACTGCATTGCAGTCATTTGTGAAATCTAGAAGAGCACTATGGGTAAATCTAAACATTCCAGAACTCATTCCTTAGTCAACCTATCCAAATCTCTCTGGTAGTGGACTCACAGAGACAAGCAAACAGATCAACAAGCAATTATCTCACACTAGAACAAAGTTACATGAGATGCCATCCTAAAAGGGATGGGGATCCCACTTCCAGGAACAGGTGGCACAGGGATGGTGGGCATTCACCTTTTACTAAATTGAATGTCCTTGAACTAAGGGTCACATACAAGGCTTTACTAGCATTTTCCCTCCAGTTGGAAGGAATGAGAGTTTTTTTTATTATGCCTGGACAATGGTATACATTCATAATCAAGGGTGGACCAGGAGCCGTACTCTGATGAGGGAATTGGCTGATTTTAGAATAAAACCAATAGCATCTAACAGACTTGAGGGCAGTACTTATTCCAGCAACACATAATCAGCCTGCCGAAACACTGAGTTGGTCATTCCTGTAGAACAATGAACGGTCCGTTAGTTTTCAATCCGATGACTCTCTTGTGAAGAATTGTAAATGAATGCTGCAGGTTCTTGGCCTAGATCCAACAGCAGAGGGGGTAGATTTCCTTCCCCATCCATGAGTCAATTCCAAGGGAAGTTCCAATTGTTTGCCTCCTCCCCCGCTCCTCTTTAACAATTGGGAGGGGGGGGGGGAGGAGAGTGGGTACCTGGTGTTGACAGGTAACTGCTCCCACTTCCATTCGAAAGTGTTGCAGCAAACCAAGTTCGGCACCTCTTCTTCCCCTGCAGCCTTCTGGGACAACTCAGGTCCCAGAAAACTGAGACCAAGCACAGTGTAGCTCCCACATGCACAGTGGGAAGCTGGCTGTAAAGCCCTGATTAACATGAAATGGGAGTTGGATCCTCTGGTCATTCAGTTCCTGCAGTCCTGCGTCAAAATCAGACCACCAAGGAAACCATCCTTACCAAAAGGTGATACATCTGTGGTCGTAGAAGTTTTATCAAGGTCTTCTTTTTTCCTCATGAGGCATCTGCAATGTGGAATTTAACCTTGAAAATAGTGTTCCTGGTAGCCATCATCTTGCCAAATAGATTGTCAGAATAGTTGTTCTATTCGGACAGGTTACTTCTGAGACAGAACAAACAAATGGCCACTACCGTTGCCTAAAACTGGCCTTGTCTGAGACATTTTTTTTTTTCAACAGTAGCATCTGAGTTTCACTTCAATCAAGAAGTTGTCCTTCCTTCCTTTTTATCTAAACCAGGAAGTCCACATTCACTAAATGTAGGACTCTTCTTCATATTCTATCTGTCTTGCAACTTCATAAATACTGTTTATTGTACCCCAAATCCAGGGTCAACAACCTGTACACTTGCTTCCTAGCTAGTAAAGCTGATCACTAGGGATGAGCTCAGGCATGTTCAGATCCTAGTCCGAACCCATCTGAGCTATCCTGCTGGGAAGTGGTCACTGTGCACTGCCAATCATAAGTGGCGGAGACATTCTCCACCCCACACCCGCACATATACAATGCTTATAGTAGGCAATGTGCAGTGAAAGCTTCCTGGCAGGATAGCTCAGGTGGGTTTAGACTAAGATTGTAATACACATCTGAGCCCATACCTGCTAATTACAAAGAGACTACATTTTACAGAACCTCCCGGTACCAGAAGACCTAAAGGTGCATTTCACTAAAGGAAAGAAAAAGGAGGCGCAAACACCTAGTGCATTACCCGTGGTACTGTTAAAATAACTTAATAAAATGCTGAATGCATACTCACAAACATAAAGAATTAAAATCGTGTTGCAAATTCCCATCACC
The DNA here is from genome assembly GCF_965119305.1 of Pelophylax lessonae. Lineage (NCBI taxonomy): Eukaryota > Metazoa > Chordata > Amphibia > Anura > Ranidae > Pelophylax > Pelophylax lessonae. Next base: position 450,773,827 of record NC_138770.1, read on the forward strand.
CATGTGTTGGACCATGTCCTGGAAATTGCGACCGCTAACGCGTTTCGGGAGTCAAGCTCCCTTCCTCAGAGCTCGACTCCCGATTTTAATTCTTCATGTTTGTGAGTATGCATTCAGCATTTTATTAAATTATTTTAACAGTACCACGGGTAATGCACTAGGTGTTTGCGCCTCCTTTTTCTTTCTTTTATGCATTCGCTTGGAGTTCCCTGCCTGAGGAGAGCAGCACGCCAGTCTCCCCCTTCGGAGTGAGCGCTTGGCTGATATATTTGTTTGGTGCATTTCACTAAGGCAGAAGCAACTTCTTGGGCAACATATTGTTGAGTTCCTCCAGATACTATCTGTAAGGCAACCACCTGGGCTTCACAGAATACATTTTATACCTCATTATAAAGTGGATCCCGCATGCTTAACAACAGTGGAGTTGGGCAAAGCCATAGTTTAGCACTGCAGACAAGTTACAATGGGCTGGATTCAAATCTTGCCATTTTGTTCTATTTAAAACCCCCAATAAACAAGATTTATAACGATTCAGTACAACTAGATATCTATACAGGAGCATTAGATTTCTCATTCACTGTCAATCATCGTCAATAAGAGGGTTCACAATCTACTGTGTGTGAAACGGTCAGTGTTACCCATGGTAGTCTGTTTCTCTCCATATTCTAGCACACAAAATAAACAAGAAAGAAAGACGCCAACTGTAAATGGTAGTGCACAATTCTTCAAGACACTTCAGCTCCTGGACTTACATTCTTATAAAGTAAATATTTTACAGCACTTTCAAATAGAAGAGTACAAACATTAACAATAAAAAATACAACTGAAGACGATATGAAATACAAGAATTCAAAATTCGGGAAGAGATTAGATATTTCTAAAAACATGAACATTGGAGAAGTGAATGAGCTGTATATAAGAGAAAATGGAGATTTGGGGTGTTTAGAGAATATGACATACTTTTGGTAAGGGGGATATTTCAAAGCCTTATTAAATGAGGAAAGCAAGGAGCAAAGTGATCATTCCTAAAGTAGAACTAATGGTGATGAAGGGTGAGTAGGGGAGGGTTATAATCCCTGCCGGGTTTTTTTATCACCATATGTGTCCCACTGGGAAGCTGTCACTTCACATTCTGTCCACTAACCAAAACAGGAAGTTGGAGGCAATCCATTCAAAGTGAGGGAATCCCTGGTTGTCACCAGGGTCACAAGAACTAACATTCTGGTGACAACCCAAGATTTGGGGTTTTCTTTTACTTTCACTTTCAGTGATAAAGAGGTTGTAAACTCTAACTTTTTTTTTTACAACCTGAAAGACAAACACATAATGAGCTAGTATGCATCGCATACTAGCTCATTATGAAATACTTACCTTACAACGAGCCCCCGCCGTGCCGCTCCCTCACCTATATGACGGGCGACATGTTCAGTCGCCCGTCTTCCGGGATCGCGGCATCCGGCCATCTGATTGGCCGGAGCCGCGGTGACGTCACTCCCGCGCACGTGCGCGGGAGCCGACGGTCACGGCACGGGACTTCGAAGGAACGGCACCAGCGGCCGTTCCTTCAGAGTGCATGCGCCAGTGACGTCACTGGCTGCATGTAAGGTAAATATCTCCTAAACGGTACATGTTTAGGAGATATTTACAGTACCTATAGGTAAGCCTTATTATAGGCTTACCTATAGGTAAAAGTTACAGAGGAGGGTTTACTTCCTCTTTAATGGTCACCAGGACAAATAGAGAGAGTAAATCTCCCTAACAAGGCAAGGACCGCTATAACAACTTGAAGAGTTCCAATCCCTCCCCAATTCCTCTCTACTCTATTCAAAAAAAAGAAAAAAAAAACAACCTTTGCTTTTAGTTACACTTAAAGTGCAATAACAAATCAGAATTCATTCTGTATGGGTCTAACTTTCACAAAAATGTATACTAATTGATTGTTATGGGATAGAAAAATTAGTTCCTTGCACTTTTTATTAAACAAGAAAGCTAGTATCTTAGAGCATGTTGCTCAAGCTAAAAAATAAGTCCACAGGGCTGCTGAACAAGTATTTACATTGATAAGACAAACCGTTCTGAACGGTTACTAAAAGGGAAACCTAAGGAGTGAAGCATGGCATAACATGTGGCATCCTAATCTTTTTGGCAGTCCAACCTGATTAAAAGCCTGTTTAAAAATGGCTCCCTGGCGTACATTTTTTCATTTATTTAAAAGCAAAAAATTCCACAGCTAAAGAAATGCAAAAAACTTTGTCCCAAGCTAATTTATGCCTCGTTTCCACTGAGCGGAACGGTTCGGGTCGGTACAGTTTGGAAGGGTTAGAATGGTCTGGTCTATTCAGGTGAGCGTTTCCACTGCAAGTCAGACCACCAGGGACCATGCGGGGTTTACACCAAATGAGGTGTTTGTTTTGCTCTTTCATTTGACGTGAGCATTGAAGTTTTCCTGTCCGCCAATCAGTGGAATCTATGGTGTGACGCCAGTAGCTCCGCCCTAACCGTACCGTACCATTTCCTATGGCCCTACATCTGAAGCAGGACCAGGAATGGTGCGGTTTGGTACGGTTGTATGGGCCACTTTAACAATGGAAACACTCAAATTAGCGTACCGTACCGAAATGACCCGAACCGATCCGCTCAGTGGAAACGAGGCATTAGTTGCCATGCAGAGGACAGAGCCATGTGGTGGAGACAATGTAACTTCTGCATACAAGCTTAGGAGTTACATCAACAGAGGCCATCCAATTGTTAATGAGAAACAATCAGGAACATATAAGAGGCAAGGGGAGATGGCGTCATCGTTGCAGATATCTGTGACTGGAGTCTAGACCAGTTCATCACCGGAGGAGGGCACAGTAAAGGGGAAAGTGTGCCATAATGGCAAAGTAGGCTACTCGTACTTGCCTACTGTGGTAAAAGCCCACTCCTACCCTGTGGAATTTAGTTCCGCTATAAATATAGGGCCACTAAAGATAATAATAAATAAAAAAGCCCCACTAGGATAAACACCTCAAAGACTACTAATAGCAGTATAAAAGCGTAATTTATTGGATATCAAAAGGATCTACAGAAACCACAGATCATGTGTGTCTGCTACCCCTGTAGTGGAAACCCTGACCCCAGCCACCCTCCTGCTGCAATCCATCCACCTGAACACCACTCCCAGACAGAAGGACCTACCCCCCACTCCAGCGTCCTGGAGTTTGCCCCGTCACCTAAACCCCCTCAATCCCAAACCTCCCCTCCTCCAGCAGATGACCCTTCAATATGCCACACATTCGAGGGGGGTTAAATTGCCCAATTAATTTCCTGACCAGGATGAAAAAGAGGGTATTGGACAGTCTATGGAAAAGAAAGTCCCATGCATGCATTTAAGACAGATCCCATAGTACCGTAGATCCTGTTCTACGCACTTAGAGAAGTGTAATGCCGATGTGCGGATGCCCTGCTGTATGCAGAGCACAGTAATAAGTGAAGGTGGGATGGAACAAAGTCCATGTCTATGGGGAGAAAGCAATGTAGCCACATCTAAATACTCCTTACTCCAGCCTCTATCTTCTCTGCTAGATCCAATCTGGGGAGGGTGCATCTCTCTGTAACCACAGGTGAATAGATCGGGTGTGAGGGACTAAGTAAACTATGGAGTAGTTCCATGACCTGCTCTATATGACTCAAATGTATGCATCGGGTCTCACCACTGCCTGTTGATGGGGGAATTAGGAGGGGAGGAGAAGACCCCTGTAACTGCCTACATGTTTCACCTCTCCTACTACAGTGGCCACACCCTGAAGAAGCCCCTGGTGGTGGGAGGGAAGAAACATGTAGGCAATTGCAGGTGTCTTCTCTTCCCCTCCATGGATTACACCATGGTGTGTGCCTCCCCAGCACCAACGCCAGTGACACTCACTAGGCATAAGGCCCCTTTCACACTAGTGAGACTTGTCCCATGATTTTGGACTGCAAAATCGCATGACAGGTCGTTTTCCATTATTTTCAATGAGCCCCATTCATATCAGTGCGTTTTGAAGTCGCACCGACTTCAAAGTAGTTCCTGCACTACTTTGCCACTATTTGATTGCGTTTTGAGCCATAGCCATAGCTTTCAAAATCGCGGCAAAGTCGCGTCAAAATTGCGCAGCAAAATCGCGGTAAAATCGCGTCGCTTAAGTGTGAAAGGGGCCTAAGGAATAAATGAGATATTGGCAGCGCGTCACCAATAATAATTTATTCTGGCACGTGTAAAAGTTTTTCCTGCTAAACTCTGCTGTTCCTGGACGCACTGGGAGTGTGTTTTTTTTTTCTGCCTCTAAAAGGCTCTGCCACTGAATACTGCTAAAAGCCTATGTGTGCACACAGGTTAACATGCAGGGGAGTTTAGAGGCAAGAAAAAAAAAAACCTAGACGCACCTAGAAGAAGCTGCAAAAACTTTCAACATGCATGAGGTCTAAGACAAGGGTGTTACTGGCAGAATCACCAGGTGAAAGAAAAAAAAAAAAAAAACAGCCTAAAAACCTAATGCAGACACCACATCTAAGGACTTGTAAGCTGCAATATATTATATTGTTGTTTTTTTTTTGGGGGGGGGGGGGTTTAATGTGGCTTTAACCACTTGCCGACTGCTCACAGTAATCCTACTGCGGCAGTGCATCGCTGGACTCCTAGTGATTTCGGCGGCGCGTGCGCGCCGCCAGAGGTACGCTCCCGCTGTGTTTAGACACAGCGGTGTTGGGCCAGAGGAGGAGAGGCAGCGATTGTCACATCCCATCCCCGATCATCAGGGAAACTGTGAGAAGATCCGCCTGCTTATGTAAACAAAGCAGGTGGATCTTCTCAGTGACAGACAGAAGATCACAGGATTCAGCATAAGTGAACCTGCGATCTCTATCTCTTTCACATTACCCCCCTCCCCCACACAGGTCAGTAAGCATGAGGCATACATTTAACCTATTGATCACCCATAGGGTTAACCCCTTCCCTGCCAGTGTCATTATTACAGTAACAGTGCATATTTATAGCACTGATTACTGTAGTAATTTCACTGGTCCCCCCAAAAAAGTGTCAAAAATGTCAGTTAGGGGTCCGATCTGTCCGCCGCAATGTCGAAGTCCCGCTAAAAATCGCAGATCGCTGCCATTACTAGTAAAAAAAAAATAAAATCTTTCCCGTAGTTAGTAAACACGATAACTTTTGCGCAAACCAATCAAAATACACTTATTGCGATTTTTTTTACCAAAAATATGTAGCAGAAAACAAATTGGCCTAAAATGTTAAAAAATTTTGATTTTTACATTTTTTTGGGGGGAATGTTATATAGCAGAATATTAAAAATATTGTTTTTATTTTTTCAAAATTGTCGCTCTTTTTGTTTATAGCGCAAAAAAAAGAAAATTGCACAGGTGATCAAATACCACCAAAAGAAAGCTCTATTTGTGGGGAAAAAATAGGACATTAATTTTGTTTGGGTACAGCATCACACGAGCGCACAATTGTCCGTTAAATGAACGCAGTGCCGAAGCGCAAAATAGGGCCTGTTACAGTACACATGTGCTGACAATGAACATAGTGAACAGGCGAAGGCATTGTGAGGAGATGGATAAGCTTCTCCATCTGCGCCGCTGTCACTGACCAATCACAAGCTGGGGTCAGGGAGGTGGCCTTAGCGTAAATCTCATTTAAAGTTTTACACATTTTTATCTTTTTATGATCCTGAACCCCTGTATGTTACAATTTTTCACTGTTTTTTGTTTGGAAGTGGCGTAAAACACCATTTACTGTTGGTTAAATTGATGTTTTCTACTCACCTCCTCCTATTTTCCATGCTTGCATAGAGGAGTACCAGTCATACCCTCACCTCAAGTGTGCTCACCTATGCATTTCACACCCCACACAACTGCTGTATTAGAAAATGAAAGGTAAGTGGGGTTTTCTGTACAAGTTATCTGACTGCATATCGATTTGTGCAACTTCAGCTGGCTGCAAATGCAGTAAATAGAAGTTAGCTTGCCAACCTAACTCTGCTCTCTGGTTGTGTAAGGGCTTGTTCATACCAGATGCGCTGGGGCTACGATGGCTGCTAATTTTCAGTGCAGCCCCAGCGCATAGAGAAAGCAAAGTGCCTAGTTTACAATGGTGTTAGTTCAGTTGTTTTTAGTGTGCTCTCCTTTTTTTTGCCAAGCGATTCTCAAATTAGCTACAATTCCTGAAACGCAGTGTTCCAGACCTTATCACTGTGTGGCCTATCCAGCGCTGGCTAGGTTTCAGAAAGTGAAACAAATGTAGAAAATTTTAAATAAAAATTATCACTGGCAGGCAGGGGTCTCTTAATTGAAAATACACTTTAAAGAGGAGTTCCGGCCTATTTTGCAACTTTAGTGATTCCTGGAGTGCTCGCTATGCTGATCAACAATTGGGCATTTCAATTTTTTTTGGGGGTCCCTTACCTTTTTTTTCAGAGCATTTTTGATTGCACTTCCTCCTTCTCCCCCCTCTGTGGCCACGGCCACCAACATCACTTCCGCCTTTGCATTGCATCCTGGGAGCTATTTGTCATCACTCCCAGGAGGCTGGAATCAGGAAGAACTCCCAGAACACTCCCTGGAATCAGGAAGAAAGACACAGCAGATCTACTGCGGCTTTGGATGCCCAAACCCAAGATGGCCACGCCCAGACAAGTGTTTTTAAAAGTAAGATTTTGACTAAAATCCAATACTGTACACCTTGTAAGTATGAGATAGCGGTTCTGTAAAGGGCGATGGAATAGTATTATAGGGGTATTTTTAGTTAAAAAAGGTATTTGAGGCTTTAAAGTGGAGTTCCACCCTAAAATTACTCTTCTGTTCATCTTCTTGTGCCAGGTCACCTTAAAAAGAAATGGATAATCGCATTTTTTTTTTTTTTACTTACCTTGGATTAGAAGATAATATACTTACCTTACTTCCTCTTCCTCCCCTCAGCGGCCACGGCGAGTCGTCACTTCCTGGCTTGCAATGATTCCTGGGAGCTGAACGTCATCGCTCCCAGGAATCAATGCGCCTGCACCGGCCCCGACGTCAGTTCCGCTTCAGGCGCGTCATACCTTACTAAACAGCTTCTGGGCATGCCCAGAAGCTGTGCAGGGATGACGCTGCAGCCCCGGAAGTGACGGCGGGGCTGGCGCAGTGCATCATGGGACGGAAGAGGACGCAGAAGAGGATCGCGCTGGCTTCAGCTGCCCACACCTGAGATGGCAGCGCTGGAGAATACATTTTCAAGGTAAGTATTTCTTCTAAAAGGTAAGTGCAACCCGGGACAGTACAGAGGCTATCCATTGTGGAATGTACTAGACCTGACTGTCCCGGGGGTATTTTTATGTCATTTTTTTTTTTTTTTAGGTGGAACTCCGCTTTAAGTTTTGTTCCCGGGACATTTTTATACTGTATCTAAACAGATGATAAAAGAACTCTCCACCATACTGAACTGATGATCTTTTTCTCTGATGATCTCTTTATCTGACCTTGGATATAATCTTACATCTTAATTAATGAGTATGTCAACTCATTTTGGATACAGTTAGAACCTCAGTTTTAGTGCAGAAAACTTCAATCACTTCCTATTTCAAGGTTATTGAGATAGCGAGTGAGGGACAATTTCTTTCATAGGGACACAGCAAGCATTATACTTTAGTAGACTTGCCTTCTATTTAACACTGTTACTTATCGGAAGTAGAAAGAAAGCTCCCCAACAAGGACACAGACAACTTTAAAATCCAAGAGCCGTTCTAATCCTTACCAGCCTATCCAGAAGAAAGAAAATGGCTTAAGTTTCATTTTCAAGCATATCCAAACCTGAGAACAAAATCTAAATGGATTGCAAGTTACCTTTCCCTAGATGTGGTGGCTGAATTAGTTTTTTGTCACACTTGTTTCTTCTTTATTTTTAACCAGTGATCCTGCCAGCAGCACACTTCCTGTTCTAAGGGTGACAACTATTCTGTACCTAGGAAGAGCTGCATTATCACCTTAGGAAAAAAGATGGGTTATACTTACTGATAACTCCTTTTCTAATAGTCTTCCAGGACAGCCCATGAGACCTTAGGCTCCTCCCCCAGGGACAGGAAACACATTCCAAAATTCAAATAAAAGGCGGTGCCTTAGTCCTCACCTTCAGTATTTCATGAGAACCGTAGGACACCCTGTAAAACATATACCTAGATATATATATACACATATCATTTATACATAATACCAGATAAATCGGGTGGGAATCCGGCTGTCCTGGAAGACTATTAGAAAAGGAGTTATCAGTAAGTATAACCCATCTTTTCTCAAAGTCGTCTTCCAGGACAGCCCATGAGACGATAAGCAAGAAACTTACCAGTCTAGGGAGGGACCACTGCCTGGAGCACCTTTCGACCGAACGCCTGTTCCTGAGAAGATAGGAGGTCCAGGCGATAATGTCTAACAAAGGTCGAAAAGTTAGACCAGGTAGCTGCCTTACAGATTTGTTCTGGAGAGGCACCGGCCCTTTCAGCCCAAGACGTGGACAGTGCTCTAGTAGAGTGTGCAGTAATGAAAGGTGGAGTCACCTTTTTCACCATATAGGCTTCTGTGATAGCCTGTTTGATCCATCTAGCTAAGGTTGCCTTAGAAGCTTTTTCCCCTTTATGGGGGCCGGAAAATTGTAAAAACAAAGTATCATTCTTCCTGAAGGTTTTAGTCACCTCCAGGTATCTCAGAAGGGCTCTTCTGACATCCAAACAACTAAATTCTCTTTCTTTATTGTTGTTTGGGAAATTGCAAAAGGAAGGAAGGACTATGTCCTGAGTCCTATGAAAAGAAGAGACCCTCTTGGGCAAAAATCCTGGATCTGTTTTTAGCACAATCCTGTCGTCAAAAATCATAAGAAAAGGTTCTCTGATAGAGAGAGCCTGTAATTCGCTAACTCTTCTAGCCGAAGTAATAGCTACTAAAAATAAAGTTTTTAGGGTGAGCATTTTTACTGACAGGTCTACCAAGGGTTCAAACGGACTGGTAACCAAAGCCTGGAGTACCAGGGATAGATCCCAAGCTGGACACGTTTTAATCCTGGTTGGCTTTGTCCTGGCAATTGCTCTGAAAAAGGCATTCACATTAGGGTCTTCTCTAAGGGAGAACCGAAGGAAGACACTAAGGGCGGCAGCCTGTACCTTTAAGGTCCCTAGGGAGAGACCTTTGTCTATGCCTTCTTGAAAAAAATTTAAGATAGTTGGAATATCTGGGGAAAATCTCTGATTCTCCACCATCCAAAAATGAAATTTCTTCCAACTTTTTGCATATATTTTCCTAGTGACCGGTTTTCGACAGCTGGTCAATGTTTGGATGACTCTGTCTGAGAACCCCTGAGAACCTAGAATTTGTTCCTCAGATACCAGGCCGACAGGTTTAGGGTCCTGAGAAATGGATGGACCACCGGACCTTGAGTTAAGAGATCTAGTCTCCAAGGGAAGGTCATTGGAGGTAGTGCAGCCAATGCCTGAAGGCGTGCCAACCATGGCCTCTTGGGCCAGTATGGGGTTATCAGGATCATCTCTATATCTACTAGGATTATGGAAAATAATTTTTCTATTTTCCTGTTTGCCTAGGAGGCAAACAGATCCACTACCGGTAGGCCCCGAGGGGTTGTGACTTTGAAAAACACCTCTTGGTTGAGGAACCAATTGTCCTGGTTCATCTGGTGGTGGTGCAGATATGTCTGTGATACCTGGATGGTCCAGCTTCGCCTTATTGATAGGTGAAGAGAGGATTTCCACCCCCAAAGGGTCCTTTTCAACTTGGTGGGAACCTTTACTTTCTGTTCTAAGGAACTTGACTATCCATCCCAATTCTGTAGGAAGAACATTTGGAGTGGACGTAGTTGGAACCCTGCCCAGGGGACCGCTGGGAAACAGGAGGTCATCAAGCACATCCTTCTTGTGACGTCCCTCAGAGAGACCCAGATTCTTTCTGGATGTAGAAGACAGAACTCCAGCCTGTGTCCTTGGCCTACTAGGTCTAGAATAAAAGGGCTGGAAGAAATCCTCTTCCATAGTGGGAGGAAGGCCCCTAAACTTCCTCCCACCCTGGGAAGGGAGTCATTGGGGCTTGTCGGGGCGTTGAGGAGGGTTAAACAGAATGTTGCCCTTCCCTTTTCCTTTATGCCCGGTCCAATGTTTTTTGAAATTTTGCTGGGTTTCAAAAGACTTCTGCTGTTTACCCCTGCCACGAGCATTCCTCTGAGCATAGGGGAATTTCTTCTTTTCTGGGAATCCCTTCTTTTTATCCGCTGTACGCTCCAGGGCTTCTGTTAGGCCTGGGCCAAAAAGGTGGTCTCCTGTGAAGGGAAGACCACAAAGGCGAGATTTAGAAGTAACATCACCTGACCATGTCTTGAGCCATAGGCTTCTTCTGGCCGTATTAGCCAAAGCTGAGGTCCTTGCTGCCATTCTTACAGCTTCAGCTGAAGAATCCGCCAGGAATCCAATTCCCTGAAACAAGAGCGGAAATGATTTATTAATCTGTTCCCTCGATGTTCCAGCAGACAAGTGTGTTTGGATTTGAGATAGCCAGAGCTCCAGGTGTCTGGCTATGCAGGTGGATGCCAGGGCTGGCTTTAAGCTCATAATGGAGGCTTCCCAGACCCTACGCAAAGAGATATCAGTTCTCTTATCCATAGGGTCTTTTAGAGCTCCTGAATCCTCAAATGCCAAGTCAGTGCCTTTGGAGATTCTGGAAAGGGAGGCATCCAGCTTAGGGATTTTGTTCCAAGGCTGATCCCCACTGTTGTCAAATGGATACCTTCTTTTCAAAGTCTTTGGAAAAAAAGGCTTTTTATCAGGAGAATTCCACTCCTGTTTAATCATATCCAATAGGGAGCTATGCACAGGGAACACTCTAGCATGCTTTTTATGACAAGCGTACATCAAGTCATGCTTAGAGAGATGCACTTCTTCCTCCTCAATTTCTAGAGTTGTATAAACTGCCTTTAGTAGGTTATCTACATCCTCCAAGCTCAATTTAAAGTTGGAGCTATTATGGGAATCCTTGTCTATGGGTTCCTCCCCTGATCCTGATCCTTCTTGCTCCCCACCGGAGGAGTGGGAAGAAGAAACTTCCTCCAAACCCACTGGGATATTCAAAGATGGGGCCTGGGCCAATGGAGCCTGAGCTGGGGTGGAAGGCTGGACTGGTGCCTGCATCTTTTCAACGAGAGTTTTGAATGAACTAATGGTACTTTTTAGTTCATCTCTCACTGAGGTCAGCATTTTCTGGGTAGAGACTGCAGGGTCGTCTCTGACCAGTTTAGCTATACATGCCCGGCACACTGCTTTGTTCCAAGAGGAACTCAATTTCTCTCCGCATACAGCACACTTCTTTTTGGGGGGCTGAGGTGGGTTATTGTCCTGAGCCTTGGCCTGGAAGATAAAAGACAAGAGAATTATAATCAGGGAAACTTGTCCTCCTCCCACCTCCCGCTTATCCCCCATTTGTGATTTTAGAAAAGAGGGAGCGGTGCTGCTTAACCCCTGCCCCTAACGATAGAAAAGAGAGGGGGGAAGGGGAACGGAGTTCCTAACAGGTATCTGCAAATAGGGTGTACATTTCCCCTTGCTTACCTGAGAGGTGCCGATGCCAGAGCCGACTTCCACCGCCTGTGCGGTTACTGTCGTGTCCATCGCTCTGTATGGTGATCCCAGCACTGCTGTTTCCACCTAACATCGGTCGCCCATATGTACTCACTGTTCGCGCCTTCGGAAACTGGAACGAGGGTTTCCGGCGCCCGCGGATGCCGTCACTGCGCCGGAAGTGACACTGTCGCTTCCCGTGAGGCCAGAGTGGATACGCTGAGTTCCGCCCCCTCCGTTTTTGGCGCCAACTTCAAAATTTCTTCCGAAGTTAGCGGTTCCGGGTACACAGGACTCTGCTCCAAGGAACCGGCCGACCAACGGAGTGGACTCCCCAACGTTCCACCAGACAGCATCCGTAGTCCTGCCGAGAGGCTAGAAGAACAGGAGACAGCGGTCAGCCCCTATTGCGGCACTAAGGGGGTACCGCTATGGGCTGAGGAGATGCATCTTTCCAAGTCTTTCCAAGGACAGTCCAGGAGACCGGGAGCTTCAGTTCCAGGAACATGTTACCCCCTGTCCGGAGGAAACACTAAATACTGAAGGTGAGGACTAAGGCACCGCCTTTTATTTGAATTTTGGAATGTGTTTCCTGTCCCTGGGGGAGGAGCCTAAGGTCTCATGGGCTGTCCTGGAAGACGACTTTGAGAAAAGTGTGTTAGGACTATACCCTCTCCATAACATAGATGGGGATTGTTTTGTAGCCAAAGGAGACACTTTAGCTAAGGAATCAAATGGACATACATAACAAATTGCTTTTCACTTCTAGTTACATAGTCAGGCTGAAGTCCATCTAGTTAAATATTCAGCCAACCACGAGGGAGCAAATAGGAGAAAGAGAAATTGACATCAACTTTAGGTTGCCTGTAAACATTTTTTTCTCTAACCTGAGAATGTACAGTGTTTCTCATTTTTAATTGCTGGCTAGATCCTCAACACCCTTAGTCTAGCTGCCAAGTTTTGAAGGATATTTTAAATCTATATCAGTCTTACCTGAACCTCTAATCAAGATTTGACCCAACAAGTAATCTATTGAGGGGTAACACTATACTTGCATCATGTATTTTTATAAACATTATATACACTCACCATCTATTTTATTAGGAACACCTGTTCAATTGCTTGGTTACACAAATTGCTAATCAGCCAATCACATGGCAGCAACTCCATGCACTTAGGCATCTAGACGTGGTGAAGATGGCTCGCTGAAGTTTAAACCAAGCATCAGAATGGGGAAGAATGGGTAATTATGGCTTTGGCTGATCTACTGGGATTTTCACAACCATCTCTAGGGTTTCCAGAGAATGGTCCAAAAAAGAGAATTTTTCCAGTGAGCAGCAATTGTGTGGAGGGAAATGCCTTGTTGATGTCAGAGGAGAATGGCCAGACTGGTTTGCGATAATGGAAAGGCAACAGTAACTTAAATAACCACTCTTTACAACCAAGGTATGCAGTATACCATCTCTGAACAGGCAACAAATTGAACCTTGAAGCAGATGGGGTACAGCAGCAGAAGACCAAACTGGGTGCCGCTCCTGTCAGCTAAGAACAGGAAACCGAGGCTACAATGCACACAAGCTCACCAAAATTGGACAACAGAAGTTTGGAAAAATGTTGCCCTTGTCTGGCAAGTCTCGATTTCAGCGGCAACATTCAGATGGTAGGGTCAGAGTTTGAAAAAAACCACATGAAAGCATGGATCCATCCTGCCTTGTATCAACGGTTCAGGTGGTGGTGGAGTAATGGTGTAGGAGATATTTTCTTTTGGCCCCTTAGTACCATCTGAGCATTGTTTAAATGCCGCAGCCTACCTGAGTATTGTTGCTGACCATGTCCATCCCTTTATGACTACAGTATACCCATCTTCTGATAGCTCCTTCCAGCAGGATAATGCATCATGGCATGAAGCTCAAATCATCCCAAACTGGTTTCTTAAGCATGACAATGAGTTCACTTGTACTCCATTGGCCTTCAATATATATATATACACAAAATCTCAATCCAATAAAGCACCTTTGGGATGTGGTGGAATGGGAGATTCACATAATGGATGTGCAGCTTACAAATCTGCAGCAACTGCGTGATGCTATCATGTCAATGTGGACCAAAATCTCTGAGGAAATTTTTCCAACACCTTGCTAAATCTATGCCACGAAGAACTAAGCCAGTTCTGAAGGCAAAAGGGGATCAAAGGCCAGTGAGTGTATATCTCAAGAATTAGTTACTTTTGCAAATGAAGGTTCAAGTAGAAGGGTGTTAAGCACTTGCCGACCAGCCGCCGCCTATATATGGCGGCAGGTTCCCGCGAATTGCCGTACCTGTACGGCGGTTCCCAGGAGCGATCCTGGGGGCGTACGTGCGCGCCTACTCATCAGCGGGGAAGCCAATCCACGGGGCCAGTGGCTGCAATTGCCGCCGGGCACCCGCGATCGCTCCCCGTAAAGAGAGAACTGCGGTCTGCTGCTGTAAGCACAGCAGACTGTTGTTCTCTCAGGAATCAATGCAGAGCTCCTGTGTTCCTCAGATTTAGAATTACAGGTCTCTGCGCTGATTTCACAAATCCCCCCCACAGTTAGAAAACACCCCCTAGGCTCACATTTAACCCACTGATCGCCCCTGGGTTAACCCCTTCCCTGCCAGTCTCATTATTACAGTAACAGTGCATAATATTTAGCACTGATTACTGTAGTAATGTCACTGGTCCCCCCAAAAGTGTCAAAAATGTCAGTTAGGGGTCCGATCTGTCCACCACAAAGTCGCAGTCCCGCAAAACCCCCCCCCCCAAAAAAAAAAAAAGTCGCTGATCGCCGCCATTACTAGTGAAAAAAAAAAAAAAAAAAAAAAATTGACATAAGTCTTTCTTCTAGTTTGTAGATGCGATAACGTTTGCACAAACCAATCAAAATACGCTTATTGTGATTTTTTTTTTTTTTTACAAAAAATATATAGCAGAATACAAATTGGCCTGAAATGAAAAAATTTGAGGGAATATAGCACAAAGTGAAAAATATTGTGCTTTTTCCAGAATTGTCGCATTTTTTTTTTGTTTATAGCTCAGAAAATAAAAATCGCAGAGGTGATCAAATACCACCAAAAGAAAGCTCTATTTGTGGGGAAAAAAGGAAGTCAATTTTATTAGGGAACAGCGTCGCACAACCGCGCAATTGTCAGTTAAACTAACACAGTGCTGAATTGCAAAAAATGGCCTGGTCATTAACGAGGGAAAATCTTCCGATCCAGAAGTGGTTAAGAAGGGAAAAACAAAAATAAGTCATTTACATGGGAGATTGAAACACATACGCATCTCTTCTCTGTGCCAGCTTTTCTAATTTTCACACTATGTTACCATCGGTTTATAGCTGAACTCTGATCTGAGCACTGCAATTTATTCTGCATACTGACA
Source organism: Pelophylax lessonae (assembly GCF_965119305.1). NCBI lineage: Eukaryota > Metazoa > Chordata > Amphibia > Anura > Ranidae > Pelophylax > Pelophylax lessonae. The sequence goes on from NC_138770.1 coordinate 450,788,848, forward strand.
ATGTAAACTCATAATGGCCTGGGATTAGCTGGGCAGTACAGAATTACTGGAAATGGCCTGTACTGGGCAAATGGAACAAGATCTGTACTTTAACCCAAGCAGACCATTATTTAGTTAACTCATTACCAGAAAGTATAGATGTGTTACAGAATATGCCTATGCAATAACTCACTTATGTATACACACACACACACATTCATTCACTTGTTTAGGAGATTTTGCTGTAAAACGTAGCACAGCTTATAACCGAAATGAAAACATGCATTCTTTATTTACCTTATGTTTCTACAATGTATGTATATCTAACTGTATGGTACTTTGGTAAATGCAGTAGCTCTTCTCAATTTCACACTTCCTGGCATTTTCTAGCACAGCATTTTATTTTTATGTTCTCACCTGCTTTTATTATTACAACGAATTGTACATATTTTAATGATACAAGGCTTGCTAGAAACAATGCGTGTATTGGACTTTAAGTCATCTATGCCCCTCCCTTATCAGTTCCCCTTTAGTTGATAATTTACCTCCATTGCCAGCGGTTTTATAGGCCAGTGGGAGCATTTACCTTGGTGGATTACAGGGTGAACCCAACCTACTGTATGTCTGCAATAGAAATGCCATTGCCTTCTACCAAAGTTAGTGTCCGAGCTGAAAAAGTAAGATCTAATGCAAAAAAAAAAAAAAAAACACTGCATAGTATATCATGGCATCCAGGTGCTTGAGTGCTCACCAACTCCTTATGACCACGCACACACAGGTTGGTCACAGGAGTGCTCATGCAAGACTATTTTACCAACTTATCTGCCACGCATGCTGGCATTTGGCTCTCCATAGAAAACCCCCTTTTTATGCTGCCTCCCAGAAGTTGCAGAAATAGATCTAGGAAGACTACTGAAAAGGACCCTTTGGCAGGTAAAAGAGGCTAGAGAAGGCAATACAATATAAGATCTTCATGGATAGGATAGTTACAAAAAGAGTGAACTGACAGTATGCAAGGCCAAGAAGTGAGTTAAGTAGACTTACATAAGCACTATATTATGAGCCTGCATGGGTGGTCATAAGGAGCTGGTGAGCACAGCTTTATATGGATCTGACATTCAGTTGCAAGTCTGAGCTGCTGTTAATAGACCGTGTTTTTGATGTGAAGGAGAAGCAAAGAGCATAACTAAAGCAGAAAAGTGAAGTTTCCAGTACAAAACATTGCCTTTAATCTAACCGAGTGTTTAAAGCTGAACTCCATGAATTACCTGCATTGCATACTTATATTGGTTTGGGTTAGCACTATGGAAGTATGCATATCTTATACCTGATGAGCCACTGCGGAAGCTGAAAATCACTTTAGTTGGCCCTACTACAATGATAGCCACAATCTTCTTGGCTCCGATCATGATCCTTTGCCAGCGGCTTACCCTCTGATCGCTGATCAGAGATGCATGCTCAGTCTGTACTGCTGCTATTCATGGAATGCCTTGTATTTTTTGCGGTGAAGGCTCCGATTGGACAAGAAGAGGTGGTGATGCCACAATCCTCACCTTGTCCCATCAGAAAACACCTTGTACAAGGCATTCCATGAATGGGGCAATGCCAAGTGAGTGAGCCCCTCTGGTCAGTGTGCATAGGGTAAGCTGATTGTACATAGTCCAAGCAGGACCCAACAGATTGTGGCCATCACTGTCATTTTCAGCTTCCTCAGTGGCCACTCATGTATGAGACATGCATATTTACATTGTGCCAAGATGGACCAAGTAAGCATGCAATATTGATTTTAGCTGTTAGAATTTTAGAATCCAGCTTTAAAGGGTAACTCCACTTTTGTGGGGAAAAAAATAATATATATATACAGATTAATGCACGACACCAAAGAACACGTGATTTGCTGTATCCAGGATGGGAAATATAAGTGACATGGGAATTCAAAATAATTAGACATTAGGTGTCAAGAATTTATGTTCTGTAAACACCCCTTTGCTCTGGCAAGACAACAGATTACAAGGTAGTGTACATGTCCTGGACTGGGCAAGTGATGCATGAGATTTTCAAGTGCTGAAACGCATTGGGGGATATTTAGTGCCTAATCTGGTGCAGATTTGAATATAAACCAATCAGCTTCCAGGTTTTATTGTCAAAGCTAAAAAGGTAACTCCAGTTTTGTGGGGGGAAAAAAAAAATTTAGCGTATACAACTGCGACACAAGTCATATTGTAATTGAATGTTAACAAAAATGACTTTCCTTTTTAATCTGCAGCTGTTGTAATTTTCTGAAAATGCCATGCAAAATGGCTACCTGGAGGTGTTCTGTACACAGAATGTATACTGACCACACCCCAGAAACATCAATTCCTGCTTGTGTGATTGGCTCACCAATTTTCCCAGAAGTCTGCACTAAGATAAAAGTCAGATTTCTGGCATCCCCTGCAACAGAAATGTCATTTTTGGTGAGATACTCCCAATAGGAACACATCTAAAGGGATGCAGGCCCAGCAGCTTTTCTCATTAAGGCTCTGCAGCTACCACAGGTGATAGATAATTATGAAACCACTCCCATTTGACCCACTCAGCACAGAGGAACAAACAATGATTTCTTCAGAACAACAAAAAGGTAGGAATCTGAAACAAAGTTTGTTAAAATCCCTTCAACGTACAGAGATCACCCAGAGGGGAATGTTTTTTTCTCAACAAAAGTGGAAGAAACAAATGTAAACTTCAATTTGAGAATAATGGTTGTGGCTGAGGCCACATATAGATTCTTTGCCAAGGTTTTTATAAAACCTGAACCTGAGTGTGCAGTAAAAAAGGATCACGCACACGGGCTCTTCATTTATACTGTCATTTTATGTCAGGCTCCACATGCCCACAATGGGATGGAATACAAATATTACTGATCGTGGAACCCTGGGAGGAATGAGCTTTTAAGGCTCGGTTCACACTGATGCGATGCGAGAAGGCTGCGAATTCGCAGCCTGTTCCCGCATCGCATACGCACCCCCGGCAGTTCACACTGCCATATGCGATCCGCTGGGGGTGTCAATGTAATCTTAACGACACCCCCAGTTTGATCGCATATCGCAGTGCGATCGTGCAGTTCACACAGGATCGGATCGCACAAGTGTGAACCGCTGTGCGATCCGATCCTGATGCGGCAGCAAAAATGCCTCCTGTGCGTGTTTGCTGCGGGTGCGATGCGAATTTAGCCATACAAACTGTATGGCTAAACTCGCACCGCACAGCTGATCGCATGTCATGTCGGAGCAGTGCGCTCCGACATGACATACGAACCCCGCACACGCAGTAGTGTGAACCGGGGCTCAGTTACACTGGCAAGAACGATTCTTGTTGCGTGGAGCAAATCCTTCAATGTAAGTGTGAACATATATTCTAAATGTACTGGGTTAAATAAACACTATGACCAACAGAAACTCAAATCCATTTCACTGCGGTAAACAGAAAGCGGGATCGGAATATGAACAATGTATTTTTAGTGTCCAATGCCTGCCATCTCTTCCTTTCATATTGAACAAACACCCTTTCTGCAATGTTCAAAAGTTAAAAAATGTTTCTATTTATGCAACAAACTAACTGCCAGCAATCTGGAAGGTAGCAGAAATAAAATTAGTAAACATTTAGATATATACTTTGGATGTATTTATCCAAACATTAATGTCTAGCTGTTATACCAAAGTGAATGTTTATCTTTATGTGGACCCACCTGCTGATGTCTCTCGGAATTTCTCACTGGCCTTCTTCTTTCTCCATTTCCAGGGTTTGAAGATCTTGCCTATAGAGGAAAGCCTTCCTTTCCTCTTCAAGGGAGGGGATTGATTGCCTGAGTTTGGTGCATCACAGTTTGCAATGGAAGCTTTGTCCAACCCATCAACTGTTGAAGAAAAAAAACAGTTAATTGAATAGAATTTAATTTTTCATCCTTTCATTATATACTTATGAAATGAAATTACTAGAGGTCTAAAGCAATCTGCATGGAACATTCTCTACTTTTTAGTGACTGTTCTGACAACTTTTGCTTCTAATATTACACTGCTAAACCTTTAGGCTACGTTCACATGTGGGAGTAGCGGATCACGGGCAGAATCACCGCAATTCTGCCCGCGATCCGGAAATCATTGCAAATCGCGGGACGCCTGTGCGTTGCCCGTGATTTGCAATGGCACCCCAAACGCTGTGCAATGTTGCCGCGATTTCCGCCTGCTGAATCGCGGTAACATCACGCAAATAAAATCGCGGGACGCATGACGCCCAAAATAGGTGCAAGAGCTTCTTTGGGGAGTCATGCATCCCGCGATTTTGTTTGCGCAATGTTACCGTGATTCGGCAGGCGGAAATCGCGACAACATCGCACAGCGTTTGGGGTGCCATTGCAAATCACGGGCAACGCACAGGCGTCCCGCGATTTGCAATGATTTCCGGATCGCGGGCAGAATCGCGGTGATTCTGCCCGTGATCCGCTACGCCCACATTGTGAACATAACCTAACTCTTAACCCTTTCATCTTCTTTGCTGAGGTCTGGTAAATATACAATTAGGCCTCATGCACACTGGACCTTCTCAAAACCTCAGTAGAAAGCTGTAGCTGTAGAGGGCGTTTTTCAGCTTTTTTGCAGTAGCGTTTTTCAGCATTTTTTAGATTTTTTTTTTTAGAAAAACTATGCTCCCACAGAAACTTAAGGCTCATAAATGTTGATAAATGCTGAATAGCCGTGTTTTTTGGTGTTTTTCAGCGTTTTATCTGAGTTAGAGCATTTTTACAGCTGAAAAACGCCTCTTAAAACTCGCTAGTTATGGGGGGTTTTCCAGCCAGAAAATGCCCCTGCCAAGAACTGCAGATAACAGCCTATGTGTGCATGGACCAGAGTTGTATAAAGTACTCGAAACCCATACTTGAGTAAAAGTACAAGTGCTCGATCAAAAAGTGACTTGAGTAGAAGTGGAAGTGCTCCATCAAAAAGTGACTTGAGTAGAAGTACTAAAGTATTCAACATTTTTTTGTACTTAAGTATTGCAAGTAGTTTTTTTAAACATTTTGCTACTCAAGTACTGAAAGTAAAAGTACAAGTACTGTGTTATGTAGTTATTAAAGAAAGAAGTCAAAAGTTTGAACATCATATTGTTTTTATTATTTCAAATGCAGCTTTTATTTGTACATACAGTAGCTTTTATTTTCGTATGCGCTGATAATACACATGTTTTGAGCTTCATGAAACCTGCCATCTACTGTTCTGGCAGTGGTAATTTTTATAATTGTAACGAGTAACTATGCAGCACAAAATAAAAATATCGGAGTAGAAGTATTGAAATCATCGAAAAAATGTAGTGAAGTAAAAGTGGAAGTAGGAGAAAAAAATTCTACTCTAGGAAAGTACAGATACCGCCTTTCTCTACTTAAGTACAGTAGTGAAGTAGTTCTACTTAGTTACTATACATCTCTGGCATGGACACATAGGATAACATGGTGGGGAGTTTACTGGCTGCAGAAAAAAAACTTCTGACGCCAAATACAGCAGCTGTAAAAACATCCAGTGTGCACGAGGCCTAAGGCTAGATTCATACCTATGCAGGTAACACCTTAATCCACCATACTGAAAATTCAATAGTGCGTCAAGGTGCTACTAATTTTCAATGGCACCCCCCATACATGTGTTGCAATGTACCAAAACATATGGTAACACACTACCTGTGCTGTGGTGTGCTGCATTGCTATGAACTGTACATGTCCATTCCAGTACGTTGGTAGGCAATGTAATTAAATAGAAAGCACTAACACAACATGTCATGCATTCATTTAATGCAACTCAATGGATCAAACAGGAGTCCAGCCTTATGCCTCGTACACACGTTCAGATAATCGGACAACTTATCGTTCGCATTTTGTTGCATGATACTAATATCGAATTCAACAATGCGTACTTAGCGTATTATTTTTTTTCGTATGATTCTGGAAAAGCTTCCTGGTTGCGTAGCTACGTATCAGATGGTGCAAAACAAAAACAATGGCAGCCAGGCCTTTTCCGGGTTATTTTTGTGTTTCTGATCATGCGTGGTCTTTGTCTATTGATTTTTAGCAGACACACACTGTACTGATTAAACGATTGTCGTTCGCTAGGCTATCGTACGACAGAGGTTTTCCTGTTTGTCCGTTCGGATTTTGTTTGACGAACTGTCGTGATCGGGTGTCGAAAGCTGTGTACTAACAATCAGATTATCATGCGATCAAGTTGAAAGCGATTTTTTTGTACAATTATCTGAACGTGTGTACGAGGCATTAGATTAGCTAATATGTGCTCTTTATAAAATCTATTATACCAAGATTTCTCAAACAAATACGGGATCAAGCTGACTGGCTTTTGTGTTTCTTGTTATTCCCATTATTAAGATGAGTTAAAATGTTGTGGTTTTTTTTTTTTTTAAACCCCTGCAAAGCTTAATTATTGATGTCTATGTACCATTGTGGAAATTTCTATTCACTTCTGTCCCAGAGATACAACAGGAAATCTCCCAAAGTAGAAGAAATTCAAACTTTAGACAGTTGAGTCCAAAACAGGTGTCTACACTGGAAGATCGCACCTGACCTTCTGTTCTGGGGACAACTCTAAAATTTGGGTTTTCATCTTTCTTTTTCAGGTATACTGATCACCAGAGGGGGCCAATCTCCCCGCGGGGGTACACGGACCACAAAAAAAAAAAACACTTGTCAGAGGGTCTTCCTTCCTCCCTTCCGAAAACTAAAAATAATTTTTTTTCTAGTGACAAACCTTTAAAAAGAGCTGGAAAGAGAAAAATAATACAGAGAAAACACCAAATAAATAAAATGATCTACAAAGTAATGTTTTTTTTTTTTCGTACTGGGGACAAGAAGTAAAAGGGGTCTCCTTAAAATGTGCACACAGAAAGCGATAAAAATGTGACACAGAAGTTCTGATTCTAAGTCAGGCCATAGACGGAGCGATTTTCTGTCCTGCAATCACAGGTGGCTGGAAAGCACAGTTTGTGATAACGGGAATCACAGTTTTGCATCATCACTGGGAGAACAAAGTGATTATTGCTAGCAGCTATAACAGCTGCTAGCAATAATTGCATGTAAAATCCAACAGGCTGGTTGTACCCAAGCTGATCAATCAACTTGGGTACATTCAGCCTGCATATACATGGTTCGAATCTCAGCCAGTCCTGCTGAACCAGCCAAGATTCAGTCTATGGCAGGCTTAAGGCACTCTGTCATTTAAAAATGTTTTGGCTAAAGTTACGGTTTGATAAAATATAAATCTTGTAATATAAATTTTATTGTTCAACTAATACACCTAAATAAACTTTCTCACATCTCAAAAAATAGGAAGCCCTTCGAAAACTGTGAATACTTTCCTTTCCAGTTCTGGCCCATATGTCTCTACAGGACACAGTGAGAAACATGGACTCCTGCAGGTTTCCAATCCGGAGGCAATCTGAGGCTGCACCAATCTAAGACATTGGGGTTTGGACTCGGCATCCACCGGAGAGGTAAGTATTGAAAGTATTCAATTGTAGGAGCAACACTTTGGATTTTTTTTTTTTTTTGGAAAGTGACAGAGTTGCTTTAAGGCTTCAGGATTAAAAAAACAAATTTTACAGGCATTTGGCGTCTTTTTTTTTTAAAGTCTGTAAAAAATGGATTTTTGTAAGAACTTACCGTAAAATCCTTTTCTCTTAAGCTCATTGACAGACGTAGTCTTCTTGATTCTCAAGAGCTGGGTTATGTTGTCTCCGCAGGAGTAGGACTAGGCAGAATGACAAAACGTTCTGGCTCCACCCTAGGGGGCAGTCCCTGAGGGTATATCCTCCCTCTCTCTGCTACAGGGAATCAGTTCTGTTTAAAGCAGTACAGAGAATTTAACCCAACCCAACTCAATGATAGAGGGGCGGGTACTACGTCTGTCAATGAGCTTAAGAGAAAAGGATTTTACGGTAAGTTCTTACAAAAATCCATTTTTCTCTATCGCTCATTGACAGACGTAGTCTTCTTGATTCTCAAGAGCTGGGACATCCAGAAGCAGTGCCACAAATGAGGGGTGGGATTGACAAAATCAAATCCAATCTAGTAGGCCCAACCGGTGCCAAACTAGAAGTTTTAAAGGCTCATTATAAACAAAAAATGAGACTAAAGAAAAAATTTTCCAACGGAAAAAAACCCTCGAGGTAGACCACTGGTCTCCTCAAATTGCGGCCTGCAAAACCTTGCGGCCAAACGAGGCATCAGACGATGCCATTACATCAACTTTATAATGTTTAGTAAAGGCATGCACCGACGACCAGGTAGCCGCCTTGCACACCTGGACCACTGATGCCTGATGGCGAAAGGCCCATGACGCACTAAGTGCCCGAGTGGAGTGCGCCTTAACAGGGAACGGGGGCTCCCGACCCTTAATAGAATAAGCCTGCACTACCGTCTGTCTGATCCATCTGGAAATGGTCGCGGCAGATGCAGGCAACCCCTTTTTGGGTCCATCTGGGATCACAAAAAGTGAATCCGTCTTGCGAAACGAGTCTGTCGTTTTCAAGTATACCCTGATCGCCCGGACCACATCCAAGGAGTGCAAAGCAAATTCCCGAGGATGACTGGGCTTAGGACACAGGGAAGGTAATACAATTTCTTCATTCAGATGAAATTCTGAAACCACTTTTGGTAGGAAGGATGGATTCGGACGAAGAACCACCTTATCTCTATGAACCACCAGATATGGTGAACGACAAGATAATGCGGCCAGTTCTCCCTAATATCTTCAAAGGGAGGTTTCTGAAGAACCGACAACACTAAATTAAGATCCCAGGGGGGTAACGGCGCGTGCACTGGCGGAGCCAGATGTCGCACCCCCTGGATGAAATTCCGCACCAAGGAATGAGTAGCCAAAGGCTTCTGAAAGAAGATGGCTAATGCTGAGACCTGACCCTTGATAGTACTCAAGGCCAGTTTCTGCTCAACCCCTTGTTGCAGAAAAGCCAATATTCGACTAATCGAATAAGCCCGAGGACGGAACCCCAAAGGTTCACACCATGCAATGTAGGACTTCCATGTGCGATGATAAATCTTTCTGGAAGTCGCTTTCCTTGCTTCAACTAGAGTAGGAATAACTGAAGCTGACAAACCTTTGTCCTTCAGCACCTGGGTCTCAATAGCCAGGCCGTTAAAGCCAGCGATCGTAAAGCAGGCTGGAAGATCGGTCCCTGAGACAGTAGATCCTCCCTGAGAGGAAGTCTCCATGGGACGTCCGCCACCAGTCTGACCATGTCGGCGTACCAAGCTCGACGAGGCCAGTCCGGAGCTACCAGGATTACTGGGATTCCTTCCTCCTCTACCCTGCGAAGAAGTCTTGGCAGTAACGCGAGAGGAGGGAAGGCATATATTAGCTGGTATTGCCCCCACGGGGCGATCAGTGCATCTGCGGTTTCTGCTAGAGGATCGCGGGAGCGAGCCACGAATCTCTGAACTTTCCTGTTGAATCGTGATGCCAACAGATCCACATCCGGGGTGCCCCACCGTAGGCACAACTGGTGGAAAACGTCTGGATGGAGGGACCATTCCCCCTGATCCAGGGTCTGACGGCTGAGATAATCTGCCTGCCAATTCTCCACCCCCGGAATGAACACCGCAGAGATTGCTGGAACAAATCGTTCCGCCCAGCGAAGAATGCAAGCCACTTCTTTGGCCGCTCGGACACTCTTGGTGCCCCCCTGATGATTGACATAAGCCACGGCCGTGGCATTGCCCGACTGGATCCGAACCGGGCTGCCCTGGAGCTGCTCGGTCCAGTGAATCAGACAAAGTCTGATCGCTCTCAGTTCCAATACATTTATCGGTAACCTGGATTCTTCCGGGGACCAAAGTCCCTGGACAGATAACTGACCAAGAATTCCTCCCCATCCGGATAGACTGGCATCCGTGGTCACTATCGTCCAATATATTGGCAGAAATGACTTTCCCTGGCTGAGCATTGGAGACCGAAGCCACCAAACCAGAGACTCTCTGGTCTGTTTGCTCAATCGTATCTGATTGTCCAGGGATTCCGGATTCCGATTCCATCTGAGAAGAATCTCTTGCTGAAGAATTCGGGTATGGGACTGCTTCGAATGAAGCCACCATCAACCCCAGAACCCTCATGCAAGTCCGAAGGGAAGACCAGCTGTTGGACAGTAACAACTGGACTGCTGATTGAATCTTTCGGAGTTTCCCTACCGGAAGAAAAACTCTTGTCCTGACTGTGTCTAGAATTAGACCCAGATATTCGAGCCTCTGGGTGGGAACCAGAAATGACTTTTGCTGGTTCACCAGCCACCCGAATTCCTGTAAAGAAATCATAGTAATTTCTATGTTTTGTAGCAAGGTCTGAGGAGACTCTGCATGAAGCAGAAGATCGTCTAGGTAACCTAGAATCGATATACCTCTTTGGCGCAGAAGTGCCAACATTGGGGCCAACACCTTTGTGAAGACCCGCGGAGCCGTGGCGAGACCGAAAGGTAACGCCACAAACTGATAGTGGTTCTCCTCTACGGAAAAGCGTAGAAAACGCTGATGTCCTGCGAAAATGGGAATGTGAAGATAGGCGTCCTTGATGTCTATGGACGCTAGGACATCCCCTGGATGCAGGAAGGCTGCTACCGTGCGAATGGACTCCATTCTGAATCTTCTTATGTTGACGAAAGAATTGAGTGCTCTTAAGTCCAGAATTGGACGCACTTTGCCCTCTTTCCTGGGTATTGTAAACAGGTTTGAATAAAAACCTTGAAACCGTTCTGTCCAAGGAACGTGGACTACCACTCCTTGTTGTAGTAAATCTGTGACTGCTCTCCGCAGATCTTCTAAACGATCTGCGGATAGACGGATATTGGAAGGGAAGAATCGCGCCGGTGGGAGAGATCGAAACTCGATCTTGTACCCTGACCTTATGACTTCGCAAACCCATTTGTCCGGGATTCTGGAAAGCCATGGATCCGGGAACCGGCGAAGACGTCCCCCCACCCCAGTTATGGGTGGGGGCGCACCTTCAGGCTTTGGATGGTTTATCTTCAGGTCTGGAGGGGGCGGGCTTTTGCTTGCCCGACCAACGACCCCTGACGCCTCCTGTAGGAGCTTTGGAGGACTTAGTTTTTTCACCCGCTGGACGAAAAAACCTCTTGTGAGCAGAAAAAGAAGGCCCTCGTCTTTGACGAGTTCCTCTACCTTTAAAATTTTGCGGTAAAAAAGGTGCTTTTTCCACCGGTGAGATCCTTAATGATCTCATCTAAGTTGGCTCCAAATAGACGCTCTCCTGAAAAGGGGATATTAGCCAATGCTTTTTTGGAACCTTGGTCGGCTAACCAACCTTTTAGCCACAGTGTACGCCTGAGAACCACTGCTGAGACTGATGCTCGCGCCATTAATGGAGTGGCGTCTAACGCCGCATCACATACAAACTGTAACCCCTGTATCATTTGTTCCAACAAAACTGATACCGCCTGAGGGACTTCTTCTAAGTCCCGGCGTAACCACTTGGTCCATTCAGTTACAGCCTGCGAAACCAGACCAATAGCAATTATTGGTCTGAAAGCTGATCCAATCAAGGAAAACATGGTGCGAGACATAGCTTCTATCTTGCGATCCACTGGATCTTTAAAAGACGGAGCGTCTTCTAAAGGAATAACCGTGGCTTTATTCAATCTAGCAATAGGTGAATCCACCACAGGTGGTTCTGTCCATTTCTTAATCAGGGTTTCCTCAAACGGATAACGCCTGTCAATGCGTTTAGAAATATTAAAAGTGCGTTTTGGCAGACGCCATTCTACTTCGATTGGATTGCCAAAACATTTGGGCAATGGAAAAACCTTCGCCACTTTGATGCACTTTTTAGTCCCAAAAGGGATCTCAGTTTCAGCTATTTCTGATGGAATACCCTGTAACCTTAAAGTCTCTTGAACAGATACAATGAGTGCGTTTACCAACGCTTCCTCTCGGGCTATGGCGGATGCCGAAACATCCTCCTCACTGTCTGAAGAGACAGGACCCGAGACACCAATACCAGATGAAGTACCTGCAACTGCAGAAATAGGCTCAGAGTCTGAATCCGAGGTTTCAGATAATAAGGGGTTAGGCGGGGGTCGCTTTCTTGCGCCCTGTCCCTGACAAGCCACTTCCACCCGGGACACAAAAGTTTCCATAATAGCTGACAAAGATTCAATTGTCAATGGGGTGCTGGAGGATCCCGCAGACCCCTCGAGGGGATCCGGAGGAGATACATGAGTGGCAGGGTCCATGTTAATACAGGACACCTTTGCCAGCAAACCAAAAAAACTTTTCTTTTTTTTTTTTTTTTTTTTGTGTGTCTCCCCCTAGCGCAATAGCGCCCCTCAGAGTACCTGCTTCTCGATCCCAGAGAGAGAGAGAGAGGGACCCCCAAGGCTCACCAACCGATGCAGTGCAGTTTCCAACAAACTGCAGTCAGCGTCTGTCTTACACAGACTGGAAGGAGCTGTTTGCTTTTTCCCCGGGCAGAAGGCGTGGCTCCGCCCCCTGTGTACGCCTTCCGGCGTTCCCAGCCCTCCACGAGGTAGCTGGGCTCACAAAACATGGCCGCCCCCATAGAAGAGACATAAGACTCCAAAAACATGGCGGCCGGCGTGACCTGAGGACATACATGCATTCGGTCTACGGCAAAATGGCGGCGGACCGCCGATATCGTCTTCCCAGCACATCCACCTGCACTCTGCTAAGAGGTGACATATGGATCTACAGAGATACACTGCACATAAGGTAGGATTATACCTCCTATGTCTGCTGTAATGTTACAGTCTGCTGGGTAGAGTGTTAGCTCTTGAACCAAGTCCACTTCCCACAAACACATGCTGTATTACAAGGGGGACTTGTAAGTATCAGATATATACTGACCATATATGGAGGGGCCCATAATATATACTGCCTCATAATGAGGAAAAAAGGGAACGTTTACTCACCATACCGAACCGACAGGCACCCTCTCTTCACAATACCCTCTCCACCGGGGTGGGGGTTTGTGGACGCCTCGACTCTCTGGTACCTGGCGTCCAAGCGAGCTTTTAACTCGCAAAGTCAGTCCCTTTACTGGGACTCCGTCGCGGCCGACTCAGCGCACTGGTCTGCACGCGCTTTTAGGCAGAAACCGGGGTGACCACTGGATCTCAACATCCAGCCCGTCGCCCGGCCCCGCATACTTACTTGAATATGTCGCGGCCGACCAAGCGCAATGCCATGGTCTGCACGCGCTCGTAGGCCGGCTGGGGTGACCACAAGTGTCGCCCAGTCCGGCATTTTTGCTTGAAGATCTCACAGGAAAAAAACACTGGAGAAAACTACCTAAAAAATGTCTTTTTCTTAAAGAAAAAAAGTCTTGCCAGGACCAAAAGATCCCAGCAAGGAACTTAGGTCCTTACTCCTGACTAGACAGAAAAAAACTGATTCCCTGTAGCAGAGAGAGGGAGGATATACCCTCAGGGACTGCCCCCTAGGGTGGAGCCAGAACGTTTTGTCATTCTGCCTAGTCCTACTCCTGCGGAGACAACATAACCCAGCTCTTGAGAATCAAGAAGACTACGTCTGTCAATGAGCGATAGAGAAAGCACCTTTATGCAAGTCTATGTGTCCATATACATATAGACATTTACATGCATATTAAGAGGAGCGTTTATAGGCTAAAATAAAACCCCACCAAAGGTGTGTTCAGGAGAGAAGCTGAAGAGCAGAAAAAACAATGGAAGATGGGCCTAACTTTTTGAATGTTAATGCATTCTAATGGGCAGAATAAATTATTATTCTGGCCAATGGAATCCATTAACGCTCAAACTCTTGACATGTCTAAATGTGTGTGTGATATGCAGTTTTCACTGCGTTTTTAAGCAGATTTTCTCCTTCTGGCATTTAAAGAGACTAAACAGACGCCCTGTGTGCATGAGCTGTTTCAGGACCGCCCACCGCACATTTACTGTGGCAGGCTGGCCCTCCTGGCTACGTCGGTTGCAAACTTGGTGCTGGGGGGGGGGGGGATGCCGATGCACAGGGCCGCCGGGCACCCGCAATCACCCCCTGATGAGAGAGAAGGATGGTCTTATGTTGTAAACACAGCTGACTGTTCTTTCTGAAGTGATCACACAGCGCCTGTGATCCTTCTATATAGGAATACAGGTCTCTGTGGTCATTTCAAAAGCCCCTCCCCACACAGTTAGTAAACTCTCCCCTAGGCTCACACGTAACCCTTTGATCACCCACTAGGTTAACCCCTTCCCTGCCAGTGTCATTAGTACAGTAACAGTGCATAGTTTTAGCACTGATTATTGTAGTAATGTCACTGGTGCCCCCCAAAAAAAGTGTCAAAAATGTCAGTTAGGGGTCCGATCTGTCTGCAGCAATGTCGCAGTCCCCCTAAAGATCTCAGATTGCCGCCATTACTAGTAAAAAATAAATAAAAATGACAAACCTTTCCCCTAGTTTGTAGATGTGACAACTTTTGCGCAAACCAATCAAAATATGCTTATTGCGATTTTTTTTACCAAAAATATGTAGCACTTTACAAATTGGCCTAAAATTATAGAAACTTTTTATTTTCATTTTTTTTTTATTGGGAATGTTTTATAGCAGAATGTGTAAAATATTTTTTTTTTTTTTTTTTTTTTTCAGAGTTGTCGCTCTTTTTTTGTTTATAGTGCAAAAAATAAAAAAGGTGGCAGAGGTGATCAAATACCACCAAAAGAAAGCTCTATTTGTGGGGGGAAAAAAGGACATTAATTTTATTTGGGTACAGCATTGCACGATCGCGCAATTTTCCGTTAAAGTACCGCAATGCCGAAACACAAAAAATGGCCTGGTCATTAAGGGGGCAAAGCCTTCTGGTCCAGAAGTGGTTAATTTTCAGGAGTCACCTGGTGCTAGTGTTCAACCCCAACCTATGATCACTGGAGAATATTCCGTAACACCATTCTAACAGACTATTCCATTAGGGCTATATTTGGTATAATAGACAACTATTTGATGAGGTGGGAAATAACTATCAAGCCCATATTCTTGTACATTTTTCAGACTTGTAAACAAAATGTTTCTTCTATTATACAGAATGACAGCACTTTCCATTCTTCAATGAAAGGAATGTTGGTTTTACTAGCCTACTAAGGTAAAATGTGACTTGATGCCAATAATAAAACTGAACAAGTTAAAAGTATTTATTCCAGCAGAGTTGGCAACCATGTCAACAACCAATAATAAAGTGCAGGTGCTGGGGATTTAAAGCAGTATTAAACCCAAAACCAAAAATGTATTATATTGCAGCTTGCCAATCATTAGATGTGGTGGCTGCTTTTGTTTTCTTTTCCAAGCTTTTTTGCCCATTAGTTTTCACATGGTGATCTGGCCAGTAACAAACCTCCTGTATTAGAATGCCCCCACTCTGGATGAAGGAGAACAGGGGGGCACATTTGGACATAGGGGGCCAGACTGACAATGCTGCTGTCCAAATGAAGCCAGACTCTAGCTAACACCTTTAAGCAGCTACAGCAACAGTTTTTCACCTTTTGGGATAAAGGTTTTACATAACTAAATGAAAGCTGAACATTGTAAGCCCCCTGTCAGTGGCAAATGGTTTGTCTCAGCCCTGTAACGGATCTGCAGGAGAGCTTTTTCTGTTGAAAAATAAGACTACTAGCAGATCACCAGGTACAAATAAATAAAAGGAAAGAAAATCTAAAAAAGAAAAACAAATGCAGCTACCGCATATAAGAATTAGTAAGCTGCAATATAAACAATGTTTTCTTTTGGGGTTAACTGCTTCAATCCCAGTTCACACCTGTTCCCGCATCGCAAACGCACATCTGGCAGTTCACACTGCTGTATGCGATACGCAGGAGTGTCAATTAAATGTTAACGACACCCCCAGTTTGATCGCATATCGCAGTGCGATCTGACAGTTCGCACAGGATCGGATTGCACAAGTGCGAACCACTGTGCGATCCGATCCTGATGCGGCTGAAAAAATGCCTCATGTGCGAGTTTGGTGAGGATACAGTGCGAATTCAGCCATACAAAGTGTATGGCCGAATTCGCATCCGCACCTCCGATCGCATGTAATGAAGGAGCAGTGCGCTCCGAATTCTCCTCCTTCCCACAATATTCCGAGCCTCATTCAAAGCACTTAGGCAGTGAACTCCTGTCTCCTTTAAGGGCCGGTTCACATTATTGCGAGTGCAGCGATCGCATGTAATGAAGGAGCAGTGCGCTCCGAATTACATGCGATCGCTGCACTCGCAATAATGTGAACCGGCCCTTAAAGGAGACAGGAGTTCACTGCCTAAGTGCTTTGAATGAGGCTCGGAATATTGTGGGAAGGAGGAGAATAGGATTTTCCACCACTATGCCTTTTTCCATTTTCAAAAGAAAAACAAAGATGAACAAAGGCAGATATGGTTGACATCCTCTGTGTAACAACTATGGCTTCCTCCATAGATAGAGACAGGACATGCAGGTACAGAATCACCAGAATAAAATAAAGGGGGGGGGGGAATGCAGGCACAACAGCTAAAGACTAGAAAGGTGCAATTAATGACATTTTTGGTTTTGGGTACACTTTTAATCTGAACTGTAAATACAGCTTTTATTCCTGCCACGATGTGGAAACTTTCATGTAAACCACAACTCCACAAAGAGTGTTTTTTTAACCACTTGCCGACTGCCGTCAGTAGATTTACTGCGGCAGTCAGCCCCTCACAGGCAAAGTCTACGTCGCTAGCCTGTGAGGCTCTGGGGAGCGAGTGCTCCCGCGCGGTCACGGACCCCTCCCCCCCGCGCGTGTGACCGGCAGACCCGATGTCCGCCGGTCACTCGGCGATAGTCGGTGGAGAGGGAGAAAGGCAGGCGGCTGATGTAAACAAGCCGCCTGTCATTCTCCCCTGTGTAGAAACAATGATCACACGGTTCTACTATGTAGGACCGTTGATCACTGATCCTACAGCTCAAGCCACAGCCAATCACAGTTAGAATCACTCCCCTAGGGACATACACCACCCCTCCCTCTCAAATAAAGTTAACCCCTTCACTGCCAGTGTAATTTTACAGTAACAGTGCATATGTATAGCACTGATTACTGTAGAAATGTCACTGGTAACCCCAAAAGTGTCAAAAATGTCAGTCAAGGGTCCGATTTGTCCGCCGCAATGTCGTAGTACTGCAAAAAAAAAAAAAAAAATCGCAGATCGCCACCATTACCGTTGGTAAAACAACAAAAATGACAAAAATCTTTCCCTTTGTTAGTAAACGCGATAACTTTTGCGCAAAACAATCAAAATACGCTTTTTGCGATATTTTTTTACCAAACATATGTAGCATAAAACAAATTGGCTGAAAATGTTAAAAAATTTTGATTTTTACATTTTTTTTGGGGGGGAATTTCATATAAAAAAATGTGAAAAATATTGTTATTTTTGCAAAATTGACGCTCTTTTTTTGTTTATAGCGCATGATCACAAAAAATCGCACAGGTGATCAAATACCACCAAAAGAAAGCTCTGTTTGTGGGAAAAAAAGGACGCCAAATTCGTTTAGGTACAGCATCGCATGACCGCGCAATTGTTCGTTAAAGTCACGCAGTGCCAAATCGCAAAATACCCCCTGGTCAGGAAGGGGGTAAAATCTTCCGGGGCTTAAGTGGTTAAAGTGACTCTAAATCTCAGAAATGAAATATGAACAAAGCATATGCCTCTATAATGTGTACTTGTCTCAGTTATGAGCACTGTCCACTGCCTCGTTCCTCTGCTATCAGCATGAATCACTTCTGACAGGTTTTCCTGACACCAAAAAAAAAAAAAAAGGTGACAGGGGAGGGAGCTCCAGCTGATTGACAGCCTCATCTGTTCCTGTGTTCTGTGTAAGGGGGAAAGGAGAGTCCCTCCTTCCCTCCAATCAGCTCTCAGAGCTCTCCTCACAGAGCTCTGCAGATTGTAACTTCAGTTCTCTGCCCCATTTTTTTTTTCTGACTGGTCAGACAAGCTTTAAAAATTCTGGGGTTTAAACAGATGTAGAGAAGAAGAGACTGCAGATAAATAAAAAGGAAAGAGAGCCTAAAAAAAACAAAAAAAACAAATGCAGCCACAGCATAGAAGAATTACTGAGCTGCAATCTAATAAATGTTTTCTTTTGGGTTTAACTGCTTTAACAGAGACAGGAGTTCACTGCCTAAGTGCTTTGAATGAGGCACAGAATATTGTGAGGAGGAGGAGAATAGGATTTTCCACCACTATGCCTTTTTTTATTTTTGAATCAACAAAGGCAGATATGGTTGACATCCTTTATTTGTAACAACTATAGCTTCCTCCATAGATAGAGACAGGACAAGCAGGTGCAGAATAACCAGAATAAAATAAAGGGGATAAACGGGTACAACTTATGTAGGAGGATTGGTTTTATGTCTGTTCATCATTTGAGGGCAGTCACTGCACTGGGTATATGGAAGGGTTTACAATAACTTTAAAGAGACACTGACTATTCACAGCCCCCCAACTACCTTACCAATGCTCCCTCACAGATGGTACTAAAATGCCCAATAAAGATTGGTGTTGAACACTAGGGGGATGGGGAGGGGGGGGGGGGGTGACATCATTCCCTGTCATATGACAGTGCTCAGGCTTAAAGATTGGATGCTTGACCTGATCAATGTCACATAGGAGGAAGTCACCCGCTCATAATAATATATATATATATATATATATATATATATATATATATATATATATATATATATAATATAATATACTCAAACTGGGTATTAAAGCGAGGAAGGATTGATGGGGGCAGCGCTGGCATGGTATAATAAATGCTGTAAATGGCAATGTGCCAAATGCAGTAACATATGTGACTTGATCATGTATGGATCTTGGTACAGTGTAGAGAATCTAAATGGCTGCCGTGGTTTACTGCAATTTATATTGCCATTATTCTTATTACCAATTTATAAAATGATTAGGAAAATGTCACTGCTTTTTGTGGCACCGTCCAACCATTATGCTGCACATCAACCTCCACAAGCTGTTGGCTCCAGAAAATTCTCCAGGGAATGTTCTGTCTCCACCAGGTTGCAGCAGTGGGCCACAATTTTCATAAGTGCTCTGGGACTGGTATTTTTACAATGTAGACAAAACTGCTTTTACTCTAAATGTTAGAAACCGTTTATAATTAGATCTGCTCTGCTAAACTGCTGGGAAATTGTAATATTCTGTGAACTGCTCCAGCCATGTGCACTTTCCCTTACTGCTTATAAATTGATTTGGGTGGCTGGCTGCCATATTTTTGCTTTCTAAAATTTGGTGAAAAGCATACCCTGGGGGTCTTCAGCTGTCTTGAGTGAGCCTGGACCTCTAGCACCCATTCACACTTTAGCATTTTTCTGTTCGTTTCCCAGAAGCTAATGACAAGCAAGGCCAGGCCAAGATTTGAACCATGTATAGGTAGGTTGATTTACCCAAGTTGATCAATCAATCAACTTGGGTACAACCAGCCTGTTGGATATTTAATGAGATTCTTGCTAGCGGCTATACCTGCTAGCAATAATCACTGTGTTCTCCGGCGCTCAACACAATAGTTCCACGGGAGGGATTCACCCAAAAACACTGACTGTGGTGGTTGCAGTAAAGAAAATCGTACCATCTATGGCTAGCTTAACTATTGGCTCTGAAGAGGAGGGTTCTCCCTTAAAACGCGTCAGCCAGGCATTTGTGGACACCATCACATGTCATCCAGCACCATAGGGAGTATCCTGGCAGTCCTCGAGGCGATTGGTCCCAATTGCTTACATGCGTGCAAATATCATGCATTTGTGAGTACAATGTATGCTACCGTGTTTCCCCGAAAATAAGCTCGGGTCTTATATTCATTTTGGCACCAAAAGACACAGTAGGGCTTATTTTCGGGGTAGGTCTTATAATGTTCTGTCCCTCTCTGCCCTCCCTGCCTGCCAGAAATCCTGTGTAAACCTAGTTTAGTGTATATAAAATCCTAGGATGCACTTTATTAGTGTTTTATATACTGTCCAGTGAGTGTTTTTGTAATACAATTGTGTGAAATACCTTCATTACGGTACATCACTGCTCTGTGCTCAGCTAATCTCCTGCTCTCTCCTGTCTTTCTCCTGTCATACAGTAGCTGTCAGAGGGGGATCTCAGCCCCGCCCCTCTGCAGTGTACACAGAAGAGCCCGGTAGATTAGATTAGAATAGGTTTAGCTGATCTGCCGCTCTGCTGTCCTCTTTTCCCTGGCCGACAGCTGGGGGTTACGGAAGCGCCGATGTACCAAAGGGTTTTCCCACAATTCGAATCGAACACCCAGCGCTTCTGTGTACACTGTAGAGGGGAGGGGCTGTGATCCCCCTCTGACAGCTACGGTATGAGAGGAGAAAGACAGCAGGGAATCAGCTGAGAGCAGAGCGGCGATGTAAGGAAGGTATTTCACAGTATTATATTACAAAAACACACTGGACATTATTTAAAAACGCTAATAAAGTGCATCCTAGGATTTTTCATACACTAAACTAGGGCTTATTTTCGGGGTAGGGCTTATATTGCAGCCCGCCCGACAATCGAGATAGGGCTTATTTTCGGGGTAGGGCTTACTTTCGGGGAAACACAGTACCTTTTTGGATCTTAATAAACGATTTTTAGTGGTAATGCACGTGGTTGGTGCGCCCCCTTCTCTTGTTGTTGTTTGTCAGTGTATATAGCCAGCTTAAGCCTGACTACTCACTCCATATGTAGAATCCAATTCTTTCTCATTGTTCCAATTTACATTTGTATGCTCAGTGACCCTACACTGAGCTGCATTCAGGTGTTTTTTGGCTCAATAGACTTCAATGGGAGCACCTGCTCTCCTCCTCTTACCCAGATCATGAAACACACTCCTGAAGCCTGATACATGAGCAAAAACACTTGCAAAACGCCTGTAATGCACCTGCAAAACACCTGAGAAAACACTTTCAAGTCCCCAGGTATACATTGTGCTCAGGTGTGAAGCTGTGCCTTTAACCGCTTATCTACCAAGGTACTTTCTAAATATCATGGTAGACAAGTGATTAAATCAAGCTCACAACTGCTACTGCAGCATCGCAGGGCAAGGGAGACATTGGGGGTCTAATAGACCCCCATTGTCTCCATAAAGAGAACCTGACAATGTTAAACAGTAAAAAAATATATATATTTATAAAAATTATAATAAAAGAGCAGCGTAGGATGAATGTGCCTGTAACATCAATTGCGCCATACATGTGAGGTATCATCATAAATGTTGGAGTGAGAGCAAAAATTCTAAGGCCATGATTCACAGTTAACTCTAAACTGATGACCTCTAAAAGCTTCTAAAGGGTCGCCAATGAAGAATCTTAAGTACCATAGTCTTTATTGCAATTCCACAGGCATGCACAATTTTAAATTTGCCATGTTTGGTATTTACTCACTGCAACCCCCGTCTTTTATATTTTACAAAAAATTGGGTATATTGGGTTTGCTTGCACTAAAGTTCATTTTAGTTTTCTTTTTTCCTTAGCATTTGATAAATAACTGAGCAAATATTGTGCAACTATCACCATTTTATTCTGCAGAATGTCTGCTTTCAGAAAATAAATGTTTTTTGTGGGGTTTACAGTAATGGCTAGCAAAAAGTACTGACTTTAACATTTGTATCAAAAATGAAAAAATGCCCGATAGACAAGCAGTTAAAAGATAAGTTCACTTTTTAAAATAAAATCATCAATGCACATTTTTTGCAGGTAAAAAAATGCTCACTTACTATTTTTTGTTGCAGGAGCCTGGAAAGCATTGCATCAGTAACCAGCAGATCGCTGGTGCCATCCATGCAGGTCTCCTGCCCACTGTCAGTGTATCTGTGTGCACATCCCGTACGGGTAAGCTTATACTCCGATAGGAAGACTCAATGAACTACCACAGCACTTCACAGCGCCATAGTAGTTTATTGAGAACTACAAGCTGTCAGCTGCTAAGAATGTCAGGGCTTGTAGTTCATTCAAACACACAGAGCTGTGTGTCCCAATGATGTGCCTGTGTGGGCGGAGCCCCGCATGTCTACGCTGCTTTCCAATAGTGGCACCTAGTATGGGGAACTTCTCCCCAAATTGCTGCCACAGGGAGGGGGCAGAGGCTGCAGCACTAGGAACATGTTCCCAAAGGTAAACTTATCCTTTAAGGAAGATGGTGCTACCCCCAACGTAAGCTCACTCTTGGTTTAGTCATTGCCGTTTATGGCCACCACATTTTTTAGAGGTGCCTTGTTTCAGTAGTCCGGCTTCACATATCCATATTTGTGAAACAATATATAATCAGCGCAAATATGACTTAAAATCTATACACAATTATCTCGCCAATATTCTTTCAATGGCCTAAATTAAAGGCCCTCTGTGATTGCTGCCAACCCCTACCAGAGTATGTCCACCAGTGAATCTACAAACCAAAGAAATGCAACTGATCTGTGCAGCGCAACCATTAATAAATAATCAAATCAAATAAAGTGATAAAAACTCAAACATTGAGTGCAACAGTGTAAAAAAAAAGTCCTAACTGAATATCTGCTCCACCGCTGTGATAATTCAAAATAATATAATCCAATGTGTTCAGTGACCACCACCTTTGGACAGACTGCCTGCTCACCTCTACACTAGGACACCACTACAGAGTCATAATCGCCTAAAGAGATATCTCTCAGGATAATGCTGGGATACTCCTGCAGAAAGCCTTCCTGAACCACACCATTCCACTTCAGAAATCTCGATCAATCATATGTGACCATAAAATAAAAATAGAAAACTATAGTGCTCTCTGCTTTAAATGATTTATTAAAAACTGAACAAAGTGAATAACACTCACGTGGGTATGTGAATCACATGCATATAGTCAGCTCACCACGCTGGTGCACAAACCAAAACTCATCCTGGGTAACAGCTCCTCCCATCTGTACGCGTTACGCTCAGCTGGTTAGGTTTCTTCAGCAGGTTTTTTTTTTTTTTTTTTACACTGTTTCACTCAATAGTTGAGTTGTTATCCCTTTATTTGATTAGAATATGTATTAATGGTTGCGCTGCACTGATTATTTGCATTCCATATTTGCATTATATTTTTGATCCAGGTAGCTGAATAGAGTGCTGGAAAACTTTTGTAATGTACACAGTGGACAGACAGGCTGAGGCACAAGGCATGTCTATAGTGTTATAGTGTACTCATTAAACTTTCCCACCACAGACTAAACCTTTGTAGATGAAAATATAATAAAATATAAACTATATAAACGTGTATGCCTGACATTTTGACGTAAATGATATACCATATTAAATTGCAGCTGGAACTAGGCGTGTTAACATTGTTTACATCTTTTGTATTAAACTGTTAAATCATAAAAATTGTAAGGCATTATGAAATCTAGTCGTATTTAATGTCCCTGTGTGAGACAAAATAAAAAGTTCAGTTGAGCATAAGTATGTGCCCGTCACAAGGGACAAAATGCAGCTGCAAAAGCATTTCCTAAAAGCTCGAGCCAATTTTCAGACCAAAACAAAAATCAAAATGAAAGCCTCCTTGGTAACTATTCCCTCAGGGAGACTGTAATGATAAAGAGAAACTTTGAGTTAAAACAAAAGCAGAAGTGGTACCAAAAATAACAGAATTGCAAGTCTAAAACGTGATAATAAAGAATGTTAAAGTGAACCTGCTGCCACTTGCATAGGTTGGTCCACAACTCCCACTGCCTGTGGACATTTGGTTAGAGATTCTTTTATACATTCTTTTCGGACCTTGAAAAATGAAACCACAACTAGCTCTTGTGGTCACTGTCTCCAGACTCCCCCTCACTATTGGTTAGTGAGGCCACCTATCCCAATGATGGGCCAACACAAGACATGAGCGGCAGTACCGCCTGTCAAACTCTGCACCCTCTGTTAAAAAGGCAGAGGCTATGGCAATTGTCCAGCCCCATATGGGTGTATTGGAAAAGTTTGGGTGAGCGGCTGGGAGGCAGTACATTTATGGTTCAGCTGCCTGTTTTTACTGACCCTTGTCTGAATGAGCACTAAAATTGTCTGGTTTCTGTTGTGAAGCAATGGTGCCTTACACTGTTGCACTGCTGTTGATCCAAACAAGTGGAAAGCATCTGTACCTGATCCGTTTTGAATGAATTTAAGCCGTTTTAAGCCAAAAACCAAAAATTAAATACAGTATATTGCAACTTAACAATCATTAGATGTGTGGGCTGTATTCGTTTTCTTTTCTTTGCCTTTTTCATCTGATGATCTGGCCAGTAACATACCTCCTGTATTAGTGAAACACAACTCACTGGAGGGGCCTAGAGCGCCAACGGGGGACCCCAGAAGAAGAGGACCGCTGCTCTATGCAAAACCATGGTGCAGAACAGGCAAGTATATCATGTTTGTTTATTTAAATAAACAACAAAAAAAAAAAAACAAGGCTTTAACCACTTCAATACAGGGCACGTTCACTCCCTTCCTGCCCACACCAATTTTAAGCTTTCAGTGCTCTCACACTTTGAATGACAGTTACTGTACCCATATACAACTTGTGTCCTTTTTTCACACAAATAGAGCTTTCTTTCTGTGGTATTTTATTTTTTGTGCTATAAATAAAAAAAGACCAAATATTTATGAAAAAACGCATTTTTCTGTGTCATAAAATTTTGCAAATTAGTAATTTTTCTTCATAAAATTTGCCCAAAATTTATACTGCTACATAATCTTTGATAAAAAATAACCCAAATAAGTGGATATTATTTTGTCTTTGTGAAGGTTGTAGAGTCTACAAGCTATGGTGCCAATCATTGAAAATTTATCACACCTGATGTACCAACGGCCTATCTCATTTCTTGAGATACAAATACCCCCCAAATGAGGCATAGTGAGTTTTTTGATGTTGTATTTTTTTTCCCACAATTCTTTGCAAAATGAATTTATTTATTTTTTATTTTTTTACAAAATTGTCATATTAACAGGGTATTTCTCTCACACAGCATATGCATATGGCGATACCACATGAAAAACTTTTTTTACAGCCTTGCCACATACAGAGGCCCAACATGCAGGGGCACTGTCAGGTGTTCTATGGACATAAATTACACATCTAATGTCATGACGGCCTATCACACCTTTGAAGGCACTGGAGCACAAGGACAATGGAAACGCCCACAAAACAACCCCATTTTGGAAAGCAAACACCGAACGTATAATCTTTGAGGCATAATGAGTCTTTTGAACATTCCTTTTTTTTTTTTACACACAAGTTTCTGTAAAATGTGGAAAGAAAATGAAATCATTCACAATTTTTTTTTACACAAAGTTGTCCATTTCTACAATATTTCTACAATATTTCTAACATATAGCATGTACATAGCAAAAATTGCACCCCAAAATACATTCTGCTATGGCGATACCACATGTGTGACACTTTTACACAGCCTGGCCACATACAGAGGTCCCACATTCAAGTAGCACCGTCAGGCGTTCTAGGAACATAAAATACACATCTTATTTCCTGACAAACTATCATTTTTGAAGGCCCTTCATATTTCTAACACATAGCATGTACATGCTAGGGATGCACCGATCCGATATTCGGATCGGAAATCGGCCTCGATCCGGACAAAATAGCTGGATCAGAGATCGGTAAAGTTCAGCCGTCCCACGGGCCGATCCGGTTTTTGCTGAGTAACGGCTCAGCCATCCCTTACTAGGTGCAGTACTAGTATGGGATGGGAGCCGCTACTCCCTGTATAGGTCCGGCTCACAGGCGGCGTGATAGCAGATGCACTACGCCTGTGAATGGAGGAGCCACACACATGAAGCAGCGGCTTTGCAGCTGCTTGCTTTGTGTGTAGCTCCAGATCGGTTCCGTATCGGTATCGGCGATTTCACCTCGCCAGATATCGGTATCGGCTCCAAAAAAGCCGGATCAGTGCATCCCTAGTACATGCCAAGAGTTACACTCCAAAATACATTGTTTAGAGGAAAGGGTAAAAATAAAAAAAAGTATTACCTGTGACCTGATGGTCACTGATGGGTGACAGGTGCACTGCTGATGGCACTGGTGGCAGTCTCTGATGGGGACAGGTGCACCTTATGAGCACTGATGGGTGACAGGTGCAATGGGGGGGGGGGGGGGAAGACTGTACACTGCTGATAGGGACAGGTTCTCTGTGTTTTGTGTATTAAAATGACAGAACACAGATTGGTAACTCACTGCTCCCGGCTCTTCTCTCCTCACACTGGAAATGGTGTGTGAGGAGAGAAGAACTGGTAACAGCCACCGATATGACTGCGCAGCGCAATCTGCACAGGGTTCAGAGCCATCTGATCGGCTGTGAATTGATCACAGCTGATCACATGGTAAACAGCTGCACTCATTGGCTGTTTACCCCCCTCGGTGACGAGCTGTGTTTCGTTGCAAGCGGTTTGTAGAAAACAACCCCATTCCACTCATAATTAGAGGGGCGGGTGCTGAGTCTGTCAATGAACTTCAGAGAAAAGGATTTTACGGTAATTAAAAAATCCAGTTTTCTCTATCGTTCATTGACAGATGCATGGGATGTCCCAAAGCAGTATTTTCATGAGGGGTGGGAAAAACAACGCAAAGAAGAACGTAATTCCCCAAAGGCAGAAACGTAGCCAACCAGGTAACAAGGAGCTTAACCAGGAACAACTGGAGCTCACCTAGAACAAACATACACCCTCAAAGGGAACAAAAGAATATCTCTTTTAAACAGCAGCCTGCAAAATCTTGTGGCCAAAAGAGACATTGGTAGATGCCAACACATTTACCTTTTAGAATTTTGTAAACGTGTGCACAGAACCAAGTTGCCGCCTTGCAAACTTGCATCACTGACGCCTGATGGCGAAAGGCCCAAAAGGCACTCAGCGCTCTCGTAGAATGCGCCTTTACTGGGAAAGGAGGAACCTGACCCTTCAGTGAGTAAGCCTGAACCACCGTCTGCCTGTTCCATCTGGATATGCTCGCAGCAGAGGACAAAAAAGAGAGTCTGATTTCTTGAAAGACTCAGTAGCCTTCAGGTAAACCCTAATTGCCCGAACCACATCCAGAGAATGCAAGGCAATTTCCTTGCGATGCTGAGGCTTAAGCCAGCACAATGTCTTCATTCAAATGGAAATCAGAAACCACCTTAGGAAGAAATGACTGATTAGGTTGAAGTACCACTTTATCTCTGTTGACCACCAGTTCAGACAATGTCGCCAGTGCAGGCACCCTGCGGGCAGAAGTGATAGCAACCAAAAATACAACCTTCTGAGATGATGTAAGCAGGGGAATCTCCCTAATGTTCTCAAAATGAGGTTTTTGAAGAACCGATAACACCAAATACAGCTCCCACGGAAGTAACGGGGATTGTCTCGGAGGTGCCATATAACGCACCCCTTGAATAAAAGTGCAAATCAGGTCATGCGTAGCTAAAGGGCGTTAGAAAAACACAGCCAAAACTAGGCAGAAACAAACTCAGGGCTGTAGCAGAGTGTGTGGGGTTATGCCTGCAGGGACAGCCCCATAGGCGTGGTGAAAGCTTTTTCCTGCCTATTATCCTATTCCTGATGGGAGGAGCATAACCCAATGGCTAAGAAGATATGAAGCTGCATCTGTCAATGAACGATCAAGAAACAAAAGTTTTCTCTTTCCTTATACTTTAATACAATAA
Organism: Pelophylax lessonae; assembly: GCF_965119305.1. Classification (NCBI taxonomy): domain Eukaryota; kingdom Metazoa; phylum Chordata; class Amphibia; order Anura; family Ranidae; genus Pelophylax; species Pelophylax lessonae. The sequence goes on from NC_138770.1 coordinate 450,816,572, forward strand.
TGAAATATGGCCTGATGCACCTCCATCCCTAAATAACATAGAAAGTTCCAACACGCCCAATGATGAGATATGATATGCAAGTTTTTATATCATTTCATCATTGTGGCACCTCATTTAAAGTCCCAAGGGCAAACCGTTGCAACTTTTAGTTCTACTTTAATGTCACTTTAAGAATCTGAAGAGAACAGAAATGTGTTATTTGTATGACTGGATGATTGAAGTATTAATACAAGTAAAGATTCTCAACCTTTTAGTGAATCAGCCTCATATTATTTCTCAAAATGAACACTGCTGGACAGTATTTCATCTTTATTTTTTTAATTACACATTAACCACTTGCCCCCCGCCCACCCGTCGGGGGAGCGGTGCGGCTCTCGTTCTGGGACAACGTCAAACAACGGTGCCCCAGAACAGCCTCTCGCGGGGATCGTGGCTGCGCCGTGTTTCTAGGACATGGCGCGACCCCCATATTGGTAAAGAGCCAATGACATGTGTCCAATCATCAGTACCGCCCGTCAGTGCCAAACTTTTTATTTTCAAAATTTTCTGTCTTTTTTTCTAAGAAATAAATAAAAGCTCTATTTGTGTGAAAAAAAAATGATAAAAATTTCATATGGGTACAGTGTAGCATGACCACGCAATTGTCATTCAAAGTGTGACAGCGCTGAAAGCTGAAAATTGGCCTGGGCAGGAAGGGGGTGAAAGGGCCCTCTATTGAAGTGGTTAAAGAACAGTAGCACCCACAATTATCAATTTTGTTTTTTGAAGTTGGATGGCCTGATTGTAAATGTATACCTATAGGACATTATGCGATTGTAGTAAAATTTGCAAACTACAAATGGCTGGAAGACTGGAACAGCAAAATGAGGTGTGATTTTACATGGTCCGATTTATTTAAAAACAATTGTGATACTACAGCACCTACTGACCTGCAGCCTCCTAGGATGAGTAAGGGTCCTTTCACACAAGCGCTCCGATCAGATATGCCTGTCAGTTTTTTAGGCGGATCTGATCGGATGCCACATGCATCCCTATAGGGCGGCGGATGTCAGCGGAGACATGTCTGCTGACACCCGCTGCCATCCACATCCGATCCTGTCCGTGAAATCCAGATGGATGGAAACCCTATTTTCCATCCGTCCAGGGGATTGGATCGGATGAGAGCTGACAGGCGGTCCACTCTCATCCGATTCACCCATAGAGATGCATGGGGCTCCGACACCTCCCTCTCCGCACACAGAGCAGAGAGGGAGCTGTCACCTTCCTGCTCAGCGGTAATCTGTGTTTACGATCCCCTGCTGAGCAGCACAGATCCGCCTACAGAGGCGGACCGTGTGAAAGAAGACTTAAACAAAGTGCTTTTTTATCTCAATTTTTCCTTCATATTGGCTTTTCAAAATAACAAATGCAGTAATCTGGAGGTTGGATGAAAAGTTTAGTACATCATAAAACTTTAGATAGTAAAATAGTACATTCTGTATAAAGATTTACACATTTAACCCAAAAGGGGAACAGCTGAGGCTGCACAAGGGACAGAGGAATTAGGTCTCAAAAAGGGACAGTCCCTCCAAATGAGGGACAGATAGGGGCTATGATGTTATCTCTGCGTGAATGACTAATGTACTAAAGGTCTCATATATATCTGTGAATTTAGCAAAAGTAACCCCCCACCCTATCAAAAAAGTAAAAATATCGGTTGAAAAAAAAATTATATACGAAATTGCTGTTTGTATTTGCTTGAGTCAATGTCATATCTAAAATGTGTGACAAAAGTAATAAAAACGCCCAAAGAAATCTGACACACAGGAAAGAAATATTTAGGGTCCTTCCACACAGGCTTTCCGCCCGGCGGACTCAGTTTTGCTCAGCAGTAATTGATCTGCGGATCCCGGCTGAGCAGACACATGACAGGTCCGTCTCCACATCTCCACTTACTTTGCAGAGACGGAGCTGTCAGATCCCCGCTCTCCTCTATGGGAGATTGAATGAAAACAGACAGCCTGTCCGTTTTCATCCGATCCTATCTGATCTGATCCTCTAGACCAGGGGTCCTCAAACTTTTTAAACAGGGGGCCAGTTCACGGTCCCTCAGACACTGTTGGGGGCCAGAGTATAGTTTGTAAAAAAATAAAAACAAATTCCAATGCGCATATTTTATTTGTAGTGCACAAAAAAAAACAGGAAAAACAATACAATATTTATTGTTATATATATATATATATTTTTTTTTTTTTTATATGACCACAGCATGCCCCCTTTCAATGCAGAGTGACCACCACAGCATGCCCCCTTTCAATGCAGACTGACCACAGCGTGCCCCCTTTCAATGCAGACTGACCACAGCGTGCCCCCTTACAATGCAGAGAGACCACATCGTGCCCCCTTACAATGCAGACTGACCACAGCATGCCCCCTTACAATGCAGAGAGACCACAGCGTGCCCCCTTTCAATGCAGAGTGACCACAGCGTGCCCCCTTTCAATGCAGAGTGACCACAGCGTGCCCCCATTGATGCAGAGTGATCACAGCGTGCCCCCTTTCAATGCAGAGTGACCATAGCATGCCCCCTTTCAATGCAGAGTGACCCCAGCGTGCCCCCTTTCAATGCAGAGTGACCCCAGCGTGCCCCCTTTCAATGCAGAGTGACCACAGCATGCCCCCTTTCAATGCAGAGTGACCATAGCATGCCCCCTTTCAATGCAGAGTGACCACAGCATGCCCCCTTTCAATGCAGAGTGACCACAGCGTGCCGTGCCCCCTTTCAATGCAGAGTGACCACAGCGTGCCGTGCCCCCTTTCAATGCAGAGTGACCACAGCGTGCCGTGCCCCCTTCAATGCAGAATGACCAGAGTATGCCCCCTTTTAATGCAAAGTGACCACAGCGTGCCCCCTTTCAATGCAGAGTGACCACAGCGTGCCCCCTTTCAATGCAGAGTGACCACAGCGTGCCCCCATTCAATGCAGAGTGATCTCAGCGTGCCCCCATCGATGCAGAGTGATCACAGCGTGCCCCCTTTCAATGCAGAGTGATCACAGCGTGCCCCCTTTCAATGCAGAGTGACCATAGCATGCCCCCTTTCAATGCAGAGTGACCCCAGCGTGCCCCCTTTCAATGCAGAGTGACCACAGCATGCCCCCTTTCAATGCAGAGTGACCACAGCGTGCCCCCTTTCAATGCAGAGTGACCATAGCATGCCCCCTTTCAATGCAGAGTGACCACAGCATGCCCCCTTTCAATGCAGAGTGACCACAGCGTGCCGTGCCTCCTTTCAATGCAGAATGACCAGAGTATGCCCCCTTCCAATGCAAAGTGACCACAGCGTGCCCCCTTTCAAAGCAGAGTGACCACAGCGTGCCCCCTTTCAATGCAGAGTGATCTCAGTGTGCCGTACCCCCTTCAATGCAGAGACCAGTGCACTTACCTGCAGTGGCGGCTTCTCCTCAGTCCCCAGCGTCTCGAGCCCTCCCGCCTCCTCCTCAGCCAATGGCATGAGTTCCCCTTTTGGCCAATCAGGAAGCGGGTCTCAGACCCGCTTCCTGATTGGCCAGGAGGAGGATCCGTGTGACAATAGCGAATTTTCATTTCCTATTGTCACACAAATGGGTGGGCTAGGGCGCAGTGCTCTGCGCCCCTGGCCCACCCTTTTCTGAAGCCTATTGGAGCTTCAGTGAGTGACAGGCAGTCAGCCCTATGCCGATGGAGTCTTGGAGTCTCGCGGTGCCGCGATAGCTGCGGCCGCCACGCCCGGCAAACAACATGAATGATACATCCCGGCCGGCGGGCCGGGTTCAGGACCCTGGCGGGCCGCAGTTTGAGGACCCCTGCTCTAGACGTATGGAACATGGTTTCCATTCATCTGGATTTCTCAGACAGGATCGAATCAGAGAGCACCCGGTGTCAGCGGACATGTTACCGCTGACATCCGCTGCTCCATAGAGGTACATGGAGCATCTTATCAGGTCCCCCTGGAAAACTGACAGGTGGACCTGATTGGAAAGCCCGTGTGAAAGGGGCCTAACTCATAATGTATAATCATAATTTTGATATTTGATTTAAAAATTCATTTTAAATATAGCAACATAAAAGGCAAAGGTTTCAACTGTACTTTAAAGTGTGAGGCCACACAGTGAGGAAGTGAAGAAATGTGAAGATGAGTAATGTGACTACATGGGGATATGCACATCTTGCATCCTTCAACTAATAATAAATTATCAAGACAAGCCCCTGTTCACACCGGTGTGATTTGTAATGGGATTGGACGGTTGCAAATCGCATGGCAAGTCGCACGCCATTGTCGGCAATGGGAGCATTCGAATTGCAGTGACTTTGAAAAATGTTCCTGCACCACTTTTTTCCTAATTTTATTGCAACTTGCATAGACCTCTGTTACACTCAAGTCGCAAGCCACAATAAAATCAAGGGGTGCAAATCGCACTGATCTGCAGATTTGAAACAGCACAATACTTAAGATACACCAGTGTGAACAAGGGCTTAGGCCCTGTTCACACCTGAACAATTTTCTGCTTTAAGCTTGTAGCTCTAATATGCTCAATAAGCCAAATCCCATTCATTTCAATGGCACCTGTTCACATCTGAGCGTTCTCTCAAGCAAAAGGCCTGTCACTCAAAAAAGTACATGAGCTTTTTTTTGGCAGATTACACGCGATTTTGGTTCCATAGACCAATAGAAATGTCTGAACCTGCATAATTCTTTTATTGGATATGATTTATAGCAGAAAGTAAAAAATATTTTTTTTTTTTTCAAAATGGTCTGCTTTTTTAGTATAAAGTGCAAAAAAATTAAAATGCAGACGTGATCAAATACCACCAAAAGAAATCTCTATTTGTGGGGGAAAAAAGGACACAAATTTTGTTTGGGCATAGTGTTGCGTGACCACACAATTGTCAGTGAAAATAATGCAGTGCCGTATCGCAAAAAAACGTCCGTAGGTCAAGTGGTTAACTAATGCCTGGAAAGCTTCCACATAGAAAGATTTGTCAGTACGCCTGAACCAACCTAGGGACATCCTGCTTCACTTTGTCATCAATGCTGAAAGGCTGACATCCGATGAACTCTTTTAGAGGTCCAAACAGGTGGAAATCAATGGATGTAGCAATACCCATCAGTTGAGTTGCTGTAATGTGCACCTAGTGCGGTGAGCAGTATGAGCTTGTACATTATTCTCAAGAAACAGGACGCCCTTCGTGATCAAACTGGGCCACAGATGCGTATGCACATCACTCAGAACACGTCAGCAATATTCACGGTTAATAGTGGCACCACGGGGTAGAAAATACACATGAATAAGTTCTTTACTGTTAGGGCTATAAGATTGTGGAATTCTCTACTACAAGAGGTGGTTTCTGCGGGAAGTATGGTGGCTTTCAAAAGACTCTTAGCGTCGGTTCACACTATGGCGATCCGACTTAGGGGGCGACCTGTGAAGTCGCGTGCACCGCGACTTCGGCGCGACTTGCACGGATTTCATAAAATGAATGTCTATGCAAGTCGCTCCAGGTCGCCCCGAAGTAGTACAGGACCCTTTTTCTAAGTCAGAGCGACTTGTGTCACTCCTATTAGAACCGTTCCTGTATTACACTATGGACCGCGACGGTGCACGACTTGTCAGGCTGACCAAGTCGCCTGACAAGTCGTACCAGTGTGAATGGAGACTTAAGCCCCGTACACACACACACAGATTGTTGGCCAACCGATTGGCCGTCTTTTGTCCAGTGTTGTTTGTTGGTTGAAATGTGCTCTAGACTTGCACTGGACTTTTGTTGGCCAACAAAAACCAACTTCAGAAGTGATGTCATGTGATGGTTGACTTTCTGTGTGTTTTTTCTTCTCTGAGCATGCCCAGTCTTGCTCATCTGATTTTTGTCTGCCGAAATCTGTACTGACTGAGGAGCAATCGGCTGTTCTTTGTTGGCCAACAAAAATTTTATAGCATGCACACCAGATTTTTTTTGGCCGAAAATTCGCAGTTGGTTGTCGGAAGCATCATACTAACAAGCCTACAATCGGCAGATCGGACGTTGGCTGACAATTTACGGCCAACAATCTGTGCGTGTGTACGGGGCTTTAGACGTACATCTCAAGGATCAGAACATTCAGGGGTATGAGAGATGATTACGGCCACACACACCTACACAGGTTGAACTGGATGGACTATTGTCTTTATTCAACCTCAAATACTATGTAACTAAATAATGCCAAGCTTCATCACATGTAATGATGTGATCCAGAAAATCCTGGCCTTCCCTGTCAAAACGCACTCTCTTTCCTATGTGTCAGATTTCTTTAGGTCTTTTTGTTGCTTTTGTCACAAATCTTGGATGACAATTACTCAAGCTAATACACGTAGCAAATACAAACAGCAATTTCATATACTGTATTTTCTGGCGTATAAGACTACTTTTGAACCTCAAAAAAATCGCGCAAAAATGGGGGGTCGTCTTATACGCCGAGTATAATATCTCCAAGGTAACCTAAATATAAGTATTACTGGTAGATGAAAATTAGGGGGGGTCGTCTTATACACCCAGTCGTCTTATACGCCGGAAAATACGGTATGATCTGCATGGTCTATGACATTAATCTGATAGTTTTTTTTCTTTTCGGTTTCAGCCAATTTTATTCGCGTTACAGACTAAAATTAAAACTTGGCAGAGGGTCTAACTCTACTCCGCTAGAAAAAAAAAAGTTTACTTTTACACATACACTTTGAGTAATTACTAAACACCAATACCATTATTTGTGGTCTATGCATGAAAACAAAGAAAGTTTTACTTTCTCAACCCTTGGAAAACCGTAGGGTCACATTGCTCCAATATATCATTCAGAATCCTGAAAAATCTTCAACAGCTCTGAATTTACTATTGAAGTACCACATTCAATGTGTTATACGACTGCACAAGCACTGTGACAATAGTCAATGGTAGCCAATCAGCTTCAAACTTTAGCTGGTTCAATTACCCACTTAAGGGCCAGGCCTATTTTCTGACACTTGTGGTTTACAAGTTAAAATCTGTATTTTTTGTTAGAAAATGACTTAGACGTTTTAGCAGAGACCCTAGAGAATAAAATGGAGGCGATCGTTGCAATACTTTATGTGACACTGTATTTGCACAGATATTTAGTATTTAAAAAAAAATTAAAACAGTAACGTTATCCCAATTTTTTTCTATAGCGTGAGAGATAATGTTACACAGAGTAAATAGATACCCAACATGTCATGCTTCAAAATTGCACACACTCGTGGAATATCGACAAACATTGGTACTTAAAAATCTCCATAGGCGACTCTTTAAAAAGGCTAGAATTATTGCTCTCACTCTAAGGATCGTGGTGATACCTCACATGTGTGGTTTGAACACTGTTTACATATGTGGGTGCGACTTGCGTATGCGTTCGCTTCTGCGCTCGAGCTCAGAGGGACGGGGTGTTTTAAATTTCTTTTTTTATTCTACCATTTTTTATTTTTACACTGTCCCTTTAAAAAAATGTTTTTTTTTTAAACATCCCTTGTAATAGAAATGAGCAGGACAGGTCCTCTTTAATGTGAGATCTGGAGTCAAAAGGACCTCAGATCTCGCATCTACCCTTAAAAAGCAAAAAAAAAAAAGTCTTTTTTCTGCAAGAAAACAAAATGGGCCCTTTAAGTTCATTGGGAGGAAGCGACAAATGACGTCGCTCCGGTCCTCCAAGGCCATAGAGTCGAGTGGGGGCCATCTTGCCCTCACTCGACTTCCTACCTGGGACATGGATGGACCGGATAGTTTTCCCCGCTACCGACAGCTCCAGTAAGCGGGAAAACGACCGGGAAGCAGCGGGAGGGGGGCACATCACAGTGATCACAGGACGAAAGAGGGCCACCCGCCCTGTAGGAAAATACCGGGGTTATGGCACCTATCTGCTGCCATAACACCAGTATTTACCGTCAAAGTACCGATGTAAAACTGTGGCAGGCGTTTAGGAAATGGTTAAAGAAGAACTCCAGAAAAATAGAAATTCCCCTATGCAGTGGGGCCGTGCCCGCATTGATTGGGTTAACTGTTCAGTTTGTCTAGGGGCACAGGGAAAGGCTACACTTACCTGATCCTCTGGAAAACAGCACTCCCTCATGTCCAGCAGTGGACTGTTCCTGCCATCCTCATGTCCAGAGCAGGTCCATGGCCTTGATGATGTCAGGAACAGTCCATGTACAAGCCTGCTAGCGTGCAGGGGGGGGGGGGGCAGGAGCAGCAGGGACCAGTCTTGTAGTCGTAGGATCAGATGATTAGGTAAGTAGATCACTGCTCTCCTTAACCCCTAAGCAAAAATGAGCAGTTAACCCATGCAGTGTGGACACATCCCCACTGCATGGGAATTTTTTTATTTTCCTGGAGTAGTTCGTTAAAGCGCAACTTCACTTTTGTTGAGAAAAAAAAAAAAACATTCCCCTCTGTGTGATCTATGTGCATTGTAGGGATTTTAACAAACTTTGCTGCAGATACCTACCTTTTGTTATTCTGAAGAAATCCATCTGTGTTTGTCTGTATCCATGTGGGAAAGCGAGCCTAATGGCTCTTTCACACGGGCGGTCCGATCAGATCTGCCTGTCAGTTTTTTAGGCGGATCTGATCGGATCCTCCATGCAGCTCTATGGGGCAGCGGGTGTCAGCGGAGGTCACCTCCGCTGACACCCGCTGCCATCCGCATCCGATCCTGTGCTGAAATCTGGACGGATGGAAACCCTATTTTTCCATCCGTTCAGTAATCGGAGCAGAGCGGATCTGATGAGCGCGGACAAGCGGTCTGCTCTCATCCGATCCCCCATAGAGGGCAGCGGGTGCTGAGACACCTCCCTCTCCGCTCTGCAAGCGGAGACGGAGCTGTCATCCGCCCGGCTCAGCGGGGATCGCGGATCGATCCCTGCTGAGCAACACGGATCCGCCTACGGAGCGGACCGTGTGAAAGAGCCTTAATGGGAGTGGATTCTTAATTATCAACCAGCTGGGCACCTGCAGAGCACTAATGAGGAAAGCTGCTGGGCCTGCATCTCTTTAGATGTGTTCCTATTGGATGTATCTCACCAAAAATGACATTTGTGTTGCAGGGGATGCCAGAAATCCGACTTGTATCTTAGTGCAGACTTCTGGGAAAATTGGTGAGCCAATCACACAAGCAGGAAATTATGTTTCTGGGGTGTGGTCAGTACACATTCTGTGTACAGAACACCTCCAGGCAGCCATATTGCATTTTCAGAAAATTATAGCGGCTGCATATTGAAAAGGAAGGGTCATTTTTAATAACATTCAATTGCAATATGACTTGTGTCGCAATTGTATACGCTAAAAAAATTTTTTTCCCCCACAAAACTGGAGTTACCCCTTTAGCTTTGACAATAAAACCTGGAAGCTGATTGGTTTATATCCAAATCTGCACCAGATTAGGCACTAAATATCCCCCAATGCGTTTCAGTACTTGAAAATCTCATGCATCGCTTGCCCAATCCAGGACATGTACACTACCTTGTAATCTGTTGTCTTGCAAGAGCAAAGGGGTGTTTACAGAACATAAATTCTTGACACCTAATGTCTAATTATTTTGAATTCCCATGTCACTTATATTTCCCATCCTAGATACAGCAAATCACATGTTCTCTGGTGTCGTGCATTAATCTGTATAGATGAAAAGGTACACAGCCTGCCAAAGAAGCTAATAATAGCTTCTACAAAGTTTACAGAATTTCACGAAATCTGAGATATTTCCCACTCCATTAGCATTTGTTATGTCATAACTAAAATCAAGATGGTAAGAAGCAGAGGAAGTGGCAAAGTGATCTTTGAAAATCCCTAGATATAACAGAATGGCTAAGTAGTTAGCACTTCTGCCTAGCAGCAACAGGATCATTGGTTCCAATCCCAACCATGACACTACCTGCCTGGAGTTTATGTATGTTTTCCTGACCCTGCATGGATTTCCTCCCACACTACAAAGACACGCTGGTAAAGTAATTGTCCCCTGTGTAAATTGGCCCTAGTATGTGTATGTGAGTAAGGTGAATGTACAATATATTGTCAAAAGTATTGGGATGCCTGCCTTTACACGCACATTAACTTTTTATTTTTATAAATCAGGAGTGCTTTATTGGACGACAGTACACAACAAGATAATTAGACTCATAAACAGTACAATGCCATGTCTAAGTAGCAGTCAGAACAAGATAAAGTCTAACCGAAAATTGCCATGATACCTATACCCCATACATACACAGGAACAACGATGCAAAAGGTGGAATATAGAATCCAGCACATAGACATAATAGGCAGAATAGCAGCCAGTAAACTATCAAACATTTTGCATAATAAAAATGAGAAAAAGTAAATAAAATAAAAAAAAGGGGGGGGGCAACCCAAAGACCTGCAGCATTATTGAACTTGAGGTCCAAGAAGACCAAACTTTCTAAGGCTGCATTCACATGTCAGCTTATAATCGCGGGCAGAACCGCCGCGGTTCCGCCCGCGATTCGGAGATTTATTGCAAATCGCGGGACGCCTAGCGTTGCCCGTTGATTTGCAATAGCCCCCCAAACGCCGAGCGTTGTTGCCGCGATTTACGCCCGCCGAATCGCGGCAACATCGCGCAAACAAAATCGCGGGACGCAATACGCTCCAAAAAAGTACAAGAGCTTCTTTGGAGCGTATTGCGTCCCGCGATTTTGTTTGCGCGATGTTGCCGCGATTCGGCGGGCGTAAATCGCGGCAACATCGCTCGGCGTTTGGGGGGCTATTGCAAATCAACGGGCAACGCTAGGCGTCCCGCGATTTGCAATAAATCTCCGAATCGCGGGCGGAACCGCGGGGGTTCTGCCCGCGATTATAAGCTGACATGTGAATGCAGCCTAATACTTCCAGGAACACGCCTGATCGATAGAAACCACCAGTATACAGAAACCAGCATCGCTGCCCAGTAATAGACCTGAAAGTTGGGCAGTGCCAATCCACCCAATAAGGGGGATTTAGCAAGCCTGGCCAGAGCACCATTCCATATGAAGGTGCTCACACATGTATCAACCTCATGAAAGAAGGAAACAGGGACACAAATAAGACAGTTCCGAAAGATGTAGGCAAACCTGGGTAAGAGCAATGTTTTAATAAGGTTAATATGGCCAAGAGTGTTAAGCGGAAGCCCAGTCCAGGAAGAACATAATTTAAGAGCTGACAGCAATGGGACAAGATTACGGTCAAAATAAACAAATCGTCATGGGACACGTGGACCCCCAGGTATTTGAATTCGGTCACCCAACACAACATAGAGGGACTGGCAGAAATGACAGCTTGCTGGTCCAGGGGAAAAAGCAAGGACTTAGACCAATTGATTTTAATGCCTGAAAAGGATCTGTAATGCAGCCGCCAGGGAGGGGGCCCCCATTATTAAGGTATAATAAAGCGTAATCCACACATAATGAAATCTTTTCCTCCAACTTCCCCACTCGCAGGCCCTGAACCTCAGAGGACTCCAGAAATAAAATAGCCAGCGGTTCCAAGGCCAGGGCAAACTAGGAGAAAGTAGACAACCTTGATGTGTGCCACGGTATAGAGGAAATGGAGCGGAGAGCCAGTAGTTGGTGCGCACCCGTGCTCTAGGGGCACGATACAACAATTGAAGCCAATCGAGAAATTTTGGCCCAAACCCAAAACAATGGAGAACCTCCCACAGGTACACCCATTCGACCGGGTCAAACGCCGTTTCAGCATCCAACGAGGCGATTACTCTGGTACCCAAGTTGTCATGTGGAATCGAGAGATTAAGGAATAGACGTCTGCCATTTATGTCAGTGCCCTTGCCTGGCATGAACCCTGTTTGATCAACATCAAGCAAGTCCTCAATCACCTTGGAGAGGCGTGTTACAAGATATTTGGCAAAGATTTTTGCATCAACATTCAATAAAGAAATGGGACAATAGTATGCACAGTCCTGTGGATATTTGCCAGGCTTAGGCACCAACACAATGACTGCCACTTCCATAGTTTGAGGCAAGGAAGACAGGGAAGAGAATTCCTTAAATAGAGCAGTAAGTTTAGGAGCAAGAACTTTTTGAAACTGTGGGTAAAATTCCGTCGGAAGACCGTCCATGCCAGGGGTTTTGCAACTCTGCAACCCACCAATGGCCCCCTGGACCTCCTCTAAAGTCCACGCACATGAACTTTAATGGCATCCCAGTCTTAGTCCATAGGTTCAATACTGAGTTGACCCACCCTTAGCAGCTATAACAGCTTAATTTCTTCTGGGAAGGCTGTCCACAAGATTTAGGAGCGTGTCTATGGGAATATTTGACCAGTCAAGTTCCTCTACCCCAAACCCGTTCATCCATGTCTTTATGGTCCTAACTTATTCACTGGTCAAAATCATTTGGTGGTCCGTTAGTTCAACTAAAGGGAACCCCTAAGGCGTCAGCATTCCAAGACATTTTGGACAATTTAATGCTTCCAACTTTGTGGGAACAGTTTGGGGATGGACCCTTCCTGTTCCAACATGACTGAGCACCAGTGCACAAAGCACGGTCCATAAAGACATGGATGAGCGAGTTTGGGGTGGAGGAAATTGTCCCAATACTTTTGGTAATATAGTGTACAATATATGTAAAGCCCTTTGTAAATTGATGGCACTATAAAAAGTACCTATATAAATAATAATAATGGGATAAAATCTGCTGGCACATGACCCTTGATTGCATAGCCAATTTTACGTCTAGCGCCTCACCATTTATTCTTTTGGGGATACAGAGAACACAATACACTCTCCCCCATACGATCGAAGTGTCCAAGGGCACGCAAAACACTAGATATAAGTAAGATCTGTGTTATATCAAGATTTACCCATAACTCATTGGAAGTGTTACTAAACACACCAATACCTAACCTTTCCAAGCCCAAAAGGAGCTTATTAACCTTATTTTTCTCGCTATTCAGCAGACCCTAGCCAAAGCTTGAAAACAACTAACCTTGTATTTTATGAAGGTTAAGCAGATAATAATGGGCACTATGATATTCTCAGAGCTAATTCTTAATTCTACACACTCTAAATTCCTAACAATGTGGTGTGGCTGGAATACATCTGCCATATGAAGATAGACTGTTTCTTACTCCTACTCTAAATTTATGAAACAAGCCAGGCAAGACACTAGGTTCCCAGGCCGGACCTTATGTATTCCCTTTCCCTCCAACTGTCCCAATGTTCTCCTGATACATCTCTAGTTTACCCGCCCCATCCTTTTTTTCTTTTGTTCCCTTGCCCTCCCAATAACCCACCTTATCTACTCATTTATCCCCCCCCCCCCTTCCCTTCCCTCTTCTAATATTCTCTCCTACATACAGGTAATGGAACCCCTCTTCCCTACTACCTCTCTTACAATTGCCACAGCGTGTGCCCAATTCATTGCCAATGCATTAATCCAGAACCCCCAAAAGATGCTATAAATATAGCTATACAGTCTGGAAACCATGTCATGTAATTATCTCAACCTGCCTCATTTAAATTGAATCCCAATTACTGTAATCTTCTCTTTTTTATTTACTGTGTAAAACATTTTACTCTTATAAAAATGTATACAATAAAATATACGTTAAAAAAAAAAAAAAAAAGCCTAATCCATAATCTCATAGATACTACTATGACAGACTTTCTGGCCCTTGCTAGAAACTCCAGCTAACCAGTATGATTTCAGGATCCTCAAGTCCCCTGGAGTTCCATCTGGCCAGCTTGAAAATAGTAAGCTTAAGCCAGCCATAGCTGGTTCAGCAGTGACTGGCCAAGATTCGAACCACCTGTGGGCAGGCTGATTCTACCTAGTTTGATGATCACACAACTTGGGTACAACCAGCATGTTGTTTGTTCATGCAATTATTGCCAGCGGCTACAGCTGCTAACAATAATCACTGTGTGTTCTCCTGACAGGGACAGCTCACTCAGCCCCTCCATCAGGAGAACATAATAGCTCCACAAGAAGGATCATTGATGGGAGAATCGAGCGAATCACAATCTACAGCCGGCTTTAGCTTCACTCTTCTAGTCAAGCAGCGGTGAAAGTCAGTGCTACTGGAGACAAGCTGTGCTCTCTCTATCTCCTAATCTGATTGTTACCACAATTGTAGATCTATTGTTTTATCTGCTCTTTTGATGCCTTGGTATTTTCAAATGGTCAATTTGTTGCACATGTATTGTTACAGTTGTTTTTATTATGTTCATATATTGTCACAATAGCTCATTTGTTACCATGATTGCATATGTACTTTGACAATTGCTGCTATTGTGTTTCCTGTGCATTTCCACAATTGTTTGTTCACTTGTTGTCACTGGGCAAAGTTTGCAGGCGGAAAGTCCGCAAACCTCAATTATAATGCCAAACTCTATTGAAGTGTCTGGGACCGGATTTGTTTTTTTGTGGCATTTTTGAAGACTTATTTGCAATGTGTTGTTGGGAAAAAAGCAGGTTTAGCAGGACTTTGCCATGGGGGACTTGAACCAAGTTGCCAAAGGGAGAGGTTCATTTCAGGTGCAACAGTGATAATAAACCTAAGCAACAAGCATATCAGTTTGAAAAGTGTTACAGAAACCAAGGCATAAAAAGGTAACAAAATCTTTCAAAAGAAAAAAGTCTTTAACCCAACAACATTGTTTTCTCTTTAACAATCTCTGAAAACACCAGGCAATTAATCCAGGTCAGTAATCCCCAAACCAGGGCTGCACCAAAATGACTCACTAGAGCCATGAACCGTGAGTTCTCAATCTTTAGTCAGCATCTCTTTTAAATATAAATTTCCAAAAGAAAAAAAAAAAGAGTTAATGTTTCCCAATGTAATCCACCCTTATCACGTTGTTCATTCCAAATGTCAATCACAATGACCAGCCATCACAACTAGTCACTGCCTGATGATTTTTTTCCTGCTGCCATGACAACCTGCCACCCAACCATCTTTGCATTGAGGCAACAAAATGACATCCTTAGCCGGCTGCTGCTTGTAGACAAACTGGTCAGGGATCCTGGGCGACATCTATGACCAAAAATGGTCATAGATGTCACCTTGAAATTCCAGGCTGGTTTAGATTCCAAAGAGCAGCCGGCTTGGGATCTGTCATTTTGTGGAGGTAGTACTACTGCCAAAAAGGGACAGGTGACAAGCCAGTTGATCTTTGTAAACAATCCAGATGATAGTCTGTTATTTGGTATCCATTGCCCAGAGGATTGAACGAAAAAAAAAAAAAAAAAAGCCCAAAAAAACCCCAAAACAAACAGAGATCGCCGTACCAATTAAGCGATGTTAGTGTGGCAATGTACTGTGCTGTGCTCTTGTATTTCGACCAGCGCCGGCTGATATTCAATAAATAAAAATGATCATCATTTTCTGGTTTGCTTGCAAACAGCAACTAATCAGGGATCTGTTATTTGTGTCAGCAATGCTATTGCTTCACAACGGATGCTAAATGACAGATCCCCAGCTGAATTGTTTACAAAGAGAAGCTGGCCAGTTATCTGTCCTACCTCCACTAAATGTCAGATCCAACGCCAGCTGCTGTTTGTTACTAAACCAATCAGGAATTCACTTTTCAGAGGGCGCTAGGTATTGCTGCTAGTGTCAAATCGATCCACTATGGATCACGGGGTCAGCACATCACCTCCATCAATGGAAGCACAATTCTGAAAGGCAACAGAATTTTTTGAATGGAATAGGTCAGCTGGCATCTTGTGTGTTAGAAGACATGATGTCTGAATTACCAAGTCAGTTGTGGCATATTTAGAAAAAAAAAAAAAAAGGAGAAACTAATGTTCTCTGCAAAAATTGAGGACTTCCCCATAGCAACAAACCATTTTATTTATCTTCTGGCAACACAACTGTGACTATGGGCAAGTTCTCTACTTTTCACCTTGTTTTTAATTACAAAATGCTGATCCGGCTCCTGACAAATAAACTGAAGCAGAAACATCCCCTGCCTAACAGTGGCCATTTAGTCAGCTGCTATGAAAACAAGTTTCCTTCTTCATATTTCTAATGCCATCTGTGGTATGAAAATAGAGCTCTAAAGAGGATCCAGGGGTGTGGGAGATAGTCACACAAATAGTTGTTTTCTCACGTCACACTAGGAATAGTTTGCAAGTTCAGCTAGTTAAGTCTAAACTTGACCACTGCTGCTATCTAAGCTCAAGAACTAACATTTAATATATTGCAGCTTAACAGTTCTTAGATGTGGTGGCTGCATTCGTTTTATTTTTACACAGTAAGAACATTTTTAGCAAAGCACAGGGAAATACCTGTTCATCTTGCCAGAAGTTTTGAGTCTTAGTTTATCACCTGTGTACTGAACTGAAATTCTAAACAATGTTATCAGCTTTCTCAGCTATCTTCTGTTACTACAAACTCCTTCCTATATATGTAAAGGAGATGAGGAGAAGAGGAAGTGTTTGTAGTCTAAATCAGGAATTCAGCCTAGGGTGCCTACAGTATAGTCAGTGAGCATTGACACAGGAAGTCTGTTATTCCTGGGATTGGCAGGTTAAAGATAAATGGAAAAAGATCTAAAAAAAAAATTGTAGTCCCCACATCTAAGGACTGGTAAGCACTAAAAATATAAATACAATTAAAAAAAAACAAAAAACAAAATTAAAAGCGCCCCCCTGTTTCCTGTGCTCAAGCGCAAACATGAAGGTGCACGTAGATACCACAGGCATATTTAAATGGTGATCGTACCACCTTTGTGAGGTATCGCTGTAAACAGAGGAAGACCAATAATTCTAGCCCCAGACTTCCTGTGCATCTCTAAACTGATCGGCGGATCGATCCCCCGCTGAGCAAAATGGAGTCCCCTGGGCAGAAAGCCTGTGTGAAAGGACCCTACTGAAATTATTAAATGCCATAGTTTGGCACCGTTCCACGGGCATATGCAATTTACAGTGTGACATGTTAGGTATAGATTTACTCAGCGTATCATCTTTTATGTTTTAGCCAAAAATTGGGCATTATATCGGGTTTTTGTGCCCTAACATTCAAGTATTTTTTTCCCTGAAAATTTGCGCATCATAAACCGCTGCACAAACATCGTGTTACATAAAAAATTACAACAAGCACTATTTTTTTCTTCAGGGCCGCTATTTAAATATATAATGTTTGGGGGTTCTAACTTCTAAGTAATTTCATTTATTCGCAAAATGTCAGAAAATGTCAGAATTCACCCAGACTGGAACTGGTTGATATGCAGAAAGCATGCATAACGTAAAACATAGGAATATCTAGTAAACAGCCACAGGCAGTATGGTTAAGCAGAGATACTGTATACAGTCAGTGAAATGAATGCTACATAATATAACCAGGAATAGATACTATCTGGTCCTATTACTCTTACAGCAGCTCCAGGCCTATACTTAAAAACCACAAGCAAAGCCCTGTTACCATGGCTAAATAAAACCTCTCTTTACCAATGCATTGCTTAAAATTTATATTTACATATCAACTTTTATTGTTTCATTGTGGTTTCGGTACACTTTTAACCATCCTAAGATGGTAACTCCAAATGTTTTATAAAAATTGAATATTTTTCCACTGTGTCTGCCAATATTTTGTAACTCACAAAAGAGGTTTCTGTAAGATGACGTAAAATGTTTCTTTAACTTCAGCTGGTTTCCTGTGTGTGCATGCACATGTATGCGTGTTTTTCTTTTTCGTCTGCTTCTGGTTATTTCACTAGACTTTCTGCTGCACTGAGCCCGAACATGCTGCCAGCTGAACAAGGCAGGGATGACACTGTATGCACGTTCTCTACTGCAGTGAAAAACAGGAGATAGTGTAACCTGTCTATGCTACATAAACTAAAGAGTTTTTCCTTTTCTAACTGGTGTCGGATTTTGGGCTCAATCAAATGTATGCAGACATGTAAAATATGAAGATTTCTCATGCATTTTTCTGTCTTAATGCCGAGATGCATGCAGGCAGGCCGTATTAGTGAATGGACAGGCATCGGCTGTACGGACTCGCCTGCACAGTCGAGTTTGACAGGTACGCAGAAACGAGTGACCCGGTTGAGCAAGCCCTGTTTTGGAGTCCATGCACCAGGGCCAGGACAATGGGTGGGCAGGAGGGAGGGTTGCCCTGGGCTTGCCTCCTGTTCCAAGGTTGACAGGAGTAGTGATAGTGGCAGGGATTATAACAAGTGAGTGACTGTAGGATCCCCGAAGCTTGCACATCATGAAGGAGGGGGGTGCAGTTTGGCATCCTTGCCCTGGGCACTGGATGACCTTGTCCTGGCACAGCATCCCTTTGTACCGGTCAGATGTGCAGGTAAGTCTGTATAGCTGATGCCTGTTCATTCACGAATATGGGCTGTCCGCACACAGCTCAGTGCTAAAACAGAAAACTAAGCAAAGGGCTCTTCTACAGTATGGTGAATATGTGTTGTCACCATAGGACAAGAGCTACTTTTATGCAACTTGACTCAGCTGTGACATGCTGTGGGGTGACAGCATACAGCTCCTCATACTTTAGGTAACCCAAATGAGTTTGTCTTTTTAATACCACATTAAAGTGGTTTTGTTTTTCCAACAGGAAGAGGTGTCGTGCAGGCAGTTTAAAGCTGAAAGATTTCCATTTCATCCAGCCCTGCCAGACAGCACTGCCATCCTAGAGATTTTCCCTATTGCTGTAAAGCAAGGGGGTCTCCAGACTTTCAAAACAAAGGGCCAGCTTATTGCTCTTCAAACTTTAGGGGGGCAGACTGTGGCCTGTGGGAGTAGAAAATGCGCTTGCATTGGTGTGAGTAAACAGCGGGAGAAAAAAAAAAATGACATCATTGGTGCCAGTGGGAGAATTAGTTCCCCATCTCTGGGGTCAGTGGGAGGAATAATACCCCATTGTTGGTATCAGTGGGAGGAATAGTGCTTCACTTTGATGTCAGTGGAAGGAATAGTGCATCATATCAGTCTAAGGTATTGTGTCACAAGGGGCGGATAAAGGCAAACAAAGGGCTACATCTGGCTTGTGAGTTGCAGTTTGGAGACCCCTGCTTTAAGTAAAACAACTCGTCCCCGTCCCCAGTCTCTAACTGGACAGTGAAGCAGAAGTAACAGACTGATGAGCTCATTTTGATCCCTCTGCTCTCTCCTCTTGATGGCATGTTCTGTGATAACATATGAGCACTACAGAACCCCTTCTTGGCTCATTGTGCTCATTCTCGCTTTCTTTTGAGCTCTGTTATATGGGGGATAGTAAGAAGCAGATGAGGCAAAAAAGGTCCATACCCTGCAGATTTCAATACACAATTTTTAACCTACCTGAAACTTAGCTTCAAATCTGGGAATGAAAGAGAAACAGAAGTGGGCCATAAATATTCATCTTGTATACTTAATTTCCAGCATTCTGTATAAGGTTTGCACTTACCTTTCAGATTTGGTCTTTTAATGTCTTTTGAATTACTACTGTAAATAAGTAATTGCTAGTGTTACATTCAGTCTTAGAACGCACATTAGCTTACTAGCACTTTTTTAGCACACACTTTGTTTTAGGTGCTTATTAACACAAATTAACCCTACTCCAGCCCTTACATCTCATGTCTAAAATGGAAAAGAAAGCTTAATCCCTTCATGATGGAGGGTTAAACAAACCTTAACACCCAGACCCAGTTTTGCAACTTTGACATGTGTTAGTAAAACTGTACATCTAAGGGCTCTTTCACCCGGTCTGCCTCCGTAGGCGGACCCGTGCTGCTCAGCGGGGATCGATCCGCGATCCCCGCTGAGCCAGCGGATGACAGCTCCCTCTCCGCTCTGTGTGCGGAGAGGGAGGTGTCACAGCCCCTGCTGCTCTCTATGGGGAATCGGATGAGAGCGGACCGCCTGTCCACTCTCATCCGATCCCATCCGATCCCCAGGACGGATGGAAAATAGGGTTTCCATCCGTCCGGATTTCACGGACAGGATCGGATGCGGAAGGCAGCGGACATGTCTCCGCTGACATCCGCTGCTCCATAGGGCTGAATGGGGCATCCGATCAGATCCGCCTAAAAAACTGACAGGCGGATCTGATCGGACCGCCCGTGTGAAAGAGCCCTAACTGCAACTAATTGTATCCAGGTGGATTATACCTTCTTTTTTTCAGGACAAATTGGACTTTCATTTTGGTAACTGATATCTCATTTGTTTTTTGTTTTTTTATTATCAAAGGAAAGCCCAAAATAGTAAAAAAAAAAAAGAATATATATAAATTATATATACTGTATATATATATATATATATAATGTTTTTAATTTAGCTTTGTATTCCTGTATTCTTTGCTATTGCCATAACTTACAACTAAAGAACAACCCAAAATAAGTTCTCTTGCTCCTAACGATCACAGTTATAACACATATGTATATGTTATTTTTGGTTTGTACCCGTAGTAGAGCCCAGAAACAATGGTGCACATTTTGCTTTTTTTTTTTTTAATCCTACCTAAAAAAAAAAAACACACTGACCATGATCCTTAGGCTCCATTCATACCTGAGCATACTGGAATCACAGGTAGAAACGCAGAAAACCATGGGATGCGCTTGCAATGCATTATTTCCTAATGGCACCCCAAACGCAGTGCAAGTTTGTGGTGACTGTAGAATGACAAAAACATACTAAAAAACATTGCAAAAAAAAAAAAACGCAACGCCAAAGACGCCTGGCTCTGTGCAAAAATTTGGTACATCAGCTTCCTTGGTGTGTTTTTAGAGTGGTGGGGGGCCCTCAAATGAATGGTGCCCTTCCAAAAAATGCGCCACAAAAAAGCTAAAAAGAAGTGCAGTGCAGAAGTTGTCGCTGCAGGACGCTTAGGTGTGAAGGAAGCCTAATCTAAAAAAAAAGTGCAGTTTTTAAAACCCTACCCAACATATGCTGACCCCGACCTTGGACCCCAGCCTTTGATCTATACCGTGACCCCAACACTAACCCTGACATTGAATTAAATCAAACTTTGATATAGCTGTTTTTTCTTAATTTTTTGTTTATTCACATAATTTAACATTTTTTAAAGTGGGGGGGGGGGATCTCTTAAACCCCGGAAGGTTTTACCTCCGTCATGACCAGACCATTTTTTGCTATTCAGCACCATGCTTCTTTAACTGCCAATTGCTCGGTCATGCAACACTGTACAAAAATTAAATATATAGAATTGTTTTCTTTACACAAATAGGTTATTTTTTATTATATAAACTAAAAAAGAATTTGAGAAAAAAAATATATATAATTTCTACTTTGTTATAAAACATATCAAATAAAATAAATAAATAAAAAAAATCTAAGCCAAAATATATTCAGCTACGTCATCGGTAAGGCTGCATTCACATGTCAGCGTTTGGATCGCGGGCAGAACCGCCGCGGTTCCGCCCGCGATCCGGAGATTATTGCAAATCGCGGGACGCCTAGCGTTGCCCGTTGATTTGCAATAGCCCCCCAAACGCCGAGCGATGTTGCCGCGATTTCCGCCTGCCGAATCACGGCAACATTGCGCAAACAAAATCGTGGGACGCAATACGCTCCAAAGAAGTACAAGAGCTTCTTTGGAGCGTATTGCGTCCCGCGATTTTGTTTGCGCGATGTTGCCGCGATTCGGCAGGCGGAAATCGCGGCAACATCGCTCGGCGTTTGGGGGGCTATTGCAAATCAACGGGCAACGCTAGGCGTCCCGCGATTTGCAATAAATCTCCGGATCGCAGGCGGAACCGCGGCGGTTCTGCCCACGATCCAAACGCTGACATGTGAACGGAGCCTAAAACATTTTTTTTTTTTTCAAAAAGTGTACATAAAATTGGTTTGAGTTAAAGTTTTAGAATCTACAAATTATGGTACATATACACAGGCGGTCCCTGGGTTACAAACATCCGACTTACAAAACAAATCCTACTTACAAACGGAGGGAGACAACGGGAAGTGAGGGGAAATCTACTCCTAGGAAGGGAAAGTCACTCCTGTAAGAGTTCTCACAGGAAAAAGGTGTCTCTACTGAAGCTGTATCACCCATCCTTGTTTCCACAACAACCCAAAATTTTCAAAATCCAATTGTCATAAGGACAGAACGTAAAGTGAATTCTTCTGAACAGGGGTACAGACAGCAAAACAAATAGTACAGGGGTGTTGCCCTTCCCTATGCTATCCAAAAAACGTAAAAATTATTATTTTAGCTGAAGCTACACTTAAAAAATGTACCTGTTCCGACTTACAAACAAATTGAACTTAAGAACAAACCTACAGTCCCGATCTTGTTCGTAACCCGGGGACCGCCTGTACTGGAAGTAACGCAGCTATGACACTATACTTGTAATCATGGGGATCAGCGGCTTATAGTGGCACTCTGGCAGACAATCTGGCGCTAGTGGACACTGGCTGGGAGGTGCAGTGACACGGACGTCAATAGTGACACTAATAGTGATCAGATATACTGTACAATGTATTGACACTGGATGGGAAGGGGTTAACATCAAAGGACAATCAAGAGGTTTACTGGGTGCCTAACAAGTTTGTGTGTAATATGTGCTGCTTTAACGAACAGATTTGGCTATTTTTTCTCCCTGCCTTTGATCTGTGTACAGAGCCCTGTGTGTTTGTACACACAGGACATTGTGCTGTGATTGGCTACAGCCAACCAGCAGGTCTCGGCCATAAATCATTGGCCGAACCTGCTGACAAAATCCTGCTGTAACCATTGACCGCATGGATTAGAAGCGGGCGAGCACATGCGCACCTCTAACCCGGAACAGGCTTGATGACGTACATGCCGTGCTACCCTGCTGCAGTAAATGTACTGTGGTCGGGCAGCAAGCAATTACAGTAAACCCCCCTCCATTGTGGGGGTTACGTTCCGGACCCAGCCGCGAAAAGTGAAATTCCGCGAAATAGAAAAACCCTATTAAAATGCATTGTAGGCATGTTTTTTTTACTGTCACTGTACATGTAAAAGCATTTTAAGGTCTTTAAACACACTTTTAAAACAATAGAAACTCATTTAAACACATAAAAGATACTAAGAGACATAGCAAGAGCTATGGAAAACACAAAAATATTTCATTTTTAATGATTTATATAGTAAAATAACGTTACAAAAAAAAACGCAAATTACCGGGACCACAAAACCTGAACCGCGATGGAGCGGGGGATTACTGTAATACCATTGTAAGTAATATCAGTATCTCTTCTTTGTTTATTTTATCTTCTACTGTATTTTTATTAACAATTAAAAGAAATCATTTTTTGAACTGGGTCCCCCAGTAAGGCCCTGTTCTCATCGGAGCGTTTCTCAGCTCGTAAAACCCTCATCTCTGAAGTCTCAAAATGCCCAACAAGCAAAATCCCATTCATTTCAATGCCCCCTGTTCACATATAAGTGTTTTATCGCCCGGAGGCAAAACGCCTGAAAATGATACACTCAGGTGTGAATGGAGCCTAAAACATTATTCCTTGCCCTACGGCTTCCTGTTCTGCAATTTTGTGTTGTGCAATCATATGGCAACACATAAAGCGGCCTGTAGAAGAAATGTTGGAAGTAGCAATATATCAAAGCAAATGATATGTCATAAGATACCTATTCTTTCTGCACAGCCAAGTGAACTTCCCTCATTGATGGAGTCCTGTTTAAGCAGGGCCACTGTTGTAAAGCATCCTGTACTAACTGAACTGGAACTAAGGGATCCTGAATACCCCACTTCTATCCCAGCCTGACATCTGATAGCTTTATGAAAAGCTCCGACCAGTCCTCCTTGGCATTGCGGTCTTGCAAAAGTATAAACCACCCTGCTACCAGCAGGAAAAAGGGAGTGCTCAAAAATATTTCACAGTGTGCTGAACACAAGCATGTTGTTTGACATGTACACATAAATAATAATAATGCATTCAGTCATCTGCCTAAGAAACTCAAATAAATAAAGCCATACTGCTCTGTGCACTCAGGAATGTTAGGTATGCAGCTATACATTTGCACTTCGCAGAAGGAATTTTTTTTAGGTCTGCTAGATGGCAGAAAACCAACCTGTTCAAGGAGTTCACGCAAAGATTCCAACATTCTTGGAGCAGGCTTGGGGGATTTGGCCAGGTCAGTCATTTGCGGTTAAATCTATGCTCTGCAGGATTTCAAATAAAGTGGTATTTGCATGTGATAGCCCGGTCTGTTCAAAGGGCGGCTGACATAATAAGTAAAGCTGAAACTTCATAAAAATGTGACCTTACATTTAAACACGAACCCTGGTTTACATTGTAATCTGCACAAAAAGGAACTGCTAATCCCACAGTTAATAAATTCAGTGATCTAAGTTTTACAGAGCATTCTTCTACAGCTCCTCCAACATACTAAATGCAGCTCTAAGGACAGCAATGTGGCCAAAGTGGGCCTATTGTGTGGACAGCCCCTTCCGGTGCCCAAGAGAAAAATCCAGCCCATTAAAAATGGAACACCCGGGGGGCTGATTTACTAAATACAAATAGACTGTGCACTTTGCAAGTGCAGTTGTTCCAAAGCTCAATAAATGAGGTAAACCTTCCTTTTGCAAAGAACACCAAATCCATATGCAAGGGGAAAAAAAAAAGAAAAAACACAGCATTTTTGCTTGTACATGATCGGATGATGGATGTCAGCAGAGCTTCCCCTCACTTACTAAGCCCTGGGGCAATTTCACAGTCTATTTGCTTTAGTAAATCAACCCCTGTCTGCCTTACTGGTATGCCCGCTCATCTAATTTAAAATGGTTCTAAAGCCTAAAGGTTTTTTTACCTTAACCTCTTGCCGACCGTATACCAAAGTGGCACGGCTGCCCCGGATCACATACCTAGTACGTGACCTGACACTTCCGGGTCTGAGGCCGGCAGCCCACTTTCATTGTAAATATACAAATCAGGAGCGAATTGGCAGGAACCATTATGGAAGGTACCATGGAGCCAATAGCCACTGACACTCACCGATTGTTCGGTATAGAGAGATTACAATGGTCTGCCTATGTAAACAAGACAGATCTCCGTTCTGTCAGTACAGAAGGCATGGACCCTGTGTCTATGCAAAGCAGGGGCACCAATCCATGGACTTCCCCTTGTACAAGCACCTCCCACACAATAAGAAAACACCAGCTAGGCACACAGTGAACTTTTTGATTGTCCCTGATGTTAACCCCTTCCCAGCCTATGTCATTAGTACAGTGACAATGCAGGTTTTTTTGCACTAATGACTGTATTCGTGTCACTGGCCCCCAAAAAGTGTCAGATAGTGTCCGATTTGTTCGCCGCAATATTGCAGTCCCGCTATAAGTCGCTGATTGCCACTATTACTAGTAAAAAAAAAAATAAAATAAAAATATCCCATAGATTGTAGACGTTATAACTTTTGTGCATAGCACTCAGTATACGCTTATTGGGATTTTTTTTACCAAAAATATGTGGCAGAATACATATCGGTCTAAATTGATGAAGAAATTAGATTTTTTTTATTTAATAGGTTTTGTAGCATAAAGTAAAATCTATATATCTATCTATCTATATATATATATATATATATATATATATATATATATATATATACAGTGGGTACGGAAAGTATTCAGACCCCCTTAAATTTTTCACTCTTTGTTATATTGCAGCCATTTGCTAAAATCATTTATGTTCATTCTTCTTCCTCATGAATGTACACATAGCACCCCATACTGACAGAAAAACACAGAATTGTTGACATTGCTGCAGAATTATTAAAAAAGAAAAACTGAAATATCACATGGTCCTAAGTATTCAGACCCTTTGCTCAGTATTTAGTAGAAGCCCCCTTTTGATCTAATACAGCCAGGAGTCTTTTTGGGAAAGATGCAACAAGTCTTTCACACCTGGATTTGGGGATCCTCTGCCATTCCTCCTTGCAGATCCTCTCCAGTTCTGTCAGGTTGGATGGTAAACGTTGGTGGACAGCCATTTTTAGGTCTCTCCAGAGATGCTCAATTAGGTTTAAGTCAGGGCTCTGGCTGGGCCATTCAAGAACAGTCACAGAGTTGTTGTGAAGCCACTCCTTCGTTATTTTAGCTGTGTGCTTAGGGTCATTGTCTTGTTGGAAGGTAAACCTTCGGCCCAGTCTGAGGTCCAGAGCACTCTGGAGAAGGTTTTTGTCCAGGATATCCCTGTACTTGGCCGCATTCATCTTTCCCTCGATTGCAACCAGTCGTCCTGTCCCTGCAGCTGAAAAACACCCCCACAGCATGATGCTGCCACCACCATGCTTCACTGTTGGGACTGTATTGGACAGGTGATGAGCAGTGTCTGGTTTTCTCCACACATACCGCTTAGAATTCAGGCCAAAAAGTTCTATTTTGGTCTCATCAGACCAGAGAATCTTATTTCTCACCATCTTGGAGTCCTTCAGGTGTTTTTTAGCAAACTCCATGCGGGCTTTCATGTGTCTTACACTGAGGAGAGGCTTCCATCGGGCCACTCTGCCATAAAGCCCCGACTGGTGGAGGGCTGCAGTGATTGTTGACTTTCTACAACTTTCTCCCATCTCCTGACTGCATCTCTGGAGCTCAGCCACAGTGATCTTTGGGTTCTTCTTTACCTCTCTCACCAAGGCTCTTCTCCCCCGATAGCTCAGTTTGGCCGGACGGCCAGCTCTAGGAAGGGTTCTGGTCGTCCCAAACGTCTTCCATTTGAGGATTATGGAGGCCACTGTGCTCTTAGGAACCTTAAGTGCAGCAGAAATCTTTTTGTAACCTTGGCCAGATCTGTGCCTTGCCACAATTCTGTCTCTGAGCTCTTCAGGCAGTTCCTTTGACCTCATGATTCTCCTTTGCTCTGACATGCATTGTGATCTGGAAGGTCTTATATAGACAGGTGTGTGGCTTTCCTAATCAAGTCCAATCAGTATAATCAAACACTGCTGGACTCAAATGAAGGTGTAGAACCATCTCAAGGACGATCAGAAGAAATGGAAAGCACCTGAGTTAAATATATGAGTGTCACAGCAAAGGGTCTGAATACTTAGGACCATGTGATATTTCAGTTTTTCTTTTTTAATAAATCTGCAACAATGTCAACAATTCTGTGTTTTTCTGTCAGTATGGGGTGCTATGTGTACATTCATGAGGAAGAAGAATGAACTTAAATGATTTTAGCAAATGGTGCAATATAACAAAGAGTGAAAAATTTAAGGGGGTCGGGGGTCTGATCTCTCTCTCTCTCTCATTTTATTTGGGTACAATTTCGCAAGACCGCCCAATTGTCAAAGTAACGCAGACTAGTGCTGTATCGCAAAAAATGCCTTGCACATGAAGTGGGGTAAATCTTCGAAGGCATGTGGCTAATGTATTCTATGCATTAGGTAAAAACATAAAAAATGCATCCCTCCTTCACCCCCTTAATATTGTACCCGAGTCTGATCTCGATTTAACGCTGGTCATGGGAGCAGCAGCTGCCTCTGCTCTTTCCAATCATATTGTGTGAAGAGAGAGCAGGGGGTGGGCCCGAGCCAATGTCTGTCTACAGACACAGAGGGGGCGGCTCAGTATGCGTCTTATTGCAACTGGTTCTACTAGACCCTTCCCACCTACTCTACATGATGAACCAAGACCAAAGCTCGCAATAGATGGATTTGTTTTTTTTTTTTCCATTCAGCCAGAGGGCTGAACGATAAAAAAAAATGAAAGGATTCTCCACTGTCAGAATACACCAATCGGCTACAACTGCTGATCAAAAATGTATTTCCAAAAAACAAGAGCAGGCTAAACCAGCTACATTTAGATCCACCTATGATAGGGGTGGGCAACTGCGGCCCTCCAGCTGTTGTGGAAATACATGTCCCATGAGGCATTGCAAAATGGACAATTACAAGCGGGCGGATCTCCTAAGTGACAGGCAGGGTCATATTGCAGGGTTCAGCATAGCTGAACCTGCGATCTGTCCTTGTGTCACATAGTCCCCTCCCCCCACACACGTCAGTAAGCACCAGGCATACATTAACCCCTTGATCACCAATAAAAATTAACCCCTTCCCTGCCAGTGTCATTTTTACAGTAACAGTGCATATTTATAGCACTGATTACTGTAGTAATGTCACTGGTACCCCCAAAAGTGTCAAAAATGTCAGTCAAGGGTCCGATCTGTCCGCTGCAATGTCGCAGTCCCGCAAAAAAAAAAAAAAAAAAAAAAAAATTGCAGATCGCCGCCATTACTCGTTAAAATAAAAAACACCAAAAACGACAGAAATATTTCCCTTAGTTAGTAAACGCAATAAGTTTTGCGCAAACCAATCAAAATACGGTTATTGCGATTTTTTTTACCAAAAATATGTAGCCGAAAACATTTTGATTTTTACATTTTTTTTGGGAGGAATTTCATATAAAAAAAATGTGAAAAATATTGTTATTTTTTCAAAATTGTCGCTCTTTTTTTGTTTATAGCGCAAAAAGTAAAAATCGCACAGGTGATCAAATACCACCAAAAGAAAGCTCTGTTTCTGGGTAAAAAAGGACATAAATTTCGTTTGGGTACGACGTTGCATGACCGCGCAATTGTCAGTTAAATTCGCACAGTGCCGAATCGCAAAAAGTGGCCCAGACGTAAGACAGCAAAATCCTCCGGTGGTAAAGTGGTTAAATAACATTCTTCATTCACTTGATTTTTAAGGCCATACCTAGAAGATAGTCAAAAATAAGACTCATCTGTGCTAAGTGTGGACCTTACAAGTCTCTGCAAAGTGCAAACTTAAAAAAGAAAAAAAAAAAAAAAAAAAAACCACGAGCTACACCCTTTGTTTAAGCATCTGTGTGTTTCTGCTAAGAACAAAAATGTTACCCAATATTTATCAAGTACACTATCTGCATGCATGTTCTGGTTGCATTTACACAAGCTTGCTTACTGCAGATCGCATAATTGTCTCCTAATGTTCAAGTTATATACTGTAAGGGAAATGTTCTAACTGGCAAAATGATCTGTAAAGTAATGTACATAGTGTACAATCTATCTATCTATCCTTACTGTGTTATATATTTTTAGAGCTGGCAGTAATGCAGATTTTGTATCAATACCCTTATGACACAATGAGCTACAGTAAAACACAAACACACTGGTGGTTTCCACCTTGAGGTCTGTTCCTTCGGTGTAGTCAACTAAGAAACTACTCATCCTGCCAAACAAACTACCGCTCTATGCATTTTTAAACTTTCAGCTGATCTGTGGCAACTCAGTAGAACCACAGAATTCAGGTAGTTACATCAGGTTGGTTACAAAAATTATTTCAGTTTTTTAAGGAATACATACATTTAAGTGATCTACTGTATGGATGCGTGGGGGTGCCAATAAGAATTAATGGCATCCGTGTGAAACTGAAAAGGCAACGCATTTTCATGTGCTGCAGGACAACGTGCAATTTCACACTGCATCTGGTGTGAAAAAGCCCTAAAATGTAGTTTGTAGGGCAGAGTTAAGTGGTCAATTGTTTATGCACTGCGGATATCTTAGTTACAGCTGCATATGTATACCTATGTATAACTGTAAATGCCTGTTTGCATATTGTTTTCTGTATATTATTATGTATATATTTTTCTGCAGAGCAATACACCGCTTATGAAAACTCCTGAAGAAGCGGGTTTCCCGTGAAACATGTTATGTTGAGTGGGAGACTGGATTACAGCTAACTTAGTTCTCTAATGGTTAGGAGGCCATCATACTCCAAATTTCAGTCTTTGGGAAAAGGGGACTATATAGAATGTAATGTATTATGTCCTTGACTAGAAAATATATGTTAAATGCTGAGTCCAGTTGTACCATGAAAGTTCTGAGTGCCTCACCATCTTTCCCAAGGGGTACATAGAGGAAGGACAGCACATCCCGTTCCTCCTCCAGGCTCTCTCTCCCTCTATGCTGTTATCTGTAATTTTTCCAGCAAAACTAAAAGCTGTGGCCGACCTGCCCTTAGCAACCGATTACGTCATTGGTTGGTAGGATGCGGGCAAGCGGCTTCTTAGACAGCTTTCACATTTGCTGGCAAAAGTACAGATAACAGAAGGGGGGGGGGGGGGAGCCTGGAAGAGTTAAAGCAGTTGTAAACCTAAAAAAAAAAAAAAAAAAAAAAACCCTGCAAGACAAAGGCATAATGAGCTAGTATGCATTGCATACTAGCTCATTATGAATTACTTACCTTAGAACGAAGCCCCGACACGGACCCCCGGACAATGCTGTGGTAGCTGACATGATCCCTCAGTGTCTCTTCTGGGATCACCGGTGCTGTGATTGGCCGGAGCCGCGATGACATCACTCCAGCGCATGGGCGCGGGAGTCATTTTCCGGCAAGCTCCCGGCAAGGAAAGCTGAAGGTCCGCCGGACCTTCAGAGCGCGTGAGCGGCTGCATGCAGTGCAAATATCTCCTAAACTGTGCCGGTTTAGGAGATATTAATTGTACCTACAGGTAAGCCTTATTATAGGCTTACCTGTAGTTAAAAGTGGAAAAAAGTGGTATACTTACGCTTTAAGGGATGTGCTCTCCCTTTTCTCTGTACACAGAGCTGAACACCATAACCCAGTAAGAGAAAAGTAGGTTAAATGTACACAGTTGTATAGGTGGAAATCCGGGACAGCAAAGAAAGATCATAAGATTGTACATGCAAACATTGTGAAAAGGTTAGTAACTACTAGAGCAGCGTTTCTCAACCAGGGTTCCTCCAGAGGTTGCTAGGGGTTTCTTGAGCAATGGACAATGTCTGCCTCTCAGATAAGTTCCCACTGATCTTTTTAGCTATCTGTAAGGGGGTAATTCTTCCCTATCACCACAAGTATAGGGAGCATTCTTCCCACTGACAATCACACTTATGTCATGAGTGATCAATAAAGTAACTTTTTGTAAGGGTTTCCTGAAAAAGGAAAGTTATTTCAAGGGTTCCTCTGGTGTTGAAAAGGCTTAGAAAGGCTTTACTAGAATTAGAAATTCAGTGTGCAATCACGCACAAACACAATCCGTTTCTTTGAACATGGTAAGTACACAGTTCTGGCAATTCTAGCAATCAAGGTTTCTTAGGCAGGGAATGGGGTCAGTTGACAAGTAGAAAGTAGAGAGAGGGATGAGAGAAAGTGGAAAGAGTGAGAGAGAAGCAAAGGGAACAGGAGGGAAGGGAAAGGGAAGAAAAGTTTTAAAATGCTTTTTAGGTATATATTGTGCTAGGTTAAGTGGTTTACATTGATACTGAGAGAAAAATAGGACACACTAGTCAACAGCGCCATGCTATGCTGCTGAAATAGGCTAGCATAGCGTTTCCTAAAGCCAGATGTGTCCCAATGGAGGTACACTTCAAATAATTTGCCCTTTCTAGTTTCAGTTGCAAGTGGCAGTACATCTAGGGATTATGATGAATAGCCAGTTTGCTTCTTTTGGCACCGTTATGGTAAGGGCATTAGATTTGCTGGGCACTAAAGCAGAGCATTGGAATGGAAGTGTAGAAATAAACCCTCACGGAGGCTGGGCACAAACTTCCATTTTGGCCACATTCCTGGTCAATGCTCCAATAACATCTAATTCAAATAAAGTGGTGTTGTAGGATTGGATTGGAAGTTGTGTAATACAAACGGTGACATTACCCAGTATGGGGGAGGTTTTGGGGGAACTGCATTGGTTGTAATGAAAATACACAACAAAGTTTGGGAAACTAACCAAAAATAAATATATAAAAAAAGAGATCAGGCACCAAGGAAGTCAGAGGTTAAATCAGCCAAAAAGGGAATAAAAATGCTGCTAATCTGCTGCAGCTGTGCTACATGTGGATAGAGAGATGTGGTGATAAGCGCAAATTTGTATGACTCCCAAGGTGTCTAAATTGTAGAAAGTGCTGATGTGTATATTGATTACATAATAAATTATTCATAATATATGAATTGTCAACAAAGAGAAACACTATGCCAAAAAACTATGCCTCAAAAATAATTAATAACTATACGTGTAATAGGAGACCCAAATGTCCACAAAGGTGCAAGTGCAATATTGCATCAAAACTACTGAAAAACAAGATCAATGTCCTAAAAGTGCAAGTGCAATAAATCACTGTAAAAAATATTGAATCAAACTACTAACAAACAAATTCAATTAAAATAAATAAAACAATAAATAGATAAAAATCAAATCAATAAATAGTCCTTTGAAAAAAAGTCCCAGGTGAAAAAGGTGCAAAATGTGATTTAATAAAATTAAATCTGTAAATAATCCTCATTGATCACACGTGAAGAAATCACACCATATGTGCTCCACCGTTTCCCCCAGATCTGACTCACCAGATCTGGAGTTGGTCAAAATATAAACCAGCAATCGCATTTATTAAGTATTTCCCAGCATGATGGTTAATAAATGTGGCTTCAACTTTAAGGGCTCTTTCACACAGGCGGTCCGATCAGATCCGCCTGTCAGTTTTTTAGGCGGATCTGATCGGATCCTCCATGCAGCTCTATGGGGCAGCTGATGTCAACGGAGACACCTCCGCTGACACCCGCTGCCATCCGTATCCGATCATGTCCGTGAAATCTGGACGGATGGAAACCCTATTTTTCCATCCGTTCAGGGATCGGATGAGAGCAGACAAGCAGTCCGCTCTCATCCGATCCCCCATCGAGAGCAGCGGAAGCTGTGACAGCTCCCTCTCCGCACTGCAAGCGGAGACGGAGCTGTCATCCGCCGGCTCAGCGGGGATCGGTGGATCGATCCCCGCTGAGCAGCATGGATCCGCCTATGGAAGCGGACCGTGTGAAAGAGCCCTAACGCTTCGTAAGCATGTTACTCTGAAGATATTGCAGGATGAGGATGATGGATGGGAGGAAAAAGAATGCCAAAGATCGTGTAATTTCGTATAAAATCACATCTTTTATTAGAAAAAGTAATGTTACACTAACATATTACAGTGTCTGCATGACACTGGGGATCTCTGAGATCCGACTCCTTCGCTCTGGCTGTCTCTTAACCGCGGGCGTGGAGTAACGTACATGCGGTGTTTCCTCGGGGTCCCAGCCCCGCCCTACTAGTTTCGTCACCTGATGTCCTCATGGAGCTGTAGGACCGTGAGTGTAACATTAATATGTGAGTGTAACATTACGTTTTCTAATAAAAGGCGTGATTTTATACGGAATTACACTATCTTTGGCATTCTTTTTCCTCCCATTTATCATCCTCATCCTGCAATATCTTCAGAGTAACATGCGCACAAAGAGTTAAAGTTGAAGCCACATTTTATAACATTCTGGGAAATACTTAATAAATGCGATTGTTGGTTTATAATCTGACCAGCTCCATATCTGGTGAGTCAGATCTGGTGGAAACGGTGGAGCACATATGGTGTCATTTCTTCACGTGTGATCACTGATGATTATTTACCGAATGAATTTTATTAAATCACATTTTGTACCTTTTTCACCGGAGACTTTTTTTTCAATGGACTATTTATTGATTTTTATCTATTTATTTGAATTGAATTTGTTTGTTAGTAGTTTGATTCAATATTTTTACAGTGATTTATTGCACTTGCACTTTTAGGACACTGATCTTGTTTTTCAGTAGTTTTGATGCAACATTGCACTTGCACTTTTGGACATTTGGGTCTCCTTTTACACGTATAAATATTGATTATTTTTGAGGCACCTATTTTTTTGGCATAGTGTTTCTCTTTGTTCATATTTCATATATTAGGAATAATTTATTATTTATATAATTCATTTGCACATCAGCACTTTCTACAATTTAGACACCTTGGGAGTCACACAAATTTGCGCTGATCATCTCATCTCTCTAACCAAAAAGAAGGAAACAGGTTATGAAAACAAGGATCTTCACCAGCACCTTGTTAGAATGATGGGAACAGGCATCATAGGCCAATGTTTCGTCACGTGGCAGGATCCCTTTTCCAAGGCAAAGTGAGATTCTCACAAACAGATTATTGTTATTTAAATCACACAAAAGAACATTTTGTACTTTATCAGTGTTTGAATAAGTGCTGGTTCACACTACCACTACCAGAAAGTCGCCCCGTGACTTGAAGAGACTTGTTTAGAGACTTGGAAGAGACTTGGAAGAGACTTGGAAGAGACTTGGAAGAGACTTGGAAGAGACTTGGAAGAGACTTGGAAGAGACTTGGAAGAGACTTGGAAGAGACTTGGAAGAGACTTGTGCACTACTTTGAAGAGACAGGCGACTTTGTCTGTGGGGAATGCCTGGCTAATCTCTTTCTTCTTCCTGGAAAGTCTGATAACAAGTCGTGTCAATTAAGATAAGGAGGCAACTCCCATTGAAGTATATGGGACAGTCGGATCACAGGTCGCCTCAAAGTAGTACAGGACCCTTTTCTGAAGTCGAAGCAACTTCAGTAGTGCCAATTAAGACGGCACTGATTGATTAACATTGCTTTTGTTATGTCAAGCTACCTGGGGCAACACAAGTTGCCTCACAAGTCGCGCTAGTGTGAATGGGCTCTAAGAGAAGAGAAAAACAAATACAAAAAACCTTTCAAAAACTATAGGTCTGCAGAAAATAGGGCATTTGGACAGTTCTCCACATTTGAACATTAAAAGAGTGTAAACAAATGTGTAGTTTCAACTGATACAATGTTTTCTGACATTATAAAGTATAGAGGTCGTTTATAAGGAGCCAAGATCTTTATTCAGAGGAACTAAACACAAGTATGAAAGATATGGTTATTAAAGGACTGGACCAATGAACATATATTAAAAATTCACAAATATGTATGCAAGATCTGCACAGGATGACTTTATTAATACGTTTGCTATGATCTCACTGTTCTTTACAATTGTTGTAGAATAATAATCAGCAGTAAAATCACCTATAAGCACAATAAAGAAAAGGGTGGCCTTTGTTAAAGCGGTAGTATACTCAGTACTTGCATATCTGAAAATCCAATCAACGCCAGTAACATGTAATGTTCAACCAAATATCATGTAAACAATCAATTATAAGTTTTCCTTACATTTCTAATTTCTTTCGTTCCGGTCGGTATTTTGTGATGTTGTGCGCCGCCACCCTTGCTGTGGTTTCCGTCTGCTTATCAGTGCGGTATTTCCACCCACAGTATGTTACATGGGGTAGTGGAGAATTTAATTCATGGGGAGGTTGGAGTCTCGCGTGAGCACGGGGCTGACATCCAGCAGAGGAAATGAGGCAGCCCCGGCATAGACCCTGCATTATTCCGGCAGCATCATTATCTTGCCGGAAAATCAGGGTACACAGAGCATGGGCAGGTGACGTCATTGACCGGAACTAAGTAAATAGAAAGAGAACGGCTGAAGTGACAGGCAGGAGAAAAGGTTAGTCATGTAATACTGACACAGATGATTTAGATTGTTCAAAGTAGCGAAAATGAGTATACTACCGCTTTAAACACTGTAGTCTTAAAACAAAAAAGCAAGGCAATCCAACCCCACACCTCCCTCAATTATTACTAAGTGGAGCTAGGGCATGTACCGGAACTGGATTTGTATGCACTGCCTTTACCCATTTCATTACCTGAGACCCTGGTAGGTGTACTCTTTGCATGAGTATATTTTCTGAGGACACTATTTATTATTACCATTGCATTCACATTGCTGATTAAGGCTAGTGCAAATTGTTGCAGCAGAAATCTTCTGATTCCTGCTGCGGCTCTCAGCGGCTAGGTACGGCCGCTGGCCCCGTTCGCTAGAATGATTGGTCACCGGCGGCCACAGCTACTCACAGCTCTCCGCACAGACAACTACCTGCAGTGATCGCTGCTGGATGCAGCAGGAACTGCCGCAACAATTCATACCGGCCTTAATAGACGTTGTGAACGTAACCCTATTCAATAATAGGTTTGATTGTCAATCCTAATGAAAAAACAGTGGTTCATAACCCTGCCCTAGTTATCCTTTCAAGATTCCCAGGGTCAATATCCCACACAAAATAAATTCTTTAGTTCTGCAGCCAAAGCCCTTATCCCTAGACATTGGTACACCAACATTGTTCAGACTATTCCAGAGTGGGCTGCCAATGTCTGCTAACTAATGAGGATGGAAGAACTGACAGCTCACCGTTATGACACATATGAATCGTTTCGCAATAGATGGATTTCATGGATTATCTTCATAGACAGGAATGAGTTCCAAGCTTTGATGTAGTTTAAGTCAATCTCATGGCCTCATTTTCCACTACCCTTATAAAATATTAGTACATTGCAAGCTTTGGGGCTGCACACGGGTTCCCCCTCCCACCTTCCACTCTCCATTCCCTGTTTTTCTGAACTTATCTTTCCTTCTCACCTCAGACTTTTTTCATCACCAACAAATTTTTTTACCCCCCCCCCCCCCCCCAACATATCATTATGAATCTCTTCCTGGTTAGAGAACACTTGGGTGAAGGCACATTTTAATGGTCTTTTGAGATTTGTTGTCTTCCGCTTGTTACAATGATTCAGTTACAAGATTACACCTGTTTCCATTGGATCGTTATTTTTTATTACACCTACCCTTGTGATTATTTTAACTGTCTTAAAAATTGCATTTAAAAAAAAAAACAAAACATAAAACAAACGGTGGTTCAGAAAATGCAGCCTATCATAAAACACCTTAATATAGTTAACATATTGGTATAATAATGGAAAGTTATATATGCTCATTAAAAGAGGAGAGATATTTAATTACACTTCGTTCAGTTTTGTGGTGCAATATAAAAGGCAGTAACTTGATAATTCAATGCTATAAAATAAGGAAGCATGTATTTTACTTCTCTCTTTGATGATCTTTTTTTTCCTTCTAAGCCTTTAGGTATTCTTGTAGATAATGCTCTGCTAATCAGAAGCCTGCTAATGGGCAGCAGCAAACTTATTGCTGGGGGGTAATGATCAAAGCCCACCTGCGTGTACCTTTTCAGGAAGCTGCTGCTTTGTAACAGGTCAGATTAGGCAGCACAAATTTAGAAATCTGAGAAAAATAATCCGGCTTCTTCATAATAGTTCTGTGTTGACCTGAGAATTTTTATCACATCAAAACGACTTCCTGTGGGTTCTAAAACATGCATTTGATCTGATTCAAACATACAGACCCTGATATAATAAATGAGTATAGCATGTTCACTTTCTTTTAAAGTGAATTTTCCCTTATCTTAGCTAATGAGGTATAAACAATGTAAAATTCACTTTTTTTTCAATCATACAATCGTAAGCAAATAGAAAATTTAATTTTTGACTTGCCGTAAAATTAATTTCTCTGATGTTCCTTGACGGACACATCTATTGATCTTCTTAACCATTGGGTTATACTGCCCCCTACAGGAGTAGGACACTAGACAGAAAAAAAAAGTCTGGCTACACCTATGGGCAGTCCCAGGGAGTAAACTCCCTCTCTATGCTATAGGTACTCAGTTTTGTTACAAGCAGTGTCAGAAGAATTACAACTTCACAGAGGGGTGGGTGCTGTGTCCATCAATGAACATCAGAGAAATAGATTTTAGGGTAAGTCAAAAAACCTATTTTCTCTTTCATTCATTGACAGACACAGCTCTGGTTCTTAACCATTGGGACGTGCCAAAGCAGTGTTAAACATGAAGGGTGAGAACAGAGAAAATGAAAATCCCAAGGCTAACTATAGCCAACCAGGTAAAGAGGAGCTCAACCAAAACAACTGGAGCTCACCTGAAAAAAACATAACACCCTCAAAGAGGACCATGTCCTCTTAACAGCAGCATGCAAAACCTTGCGGCCAAAGAAGCATCCGTAGATGCAAGCACATCCACTTTATAGAACTTTGTGAAAGTGTGCATCAATGACCAGGTGGCCACCTTGCAAATCTGTGTCACTGACACCTGATGACGGAAGGCTCAGAGGAGGCACTTAGCGCCCGAGTAGAGTGCCTCTTGACAGGGAAAGGAGGAAATCGGAACCCTGATGGAATAGACCCTGCATGCAGAGGTGATAGCCACCAAGAAGGTCACCTTCTGGGAAAGCTTAAGCAGGGGAATCTCCCGAAGATTCTCAAAAAGGAGGCTTCTGGAAAACAGAGCACCAAATTGAGGTCCCAAGGCAGCAACGGAGACCGCACTGGAGGGACCAAGTTCCTAACTCCCTGAAGAAAGGTATGCACCAAGGAGTATGTGGCCAAGGGCCATTGAAAGGAGACCGCCTATGCCGACACCTGACCCT
This sequence comes from Pelophylax lessonae, assembly GCF_965119305.1. Lineage (NCBI taxonomy): Eukaryota > Metazoa > Chordata > Amphibia > Anura > Ranidae > Pelophylax > Pelophylax lessonae. The sequence continues at coordinate 450,854,719 of NC_138770.1, forward strand.
TGATAGTACTCACGGCCAGTTTCTGCTCAACCCCCCGTTGAATGAAGGTCACGATCCGAACCACAGAGAAAGAGCGAGGATGAACCTCAAGAGACTCACACCACCCAATGTACGACTTCCACGTACGATGGTAGATCTTACTAGAAGCGGATTTCCTAGCTTTTAACAGCTTTTGGTAATCACTGACTCCGACAAAGCTCTATCCATCAGCACCTGGCGTTCAATGGCCAAGCCGTCAAAGCCAGCACCTGTAAGGCAGGATGGAAGATCAGCCCGTGGGACAGCAGATCCTCCCTAAGAGGAAGCTTCCAAGGAACGTCGGCGACCAGCCACACGAGATCGGCGCACTAAGCCTGACGAGGCCAGTCCAGAGCCACTAAGATGACCGGAATCCCTTCTGCCTCGATCCTGCGTAGAAGTCTTGGCAGAATCTGGAGAGGAGGGAAGGCATTAATCAGACGATACTGACTCCATGGGGCCACCAGCGTGTCTGTGGCATCTGCCAGAGAATCCCGTGACCAAGCCACAAACCTCTGCACCTTTCTGTTGAGCTGAGACGCCAACAAACCCACCTCAGGGATGCCCCACTGGAGACACAACTGATGAAACACTTCCGGATGAAGGGACCACTCCCCTTGGTCCAACGGCTGCCGACTGAGGTAATCTGAAAAAAGAAAATCAGGTGCGCTGAATTCACATGTGTCACACATCAAAACTTGGGTGTGACACTATAATAAGTGACCAACCAACCTCTGCAGTGTGTACCTTGGTTGATGTGCACTAAGAGGGTATATGGTATTACCAGATACCCTGGTGCTAACAAATAAAAGGTGATGGATGAAATAATAGTTTTCAATGTGATAATAACAACATAATCAAATGGTGCTTCACAAATAATACAAAATAAAGTCCAAAACTTCAGTGTGAACCACCTAAAGTGTATATACACCCCTGGGGGGTACACAAGTCCCAGATTCCCACACAAATAATACAGTCCACAAACGTGTATTGGGTAAGACTGAGGGTGCAATGGTTCCACCACCTGGATGGGGATTGGCCTCTTACCATAAGAAAGAGGTCAAGGGCGGATAATTAACCCAGTAGTGTCCTAGGGGTCCCGGGGATCACCTTGGGATGTGTAGACAAAATTGGCCTCTTACCAGATCGCTCAAAGTATGGGCAAGTTGTCTCGCTCTTCGTATTATGTCCCAATCCCGGTCCTCTATCTTCCTGGGGGTTCTCTCTATTATCCCGGATGGAGGCTTCAGCTTGTGGCGTTTTTTCTCGGGGTTCCACTTTAAAGGGACTTCATATGGTTCATGCCACGTGCGGGGTTCTTTTTCTGAGGTAATCTGCCTGCCAGTTTTCCACCCTGGGAATGTTTATGGCGGCGAGGGCTGGAACGAACCGTTCTGCCCACCTTAGAATGTCCGCTAGCTTCAGAGCCACCAGGACACTTCTTGTGCCCCCCTGTTGATTGACGGCCATGGCATTGTCTGATTGAATGTGCACTAGACATTACTGAAGGTGATCCATCCAATGGCCAAGACATTGATCGGTAGTCTGGACTCTCAGTGTCCAGAGCCCAAGAGCAGAATTTTTGCCTAGGACGCCTCCCCAGCCGGACAGGCTGGAATACCTGGTGACCACTGTCCAATACAAAGGGGGGGGGGAAGGATTTGCTCAGCCGAAGCGCCGGAGAATGAAGCCACCAAATCAGGGACTCCTTCATTCCTCAGCTCATCTGGATTGGATTGTCCAGAGACTGCAGAGTCCTGTCCCATTTGGCCAGAATCTCCATTGCAGGGACCTGGTATGGAACTGTGCAAACAGAACCGCCTCAAAAGATAGACACCATTAGGCCCAGCACCCGCATGCAAGTCCGGAGGGAAGACCATCTGCTGGACAACAGGAAACGAATTGCAGCCTGCAATTTCTCGAGTTTATCCAGGGGAGGGGCTGTTGGTCAGGAGGAAGACTGCAACTCAGGCCAAGACTTGGTTGTATGCAACCTCACGAGGTGTTTAACTTGCAGGCCAGCCCCCATCCGGTGGGGCTATGTCGCATCTGACCTAGAGCGGAGCTGAGGTATGCGTGCGCTCGCTGGCCAGATTGGGGTGACTTCTTGATCTAGATTATCCAGCTTATCCTCCAGTCCGGCAGTTAATTGTAGAACTCACAGGAAAGAACAGGAGAAATTATATCTAAAAAAAAAAAAAAAAAAGAAAAAATTGCCAGGACCAGAAATCCCAGCAAGGAACTAGGTCCTTACTCCTGGCTAGGCAGAAAAAACCTACCTATAGCAGAGAGAGAGAGAGAATACCCCCTGGGACTGCCCATAGGCGTAGCCAGACTTTTTTTCTGCCTAGTGTCCTACTCCTGTAGGGGGCTGTATAACCCAATGGTTAAGAAGATCAGGAGCTGTGTCCATTAATTAACGAAAGAGAAATTGTGTTTTGTTTTCTTTTTTGCACCGGACATCCCCCTTTGTAATAGGTAAGGGTGCAAATGACATCCCCCTTCATAATAGGTAAGGGTGAAAATGACATCCCCCTTCGAAATAGGTAAGGGTGCAAATGACATCACGTTTCATAACAGATAAGGTTGTAAATTACATCACCCTTTGTAATAGGCAAGGTTGCAAATTACATCACTCTTTGTAATAAGCAAGGCTGCAAATGACATTACCCTTTGTAATAAATAATGGTGCAAATTACATCATCCTTTGTAATAGGTAAGGGTGCAACAGCTCACAATGTTACTGTATCACAAGAAATGTAAAAAGCCAATACTTCAATATGGTAAACACTGGTTAATTTACTAAAGGCAAATAGTTTGCACTTTGCAAGTTCGCAAGTTGCATTCATTAATTCAGTTGCATTCAGGCTCCATGTACACTAACGCTTTGTTTTAAGCTACTAGAAGTTATTATAAGCATTTTTTTTTATTTTCCTGGAAGCGAATATTGTTATTCTATGAGTCCATGCACACTATTTATTGCTAGAAGTGTTTTTCAAGCTTCAGCGTTTAGGAGCAGGAAAAAAAAATGTTCCTAAACTCTCCCAACAGCTTTTTTTGAGCGTTTTTTTTTTTTTCTTCATGTACGGTAAAAAAACACTAATAAGCCTGCAAATACTCCTAAAAGCTATTAAAATGTTACTACAAGCCGGCACAAAAACACTATCAGCGTTTTTCAACTAGCGTCTTTTTCCAGCATTTTTTTATCTTATAAAAACCGCTAGTGTGCATGAAGTCTCAGTCTAATTTTTCATGAAATTGCTTCTTGTTGCCATTTGTAACATCCATTATAAGCTCCCAACTAAGCTTGGAACAGGAAGTGCACGTTAGGTGCAGTCTTGCGCAATGCTCTATGCACACTACACATCCCATAGTCTTTAGATAATCTCAGGAGTGAGCAAAAGAGGGTGGCTAATTCTGTTTTCCTTGGACCCACTGTATGTAGGAATGTAGCCACCCTCTTTTGCTCCTCTAAGAGGAAGTCAGATCACAGTAAGAATTTGGAGGAGGCTGAGAGCCATAGAAGGTTCCTTTTTATGTTAAAAACACATACTTGAATTTATTTCAACCAGGCAAGTGTCCCTGCATAAAAATAATTAACTGCACTATTAAAAAAGCACATTCAACCAACAAGATTTTTTTCTTTCAATGTTTTTATGAATTTCAAACCTAAGGGTATGGCATACAGTAAGGCACTTCAGGGAGGGTCCAGAGCTAAACATCATAATGTGGATCAAAAGTTACTACACTGATAAATCAACAGGTACAATAAGGTAAGCAAAGGCTTGTCAGCCTTGTAATAGAAATACCTACAATAAAGTATCAAATAACTGTCTCTAGCGCTATTCTCAAGTCGAAAATTGGTGATCTGGGAGCAAAAAAAATGTTCAATCACAGCTCAAACAAGAAAGAGGAGAGAAGAAAAGAAGTGGGCCAAAGGAAAGTGGAGCTGTATTGAAAAGTGATGGAGAAGACCAGGAAAGGGGAAGAGGGTGGACAGGGGGGGTCCTTACTCTGTAGTGGGTTTTTCTCCAAAAGTCTCCAACAAGAATTTTTAACATAATTTTGAAAACAAAATGTATACATGTCAGTGTAAGTCACTCTTAATATCTTGAAGCTTTGGGATACACAGAAAATTGGCTCATGAGGTCAGCAAATAAGCTCCATTCCCAAAGACACAGTATTTCAAATACATCACTATTATTCCCTGGTATGAAGACACCAATGCCTTAAAGCAATGATCTTTGTTGTACTTCGGGTTCACTTTAATCATACCGTATAAAAAGCCGTAAAAAAAGGTATTTAAATGTATATGGAGTAAGGGTTGAGCTTGTGTTAAACACTCATGTGACAGTTTGTGTAAGGTATTCTCACTTGCAATACACAGGAATGCAGTAGTGTTCAATAAAAAATGTCAAACACAGGCATAACCAATTCTGCAATACCGTAACACGCTTTACTGGATGGAAATACCTTTGCACAACCACTTAAAGTAGTTATTTGGAGAACAGGCAGGTCAAGTTTTAAAATTACATGACCAGATAGGTTAGACAAAACATGAAAAAAATGTTAGCATTTTTTACAAGTCCAGTTTGGTTATCCTTCAAACCCAACCAGACATTAAGGGCTCTTTCACACAGCCCGTCCGTCGGACAGACTCCGTTTATCTCAGCGGGGATTGATCCGCCGATCCCCCGCTGAACAGGAGGATGACAGCTGTTCTCTGCACTGTGTGCGTAGACACAGCTGTCAGTTCCCCATACATCTCTATGGGGGAATCGGATGGGAACGGACAGATCCGATCGGATGTCAGCGGACATGTCTCCGCTGACATCCGATGCCCCATAGGGATGCATGGGGGGACCATTCAGATCTGGCAAAAAAAAAAATGGACAGGCGGATCTGAACAGTCCACCTGTGTGAAAGAGCCCTGAACCTTCAATAATTAATATTCTCTGTGTGGTATAGGTGGACATACGTATGTGGAACGAGTGTTGCTCTTACCATTAATCCTACCAAAATGTGATGCGCCAGAAATATAATAAAAAAGTGATGACTTTAAATACAATAAATCATATCCAGTTCATAAGGCACATAGCAATGTGTGTGCTTCCAATAAAGTGATATGAAGAGTGTCCCCGTATCCAATTGAAGAAAATCCAGTGATGAAAACAAGTTGTAAACACCAATTAGTGAATCCCTCCACCAGGTGAATTAGCCTCTCACCTTTCTAAAGGACCCAAACGGGCCAGCAATCACATGTATCATGGATCAGACTTCCAGGAAAGAGCCACACTGTATTGCACCTCGAGGGATCCCGGGACATATAAAAAACAGATGAAGAAATCTAGTGCTCTCTGCTTACTAATAAGGGTGTGCTTTATTAGAGAAAGGCAGATCAACTCACATTTGTTGGGCACTCAGCCGTGCCTGCTGTATAAGCGATGTCAGCGATCTGTTACCAGAGAGAGACTCTGCGTCGGCCACGCACGCTCCGTCCCCCTATACGCGTTACGTCAAGCGTAATGCTCCTTTGACTTCCTCGGTAGGGGTCCAGGGTAGGGACCCCTACCGAGGAAGTCAAAGGAGCATTACGCTCGACGTAACGCGTATAGGGGGACGGAGCGTGCGTGGCCGACGCAGAGTCTCTCTCTGGTAACAGATCGCTGACATCGCTTATACAGCAGGCACGGCTGAGTGCCCAACAAATGTGAGTTGATCTGCCTTTCTCTAATAAAGCACACCCTTATTAGTAAGCAGAGAGCACTAGATTTCTTCATCTGTTTTTTATATGTCCCGGGATCCCTCGAGGTGCAATACAGTGTGGCTCTTTCCTGGAAGTCTGATCCATGATACATGTGATTGCTGGCCCGTTTGGGTCCTTTAGGAAGGTGAGAGGCTAATTCACCTGGTGGAGGGATTCACTAATTGGTGTTTACAACTTGTTTTCATCAATGGATTTTCTTCAATTGGATACGGGGACACTCTTCATATCACTTTATTGGAAGCACACACATTGCTATGTGCCTTATGAACTGGATATGATTTATTGTATTTAAAGTCATCACTTTTTTATTATATTTCTGGCGCATCACATTTTGGTAGGATTTATAGTTTATTGTGATTTGTGAAACACGATTGGTGTATGCTGCCGGATACCACTTATATACTTTCACACACCTGATTTATGCACAGTGAATTGAGGTTGAGTTATTTTATCACATATATTGGGTTTGCGCTGATAGTTTTTTTGTATTTCATTTGATTGGCTCTTACCATTAAATTAGAATTATCCGCTTCACGTAGGAAAACCCAATTTGAACAAATCACAAGGTTCCCATGGCCTACACCGAGTCCTCAGTATAGCCAGATTTATTTTTCTACTTTTTAAAGACATCTTACTGACTGGAACAGTACCACCTATTGGTGTAGAGCAAGTGTGGTACCAATTTTCAAGAAATCGAGATGGATACCAGGAAAACTACAGACCAGCCTAACACCAATAGTATATAAGGTATTTGAGGGAACGGTTAATAAATTTGTCTTTCAAAGACGTGTTATAAGTGACAACTAGCATGAATTATTGAAAGTCCACTCTTTTCAGACCATCCGGTTATCGCTCTATAAAAGGAAAGTCCAGTGGACATAGTTTATCTAGATTTGCTAAGGTATGTGATATCGTATCTCAAACATTTCATTTATAAAAAATAAGGTCTGTTGGAGTTAATAAATTTAAATATACATGGATAGAAAACTGGTAACATGAATGGGTCCTGAGAGTAGTGATAAAAGACTCGTTCTTTGAATGGTCTAAAGTTAGGAGTAGTGTACTCCAGGGTCCTATTTTGGAGACTACGCTGTTCAATTTGTTTCTTTTTATTATAGAGTTTAGTATAAAACCCCAATTTCATGGTTTGCTGAGGTTACCAAATTATGCAGGGAAATAACTTTGGCAAAGGATATGGCATCAATAAAAGGAAGACCTTAATAAAATAGGGTGTTGGGTAGCTACATGGCAGATGAGGTTCAAAATTGAGAAATGTAAAGTTTTTCACTTGGGTGCCAAAAATGCATATGCAAAATGCACATTAGGAGTGGCTCCCCTGGGACAATCAGTGATAGAAAAAGATCTGGGAGTGCTTGAACATCACAGACTTAACAATACCAAGCTGCAGCGAACAGAGATAGAAAAATACTATCATGCATTATAAAGGACATACATTTAGAAGATTCTGTAATTTTACCTTTACAAAACACTGGTTTGGCTTAACAATGCAGTTCAGTTATTGGTCTCCAATCCTCAAGAAAGAGGTTATTGAATTAGAAAGAGTTCAGCGAAGGCCAACAAAATGAATAATGGGAATGGAGGACCTCAGCTATGAGGATCGATTACATAGGTTACAGTTATTCACTCTGTAGAAGAGGTGCTTGCTTAAGAGGGGATATAATTACAATGTACAAATACATCAAAAATGACTTCAGGAATTGTGATAAACGGTTTACTCCAAGGTTCCTGAAGATGACACACGGCAATGGATTTGAGGATAGAAGAAAAGGGTTCTTTACTGTTAGCACAATAAAAAATGTGGAACTCCCTCCCCAGGAATAGGTTCTAGCTTCAAGTGTCCAAAATATTTATTTGGCTTTTTCAGGAAGCAGAATATACAGGTCTATGGGAATTGTTAGACGATAAGAAAAAAAAAATCACACATACACACACTTAGGTTTACATGGATGGACCTGTGCCTCTTTTTAACCTTATAAACTATGTCTTTATTTCAACTCAAAAGTTATTATGGAGTAAAACTGACCAGGCCAGTACTCACAGGACAGAAAAATGAGTCTATTTTAGAGGAAACCCTTAACTAAGGGGAATGCATGGGTTGCCTTAGGTGTTCTCTGTCTGGAAATACTAGTTGCCTCTCTCTCTCTGGCTTCAGTACTTTTTGAGTTACTGACCTATAATAATAATGCCAATCAGCAAAGTCCGAAATCCTGATTTGCATATAACCGTTTGAGGTCAGTAACTAAGAAATCCAGTCAACTTTCATTTTTAGAGGAGAAAGTCAGCACTGGCTGCATCCAAGTTCTCTTCACATAGGTTTCCTTTAAAATGTTTCTCCATCTAAACCTGTAATTTCTGTTTTGAGGGAGCGTTGGTAATCATGGCCACCATCTCTAGAGGGCAGGAGCAATAATAAGTCTTTGGCTATCTTGTTTGCCATGAAATTTTCCCCCTTCCGTTTTATTTATCAAGCCTTGTATTTACTGCAGCAAGTGGGTAGACCTGGAAACCCAACGGCAGAAATCACAGTTAAGCACTAAAAAGGTATAAGTCAAAAAGTGATTTGACCTGCTAATATCTAATCAAAACTCATACCATTCATTTTACAGTGCTGTGACCATTCCTATTTTTCACTAACATTCTGCACTAGCAACAAAGGAAAGACTTGTATAACCATCATTTGAATTATGTCTATCTTCTGTAACAATCAGACCTCTATCTATACCGTTATTGGAGTAGCATGGCTTAGGCTGCAGTAAGAGGAGATCCGAGAACATTTCCTTAAACATCATCACATGCTTTGAAGCTGTAGTTACACTGATTGCTGTGGTAAGAAAATACAGCCTTTGGCAAGAACATTGTAAATCTGCTTAAATATTTGTGACTCAAGCTGTTTGTTGGATTAAGCACGAGACTTCCTTTTCTTTGTTAGAGGTTTCATCAACATAGCTGTTTACATCATTTGCCCTCATAAAGCAACATTTTTGACAAATGGCAATAGGTGTGGCGCCTACAATCAGACCCCCATTTTCTGGCAACAGCTCTTCAGAACTTTTGTAACTAAATGTGATGCTGCTGGTCTATTCGACATCCTCACACACCTAACACCTGCAAAAGAAAGCCATTGCTATGCTAAAGGTTCAGAACAAAAAGGATCCAAGGGACTCCATTGCCACAACATGCTACATACAGTCAGGTCCATAAATATTGGGACATTGACACATTTCTAATCTTTTTGGCTCTATACACCACTACAATGGATTTGCAATGAAACAAACAATATGTGCTTTAACTGCAAACTTTCAGCTTTAATTTGAGGGTATTTACATCCTAATCAGGTGAAAGGTGTAGGAATTACAACAGTTTGTATATGTGCCTCCCACTTTTTAAGGGACCAAAAGTAATTGGACAATTGGCTGCTCAGCTGTTCCATGGCCAGGTGTGTGTTATTCCCTCATTATCCCATTTACAAGGAGCAGATAAAAGGACCAGAGTTAATTTCAAGTGTGCTATTTGCATCTGGAATCTGTTGCTGTCAACTCTCAATATGAGATCCAAAGAGCTGTCACTATCAGTGAAGCAAGCCATCATTAGGCTGAAAAAGCAAAACAAACCCATCAGAGAGATAGCAAAAACATTGTGGCCAATTCATTTCTTTTAGAATTGTCCTGTGTCAAGATTTTCTATTACAATTTACCACCAATCACTGCCCTTGAAAATCCCATGCTTTTTAGGGAGGTGCAGCTCTGGCATCTATCCAGCCCTTTGGCTTGGTCGAGTGCCAAGTCTGCCCCTAACTAATTTTATCTTTTTCTTATCTGTTGATGAAATAGCCAAAGGAGAGGTGTGGGCAACCAGAAGCTCCTGTGAGAGGTATGGGATCCCTCCGGAACAAATATGCAATAAAAGGCAAAGGGCGCCAGGTCAGTGAAGGAAGTGATAAAAGCACATCTTTAACTTGCACACTTACATTAGGAATGACAAAAATCGGTGTGGTAACAGGCAGATCATCTTTTAACACTGAGTCCCCAGTTGATGTAGCGGGCTGGAGGGTGACACAGAGACCGTATTGCCAGCACAGGCAATGCTGTGTGCAAGATGCCGATTGCAGCAGCAGGAGGTAGTGTGTACAAATGGCAATTGTGTACTGCCGTTTCTCTCCCAGAGGCATTGGCAGCGAGTGCTGGAAACCGGAAGTGTCGTCACCCTCGGATGCCAGTTCCTCCACGGATACTGGCGAGGGACAAAAGACAGCAGCATTGGAGAGGGCGGGCCGCAACGTCATTTCCGAGGCTCAACCTCCTTCGTCAGGCTGGCCTGCCCCTCCAAAAAGGAGGACATTTTATAGCCCTGTTCCCGATAGGGTGGGGCGGGGGAAAGAAAAAATAGATTATTAGTGGTAATTTAAAAACGTAGATTAAAACGATTAAAAAGCCAAATAAGACATAAAAACATGTGGAATAGATAAAAATAAAATATAAAGATGAATGAAAATGGAAAAAAGAACAAATTGAGACCATTAACTTATGGGTTTACATTTAATTTTTATTACACAAAGTCATGCATTTCAAGTAATATACCAAATTTTGTATTGCTTCTGTGCTATTGCATGGGTGGACTGGAGGGTCTGTTCTTTTAAATGTAAACCCATAAGTTAATAGTCTCAATTTATTCTTATTTCCATTTTCATTCATCTTTATATTACATTTTTATCTATTCCACATGTTTTTAGCTTTTTAATCAATTTACAGTATTCCACTTTTTAAAAAAATTACCACTAATAATCTATTATTGCTTTCCCCCTCCCCGCCCTATCGGGAACAGGGCTATAAAATTTCCTCCTTTTGGAGGGGCGGGCCAGCCTGGCAGAGGGGGTTGAGCCTCGGAAACGACATTGAGGCCCGCCCTCTCCATTGCTTGCCCTTTGTCTTTTATTGCATCTCAGCAGAGTGTGTTGAGGTAATCAGGGGACTGATCATCAGTGCCCTGATTATCAATGTAGCTCCAGCAGTGCCACCAATCAGTGCCCATCAATGCCATCAATCAGCACCCAGCAGTGCCAATCAGTGCCAAGCAGTGACACCAATGCACCATTAGTGATGCCAGTCAGAGCTGCCTATCAGTGCCTGCTCATCAGTGCCACCCATCAGTGTCCATCCATGCCGTCTATCATTCACCATAAGTTCAGCCTATCAGTGTCCATCAGTTCCAGCAATCAGTGCTGCCTATCAGTGCTCATCAGTGCGCACATTAGTGCCTCCTCATCAGTGCCACCTATTCAGTGCAGCCTATCAGTGCCCATCAGTGCAGCCTCATCAGCACACATCAGTGAAGGAGAAAAATGAATTACTTATTTACAAATCTTACTGAGAGAAACTAAGAGAGAAATCTGTTTTCTTCAAAATTTTCAGCCTTTTTTATTTTTTTTAGCAAAAAATGAAAAACCCAATACCACCAAAAGAAAGCTCTCTTTCTGGGAAGAAAATGATAAAGTTAATTTGGGTACAGTGTTACATGACCGCACAATTGTCATTTGACGAAACTGAAAGCTGAAAATTTGCCTGTCCAGCAAGGGGGTGAAAATGCCCAGCATTGAAGTGGTTAAAGCTGAACTAAACCCATTAATTTAATTGAATCCCAAAACAGTTTTATTTAAGGAATGCTGTCAATGATAATTGTCACATTTGATTGTGCTCTTAACTGATCCGTCAAACCATCAAATGGCTGCTGTCATAACGAATCACATGCACAGCACCATTGCAACTTCAGATCAGACCAAGGATAAGGCTGGCCATACATGTTCAACTTTTGTTGTACAATTTTCTGTTAGATTTACCATAAACCACATAATATTAGGTCAAAGCTAAACAACACTTTCACTTGTATCTAATTAGGCTGGCCTTTGTACTACATAGTTGAAGGTAAATTTCAAGAAAATTGTACAGAAAACTAAGAAAATTGTATTGTGTATGGCCAGGCTAAGATGGTAGCTTCCTTGACTATGAAAGATAGGAAAGTTTTGTTCAGCTTTAACCACTTAAGGACCAAGCCTATTTCTGACAAGTTGTTTACAACTTAAAATCAGTATTTTTTGCAAGAGATTTTTTGCAAGAAAATTACTTAGAACCCCCAAACATATATATTTTTTTAGCAAAGACACTGGAGAATAAAATGGCGGTCGTTGCAATATTTTTTGTCACGCGGTATTTGCGCATCGGTCTTTCAAGCGCAATTTTTTTTGGAAAAAATACATTTAACCGAATTTAAAAAAAAAACTAAACAGTACAGTTAGCCCAATTTTTTGTATATTGTGAAAGATGATGTCACGCCGAGTAAATAGATACCCAACATGTTACGGTTTAAAATTGCACACACTAAAGCGCATGCGCGGAGAACTCCGAGATTGCCACTTAGCCTTGGAGCTCCGCACCGCTCTGGTCCTCTAAGACCCACCAAAGCCTTCAGAGCACTCGTTCCTGATCTGCTCCAGCAGCAATTGACCTGGGAATACCCAGGGAATAATCTGATGTCTGGAGGCTCTGCCAGGAGAAATCTGTCCAGTCACCTGGATCCCATCCCGCGGCAGGCCAGCCTATCCAAGATGGCGGCCGCTACCACATGAGGCATAGACGGTGACACAGAGGAGTCCATTGCTGACCAAGTCACCTCTAGCCCTGCGATGACTCCTATAATACAGGTCACAGTGAGTAATCAGCCCCATGCTGCCCTTTTCCCAGCATCTACTGGATCACTGATTGGGAGGACATGTGAAGACCTTACCCTGACACCCATGAGTAACTTTCTGGCCACCCCAGATGCATATGAGAAGGGGGCCCACAATCCACATATCACCCCTACCGATTTCCCTTCCCTGATAGCCGCTTTTTCCACAATGCTGTCCAGGATCTGGTACAAACAGCTGCACAGATCATCTCTTCCATCCATGCTGAACTTCAGCACTTGGGATCACAGATAGAAAACATTAAAAAGAAGGTTGATCAATCTGTAGCCAGAATTAACCAAAACACTTTCAGAATACAGAACAGCCAGGATCAGTTGGAAACTGCATTGTCCAAAATAGATGACCTTGAAAAACGGTCAAGACGATACAACTTCAGAATCAGAGGACTCCCTGAATCAGTGAAAGAAGTTAGACATGCAATTCGCTCCTTCATCAAGGACTTAATCCAAGACATCTCAGAACACGTTTGGAAGTGCATAGAGCCTTGCAACCAATGCGATCTGACGGTCTAACGAGAGACATAGTTAGAACCCACTTTTACTCTGTTAAGGAAGAGGTGATGAAATTGTACAGGAATTCAGATGGGCTCAATATTCAGGGACATTGAGTCCAGGTCTTTGCAGACCTCTCCCCCTTTTACCATACAAAGATGTTGTTCTCTGAAACCCCTCCAAGTTCTGGCTCAAAAGGACGTAACATACAGATGGTCCATTTCGCCTGAACTTCTCATATCAGAACAAGGCCCACAGCTTCTCATCATTCTCAGAAGGTAAATGCCTGCTCCTACACCAGGGGCTAATTACCCAAAAGATCACCACTCCCTCCACCACCAGGGGTCCCTCATCTGCCAAGAGGCCTTCTCCTCCTAGTCCACTTACTCCGGTTTGGCAGAAACAACAACCAAAGAGGCCAAGGGACTCAACCTCCCTGGGGAAGTCATCTGGATTAAGGACAATTGGATCCTGTTTAGCACTTTCTAGAACTGATCTTTCAGATAACCTTCCTCTCCCCAAGAGTCATGATAGCTTTTAGCATGAGCTTACCTTTGTTTACTGGAGGTCTCCTCCAGGGGAAAGGGGGGGGGGGGGTGGCAAGAGGGGACTGGTAGTCCTATTCCCTAATGTCCGATGAGTTCAAAGTCTAATCTGTCTTAAAATTTACAAGGTTTTTCTTACACCTTCCTTTAGTTCTATTTTGGGAAATTTGTTAAGATACAACTGCAATGTCATCTAGGGTGGCTCCTAGGGTTCTCCCCTTTGGTAGGGCGAACTCTGGGACCCACTATATTCACTCGATGCATTGCTCTAAGGAATATTTTGATTAACCCTGTGCAGTTGCCTCCTTGATGCTCCCGGTAGGTAACAAAGAAATCTTCGTCTGATTGCTTGACAGGGGATAGGGGGCAGCTTGGCGACATCTGTTAAGGCCCTACTCCTTCCATGTTTTAAGGAACAGTGCTCTGATTATTTTAAGTTTGTTATTATATCTTTAGACGGGTGGACCGAAGAGGATACAGTGCGCCTCCATCTGCCGCTGATGCGTTTAGATTTTACTCTCAGTGGCAGATTGATGTTCCCCACTTTCCGGGGATATCACCATTCTCAGGTTTTTTGGTGGGAAGTGGCTGGACCCCTTCCTCACCTGGGTGGGTTACTGGGTTTTTGGTTTCGTTGTCGAATTGTTGTCTTGTATTCTTTTGCTTTCCCTTCTCTACCTCTTTTCTTTTTCCTTTCATTAACCTCTCCCTTTCCTATGGTCTGCCTGGAACTCCTCTCACATCGAGTCGCAGGATTGAGACTTTGGAAAGGCTGTGGATGCACTGCATGACAAGGCGACCTGTCTTCACTGGGTGAGATTTTTTTCTATTTTGAGTTGTCCAAACCTCTGATCCATGGCTAATTCTAAACCTTCCAATACGATCATGCAGATTTTATCCCACAACATACAAGGTCTTAATTCCCCAGTAAAACGGTGGAAATTGTTCCAATTATATCATACCCTAAAGACAGATGGTATTCTCCTACAGGAAACTAAATTTCCCAATCTCCTACAACCCCTCCTTCCCTCACATAAGCTTATCCCAATTTTACCTAGCTAATGCCACAAAAAAGACACGTGGAGTAGCAATTTATTTTTCCAAACTTTTACATTTCTCCCCTTCCAAAATACTAAGAAACCCAGAAGGTCGTTACCTGTGGGTAGTGGATGCCATTGATGGAAAAAATTATATATTTGTATCCTATTACACCCCCAATAAAGGCCAAGCGAGATTTTTCAAATCCATGGCAAAAACATTGAAGCCCTATTTACAGGGCACCACAATTTTTGAGGAGACTCCAATATAGCATTTGATCTCTCTTTGAATAAGTCAAGTAAGTGGACTCCAAAATCAAAAATGTGCGCCCCCCCCCCCCCCCCAGACAAAGCCTTAAAATAGCGAAGGTACTTAACGCCCTTGGCATGATATATATCTGAGGGGAATTAAACCTCCATGTCAGGGACTACACGCACTTCTCGTCCCAACATCAAACGTATGGCAAGATTGACCATGTTGATCAGATCTTCCTCTATGCCCCTAGCAATAACATCCAAAATCCGAGACACACCCCTATCAGACCACTCCATGTTGACACTTTCCCTCCGACGCTCTTTAAGGGACGAAGGCCCATCTAAATGGAGTCTTAATGAGGCTCTCCTGAGTGACCCAATACAATGTACAATCCTAGAAAAAGCTCTTATGAAATATTTTACAGACAATGACAATAACAGAGTTTCGCCAGCAACACTTTGGGCATTCCACAAAGCAGTGCTGAGACGGAAACTCATTCAAATTTCTTCCCAAGTGAAAGTGAAATCCAGAAACTGAATGAGGAATTCCTTGAAATGAGCAAATGTTACAAAAAGTAACCCTAACCCCATTACCCTGTCTCAGCTAGATTCTGCCAAGGTGAAACTAAATTCAGCCCTGACTACAGCAGCAAAAAAGCACATTAGATGGACTGGGGCTAAATTCTACTCGCAGAAGAAGATAGGTTTCTAAATTGGCAAACAAACTATGCCCTAGACCGTGTAACTTATCCTTCCCCAAAATTCGCACTTCATCAGGGTGACTTGACCCAAAACCCTATCCGTATCATGGAAACCTTTCAAACTTACTATTCCAATTTGCAATTCTCTCCTCCCCCACATAAATTAGAGACTTTCCTTAGTGATCTTCCCCTACCCAAAATCACACAGTCCCATAGGGGATTACGATACATTTACAATAGCTGGAGCCTGGAAGAAGCCCTCGGTCTCAATATCAGCCACAAAATCGGAAGGTCTCCTGGATTATGTCCCAGGAACAACTGGTTGCTAAACCTCAAGATAGAGTGCGAAAGTTTGAAGCAGTCCGGGAACCTTGGGCACTTTATGTTGGAGTTCTCTTGCACTAGGGCATGGTATTGCCCCAAAAAGGACCCTCCCGGTAGACCTACTTCACACGAGAGTGGATCTTTTACTTCTCTTTTCCCTCTCTATAGGATTTAAGTGGCCCTGGCTCTCACATTAGCTATACTGGTGGCTTTGGACATGGGTTGGAGGGGGAAGGGGGGCTGGAGGGTCTCCAGATACCTGTGATGCGGTCTCCATCTCCACAAGCTTGATCTCATGGAGGTGGCATGTCTATTCCCCACTGGGTTGGAGGGGCCCTGGCGATGTTCCCTTTCCCTAGCCCGGGATCCCCTGGGCCTTCTACGACTAGAAGATTAGAGGGTGTAGGAGGCTTTGGATACTTGTTGTGGTCATTCCTTTTGTTTGATTTATACTCTCTCTGTCTCCATATAATTACACAAATCACTCTAAAAGATTTTGATTTCTTATAAAGGTACTTGTTCATTTACACCTTTGGGCCTTGCAGGCTATTTTATGATCTGTATGTACCGATTATTAAGATATTCAATAAAACATATTAAAAAGAAAATTGCGCACACTCGTGGAATGGTGACAAACTACGGTACTTAAAAATCTTCTTAGGCGACGCTTTAAAAATGTTTAACAGTTACCAGTTTGGAGTTACAGAGGAGGTCTTTTTTTAGAATTCTTGCTCTTGCTCTGACAATCGCGGTGATACCTCACGTGTGATTTGAACACAGTTTTCATTTGTTGGTGCGACTAACGTATGCGTTTTTATTTGTGCGCGAGCTTTTAACAGTTTAAAAAAAAAAAATTATTATTTTTATATATATATATATATATATATATATATATATATATATATATATATATATATATATTTTTTTTTCTTTTTTTATTTATTTCAGGTACTTATATAGCGATGTCAATTTACGCAGCGCTTTACATATACATTACACATTCACATCAGTCCCTGCCCTCAAGGAGCGTACAATCTAAGGTCCCTAACTCACATTCATACATACATAGTAGGGACAATTTTATACAGGATCCAATTAACCTACCAGCATGTCTTTGGAGTGTGGGAGGAAACTGGAGTACCCGGAGGAAACCCACGCAGGCACAGGGAGAACATGCATACTCCAGGCAGGTAGTGTCGTGGTTGGGATTCGAACCAGCGACCCTTTTGCTGCTAGGTGAAAGTGCTAACCACTACACCACTGTGCCGCCCAATATATATATATATATATATATATATATATATATATACACATACACAAACATATACATATAGTGTCCGCCCCATAGCAGTTCTGCTGGTATAGGGCGACAGCTGTGCGCCAGATCACTTATATACACACACATGATCCCACACTTCTGCCTGCAGGGGGCGCTCGCGAATGCCGCCGGCAAGCTGCTTCTGCTGTGATAATACACAGCAGAAGCCAATCTGCGGGTGCCGGTCAGTCGATGTCCTCCAGCACCAGCTGATTGTCAAACTACACAGAACTGGGACAAAAGGCTGCCTATCAGATAAACCAGATAGAAGCCCCAAAAACCAACTGAAGGGTGTACATGGCAGTCTGACAATACTGCTGTTAATTGTGAGACTAGGCTTAGCGTTGTCAGCCTGTAACAGGAAGTACGGTTACTGCCAAGACCTCAAGGTAAGAAACTATGCAACAAGTTTACAAAAAAAAAGAAAGTGAAAAAGCCTGCTAGCTGTTCAGACTATCTTGGCAAACATACCAAGTATGGTTCTTGGTATGTTAGTAGATCATCATGGATACAAGCATGTATGTCTACATGTTCAATTGTCAAAAAGACGCTTGCTAGCCCGAATTGATTGAACATCCAATTGGCAACAAACATCAGTGGATCATAAAATCTCTAATATAGTGTATGCTATTATTCTATACTCCTATGATGCTTTATTTTCCATCTACATACTAGAAACAGTGGGTGTAGGACTACCTGCAGACATACTTGATTTAGGAATAGGACATGGAGATAAGCAGAAATAACAATACCAATACCGATGATAAAACAGATGTTTGCCTGGCTGAACATAGTCCTTTAATACACCTACAACAGCAATTTCCTTCTAGCTCCAAGGCATTTTCATAGGATTGGACAACTAAATGGAAACATGTCTCTTTCTGTAAAATGCTGCTTTCTGTGGTGTAAAAAAAATGTGTGTACATTAAACGATAAAAACAATTATAAAGACGATTAAGCTCAATTGAAAAAAGGCTTTCACAGGGCCATGAACTGTGCGGCGTGCTCAAATTACATTCTATAAAGCGTAAAGAAGAATTTCTCTTTCCTTCACATCCCCCTTGTGTTATATTTTATCTGCCATGGCTCCATCAGGCTTTTATGGAATATAAAAGTAACCATTATATACATTTATTGAAAATTAGGGGCTAAACTGGACAGTGAAGGTTTACGTACAGTATGAGACATAATTGGACACCAATGAAAATTTTTGTATAAAGGGTAAGCATAAGCAGCAGCTACTTACTCCTTTGCACTAGGTTTAGGCAAAATAGGTTTATGGCACTGATCAGGAAAGCTCTAGGTCTCTAGTGTCAAACCTGCGGCCCTTTATACGTGGCCCTTGGAGCCCCTGCAAACACTAATCTACGTTTCCCTATAGCCTTGTTATAGCAGGGATTTTTAGCAGTCTCATGTATTGTGTCTCCAGTCTAGGTTTATCTCCAGAAGTACATCCCACTCCCATAGCATGTTCAGTCCCAGACCATCTCCTGTGCCATGCCCGCAGTCTCTGACCATCTCCTCCTGTATCATGCCCGCAGTTTCTGACCATCTCCTCCTGTATCATACCCGCAGTCTCTGGCCATCTCCTCCTGTATCAAACCCGCAGTCTCTGGCCATCTCCTCCTGTATCATACCCGCAGTCTCTGGCCATCTCCTCCTGTATCATACCCGCAGTCTCTGGCCATCTCCTCCTGTGTCATACCCGCAGTCTCTGGCCATCTCTTCCTGTGTCATGCCCGCAGTCTCTGGCCATCTCCTCCTGTGTCATGCCCGCAGTCTCTGGCCATCTCCTCCTGTGTCATGCCCGCAGTGTCTGGTCATCTCCTCCTGTGTCATGCCCACAGTCTCTGACCATCTCCTCCTGTGTCATGCCCGCAGTCTCTGACCATCTCCTCCTGTGTCATGCCCGCAGTCTCTGACCATCTCCTCCTGTGTCATGCCCGCAGTCTCTGACCATCTCCTCCTGTGTCATGCCCGCAGTCTCTGGCCATCTCCTCCTGTGTCATGCCTGCAGTCTCTGGCCATCTCCTCCTGTGTCATGCCCACAGTCTCTGACCATCTCCTCCTGTGTCATGCCCACAGTCTCTGACCATCTCCTCCTGTGTCATGCCCAGTCTCTGACCATCTCCTCCTGTGTCATGCCCACAGTCTCTGACCATCTCCTCCTGTGTCATGCCCGCAGTCTCTGACCATCTCCTCCTGTGTCATGCCCGCAGTCTCTGACCATCTCCTCCTGTGTCATGCCCGCAGTCTCTGACCATCTCCTCCTGTATCATGCCCGCAGTCTCTGACCATCTCCTCCTGTATCATACCCGCAGTCTCTGGCCATCTCCTCCTGTATCATAACCGCAGTCTCTGGCCATCTCTTCCTGTGTCATGCCCGCAGTCTCTGGCCATCTCCTCCTGTGTCATGCCCGCAGTCTCTGGCCATCTCCTCCTGTGTCATGCCCGCAGTGTCTGGTCATCTCCTCCTGTGTCATGCCCACAGTCTCTGACCATCTCCTCCTGTGTCATTACCGCAGTCTCTGACCATCTCCTCCTGTGTCATGCCCGCAGTCTCTGACCATCTCCTCCTGTGTCATGCCCGCAGTCTCTGACCATCTCCTCCTGTGTCATGCCCGCAGTCTCTGACCATCTCCTCCTGTGTCATGACCGCAGTCTCTGGCCATCTCTTCCTGTGTCATGCCCGCAGTCTCTGGCCATCTCCTCCTGTGTCATGCCCGCAGTCTCTGGTCATCTCCTCCTGTGTCATGCCCGCAGTGTCTGGTCATCTCCTCCTGTGTCATGCCCGCAGTCTCTGACCATCTCCTCCTGTGTCATGCCCGCAGTCTCTGACCATCTCCTCCTGTGTCATGCCCGCAGTCTCTGACCATCTCCTCCTGTGTCATGCCCGCAGTCTCTGACCATCTCCTCCTGTGTCATGCCCGCAGTCTCTGGCCATCTCCTCCTGTGTCATGCCCGCAGTCTCTGGCCATCTCCTCCTGTGTCATGCCCACAGTCTCTGACCATCTCCTCCTGTGTCATGCCCACAGTCTCTGACCATCTCCTCCTGTGTCATGCCCAGTCTCTGACCATCTCCTCCTGTGTCATGCCCGCAGTCTCTGACCATCTCCTCCTGTGTCATGCCCGCAGTCTCTGACCATCTCCTCCTGTGTCATGCCCGCAGTCTCTGACCATCTCCTCCTGTATCATGCCCGCAGTCTCTGACCATCTCCTCCTGTATCATACCCGCAGTCTCTGGCCATCTCCTCCTGTATCATACCCGCAGTCTCTGGCCATCTCCTCCTGTATCATAACCGCAGTCTCTGGCCATCTCCTCCTGTGTCATACCCGCAGTCTCTGGCCATCTCCTCCTGTGTCATACCCACAGTCTCTGGCCATCTCCTCCTGTGTCATGCCCACAGTCTCTGGCCATCTCCTCCTGTGTCATGCCCACAGTCTCTGGCCATCTCCTCCTGTGTCATGCCCACAGTCTCTGGCCATCTCCTCCTGTGTCATGCCCACAGTCTCTGACACATCTCCTCCTGTGTCATGCCCACAGTCTCTGACCCATCTCTTCCTGTGTCAGGCCCACAGTCTCTGACCATCTCTTCCTGTGTCAGGCCCACAGTCTCTGACCATCTCCTCCTGTGTCAGGCCCACAGTCTCTGACCATCTCCTCCTGTGTCATGCCCACAGTCTCTGACCATCTCTTCCTGTGTCATGCCCACAGTCTCTGACCATCTCATGTGTCATGCCCACAGTCTCTGACCATCTCATGTGTCATGCCCACAGTCTCTGACCATCTCATGTGTCATGCCCACAGTCTCTGACCATCTCATGTGTCATGCCCACAGTCTCTGACCATCTCCTGTGTCATGCCCACAGTCTCTGACCATCTCATGTGTCATGCCCACAGTCTCTGACCATCTCATGTGTCATGCCCACAGTCTCTGACCATCTCCTGTGTCATGCCCACAGTCTCTGACCATCTCCTGTGTCATGCCCACAGTCTCTGACCATCTCCTGTGTCATGCCCACAGTCTCTGACCATCTCCTGTGTCATGCCCACAGTCTCTGACCATCTCCTGTGTCATGCCCACAGTCTCTGACCATCTCCTGTGTCATGCCCACAGTCTCTGACCATCTCCTGTGTCATGCCCACAGTCTCTGACCATCTCCTGTGTCATGCCCACAGTCTCTGACCATCTCCTGTGTCATGCCCACAGTCTCTGACCATCTCCTGTGTCATGCCCACAGTCTCTGACCATCTACTGTGTCATGCCCACAGTCTCTGACCATCTACTGTGTCATGCCCACAGTCTCTGACCATCTACTGTGTCATGCCCACAGTCTCTGACCATCTACTGTGTCATGCCCACAGTCTCTGACCATCTACTGTGTCATGCCCACAGTCTCTGACCATCTACTGTGTCATGCCCACAGTCTCTGACCATCTACTGTGTCATGCCCACAGTCTCTGACCATCTACTGTGTCATGCCCACAGTCTCTGACCATCTACTGTGTCATGCCCACAGTCTCTGACCATCTACTGTGTCATGCCCACAGTCTGACCATCTACTGTGTCATGCCCACAGTCTCTGACCATCTCCTGTGTCATTCCCACAGTCTCTGACCATCTCCTGTGTCATGCCCACAGTCTCTGACCATCTCCTGTGTTATGCCCACAGTCTCTGACCATCTCCTGTGTCATGCCCACAGTACCTGACCTTGAGTTTTATGTGCGGCCCTTCGGAGATATTGGGGGCCGCACTTGAGCTCCTCCATGTTAAAAATGTTGACCACCACTAATCCCACAGCCCAACTCCTTAACCAATGATTGCTGCCATCTTTTTCTTTACATTTGAGCTGTTAGCGGGGAAATCCCGCTGACAGCTGAAGAAACTGAGCCAGAAGGTATCAGTTTCGGGGATCAGAGCATTTGCACAAGTACCGATACCTGTGCAAAAGCTTAGTATCTGCATTGATACCAGTATCGTTGCAACCCTAGTAGCAGAATAAATTTTGGACTAAATGTATGAAGAACAATTATTTGCAAAATTTTTTAACAAAGAAGAAAATTTTTCTTCAAAATTTTTTGTCTTTTTTTTGTTTATTTAGCAAAAAATTTAAAACAGATTGGTGATTAAATACCACCAAAATAATAAAAATGTAGTTCGGGTGCAGTGTTGCATGACAGCACAATTGTCATTCAAAGTGCAAAAATACCGAAAGCTGAAAATTGTCCTGGGCAGGAAGCGGGTAGAAGTGCCAAGTATTGAAGTGGTTAAGCGGATCAGATTTTATATAATTTTTTTATACAGAAATGTAGCACAATCAAAGTAAGTTAATGGCATTTTCTTTATACACTATTCTATGGGAGAAGTGTCTGTTTTACAGTAATCACGAGACAGACATTTAAAAGAGGAACTAAGCATGCACATTCACATGATTTTTCACATGCAGCACAATACAGTATATTACACATCTGCTGCTAAAGCACCTTCAGCAAATTCCAGGAGACATCACTAATCCTTTCAGTGTTTATTTCCACATGGTAACAGCAAATCTCTTTCTCTCATTAGCCTTTGTTAGCCTTTTCAGTTGCAGCTTAAAAAGTGACTTGGCCAGAATAGCGAATGTCTCACTTTATAGTCCATGTTTTAATTGCTTACAGCAAGAATTGATCAGGCCTGGCCTCACAGCAGGATAACACATCAGACTGTGTACAACTGTATGGGTAACAATATAGAACTTAAATATGTATGTATTAGAAAATATGCCAGATCCAAACCCTCCTAAAGATAGAATGAAGCAAAACTTTTGCCTGAATCTGCAGCTGTCAGTGGTGGGTTCTATGCTCACTATATTACCCTGGAGAAAATAAGGATTAATAAAGCGTTTGTTACCCCAACACCTCAAATTCCTAAAATAGGCCTGCTCTACCATGTACTTGTATGAGAAAGTATCCTGTTCTTTTTGTATTGCATTCTTGGTGTGAAATTCCTGGTGTTCCTGCTAGTCTTCTTGCTTTTCTAATAAAAACTGACCACACTAAGCAGAACACACCGTGCTCAGTTCTCTAGCTATGCTGGGAACTCTGTATGCTCTCCTCCAATGACCAGACTTGTCCTGACATGCCCCTACTGCACAGCCATTCAGTGGGAAGCTCAGTGTACTGTTGTTTCTCCTTCCTTTACCCCTTATGCAGCAGAGAACAGAGGAAACAGAGGGAATGTGATCAAAAAAGGGAAAAATGTTTTTTAGATCTATACAAAAATGTTTTGCATTTCATTTCTTTTTACCACTTTAATACAGGGCACTTCCCTCCCTTCCCGCCCAGGCCAATTTTCCCCTTTTAGCGCTGTTGCATTTTGAATGACAATTGCACAGTCATGCAACACTGTACTTACACCAAATATTATATCATTTTCCCCCCACAAATAGAGCTTTCTTTTGGTGGTATTTGATCACCTGTGCGATTTTTACTTTTTGCTAAACAAATAAAAAAAGACAGAAAAGTTTGAAAAAAAAAAAAAAAGTTTTTTTGTTTATGTTATACAATTTTGTAAATAAATAAGTTTTTTCCTGCACTGATGAGACTGCACTGACAGGCACTGATGAGGAGGCAATGATGGGGTGGCACTGATGGGGTGGCACTGATAGGCGGCACTGATAGGCGGCACTGATATGCAGCATTGGTGGGCACTGATAGGCGACACTGCTGGGCACTGATAGGCGGCATTGATGGGCACTGATAGGCAGCACTGATAGGCGGCACTGACGGGCACTAATAGGCAGCACTGATGGGCACTGATGGGCGGCACTGACGGGCGGCACTGATGGGCACTAATGGGCACTGATAGGCGGCACTGGTGGGCAATAATGGGCACTGGTGGGCGACACTAAAGGATGGCAATGATGGGCAATTGTGGGCAGCACTGATAGGGAGGACACTAGTGGGCATCACTGATGGGGAGGGCAATGGGGGGCTCCCTGAGCCCTGATCGCCATCCCTGGTGGCCATAGTGGGCATCCCTGGGGTCATAGTGGGCATCCCTGGGGTCATAGTGGGCATCCCTGGGGTCATAGTGGGCATCCCTGGTGGATCTAGTGGCATCCCCCCCCCCCCCCCCGAGGGTCTGCACTGGTAATCAATGATCTGATTACCAGTGCCGACCCCCCCCCTGTCAGGGGAGCCGCCGATCGGCGCTCCTTTACTCGTGCCTGTCAGGCACGAACTAAGGAAACGGCTGTTCCTGTTTTACTATGTGACCAGCCGTGATTGGACACGGCTGATCACATGGTAAAGAGCCTCCGTCAGAGGCTCTTTACCGAGATCGGAGATGCAGGGTGTCAGACTGACACCTCGCATCAGCGATCGCCGCTCTGCGCGCCCCCGGGGGGCGCCCAGAGCGGTGTTATCCTGCCGCCGTCATATGACGTCCAGTCAGGATAACTCAACCACATTCCCGCCGTCAATTTGTAATAGGGCGGGCGGGAAGTGGTTAAACTGAATGGATTGTTTTACAAGGTGATCGTTTATTATGATTATTATTACACAGGATTTATATATTTTACAATGACTTTAGTTGCTGCCACACATTTTTTTAATAGGAGACTATAGTTCCACTTGTGAATTGGTCTGGTAACTTTAAAAGCAGAGATCATATTCACTAGGGTAACTAGGAGTCCTAGGAAATTGTTGGTGGCATTTGAAAAACCATCAACTTATCAGTTATAGGTGGCCTGACTGTTTTCAAAATTATTATTTTGAATTATTGGCATTATTGGACACTTATTCTGTTACTTTGTGTTACATTTACACCCAGGATGGGGTGAAGTAGCTTTCTAATGCCTCGTTTCCTCTGAGTGGTACGGTACGGTACACATTGCGTTTCCACTGCCAATAGTACCCTTTTCATGATAGGCGTGGTGTAGCTGGTCACAGCAGGAAAGCTTTGATAGATGATTCTCTGTCAACCAATCAAAGTTCTGCAGAGTGTAGCTCCACCCAGTTGGTACTCCAACGAAAGGGTACCAAAAAAGTGGTACGGTACAGTTCGGAATTAGGGTACCATTCATAATGGAAACGGCATAAATAGCGTACCGTACGGAACCGTACCAGAAAGCTCAGTGGAAATGCGCCATTATAGTGTACAAGCCTTCATGTGTTTCAGAGAGTGTGGCAGTTATTGGACTAGGTCCCTGTGGTGTTGGGTTTAGCTACCAGAGTGAGTTTGGGATGCCAAACACAGCATACCTTGGGACCTGCCCGGATCTGGCTAGTCCATGCTGGCCTTGCCACCTGAATACTTTTACAGCTGGCAAAAGGGGTTCTCCTCCCTCCCACCCACCACCTTTACCGGGCTCTCCTGTCCCACTAGGGAGCCTGGTAATGATGCGACCTGTCGCACTGGATGCCCTAAACAGAGTGAGAGGAGCTTCCGTTGTTCCTCCTCTGAGGTCAGAAACCAGAAGTGACAAAATCCACTGGCTTGCAGAATTTTAAAGCATGACGTGTTAGAGATCGATTTATTCATAAATCTATCATCGTTTTTATTGGACCAAAAAATGGGTATTATATTTGTATGCACTTAAATTCATTTAAGGGATATAAGCTGTTACTTGCAAAATGTCTGTCTTCGTTATCCTTTCTTTATTAATTTGGGTAATCACTGACCCAGAATAAGCAAGTGTCGGGTCACTTATCAGACAAATGCGGGTTCCAGGTCAGTGACTCAAGGTAGGGAATAAAAGGGATAAAAAAAAAAAAAAGGTACACAGCTTTGGTTATATACCTTTTACAATAAGGCCCCTTTCACACATGTTGTCCGCTTGTCCGTTTTTCATCCATCCGCTGACGGATGAAAAACGGACATTGATGCTACTCTATGGAAAAACGGATGTAAATGGATGATCATTCATTTACATCTGCATCCGTATATGAACAGGCTGTCCATATGAATCTAAGGTGAGTAATGAGTTTTTGTTTGTAAGAAATGTGTTCAGTTCAAGAGATGGAATGTAGATAATGTGGAGGAAGACATTTCTGCAATGTAACCAATGGATGGTGATGTTATAAAAAAAACAACAATATAAGGCATAGGTCACGCAGTTGGAAATATGCAGCCAGATCTGTTGATTATATGTTAGCTAACAGTTTTTTGATTTACAGCATAACCTGCCCGCTTAGTTGATTCATTATAGATTACAACACTGTATTGGTGCTTTTCCACTGCATGGAACCGAACGGTTCGGCTCGCTTTTGTGCTTTTCCACTGCTGGTACCGCATGGTACGGTGTAGGAACGGTTCGGTACGGTACGGTGGCGCTTTTCCACTACATGGAACCGAACGGTACGGCTCTCTAAAACAGTACCACCTCGATTGTGGTTCCAAGAGGGACCATACCGGTACCATATCCCACAATCCTTTGCATGCAGCTGACTGTTTGTCACTACTAGCCACTGATTGGTCAGAGAATCGTTGTTATCCCACCCACTTACTTTAGTGGAAAAGCAAACCATACCAAACCGTACCGAACCGTTCCAACACCGTACCATGCGGTACCATGCAGTGGAAAACCAAACAGGGCCAAGTAGAGCCGAGCCGGTACTTGCAGTGGAAAAGTGCCATAAGTATAACCTGATATTACCTAGTGATCAGACCAACTTTGTTTGTGCATGGTTACAGCTCAATTGGTAAAATACTAGTGCAGTATTTAGTTTCTGACAAAACAATCAAACATTTTTCAAAAGTGGCATATTTTACTAATAGGATATTATCTCTCTGCTGGTTTACAAATATTTAGCACTTTAGTGGTTCTAAAGCCCCGTTCACACTGGGGCGACGCTACTTCGCCGGGCGACCTCACAGGTCGCGGCGCGCTGCTCGCACCGCGACCTCGGAGCGGCCGGCACGGACTTCATAACACTGAAGTCTATGCAGGTCGCTCCAGGTCGCCCCAAAGAAGCTCCGGACCCTTTTTCTAAGTTGGAGCGACTTGTGTCGCTCCTATTAGAACGGGTCCATAGCTCCTGTATGCCAGGCGACCTGTCAGGCGACCAGGTCCCCTGACAGGTCGCCCCAGTGTGAACGGGGCCTTAAGGCAGAAGGTTTTTTTTTAAGATTACTGCATTCAATGTATTAAAAGAGAGAAAAAAAAAAAACAAACCCTTCTGCATGCAGCTTGTCCTGCAGGGTGTGTGTTTTATGGACACACACATCACGTACGAATGCCCCCATAGCAAGCGGCTTGCAATGGGGGCACTTGGTGAGGAGAAGCCAGGAACAGGAGGGTGCAGGCTGCTGTTTGCAAAACCATTGCACGAAGCAGGCAAGTATAACAAAAAAAAAAAAATATATATAAAAAAAAAGAAATTAAAAAAGAGCCTTTAGTATTACTTTAAGTCTAATGCTAGCCACATTATACAATGTTTTTTTATTTTCCACCAGTGAATACTTGCCCCACCCACATAAGATGCCTATACAACTGCTGGAAATCACGGCATGATGGTGGAATGTAAAGGGTTGGGGGGGGGGGGGTGAAGGAATGATAAAGAAACCGGTTTTACCCTGAAAAAAAGCACATTAAATGCACAGAACCACTTTAAAGCAGAGCTCCACCCAAAAGTGGAACTTCCGCTTATCTGTTTGCTCCATTGACTCAGCCACGTCAAAATACATCACAAGCCCGGCCCCCTTCTCCTTCGCCCGCCGTCGCACCAACTGGCAATGGGGACGGCAGCACCCGACATCCGATGAAAACATTGGCTGGGGTGCCGACATCGCTGGATTCCGGGACAGGTAAGTGTCCCTATATTAAAAGTCAGCAGCTACAGTATGAGTAGCTGCTGACCCAATTT
This sequence comes from Pelophylax lessonae, assembly GCF_965119305.1. Taxonomy (NCBI): domain Eukaryota; kingdom Metazoa; phylum Chordata; class Amphibia; order Anura; family Ranidae; genus Pelophylax; species Pelophylax lessonae. Next base: position 450,882,785 of record NC_138770.1, read on the forward strand.
TTACTGGGGGCAGAACTTAGCTTTAAGACCTCATGCACACTGGGCTCTTCTGAATGGCTTTTCTCCTGGCAAAACACAATTAGGCATGTCAAGCATCTGGGAGCTCATTCATTTCACTGGCCAAAATATGAAATATGAATTTATTCTGCCCACTAAAATGAATGACAGCTCAAGCACTAAACGTGCCTAGCGTTATTGCGCATTTATGCATATTTAGACGCGTAGAGCGTTTTTTTATGGCTAAAAGTTCTTCTCAATGCGTCTTTGGTGGGGGTGGGGGGGGGGGGTGATTTGTGTTCAGTTGTTGCATGTGACAATGCAATGGCTTTATGCATGTGAAAATTTCACCTTTAAAGAGCCCCTGTCACCAACTAAAAAAAAAAAAAAAAACACAGGTAATAGCATAAAAAAAAAAAAAAAAATTAGATACCCTAAATGCTTACTTGCATTTTTTTTCTTCTTCCCATAAACTATTTTGATTTACTTACAGTGTGTCTCTGAACTTGCTAGCAAGTCTGACAATTTCAAGAAGAGTGATTTCCTAATGAGTCGCCTACCTCCTTGCACATCATAGATCTGATCCAGTATCTCGGGCCCCTCCCCCTCCCTATATGACATTTTTTTGACACATCCAGGGCAGAGTTAAAGGGAATACCATAGGATCATTGATTGACAGCTCTGAGTCTGCTTGAGCTGCTGTCATCACATCCAAGATGGCAGCACCCAGCAGCAGTCTCTGGCTTTTGGACATCCGCACAAGAAAGGCTTTTATATGTAAAACATACCTAGAATATGTTAAATGCACATATGGGAAGATTCTTGTTGGGATGAATGATCTGGCGACAGGGTCTCTTTAAGTAGGACTAAAGGATGGCTAAAAAAAAAAAAATTCCTTTCCTTAAATCAAAATGTTTGTGAATTCTGGAAGGCCTCCGTCCATGAAAACAAATGTCCTAAGCTTATCATTGTCGTACCAAGAGGACTTCCTTTACCCCTCCCAGCTGGACCATTGGGAACAGCCTGCTATGTGAGACAGGAAACATTAAGCATTAGTCACTGCCCTTCCATAGGCATACTCAGCCAACATCACTGTGCAAAAACAATGGCATGCTAGCTAACCATCATCACAGGTGGAACAAAGTGCTTACACTTAAAGGGTCTACACACACACACACACACACTTCCATGTACAGTATCTCACAAAAGTGAGCACACCCCTAAGATTTTTGTAAATATTTTATTATATAGCTTTTCATGTGATAACACTAAATAAACTACACTTTGCTACAATGTAAAGTAGTGCGTGTACAGCTTGTATAACAGTGTAAATGTGCTGTCCCCTCAAAAAAACTCAACACACAGCAATGTGTAAACCGCTGGCACAAAAGTGAGTACACCCCCTAGGTGAACATGTCCAAATTGAGCCTAAAGTGTCAATATTTTTTCCAGCACTGCCTTAACCCTCTTGGGCATGGAATTAACCAGAGCTTTACAGGTTGCCACTGGAGTCCTCTTCCACACCTCCATGACGACATTACGGAGCTGGTGGATGTTAAGAGACCTTGCGCTCCTCCACCTTTTGTTTGAGGATACTCCACAGATGCTCAATAGGGTTTAGGACTGGGGACTTGCTTGGCCAGTCCATCACCTTTACCCTCAGCTTCTTTAGCAAGGCAGTGGTCATCTTGGAGGTGTGTTTGGCGTCGTAATAGTGTTGGAATACTGCCCTACCCAGTCCCCGATGGGGGGGGGGGGGATCATGTTCTGCTTCAGTATGTCACAGTACATGTTGCCATTCATGGTTCCCTCAATGAACAGTAGCTTCCCAGTGCCAGCAGCACTCATGCAGCCCCAGACCATGACACTCCCACCACTATGCATGACTGTAGGCAAGACACACTTGTGTTTGTACTTCTCACCTTGCTGCCGCCACACATGCTTGACACCATCTGAACCAAATAAGTTTATCTTGGTCTCATCAGACCACAGGACATGGTTCCAGTAATCCATGTCCTTAGTCTTCTTGTCTTCAGCAAACTGTTTGCGGGCTTTCTTGTGCATCATCTTTAGAAGAGGCTTCTTTCTGGGACGACAGCCATGCAGACCAATTTGATACAGTGTGCAGCGTATGGTCTGAGCACTGACAAGCTGACCCCCCACCCCTTCAACCTCTGCAGCAATGCTTGCAGCACGCATACGTCTATTTCCAAAAGACAACCTCTAGATATGATGCTGAACATGTGCACTCCACTTCTTTGGTCCACCATGGCGAGACCTGTTCTGAGTGGAACCTGTCCTGGTAAACCGCTGTATGGTCTTGGCCACCATGCTGCAGCTCAGTTTCAGGGTCTTGGCAATCTTCTCATAGCCTAGGCCATCTTTATGTAGAGCAACAATTCTTTTTCCCCGATCCTCAGAGTTCTTTGTCATGAGGTGCCATGTTGAACTTTCAGTGGCCAGCATGAGAGTGAGAGCGATAACACCAAAATTGAACACACCTGCTCCCTATTCACACCTGAGACCTTATAACACTAACGAGTAACGTGACACTGGGGAGAGAAAATGGCTAATTGGGCCCAATTTGGACATTTTCCCTTGGGAGTGAACTTGCTTTTGTTGCCAGCGGTTTAAACATTAATGGCTGTGTGTTGATTTATTTTGGGGGGGGGGGGGCAGCAAATTTACACTGTTATACAAGCTGTACATTCACTATTTTACATTGCAGCAAAGTGTCATTTCTTCAGTGTTATCACATAGAATAGATAGAATAAAATATTGACATAAATGTTAGGGGTGTACTCACTTTTGTGAGATACTGTATTTATAGAGATTAGCAGCTTTGAACTTATAAAGCAGATTGGACACTAATGTTTAGTGATCACTGTGCAGTCCTAATTTTTTGCTGAACATCCAAATAATACTTTTCTTGTGCCTACTGCTCCTACACAGCACCAGCATTCTGAAAAGCAAAGTTAGCAAAAAAAAATAAAAAAATCTGATCCGACCAACCCACTAAGCAATTACATTTTCATGCGCCAAGCAAAATGGGATGTCCAAAAATCTCATACGCTACGATGTTAAAGGCAGCATATGCTTGTGTATTTGTCATTGAAACCTTTTCTCCATAAACAATCATATGGAATCCTCCACTCCAACTAGTGCTCCTGTGTTTGCACTCAAAAGATTTTATCGTTCAGCTTATAGTAAAGAAATGAGACAAGACATTATGTAGGCTGCCTTAGCCTTTTCTCCAATGTATTTCATAGTTGCAAGGACAACCTGTTAAACAAAATATACAGGAGATTGACGTAATCAGGGGCATGATGCGTGATGCCCCTGATGTCAATTATGACGAAATGAGCCCGGAGGAGCTTAGCCAAGCGACGCAGACGCCCAGCTTAAGGTCAGCCATGTTATTGGTTTGAAACAAACTACAGCTACCATTTCTTTGGGACTCGGCTTGCTGTTTTAAATTTATTGTGAGTACCTCGTACATATTGTTTTTGATTTCAATAAACTGTTAAAAGCAACGCTTGCGCAATGATTACTTTTATTTTTGTGCACCCATACTGTTGGAGCTTCTTTCCAAAAACCTAAAGAATCTCGACTCAGTGATAGTTTGGTTATACAAGCGCGATTGACTGCTGCTAATCCCAGTAGTCATTTGGATCTGGTAAGAGTCAGTGTGCATCTTCATCTTGGTTGTGGATCCATCCTTCTTTCATATATATATGTTCCGCTTCACCCGAGGACTTTGGATTGTTGTCTGAGCGCTGGTTTTTTTATGATTGATTCTGTCACATTTATTGTCAGCTCATGAACTGACTGGCTCTTCATACTGTGTCTTCTGTTCACATTCCAGATTTGCCTTACAAGGACTGCAAGAGGCCGATACCTGATCAAATTCAGGTACTTACACCTCTTTGTATTTAGAGTCATTAAAATTCCAGAAATATATATGGCTTTAAAATTATTATCTGTACCATACAGCAAAAGCTTCTCATCATTACATCCGGACAAGCTTTTAAATACCTGGTTAATCCCGATACTTTCACGTTCACTGTTGCAATGCTATCACAGCCGATGCTCTGACACTGCACATGCTTCCCCAGTACCCTGAAAGGAAGTTGCTTGAGGTGTGGCTCTCCAGCATGTAGGATAACATCTCCTCCCTCTCCTTAGCTCTCCACGCCATGTGATTGGGTATCAGCTTTTGGGGAGGTTCCAGCAGGGCATGATTACAGCTCTACAAACTCCGCCTCCACCATAAAAAGAATGATCATTTCATGATTGTTTTTTGTTTTTTTTTCATGATCGGAACAGTGCCAATGGGATCTCTATTTCATGATCAGAACAGTGCCAATGGGATCTCTGTTGCAAAGTCAAATCATTAGAGATGCACCAAAATTTCAGCAGCCAAAACATATCAGCCGAAAATTGATGGCCCCTGTTCACATCTGAACGTTTTGTCACCTGAAGCATAACGCTTGAAGCTCAAAAAAGTACATGAGCTTCTTTTTTAGCATATTACAAGCCTTTTTGTTAGATGTCAATGCCTGCCTCCAAACGCATGCAAAAATATGCCTGAAAAAAAAGCAAGAAAAAAAGCCAAAAAAAAAACACCTGTAAACGATATGCTCAGGTGTGAAAGTTGCCGATAATAGCGCCAAAAACACACACAATTTTGCTGTGATTTTACCACAAATTTATGGTGCTTATAGTGTGTTTTTTCATGGGTCATCGGATTCAAAAAATGCATCAAAACCATAACACGGGTGCGTTATTGATGCGTTCTTGCTGCGTTTTCAATGCATTTCAATGGGGAGGTGCATTTTTTTTTTTTTTAACTGACTAAAAATGTAGAAAGCAGGATTTTTAACACCACAAAGGGAGCACAACAAACCAGTGTGGAGACATACATAGAATTTAACAAGATACATTTTTCTTGCACTAAAAGGTGCCAATAATGGCTAACAAATTATTTATTTAAATTCATGATATTTTTTTTTTTTTTAAAAGTGGACTAGAATACAATTGTATATAAAAATATAGATATTTTTTAAAAATGGTGATTTTCAGTTTTCAGCCAAGTGCATCCCGCATTTTCTGTTTCGTTACCAAAATTTCCAATCAGTGCACCTCTACAAATCATTCCAAACAACTTCCAGAAGTGACATCAGCGCATACATCTGCAGCTTCAGCCATTCTGCATGCTCCTCCTCCACGTCTCAGTGAGGTGGGGAGCAAAGTTCTCACATGACTGCACTATATGGTGCTGGACCCCAGCAATTTGGGAGAAATATATTGAAATGTGCGAAGGCATTGCTTTTATTGTTACATTAGCTGATGACACTTTAAGGAATACATAAGGATGCACTAACAATTACAGAGCAGTATTAATTTGTATATTTTAGATTATTATTATTTTGTTATTAATATCATCAGAGGAACCATATAGTGCCGTCATGCCTGCCTAGCATTCAGCTTTAGGTTATTAGACAGAAACTGATATATAAAAGTGTGAGAAAAGAAAGGAAGGATAAAAATGACGTTGACTAAAGCAACCAATCAGAAGTTTAATATCTGCCAATAAAATGAAAAGTAAAATCTGAATTCTCCAACTTTTCTAAAGCCAGCCATAGATTATGCGATTTTCTTTCCTGCAACCACGGAATGCAGGGACAAAAATCGCTCAACTGACTGTGTTGATGGGGCAATCCCTCCCACGGAGGCACTGTCTTCTACTGGTGGGGGGGGGGGGGGGGGCTGTCCCAGTTGGGAGAACACACAGTAATAAATGCTACCAGCCACATGAAAAATTTGACAGGCTGGTTGTACCGAGTTAATCGATCAATCAACTTGGGTACAATCAACCTGCCCATACGTGGTTCGAATTTCAGCCAATCCCTGCTGAACCGGGCGAGATTTGAACCGTCTATGGCTGGCTTAAGTCAGTTTCTTTGGAATGTAGGTCATAACACTTCTTTGGATTATATCATTATTGTAAAGTTTGGTGCATTTCCACGTACTTGATGGCACAATTATCTCCTTATCTGACAAATACTTCAGCTGGAGAAAACATGTGTTTCTGGTTCCACGAGTTGTGTGTCGGTGAGCTTTTACCATTTCCTCCTCCCAGCCAGCTATATGAATGATAAAACATCACTGGGATTTTTGTGTGTGAAAAACTCCCACCAAGAACTACAATGAAAATAAAGGGAAACTGGCCTTTTACCATTTATTTTAGATATATACTGTATGTGGATGTGATCAGCAGGCTCCGCTTCCTGCCTAGCAGTAATGTACAATGGGGCTGGACTTACTAATAGGAAACTACACAAGAACACCAACCATCCCTATGTACATATATTCGGTATGCTTCCAATGCAAGTTTCCATTGGTGGGCATAGGTTAGCAGATCTAGGAATTATTCTTCATTTTATTTTTACAGAAGAGGAATAGATGAACAATTTTCAAATCAGGACATCAATTCTGGTAAGAAACGTTAGAGTGATTACTTCTGGAACAAGAAACTCTCCAATAGAGCCACAGGCAAATCTGATATATTGTAGCTTAAATTGCTCCACACTCTGCCCAAAGCGAGGATAAATAGCCTTTTAAGAGTATTTTAACAATAAAAATAAATTGGTACCTCAGTTTATATGGCCCCCAGGTGCTTGTATGCATGCCTGACAACATCGGGGCATGCTCTTAATGAGACGACAGATGGGGTCCTGGGGTATTTCCTCTTGGACATCACTGGGCTCCTGAACAGACCGAGGTTCAACCTGGCGGTGTCCAATGGACCAAAACAATGTCCCAGAGGTGTTCTTTTGGATTTAGGTCAGGCCATTCAATGTTATCAATTCCTTCATCCTCCAGGAACTGGCTGCATACTCTCTGCATACTCTTCTCCAGACCCTTTCGCGTCTGTCACATGTGCTCAAGGTGAACCTGCTCTCATCTTTGAAAAGCACAGGGCACCAGTGGCAGATCTGCCAATTCCGGTGTTCAATGGCAAATGCCACTTGAGCTAAACGGTGCCGGGCAGCGAGCACATGGCCCAATAGAGGAATTTGGGCTATCAGGCCACCCTCATGAAGTCTATTTCTGATTGTTTAGTCAAAAGACATTTCACACCAGTGGCCTGCTGGAGGTAATTTTGTAGGGCTCTAGCAGTGCTCATCCTGTTCCTCCTTGCACAAAGAGCAGATACCGGTCATGTTGATGGGTAAGGACCCTCTACGGCCCTGTTCAGCTCTCCTAGAGTAACTGCCTGTCTCCTCCATGCTCTTGAGAGTGTGCTGAAATACACAGCAAACCTTCTCGCAATGGCACATATTGATGTTCCATCCTGGAGGAGTTGGACTGCCTGTGCAATCACTATAAGGTCCAGCTATCACCTGATGCTACCAGTAGTGACACTGACTGTAGCCAAATGCAAAGCTAGTGAAAAACAGTCAGAAAAGATGAGTAGGGAAAAAAAATGTCAGTGCCTCCACCTGTAAAACCATTTTGGAGGTGGTCTCATTATTGCCCATACTCTGATCAAAATGTGTTCCTTTAAATTTTTTTGAGCAGTGTATATTTAAAGCAACAGTGCAGTAGTAGTAGTGTCCCCTGAAGACGTTCTATTGCATGAAACACATTGGGGAGGGGCTATGTGCTGATGTCTTGCCGCAGCTCCCAATTATGGGATTGTTGACCATCTTACTTGGGAATCGCTTTGTTAAAGTGTGAATAGCTTTCTGAACAGGTGGTTTGCTCTGTTCCTATACAGAGGAAGGCCCACAGAGGTCGTTGCCTTAAGCTTTACATGCGTTTACTGCTAACATACATGCAGCTTGGGAGTCTGAGTGTGCATGGATGGTGGCCAGATAATACAGTGGTGTAATTTCCCCATTATTTGGTGGAAGAAATACAGAGACCGGTCAATTTAATTAGTAGACTTTATTATATTACAGTTAAGTATATGACATTTGCTCCTAAAGGGCCAGTTTCTTACATGCTCGCTTGAGTTTCATAGTGAATTACTTTTTTGTGATTGCTCTTTTCTTTCACTTGTTGATTGTTTTTACATTATATTTTGGTGCTGCACCCTATAAAAGTATATTATTTGAGGGGTTGATGTATATTGACCTGCGTAGCAAGCTGTCAACATTATTCAGTCTAGTGCGGACTTCCACTTTGCATATAATTAAGCACTATTATTGGTTCCCAAGAACAGGTATTGACCTCTGACTTTCATAAATGTTCAAAAAGCTGAACCTTTGAAGAACCTATGAGTGGATTAGGAAGGGAAACACGAGTTGCATTCTATTTTAACACAGCAAATAGGCACTACAGGTTGATGTTGTGCCGATGCTAAAAAAAAAAAATCTTGGAAGACTGGTAGTACATGACAAAGGAGAACTCCAAGCAAAACTTTTTGTCTAGTTATGGATACAGTGGAAAAAGGTTACAGACCATCTGCCATATATTTCTATAGCTATTTTTGTCCCCATTGGATACAATTGCGCATTCCTTTCTTCCCAGAGAAACAGAAAGTGAGAGAAAATTGCCCCAAAAGAGGGGAAATTGCTGGATTCGAAGTGGGTTTTAATAAAGAAGTAATGGTGGACAGGAAGAAAGTCTTGTGACTTAAGTGTAGTATATAGGCTTCTCCTAAAGTTACACTTACCCACCAATCACTGTAAGTCCTTGGTTAAACTCCCAGGGTACATAGCATACTTAAACCCGGAAGGGATAGATCAGATGGTAAATGTTTTTTTTTTTTTTACTTTGAAACACATTGCTATTACCTTTCAATAAAAAGACTTTACCAATGACTTTACGGTCAAAACACATCCATTCCCTTGTCTTTATCGTGTAAATCCCAAGCAATAAAAACCCAACACTACCCAAAAATTAGAAAGATAGCCAGCACAGGATGACGTTTCGGCATCATGTGAATGTTTTTGGAGCAATCACATGAGAACTTCCTACTCTATTCAGTGAGAAAGACTACAACAACAGACCTCAGTGGACTGGTTCCAGCTTTTCAAGCGATCCAATTGGTTGGATATTTACATCTGAAGCCATGTTCAGCAAACATGAATAGCCTGCTGCTTCTCAACATTTTCTTTTAGTGAAAGCACATGCTGAGCCCAAGGAAAATCATATTATCATTCCTCTTTGTTTGGATATCTTTAGGAATGTGTGCAGACCTTAGGATTTACAGTGAAAATGAAATTATACACACAAGAGTCTTACAGCCCCCCTTCACCCTCCCAGACACCTGTATTGAATAAAAATTCAGAGCTGAAAGCAGATGAGCAATATGCAGTCATTTCTTTCTTCCAGCCCAGGATTTCTCTGATCTGGCTACACATAGTGCTATGCTCACCCTGGTGAGTGCCACAGAATTCTATGGGCGGCCTGTAAATTACTTCCACTACTGCAAATAAATAGGAAAAAAAACAAACCAATATTATGGTGTTTACCAACAAATCTGAAAGTTCTGACAATCCTAGTTGCTAAGACTTGCTAGGACGTGGTGCAGAAAGGGCGCATTCTGTGCACATTTCCCATACTACATAAGAACACGCTGCACTTGCAAGGCCTGTGGGGTGCCATTTATTACTAATGGTACGCCAAACGCATCTTGCAAATGCAATGAGTTTGCAGCCACCAGCGTGATCTGAAAAAGTAGAGGTTGCACTACTTTTTCTGCATTAAAAGTATGTTTTGCAGCCCATTGAAATAAATGGCCTGTCAAAACTAGAAGACGTGTGTCCTAGTGTGAACAGGCTTGCCAGCTAAAATGCAAGGTCTGCTTTTTATGCAGAAAAAGCAGCATAAACATTAAAAACCATTAAGAGGAAATGTTACTAACTTTTTTTTCGTCTGCTGTGTCTAGTCAAGGTTGATGCCATCCTTGTCTAGAATTAGGGAATGTAGAATACTCCAAATCCTGCTGAGAAGACACACTTAACACTGTGCTGTATCATCTTCACACAAGATTTGGAAGGCTCACCATTCCCTGGGATCTCACATCAGCAGGAGGATGAGGAGAGAGCAAATACCACTGTTCCAATGTACACATAAAATTAGGACAAACATAGAAACATCGTTTTAAAAAAGGAAAGCTCACAGATAACATTATGCTCAGAAACATTATGCTCAGAATCACTTGATCTCCTTTACATACTTATCTGAGCAAAAACTGAAAACATTATACTGTGTTCATACACAAATAAGCTGGCCATACATGGATCAAAAAAATCAACTGGGCGGGCTGGTTGTAAAGGTCTACCAATCGACTTCTGCACAACCACACTGTCTGGTTTTTCCTGATCGATCAGCACTAAATCAGTGTGTTCTGATGACAGGGAAGTCTATCTGCTGTCAGACTAGAATAACTCAGCATGAAGGATTCCCTCCATTCACATCAAGTGTGTGGATGGGAGAACTGGGTGTTTTTTTTTCCTTTAGTTCAACCCGCTGGTTGAACAAAATAAAATACTAAACGGATGGGCTGCCTTATTATAAGTGACTTCTCACAGCCTTGTGCCCAGCTTCTAAACGTTACCATCTGGGGAGGGGGGGGATAAAGCATATTTAGACCATCTGGTACAATGCAGACCTTGCAGGCAACATTCCAGGCATCATGACGCAGCATTCCCCTTCAAATTCTAGGGTGTTAGGGGGGTGTCCCAATTTTAAAGCCCATATGGTCAATACCTACTTTCTCCTAATGATGTACCACGTCACAGATCTTACAGCATACTAGAAAGGGGTGGGGGGATATATATACATGAACACACACTAAAATTACACACATATATATATATATATATATATATATATATATATATATATATATATATATATATATAATTACACACACACACATATATATATATATATATATATATATATATATATATATATATATATATATATATATATATATACACACATACATACACACACACACATATTATATATATATATATATATATATATATATATATATATATATATATATATATATATATATATATATATATATATATATATATATACACATATACATACATACATACATACACACGCACATACATATACATAAACAAAGGGAGTTCAACAGAGATCTCCCTTTGAATTATACTGCAATTTTCAAGGACCTTTCATGATGTTTATTCTGAATTACTAATTTTGTTAGTGGTTTACCATAAAAAGTGACCCTTTCCTTTGCCAATTAAGTGCAAAAGGGCCAGTTAACGATCAACCTCCCACTACTTCTGGATAAGCATGTGAACTCAAGGCTCATATTTAATATTATATATATATAAGAAAAAGCTTTCTTCCCCCTGATGGTTGAACAGAGCATTGTGGGAAGGAGATATTTACTGCTGCAACCTGAATTTGTCCTGCATGGACTATTATAAAATAAAAAATATGAGTTTCTGAGTATAATTAATAAATTAAATTTAACATGCACAATTCAGATCTAACAGGGAAAAGAGATTTTTGTTAGAACTTCTGTGAAAAGCAGTTTTAGCCACTTTTAGCATGGCTTGTGTATGATTCTGTACAGAATTAGGATTTACAGTATCAGACAGTTACGTGAGCGAGCTTCCTTACTGAATCCAATTAAAGATTCAATTTCCCATACTTCAAAGTGACATTCTTTTTAATAAGAGGAACTTTGGTGGATATGACATGAAAGTAGCTACATGCAAATCATGTCCCTGGTATTGCCATTTCACAAAGCACTCTCCTGAAACATCGGGGTAGATTACTTGCTTTGTGGGAAAATGAAAAAGCCCATCTGTAGCATGACGAACATTGAGGTGTTCTTATTGATCACATTTCGATTATAAAAGATCTACAGGTGGCAAAAAGATTTACAAAAATATACCAAATATAAGCCAAATGCTTTCACTTTTACAAAATTAGGTAAATAACGATATGTATGGAATAGTTCTATCCGTTTCAAAAAACCTGCTGATTGGTGCTGGGCATAAACAAGGTTGATAAGTTAAGACCTCATGTCACTGAACCCTGTTGCTACATGAAAGATTTTAATTTCTTGTTAGGCAGACCAAAGATTGCAGACATCTCGACAAGCACTATACGTGGGGGAGATACCTTGTTTCTATGCATAGGTTGTGCTTATATACGTAAAGGTGGGCAACCATGATGATTATGCCTTGCCGATCCTCGTCACTTTAAATTCGGCTATGCACTGATTGAAATTTTGCTCGTTCAGCAGGGACTGGCTAGATTGCGATCAGTGTGTGGCTGTCTCTGTTTGATAGAAGTTTTATTTTAGTTATTATTTTATTATTACAGGTAGTTATATAGCGCCATCAATTTACACAGTGATTTACATATATATTATACATTCACATCAGTCCCTGCCTTCAAGGAGCGTGCAATCTAAGGTCTTGAACTCATACTCATACATACACATATTAGGGGCAATTTAGACATGATTCAATTACCTACCGGCATGTCTTCGGAGTGTGGGAGGAAACCAGAGCACCTGTAGGAAACCCATGCAGGCACAAGGAGAACTTGAAAACTCCAGGCAGGTAGTGCTGTTGTTGGGATTCGAACCGATGACCCTAGTGTTGCTAGATGAAAGTGCTAAATACTTAGCCACTGTGCTGCTCTTTTCTGTCAAAGGAAGATGCTGGAAAACTTTTGTTGATCAGTAGACGCAGCTGCTGATCAGTGTATTCTGACAGTGTCGGGTAGGGAGGTAAATTCCTCCACCTCCGCTGTCAGCCAGGGGGGGGGTGGGGGGAGTCCAGTGAGGTCCTAACTCCACCTCCCGAGCTCTGGCATGCAGACACGCACTGATCAGCGATTTTCTGAGGGTGGAGACAGGCACAGGGGATCAAAAATTTCAGGTTTAAGTCCTGCTTTTAAACTGTGGAAACATTACCTTGTCTTTGCATGTCTTTTATTTTGCTTGCACTTGAGGTTTACAACCACTTTAAAGTAGTTGTAAATGTTTGCTTTTTAAAAAACATAACATGCTAATACTTTCCTGCTCTGTGCAATGGTTTTGCACAGAGCAGCCCCGATCCTCTTCTTCTGGGGGTCCCCCACCGGCGGCCCCAGGCCTCTCCCCTTCATTGGGTGCCCCTCTGGAGAGCCTCTTTCCATGGGGGGCACCTGTGCGGGCTTGCTCCCACGTCCCGCTGCTGCATCCATTGACACAGACAGCGGGACACGACCCCACCCCCTGCTCCTGTGTCATAGCTTTTGATTGACAGCAGCGGAAGCCAATGGCTTCTGCTATCAATCTGTCCAATGAGGAGAGCAACAATGGCTGGAGCCGATGTGCTCCTGCACATCGCTGGATCGGTTCAGGTTTAGGTAAGAAATGGGTGAAGTCTGGGGGGGGGAGCTGCAGCACAGAAAGTTTTTCACCTTAATGCATAGAACCTTAACCACTTAAGCCCCGGAAAATTTGGCTGCTCAAAGACCAGGGCCTATTTTGCCATTCGGCACTGTGAGATATTAACGGACAATTGCGCGGTCATTCGACGCTGTACCCAAATGAAATTGATGTCCTTTTATCCCATAAACAGAGCTTTTTTTTTTGGTGTTATTTGATCACCTGTGCGATTTTTACTTTTTGCGCTATAAACAAAAAAAGAGCGACAATTTTGAAAAAATAACAATATTTTTCACTTTTTTATATGAAATTCCCCCCAAAAAAATTGTAAAAATCTAAATTTTTTAACATTTTAGGCCAATTTGTTTTTTGCTACATATTTTTGGTGAAAAAAAAAAAATAAATAAAAATCGCAATAAGCTTATTTCGATTGGTTTGCGCAAAAGTTATTGCATTTACTAATTACGGGAAATATTTATGTCATTTTTATTTTTTTTTTTTTTTTTTTTTTTTTTTTTTTTTAACTAGTAATGGCAGCGATCTGCAATTTTTTTTGCGGGACTGCGACATTGCGGTGGATAGATCGGACCCTTGACTGACATTTTTGACACTTTTGGGGGTACCAGTGACATTACTACAGTAATCAGTGCTATACATATGCACTGTTACTGTAAAAATGACACTGGCAGGGAAGGGGTTAACTGTATTGGTGATCAGTGGGTTAAATGTATCCCTAGGGGCGTGATTCTAACTGTGGGGGGCGTGGCTTGTGATGTAACCACAGAGACATACGATCCCACATAGCAGGATCGTATAGCCTCTGCAGTTACATCAGGGAGAATGACAGGCGGCTGTGTTTACATCAGCCGCCTGCCTTTCTCCCTCTCCAGCAGGAGATTGCGAGTGACCGGCGGACATCGGAGCCGCCGGTCACTCGAACGGGGATGTCAGGGAACGAGCGGGGGCTCGCCCCCTAGAGGCTCGTGGGCGAGCGACGTATCGGTACGTCGGTTTACCCAGGAGGGGCTGACCGCCGCAGTATATAGTCGTGCGGTGGTCGGCAAGTGGGTAAGGGTTTACAACCACTTTAATGTTATGAAACTACAGGGCTTCTGATAGCCAAAGATTATTTGATCTAAGCCTAGGCTAGGATATTCTGAATTAGTGTTGGTTCACAGCAAGACCTTTTTTTTCCATAGCAATAATTTATTTGGTTAAGCTGAAGTGTATATTTTAACAATAGGTCTACATCAAATATATAATTTAATTGCTAATTTCCTTTCACACCCACCAAAGTATCTGGTTTGCAAGAGGAGTCACACTGTTGCCCAGAAATATCAAAAGGAATAAAAAAAACAATTCTCCAGAGTGAACAACCATTATGAAATGTTGCTTAATAGTGGCTTGTAGATGGAAATGTACACTTGTAATATAGTTTAATATTAACCCTCTAAGCAATTCATGCACAAAAAAGGTAAGGGCCTGTGACCTTCTCCCTGAACCAAGCTCTAATCACTATATGGCACACTATTAGGTGTCAGCTCTTTGCAACAAAACTCATAATGACCTCATCCCCCTTCCTACAAAAAGGATATCACACAGGTACTTTGCTAGCAGGCAACTGTATGCTAGTGATTGTCATGCTTCAAGGAATGTCCACTAAGAAAAGAGTCATTGGTTTAAGGTTAGAAGTCAGGAAGCTAGCGTTGCCTGTTACGGAGTGACAATCAGAAGTCAGTCTGTCAATAGTGGTCATTATCATATACAGGGATTTTCCTATTTGTTTTGTGATAAATGCGATTCCCTCACTTTGCTATGGAGGAAAGGAAAGTGAGAATGCATGTTTAGTATTTTCCACAAAATCCGGCTCCTTGTGATTTTGTGGACACATTTAGGACAACCCACCTTCGTAAGACAGGAGTCTCATCATGCCATGTTAACTTATATTTCAATAGGTACAAAAAAAGCCTGTGTGCTTATTTTGTACACATTACATTTCAATTCATATGACTTTGTATATTCTCAGAAGTTACAGTCTTATTATTATGTTGCAAAGTGACAGTCTACACTACAGCGACCACACCCTACTAAAGAGGCAGCATGCATTTATAGACTCCTTTAGTAATTATACAAGCATCTACAAGGATTAAACCAATGGAAAACACCCATCTACATTTACAATACAGTAATTCTTCTGTGGCAATGAAGAGTAATAATCAGAATAGGATCATGGATCCTTACATTTATCTGATGAGAAAATACGCAGTGCTGAACACAGTAAGTAATAAGACACAATCAATCAATACTAAAACAGAACGACAAAAAATATTTGATGGCCGTTTGCTGGGCATTGCGAAATATACAAAAGTAAAAACACCTGAACCTTCCTAAGGGTATGGTCGTTTGTAGAATAATGAAAGTGCTTCTAAAATATCTTTACTGTATATAAAGAATTACATTTTGCTTATCTTTCCTCCGGGGAGCCTGGGATAATGAAGACTTGGATGCGTGAGCGTCCTCTGTGAGAAAAAGCTCTTCTAAGTGCATCTCCTTCCGCATAATGGATGTGATGATGTCATGATGCAGCTGACTACGGCAACTGTAGGACAACACGTCCAATGCAGCCAGATCTATGGCAAGATTTTACTCTTTCTGGTTCAAGGTCAACCAATAGCCAAAGATGAAAACTCCATATACCCGATGGCACAAAAGCCCGTTTTTACTAGAGAACGCATAACTTCAGACGTTGTGGTTATGTTTAGATATCATTTGTTGAATACCAGTATTGGCACACAGTGAACCTCATTTGTAAAAACTGGAGTACGTGAAGTATACGACTGCTGCCCAGAGCACCCAATCAGATGTTAGCTTATTTTCTTTCAGCGGGCAACAGATTCATTTTGAATGGCTCTAAATGTTATAATCACTCAGCATATCAGATACGTAAACATTGGGAATAAACACATTATAAAAGAGGAGTGCTTTTGCATTCTAATTTTATATAATATTTTATCAACAAATACAGCCAATCTAAAAAGGGGAAGTATGGCCAAAGCTCTATTGGCCATACTTCTCCTGTGGGTCACAGGGGTGCCGGTAGTTCTGCACTCCTGTCACCCAGATTCAGCCAATGGAGGGGCTAAAGTCGACTGTTGGCTGGTCCAGGCTCTGTGTGGATCCCAACAATAATGTTGAGATCCACCCAGATGCCTGCCTGGCAGCTGACTCAGCCTCTCAGTGTGCGCTGAGAGCCTAAGCTAGCCACTCCCACCACCTCCACTGCCCAATGCTCCAGTGAGCAAGGGGGTGGGGGCAGAGCAGAGAGCCTGTGACTGGCAGTCACCACCCAGAGCAGACCCGAGAATTGAGAAATCAGCGATCTTTGATCGCTCAGTTCTCAGTGTAGAACCAGCGGGGGGACAGCTGTAGCATTGGATTGATGCTGAAGGCATCTAGGCGAGTATGTATGTTTTTTACATTCCCACACTGGTTTTAAATATTGGCTCATATAATTCAACCTATTTTGTGATTGTATTTACAATACAGTATATAGTCCATAAACCATATTTCCTATGTCTGCATATTCCTTTAGTAATATCTGTAGTGTCCTTCACACCTTGTAATGTCCTTACATACAGAACAGTCAGGTGGCTTTGCTCACACAATGGTCACTTGATAAGGAATATACATGGAAGTCACCTTTGAGTACTGTTTAGTAACATACACATTCTAGAGAAATTCTTCTTCCTATGGGGGGGGATTTACTAAAACTTGAGTGCAAGATTGGGTGCAGCTCTGCAAAGAAGCCAATCGGCTTCCAGTTTTTTTGTCAAAGCTTAATTGAACAAGCTGAAGTTAGAGGCCAATTGGCAACCACGCACAGCTGCATCTGATTTTTTACCCTTCAGTTTTAGTAAATCAACCCCTATAAGGGTCCTTTCACACGAGCGATCCGATCATATCCGCCCGTCAGTTTTTTAGGCGGATCTGATCGGATCCTCCATGCATCCCTATGGAGACATGTCCACTGACACCCGCTACCATCCGCATCCAATCCTGTCCATGAAATCTGGACGGATGGAAACCCTATTTTCCATCCATCCAGGGGATCGGATCAGATGGGATCGGATGAAAGCGGACAGGCGGTCCGCTCTCATCCGATTCCCCCATAGAGATGCATGGGGCTCTGACACCTCCCTTTCTGCACACATAGCAGAGAGGGAGCTGTCACCTGCCTGCTCAGCGGGGATCTGTGTATCGATCCCCCGCTGAGCAGCACGGATCCGCCTACGGAGGCGGGCCATGTGAAAGAAGCCTAATAAGACTATATTTGGATTTTGTTACAAAAGAATAAAAAAAACAAAAACACACACAATCTGCAAGAAAATTATTATACCAATGTAATCAAAACTAACACACCTAAAAAGGTATATTACTTAATAAATCTTACTGGTACTTGTGTTATCATCATCATACAGTTATAAAATAAAATGATTTATTCTCCTGCAGTGAAAGTCACATTCTCTACTTTAAAAAGATGTACCTTACGTTGACCTTACTTTGACTCAGGAATTAAAAAAAAAAAAAAAAAAAAAAAAAAAAAAAAAACAAAACACACCTTTCCATTTAAAAAATAAATGGCTTTTTTTTTTACAAACATTGCAAGAAGAAAAAGTTCCATGCTAGCTGGAATCCACAATAATAAATCAGACAAGCCTTAGATTCTGTTTGGCATTTATTACCAATGCCCTTTATGCCTAGCTCCTACTATTTTACTGGACACACCCGCGTGTAATAAGTTCCCCATTCCCCAAAACATATGTAGGAAATAAAGTGAGACTTTTCAAGATGCAAAATGCATATTGTTATATATTAAAGAGAATACTTTCCACACTATATTAAATGATTACCAACATTTAGAAAAGCATTGCTCATGTGAGCCAGGACTACAGTCTTTGATTTACATTGGACACATCTGGCTGCACAGACAAACTTCAATACAATTAGCAGATAGTTCATCAATAAAAATACAATCTAGGTTTCCTTTCAGTAATGGAGTATCAGTATTACATCACACTGAGTTTTTGGACTGCAGATAGTCATAGGATAGTTACACTGATTGCTCTGGCTATGAAGCATGGCCAATAGATGGCTGTAAGAGGTCTTCAACAACCAACCCAGTATTTGAATAATCTATATTCCTGAAACATGACTTTCTATATCACATGCAGACTCTTCTGGTTTAATCAATATCTGAAAGGGTAAATAAGCTATCAGCCAAAAAAAAAAAAAAAAATCCCACCCAACACATAAATTCCCCACCGTTTGAGATAAGTCTGCTGGGGTCAATAGAAGCCCATAGCTCCCCAGAATGTTACCTTACCCCGTGTATGTCAAACTGTTGATTTTTGGTCACTTCCAGCCCCAGACAACCCTTTTGTGCCCCTTACTCATGAATTGAATAATGTTCCAGGCCTAATAAAAAGTCTACACTTCCTTGCATGCATTTGCAGTTAACCACTTAAGCCCCCCGGAAGATTTTACCCCCTTCCTGACCAGGGCCTATTTTGCGATTCGGCACTGCGTGAATTTAACGGACAATTGCGCGGTCGTGCGACACTGTACCTAAACTAATTTGACATCCTTTTTTCCCCACAAACAGAGCTTTCTTTTGGTTGTATTTGATCACCTGTGCGATTTTTTGATCATGCGCTATAAACAAAAAAAGAGAGAAAATTTTGCAAAAACAACAATATTTTTCACATTTTTTTATATGAAATTCCCCCAAAAAATCAAATTTTTTTTAACATTTTCGGCCAATTTGTTTTATGCTACATGTTTGGTAAAAAAAAAAAAAAAAATTGCAAAAAGCGTATTTTGATTGGTTTGCGCAAAAGTTATCGCGTTTACTAACAAACGGAAAGATTTTTGTAATTTTTGTTGTTTTTTTTTTTTAACGAGTAATGGCGGCGATCTGCTATTTTTTTGCAGTACTGCGACATTGCGGCGGACAGATCGGACCCTTGACTGACATTTTTGACACTTTTGGGGGTACCAGTGACATTACTGCAGTAATCAGTGCTATACATATGCACTGTTACTGTAAAATGACACTGGCAGTGAAGGGGTTAACTTTTTTTGAGAGGGAGGGGTTATGCGTGTCCCTAGGGGAGTGATTCTAACTGTGATTGGCTGTGGCTTGAGGTGTAGGAACAGTGATCAACGGTCCTACATAGTAGAACCATATGATCACCATTCCTACACAGGGGAGAATGACAGGCGGCTTGTTTACATTAGCCGCCTGCATTTCTCCCTCTCCACCGACGATCGTCGAGTGACTGGCGGACATCGGGTCCGCCAGTCACACGCGTGGAGGGGGGGTCCTTGACCGCGCGGGAGTACGCCTCCGGCGGCGCGTGCTCGCTCCCCAGAGCCTCACAGGCTAGTGACGTATATATATACGTCACTTTCCCTGTGAGGGGCTGACCGCCGCAGTATACTGTATGTACTTGCGGCGGTCGGCAAGTGGTTAAAATACGTTATTAAATGCTTTTCGTTTTTTTTACTTGGGCTTAACAAACCTGCTCTAGCCACACATAAAGTATAATATTTGTAGTTGCCTAATTAGCTAATGTGCATCTATGCGGTTATAGACAAGTTGCAGCAAATAAAGTAACAGAATTAAAGGACTGTGGGTTTTTCCTGATCTTTTAATGAGGTTTTTAAAAACATGAATGGTTGCCATTGTGAAAGACTTACTACTATATGAGTACAATCTTAAATGCACATGCTAAACTATTATACATCATAGTTTCAGGCTTAGTCATTTAGGCAAACGTTTCTCATTGCTTAATGCTTTTCAAGACCTGTCATTGGTTTTATTACTGGAAAACAGTGACTCTGGTAAAAGCCGACTGCTGCTGTCAAATATCTATTTATGCAAACACAGAGTGACAAAAGTGTTCTCCCAACAAAGAAAAATCAAGGGTGGAACCATAGGAAAAACCCAAACAAAACTTGTTCCGTGGTTGTAAAGTCAGAAGGTTTTCTATCTTAATGCATTCTATGCAGTACCAATAAAAACCTTCCATGTGTAGCAGCCCCCCTCTGCCCCTCTAATACTTACCTGAGTCCCATCTTTATCCAGCGATGTCCATGAGTGCCTCAGCCGTCTGGAACTCTCTCTCCTGATTGGCTGAAACACAGCAGCAGCCCTATTGGCTCCCACTGCTGTCAATCAAACTCAATTAGCCAATCAGGAGAGTGGATGGGGCCAAAAAATGGATACATGGAGCTGCAGCTCGGGCCCGGGTGCCACCATACCAAGCTGCATGCTGTGGGGGCACTCAACAGGAGAAAGAGGCTAGGAGCCCCAGCCAGAGACCAGAGGAGGAGGATCTGGGCTGCCCTGTGCAAAGCCAACTGCACAGAGGAGGTAAGTATAACCTGCTATTTTAATAGAAAAATAAAATGAGACTTTACAGATCACTTTAAGCTGGCAAAACAATGGCAAGCTGGGAAATTGGCAATAGGCATACAAGAGCAAGTAAATCTGCAGACACAATCAACAGCCTAATGCTATACTGTATCTATTGGTGAGCAGATTCCTAAACATGTGCCTTCTACTTTCCAAGCTTACTTTAAACTAAATGGAGAGAGAGAAAGGGTACATAGGAGGAAGACAACGGGCAGACATCTCTCTGGGTCACCCATTTCAGAGGCAACAGCAGCAATCAGGCAAGGTTTTCAAACTCATTGTATGATCTCATCCCTAAAAACAGTTGGTTGTCTAATGCGGCCTTCTTTCTAACTCGCCAAAATTTAATTTTCTCTGAGAAAATGCCAAGTAGCTCGCAGACAATAGATCAGCCTTTTTCAACCAAGGTTCCTCTAGAGCAGTGATGGCGAACCTTGGCACCCCAGAGGTTTTGGAACTACGTTTCCTATGATACTAATGCACTCTTCAGTGTAGTTGAGCATCATGGATCATGGGAAATGTAGTTCCAAAACATCTGGGGTGCCAAGGTTCGCCATCACTGCTCTAGAGGCTACAAAGGGTTCCTTGAGTGTGAGCAGCTGAAAATTCGTCTTCCACCTACAGTGATCACCAATGCAAGGGGGCAATTCTTCATTGGCTATCAATGTAACAGGTTACCTCTACAATGACCATTAGTAGTAGGGAACACCGCAATTTGCAATGCGTTTCTTATTCATTTAGGCCTCATGCAAACTGGACATTTTTTGCAGCTGCTGTTTTTGACTTCAGAGGTTTTTTTCTCACAGCCAGTAAGCTCCCCAGCATTTTATTCTATGTGTTCATACACACATACATTTTTAATCAGTTTTTTTTGGCAGGGGCGTTTTCTGGCTGGAAAAAAAACGCTTAAAAACGCTAATGCAAGAAACATTGCAAAACACTAAAAAAACTTGCGTTTTTAGCGCAGCATTCTACAGCTAAAGGTACTGGAGTTTTATGGCGTCCAGTGTGCATGAGGCCTAAAATTCAAGAATATTACCGAAAATAATTTTGTTCCAAAGAGCAAGTGGGCATCTAATACTCTAGGTGCTGATGAATAGTGAGTTGTAGGTATAGTTACTTTTATTGGGAGTTCTCAGAGACCTAAATTATTTTAAGGGTGCCTCAGGGGATAAAATGCTGAGAAGGGCTACATAATGGAGATTGCTATTCAAAGATGGATGATCATCTCATCTATAGGGGCTGATGGATGGATCCGATGGACCATTCTTACTTGTGGCTACTAGATGTCACTGGAGGCGGCTCCTCTGCTGGAGTCATCTAGCATCAAGCTGCAACAGCTGTAACTTTGGTGTTGTTTGTAGCTCCACCCTGCTGAGGAAGTCCCGTAGGACGTAACGCGTACGAGGGAGGGGATACCTGCTTGACGTCACCCGCTGCCATCTCTCAGCAAGCCAACTGGACACAAGCTGTTTTAAACTGCTGTATTGAAACATCCTGACTGTAAGTGCAATATCAAATAAACTTGAGTGTTTTATTCAATGGATCGCTCTTAGTTTTTTGCTTTCATTGTCCCCTATGTGTATCTCCCTTTGGGGAGTCTCTATGGTGGATTGAGGTCGCTCCTGGTTCTTGGCTATACACGCTGGAAGCGGATCAATGGCTGGGGAGTTACGGTATCATTCCTATTGATTAAATTCAAAGACAAGCTCATTAGACCTGCTGGTAACACAGAGGTTTAATTTTGAGTAGCTTGATAAGAGGTGAAGGTGTATCACCTGAAGTGGATCCTGGACTCATCATCTCCTTCTCTATACAGGACTTTTGGGCTTATCTGTTCAACCTTTATATTTGATATATATTTTTATACATATTGAATGTTAGCTGATGTTACCACATTCATTGCGCTGCACCTTTATACTAATAAGTTAGCATCATACAAGCTACATATTTTAATGTTTTTTTTTTTTTTTAAGATGAGGATGTAGCTTCAAATGGTTGAATAACATTTAATATTATATCTTAAATTGATTATAGGAGGTAAAAAAGACAAACATACATACTTACCTGTGCGATGCAATGGTTTTGCACAGAGCAGCCCAATCCTTCTCTTCTGGGGTATCCTACCCAGCATTCTGAGCTCCTTCACTCCTGCCAACATGGGAAGCCACTTTCTATGGTGGCACACATGCATGCTCGATCCCGAGCTGCACTGTGCGTTTGTCTAATCAAACGCACACACTGTGGCTCGGCCCATCCCCCTTGTCACTGGATTTGACTGACAGCAGCAGGAGCCATTGGCTCACACTGAGTCCAGTGATGAGGAAGAGAGAAATCAGTGATGCTGCTCTTGGGCACAGCACTGGACAAAGATCAGGCTCAAGTAAGTATTTAGGAGGGTAGGGGGGCTGCACATAAAATGTTTGTTTACCATTATGTATAGAATTAATTTAAGTGTTTACTAAACCCACAACAGTAAAATCATTGTGTATAAGCAGTAAAGCATGCTTGTTATACTCACAAAAACCCTAGCAGCTAAATTTGAGGACTTTACCGGTACTACTTGAATGTATAAAAATATCAAACTTTTATTGTACAAAATGTAAAAAAGATGTAAACAGTAAAAGGACACATATTAGTACAGACATTAACATATACACAGAGTTTGTATTGTACTATGCAGTAGTTACCTCATCATCCCTATTCAGGTAGGGTTATGGGTTGCTTGCTATGACCTTTTACTGTTTATATATTTTTTACAATAAACATTTGATATTTTTATACATTCAAGTGCTACTGTCCTCAAATTTAGCTGCTAGGGTTTTTTGTGTAGATTTTTTTTTTTTTTTTTATTAGAATGTGGAACTGGACACTTTGTGCCCAACACCTAGAAGGGCTCTATTGGTTTCCCTATCTCCCACTTACTTCTTTCTAAGCTTGTTATACTCACTGTGGAACTTAAGGGACTACTCCTCTGCAAAGTGTAAAAAGGCCGTTTGATCCTGTCTTCCCTGATCCTCCACTTATTCCAATGTCTCCAACTCATCTCTGGATATTATAGAGGCCAGGGGACAGGCTGCACGTGTTTTTTTGTTTTTTTCTTGGGAGAGTGCATGTGATCAGCACAGGGCCAATCAGCACTGTCCAGACAGAGGGTCAGGGGTCCTGCAGTTTTATAGGACAGTGAGAGCAGAACCTCCTCCTACAAACTTTAACCAGACACTCATAGAAGTCACAAGACTGCTATATACTGCTGATGAGAAAAAATATTTAGCAGTTTATATTTACTAAAATAACTGCATTTCCATGTTCTGTGTACTGAAAGACCAGATATAGTGAATGCAGGGTCCTGGGTTTAGTAACACTTTAAGGTAAAAAAAAAAAAACTGTATCCTTTACGACCACTTTAATGTATGCGTTCTGTGCCTAAAAGGGCTGAATCACATTTGTGCAGGGGTTCCCAAAGACCCATTGTAAAGAGGTGGAGAAAGCCCACTCCCAACTTCTATATTTTACATTTTAGGAAATCTACCATAAGAGACTGCCTAAAATAATATAATAATATGTTTGGCAACCTTAGGAAAAGCACCTTATAAATGTCTCACAACAGTTAAACAATCAAGGCACAGAGAAAAGCTTTATGTCTGTTGTTCATTTCTGTGCCAGAAGGCCACTTCCTTCCTTCTTATATTGCAAAAAAAAGACATCAAAAGATAGTACATTGTCCTGCAACTGTAAGAACATCTGACGGTCTTCACAGAAACATAGCTGTGCTCTATCAACGTCACAATCTATATTGAAGAGGAAATCTGCCAGTGGGTAGCACATTCTGATTAGTGGAAAGTTTATCGAGTGCATTTTGCTCGGATGATCTGGAGAGGAAGTCTAGAGGCCTCTGCAATGTGTGACTGTGAAACAGGGAAAATGACAGCTGCAGGGCCAGCACAAGAGGTGTTAACAATCAAAGTGCTGGAACTAAATGTAGTCTTGCCGGTTCACACTATAGCAGGGGTCCTCAAACTACCGTCCCCCAGCTGTTGCAGAACTACACATCCCATGAGGCATTGTAAAACTGCCATTCAGACATGACTAGGCATGATGGGAATTGTAGTTCCTGATGAAGACCCCTGTGCTATGGCAATGTCAGACATTTCATGTGATTCGCACCGCACTGCTCTGCAAATCACATGCGATGTCTGTGTGATGCAAATTCAGTCATACAGATTGTATGGCTGAATTTGCATCGCATTCGGACCAAAGTCACGCAGGACCCTTTTTTTGGTCCACACCAGAATCAGATCGCATGGGTGTTCACATCTATGCGATCAGATTCCTGTCCGAATTGACAGTTCACAATGTGATCTAATTTGGGGGGTGTCATTAACTTTGTATTGACACCCCCAGCAGTTTGCATATGGCAGTGTGAACTGCCTGCGAGTCGGGTGCGATGCGGGAACCCGCAGTGGATTCACATCGCACCAATGTGAAACGGCTCTTACTGTCAGCAGACATCTGCAATTTATTTCAACAGGCAGGATAACATAGCTGTAATGGCGATACCCAGAAAGCACTCTGCGATTTCCTAATCTAATACATGTAAGAACACAAGCCAAATCCGTTTAGCACCAACTTGCCAATCAATGTTTTTTTTCTAGCAATCAGGAATGACACACAGAATAAAGAATCTGTTATTTCGGAAAAGACAGAAGGGCACATGGAAAGAAGGTGAACATGTAGAATATTTGTCCACCAGTATGTGAAGTCCCACCCCAAGAGTAGACTGTCTGTTCTGTCTAGTGAAGGTGTGAGTTGGTGTTTTCCTAATTATGTCACCGGAAATTTACACTCTCTGCACAGTCAAAGCCATCTAAATGCATAAGTGTTTGATGTTGGGCTATCAAATCATCAGCAAAATCTGTACAATACTTTATTTCACCTTTCACTTTCTCATCACGCAGCCTGGGGAATTCAATAAAGAATGGATGACATTTCTCTGTCACTTTCTGCACCTAATTCAGGCAATTACTTGCACTAATTAGCAAAGCATGAAACAAATTCAGGCAGCTCTTACTACCGCCACCTTAGACATTATTGCTATGGCAGTAACAAATTCTTAAGGCCCCTTTCAAACAGGCGGACCATTCAGATCCGCCTGTCCGTTTTTTTGGCGGATCTGAACGGTCCCCCCATGCATTCCTATGGGGCATCGGAGACATGTCCGCTGACATCCAACCCGATCCGTTAAATCTGGACGGATGGAAACCCTATTTTCCATCCGTCCAGCGGATCGGATCGGATGGGATCGGATGAGAACAGACCGACGGTCCGTTCCCATCCGATTTCCCCCATAGAGATGTATGGGGAACTGACAGCTGTGTCTCCGCACACAGCACGGAGACACAGCTGTCCTCCTGCTGCTCAGCGGGGGATCGGCGGCTCGATCCCCCCACTGAGAAAAACGGAATCCATCCGACGGACGGATAATGTGAAAGGGTAGGCTCCTTGACGGCAGAGACTGATGTGAACGTACAATATCACGTAGGAGTACGGTGACAATCAGCTCTCCTGCGTCAGATCACATGTACCTAGTACTAGATCCGGCACTTCCAGGTAGGGGGCACAAGTGCCACCATTGCTGTGCTGGGATTAGACACAGTACAAGCCGTTTAGCGGGTGCCGGCCAATGATTGCCTGCCGGCACCTGCTGATCGGGGAGAAGACACACAGAACAAAGCTCTGCATATGTACACAAGGCAAAGCTCTTTTCTGTCAGCAGGGATGTGGTAGATTTTGTTTCCCTGCAAAGCAAGGAATAAAATCCACCACATCCCTTACTAAAAAAAAAGCACATAGTATATAAAAGAAAAAACACAAACAAACACACTTGTTAGGCACACATTTCACAATTTGATGTCCCTATATTTTTAACCCCTTCCCAGCCAGTGTTATTAGTACAGTGCATATTTTTAGCACTGATCACTGTATTAGTGTCACAGGTTACCACAAAGTCAGTTGTCTGCCGCAATATCACAGTCCCGCTATAAGTCGCTAATCACCGCCAGTATTAGTTAAAAAAAAAGTAAGAAAAAAAAAAATCAGTATATATATATATATATATATATATATATATATATATATATATATATATATATATATATATATATATATATATATATATATATATATATATATATATATATATATACAGTGGGTACGGAAAGTATTCAGACCCCCTTAAATTTTTCACTCTTTGTTATATTGCAGCCATTTGCTAAAATCATTTAGGTTCATTCTTCTTCCTCATGAATGTACACATAGCACCCCATACTGACAGAAAAACACAGAATTGTTGACATTGTTGCAGATTTATTAAAAAAGAAAAACTGAAATATCACATGGTCCTAAGTATTCAGACCCTTTGCTCAGTATTTAGTAGAAGCCCCCTTTTGATCTAATACAGCCAGGAGTCTTTTTGGGAAAGATGCAACAAGTCTTTCACACCTGGATTTGGGGATCCTCTGCCATTCCTCCTTGCAGATCCTCTCCAGTTCTGTCAGGTTGGATGGTAAACGTTGGTGGACAGCCATTTTTAGGTCTCTCCAGAGATGCTCAATTGGGTTTAAGTCAGGGCTCTGGCTGGGCCATTCAAGAACAGTCACGGAGTTGTTGTGAAGCCACTCCTTCGTTATTTTAGCTGTGTGCTTAGGGTCATTGTCTTGTTGGAAGGTAAACCTTCGGCCCAGTCTGAGGTCCAGAGCACTCTGGAGAAGGTTTTTGTCCAGGATATCCCTGTACTTGGCCGCATTCAGCTTTCCCTCGATTGCAACCAGTCGTCCTGTCCCTTCAGCTGAAAAACACCCCAACAGCATGATGCTGCCACCACCATGCTTCACTGTTGGGACTGTATTGGACAGGTGATGAGCAGTGCCTGGTTTTCTCCACACATACCGCTTAGAATTAAGGCCAAAAAGTTCTATTTTGGTCTCATCAGACCAGAGAATCTTATTTCTCACCATCTTGGAGTCCTTCAGGTGTTTTTTAGAAAACTCCATGCGGGCTTTCGTGTGTCTTACACTGAGGAGAGGCTTCCGTCGGGCCACTCTGCCATAAAGCCCCGACTGGTGGAGGGCTGCAGTGATGGTTGACTTTCTACAACTTTCTCCCATCTCCTGACTGCATCTCTGGAGCTCAGCCACAGTGATCTTTGGGTTCTTCTTTACCTCTCTCACCAAGGCTCTTCTCCCCCGATAGCTCAGTTTGGCCGGACGGCCAGGTCTAGGAAGGGTTCTGGTCGTCCCAAACGTCTTCCATTTGAGGATTATGGAGGCCACTGTGCTCTTAGGAACCTTAAGTGCAGCAGAAATCTTTTTGTAACCTTGGCCAGATCTGTGCCTTTCCACAATTCTGTCTCTGAGCTCCTCAGGCAGTTCCTTTGACCTCATGATTCTCATTTGCTCTGACATGCATTGTGATCTGGAAGGTCTTATATAGACAGGTGTGTGGCTTTCCTAATCAAGTCCAATCAGTATAATCAAACACAGCTGGACTCAAATGAAGGTGTAGAACCATCTCAAGGATGATCAGAAGAAATGGAAAGCACCTGAGTTAAATATATGAGTGTCACAGCAAAGGGTCTGAATACTTAGGACCATGTGATATTTCAGTTTTTCTTTTTTAATAAATCTGCAATAATGTCAACAATTCTGTGTTTTTCTGTCAGTATGGGGTGCTATGTGTACATTCATGAGGAAGAAGAATGAACTTAAATGATTTTAGCAAATGGCTGCAATATAACAAAGAGTGAAAAATTTAAGGGGGTCTGAATACTTTCCGTACCCACTGTATATATATATATATATATACATACATACACACACACATATGCACATACATACACACACACACACGCACACCATAGCTTGTAGACATTATAACTTTTGTGCAAACTAATCAATAAATGCTTTTCTTTGGGGGGAGGGGGGGACATAAATTGAATTTATGAACAGTACAGCATTGCATGACAGTGCAATTGTCAGTTAAAGTAATGCAGTGCCGAAAAGCAAATCAGCCAGAGGGCTAATGGTTTTATATATGTAAAGCGCTGCGTAAATTGACGGTGCTATATAAGTACCTGTAATGAATAACTGAAATAAAAAACATAATTACTTGGATATGGAGATGCCCATATTTCAGAAAGGACTTGAATCACAAGGGAGGCGGGCATGATGGGGAACTAGTCTCTATGACCACAGTGCCTGTTAGATGGGCAAAGCCTGATGGGGAACTGAGAGACTAGTTCACCATCAGGCTCTACCCACCCACTACAAAAACCCCTCGACTATATGCCTGTTATTGTGATGGGTGCAGTGCCCAGAGGGAAGGCACACACCAAGGATGGAGTCTCCAGTATGGACACCCTGCCCTCAGTGTCAGTCACTCTCTGACAAGTACATGAATCTGGCACAAACACTGACAATCTCGGTGTGGCAGCCCGATGGATAGATTATACGTATATATACATATACATACATATATTAAATATATATATATATATATATATATATATATATATATATATATATATATATATATTTTATTTTTTTTTATTCCATTGGATTGTAAGATCTTCTGAGCAGGGCCTGCTTAATCCTCTTCTGTATTATATAATTGTATTGTAACTGTATTGTCTCCCTTTTATATTGTAAAGTGCTGCGTAAACTGTTTGTGCTATATAAATCCTGAATAATAATAATAATAAATATTTTTCTACGATACCCTTTTCAAACTTCCCCTAGTACATAGTTATAAACCTTCTGTAATGTGGTTCCATAGGAATGTATACAGTATGTCAGTGTCCTTTCCTACATACCTTATTTACCTTAGCTGACCTCTACAAGATATCAAACATTCTGGAATGAACTTGTAGGACTGCTACTCCTGGGATACAATGTATCACCTTCAATTATTTCAAGGCCTATTTCCAGGCTATTGTTCCCTACACCACTAAACATTAAAAACTATATGGCCTGAATGTCAACAATCAAACAGCAGTCCCAGCAGGATACTTCATTCTCTCTTCCATTAACACAGAGGGTACTTTTGTTGTCGCTGCTATCCAGCAATAAAGTTTTCCACAAAACACACAAGCAATAAACTGCATATCACCTCTTAGACTCCTAAGGGTACATTTACACTTGCAGTTAGCCTGCAGAGACAGCCGGATGGGGGTGCATACATGCTGAAGATAAATGATACCCCCTTTCAGGTTCAGCAGGCAGTACAACCACTGAACGCGGCTCAATGAAGTGAATGGAGCCATTCTGCCATTCTGCACCCACATTTAATGGACATGGTCGCAGTGTGGTTGTGCGTCATTTACAGGGATAAAACACTTCTGAAAAGCAATTTATTGTGGATCATGTTTCAGAGGTGTGGCAATGAAAGACACATGACTAAACTTAGCCTAAATGTTATCACGTTTCCTCAATGAAACTACAAGCATAAAGCCCCTTGGGCACACGGGGCCATCCAGCTGTAGTGCATCCGTACCAGCATTTTACTGTGAGCAGGAAGGAGGCCTTTGATTTCTAAACACACAGGGCACTAAATCACAGTACCATTCGGTACAAAGTTAGGGCTGTCTAGCATCCTGGCATAGACTTTGACAGGCTGGTCACTGCACCTGTCCCAAACCAGGTGCACTAAAAACGCCAGGAGGGACGCACTGAGGATGGATCCATGTGCAAGAGGTCCGAGACAAGAGAACCTCCTACTAAACACAGTAAAAAAGTTCATGACCCTTCCTTCACCTTCACATAATGTGGCAGGTACTATTTGCAGGTATAGGGATGATGAACAAATAAAAACCCTTCAGTCAAGATACACCATACTATGTATGTGCACTTTATGGCTAGGACCCTTCTTAAAGCCCTGCCCCCTCTTCCAAAAAAGAAATAATACCCTCCACACGGTTAGGCTTCATTCACACCCAAGCGTTCTGCAGTGACACCTTTAGCTTTTTTGTAGCGGCACCATTTATTTGAATGGGCCTCCCTCTGCTCTATTACCGCGCCAAAGAAGCACATGTGCCAAATCTTGGCACAGAGCCAGGCACATTTGATAATGCGATTTTTGCTGCGATTAGACAATTGTGGCAAAATTGCCCCCGCGTTTGGAGTCACATTAAGAAATAATGCCATCACAAACGCGTCCGGTGTTTTGCCGTGATTATGGAATCGTGGGCAGGATCAAGCAATTCCAGTACGCTCAGGTGTGAATGGAGCCTTAGCCTCACATTAGGTCGCTCCGACTTAGGGGGCGACCTGTGAAGTCGCGTGCAGCGCGACTTCGGCGCGACTTGCACGCATAATGGAAGTCAATGCAAGCCGCCTCCAGGTCACCCCGAAGTAGTACAGGACCCTTTTTCTAAGTCGGAGTGACTTGTGTCGCTCCTATTAGAACCGGTCCTGTACTACTCAATGGCCGCGACGGTGCACGACTTGCCAGGCTGACCAAGTCGCCTGACAAGTCATGCTAGTGTGAACCGGCACTAAGAGCCGGTTTACTGGGGCGACCTGTCAGGCGACCTGGTCGTCTGACAGGTCGCCTGCCATAGAGAAGCTGTGGACCCGTTCTAATAGGAGCGACACAAGTCGCTCCGACTTAGAAAAAGGGTCCGGAGCTTCTTTGGGGCGACCCGGAGCGACCTGCATTGACTTCAATGTTATGAAGTCCGTGCCGGCAGCTCTGAGGCCCCGGCAAGTCGGATCGCTCTAATGTGAACCGGCTCTCAGTCCCGGTTCACACTAGGGCGACCTGTGGTCCGCAGCTTCCATAGGGAAGCTGCGGACCCGTTCTAATAGGAGCGACACAAGTCGCTCAGACTTAGAAAAAGGGTCCGGAGCTTTTTTGGGGCGACCCGGAGGCGACCGCCATAGACTTCAATGTTATGAAGTCCGTGGCGGCCGCTCCGAGGTCGCGGCGCGCTGCTCGCACCGCGACCTCGGAGGTCGCCCCTGGAAGTAGCGTCGCTCGTATGTGAACGGGCACTAAGAGTTTGATGCTTGTTAAAGTAATTGTAAAGTCTTGTTTTAAAAAAAAAAAAAAACAAACACAACAAACATGTTATACTTACCTGCTCTGTGCAGTTGGTTTTGCACAGAATGGCCCGGATCCTCCTCTTCTCGGGTCCCTCTTCAGCGCTCCTGGCTCCTCTCTCCTGTTGAGTGCCCCCACAGCAAGCAGCTTGTTTTTGGGGCACCCAAGCCAAGTCACAGCTCCGTGTATCCATTCAGACACGGAGCCCCGACCCGGCCTTGCCCCCCCCCTCTCCTGATTGGCTGACTGACTTTGTTTGACAGCAGCGGGAGCAAATTGCACTGTGCAGTCTCAGCCAATGAGGAGGGGAGTCCGAGGCAGCTGAGAAAGTCCTGCAACACTGACTGGGGCTGCTGCATGCAGCTTTTTTATCCTAATGCATAGAATGCATTAAGATAAAAATCTTCTGCCTTTACAATCCATTTAAGTTTAGGGGTGCTGGAAAAAGGATGAACATCTTATTCCATGCTCCAGCAGGGTTCCTCTAGCGGTGCAACTGGAGTCCTGCATACTCCTCTCTAAGCAGCTGCCAGCAGCAACCACATTCCTCCTCCACATACAGTGCAGGGTCACATGAGGGACCAACCACAAGCTGGAGCTTCGGGGAGATAAGAGATAAGGTCATGGGGTAAGTAAAAATGGCTTTTCCTGTACTCCCTAGACATAGCGCAGTGTGGGTGCCCCTAGATTGTTTCTAATTCCTGGAGTTTTTTGGGCTTTAAAGTGGTTGTAAACCCTTTCATATACCTAGTGAAGTGACTACCCTCAGATGATACACAGAGATGGAACAAATCCCCCTACATGATTTGTACCTGTTTATCTACAGTCTTCTTTTCTCTACACCTGTTCAAAGTCCTTTTTTTTTTATAGCTTGTGTGAGTTTAGAAAAAAGGGGGCGGAGAGCTTAAGTTACTCTGCAAAACTCAATGAGGATAGCTCTAAGAGCTGATTGGAGGGAAAGGGACACACCCTCTCCACACAGCAAACAGGAAGATAGCTGAGGCTGTAAATCAGCTGGAGATCCCTTCCTGTCACCATTTTTCCTGACACCAAAAGAAAACTTGTCAGAAGCGATTCATGCTGATGGCAGAGGAACATACACTTAGCCCCCCATTCACTCCGGTGTGACCTGTCATGCGATTTGACAGGTCCAAATCGCATGTCAAGTTGCACCCTATTGTCGGCAATGGAACAATTTAAATTGGTGCAATCTGACTTTGCAGTGCCACACCGATTTGAAAAAGTAGTTCCTGCACTATTTTTGGGTGATTTACATGAAAAGGGGTCCATGGCTCATTTACATATATGGAAAATGCTTGCTGTTCTGAAAAGGGGTCCACAGCAGATCCCTTTTCAGAGGTGTTTGACCGGTGGTGAAAAGGGGATAAGTCACCTCCTCACCGCCTGCTTTAACCCTTAAAATGCTGACCCACTCCACCAAAACCATGTGGTTGCAGCACATCCCCATTCACTTACTGTACCACCTGGGTACAGCAGAATGGATACAGCCCTGTGTGGTTACATTACGGTGCTTATAGGAGCGGCTGGGAAAGGGGAGAATACTGTGGCTAAACTGCCTACTTTATGGCCTCTTGTGTGAACAAGCTAAAGCTAGAAGGGGATATGTTACTAAGCACATCTGCCCCAGTCCCAGTATAGATCAGGGGCGTAACTACAGGGGTTGCAATCGCTACCGGGCCCCATGCTCCAGGGGGCCCGGTAGCAAAGCAGTGGGTGAACTTCCAGGATCGCAAAGGTCACACTTGTGACCGGACCCTGGCATTGCACCACTGTGGGGAGGCCCCAAGATTGCAGGAAGGGGGCCCACTGTAGAACTTGTGAAAGAATCCTGCTGCGGGACCATAATAAAAGGCCATGCAACGAGTGTAAAGAGCCCCAGGATTAGTGGGAAGAGCCCTGGGCTTGAAGAGAAGGGCCCCGGCCAGGGGTCTGGGGGGCCCTTCATGGTTTCTTGCATCAGGGCCCTGAAGGTTCTAGTTACGCCTCTGGTATAGATGTAGTGTGTATGGTGCTAGGCTTGCTGAAGACAGCCTTCATAGTACAGAGAGTAGTCTGTACCCATGCCCCAAGCTAGGCCTGCTGTGGACAGCCCCTCATAGTACAGATAGAAGTCTATGCCAATGCACAGTGTTAGGCTAGCTGTAGACATTCCTCTTAGCACAGATAGAATTCTGTAACCATGCCACATGCTAGACTTACAACAGACAGCCCTCCTAGCACAGATAGAAGTCTGTACCCATTCCTTGGGCTAGGCTTGCTCATAGTAGAAAACCATACCCATGTCCAGTGCTAGGCCTGCTGTAGACAGACCCTAGTAGTAGAGAGAAGTCTGTACCCATCCCTGTGTTAGCCTTTCTGCAGACAGCCTTCGTAGTATAGATAGAAGCCTCTGTGCCCATGCCACACGCAAGGCTTGCTGTAGACAGCCCTTGTAGTACATATAGAAGTCTGTGCCCATGCCCTGTGTTAGACTTACTACAGACAGCTCTCATAGTACAGATAAAGTCTGTGCCCATGTTAGATTTACCCATGTTAGGCTTACTACAGACAGCCCTCATAGTACAAATAGAAGTCTGTGCCCATGTCCCATGTTAGACCTACTACAGACAGCCCTCATAGTACAAATAGAAGTCTGTGCCCATGTCCCATGTTAGACTTACTACAGACAGCCCTCATAGTACAGATAGAAGTCTGTGCCCATGTTAGACCTACTACAGACAGCCCCCATAGTACAGATAGAAGTCTGTGCCCATGTCCCATGTTAGACTTACTACAGACAGCCCTCATATTACAGATAGAAGTCTGTGCCCATGTCCCATGTTAGACCTACTACAGACAGCCCTCATAGTACAGATAGAAGTCTGTGCCCATGTCCCATGTTAGACTTACTACAGACAGCCCTCATAGTACAGATAGAAGTCTGTGCCCATGTCCCATGTTAGACCTACTACAGACAGCCCTCATAGTACAGATAGAAGTCTGTGCCCATGTTAGACCTACTACAGACAGCCCTCATAGTACAGATAGAAGTCTGTGCCCATGTCCCATGTTAGACTTACTACAGACAGCCCTCATAGTACAGATAGAAGTCTGTGCCCATGTCCCATGTTAGACCTACTACAGACAGCCCTCATAGTACAGATAGAAGTCTGTGCCCATGTTAGACCTACTACAGACAGCCCTCATAGTACAGATAGAAGTCTGTGCCCATGTCCCATGTTAGACTTACTACAGACAGCCCTCATAGTACAGATAGAAGTCTGTGCCCATGTCCCATGTTAGACTTACTACAGACAGCCCTCATAGTACAGATAGAAGTCTGTGCCCATGTCCCATGTTAGACTTACTACAGACAGCCCTCATAGTACAGATAGAAGTCTGTGCCCATGTCCCATGTTAGACTTACTACAGACAGCCCTCATAGTACAGATAGAAGTCTGTGCCCATGTCCCATGTTAGACTTACTACAGACAGCCCTCATAGTACAGATAGAAGTCTGTGCCCATGTCCCATGTTAGACCTACTACAGACAGCCCTCATAGTACAGATAGAAGTCTGTGCCCATGTCCCATGTTAGACCTACTACAGACAGCCCTCATAGTACAGATAGAAGTCTGTGCCCATGTTAGACCTACTACAGACAGCCCCCATAGTACAGATAGAAGTCTGTGCCCATGTCCCATGTTAGACCTACTACAGACAGCCCTCATAGTACAGATAGAAGTCTGTGCCCATGTCCCATGTTAGACTTACTACAGACAGCCCTCATAGTACAGATAGAAGTCTATGCCCATGTCCCATGTTAGACTTACTACAGACAGCCCTCATAGTACAGATAGAAGTTTGTACATATGCCCTGTATTAGACTTCCTATAGACAGAACCCATAGTCCATACACCCTCCATAGTACATATAGAAGTCTATACCCTGTGTTAGACTTCCTACATACAGCTCTCTTAGTACAGAGCAGACAGCCCTCATAGTACAGATAGAAGTGTGTACTCAAGTCCCGTATTAGACTTCCTATAGACAGTTCTCATAGTAGAGACAGTTCTCATAGTAGAGACAGCCCTCGTAGTAGAGACAGTTCTCATAGTACAGACAGCCCTCGTAGTAGAGAGAGTTCTCATAGTACAGACAGCCCTCGTAGTAGAGAGAGTTCTCATAGTACAGACAGTAGTCGGTAGACAGCACACATGCACTCACCGCTGCTCGCCTGCCCGGACAGAGTAGAGACGGAGGTCTGGCCCATTGTCAGCCTCCAGGAGGGGTTCCTCACAGTCGGCCGTGTCTCAGGCTCCCTTGGCCGTACATTCCCGGTAGAAGTAATCCCCCCATGGACTCATATCCTCCGGTGTGTCCTCCGTGTGCTGTGTCCAGGCTCCTGTGTTCCTGCACTGAATGCCTGTCATTCCTGGCGGAGATTAGTGCGGGTCACAGGTCACATCCCTCCTCTCCTCCTCCTCCTCCTCCTCCTCCTCTCCTCCTCATACATCTCCTCTACACTTCGCTCAGCACTCTCCTCCCCTCCCTCACACTGCCAGCAGCTTCACTCTCTTCTCTCCATACACACACTGCAACTATCATTTCTTTTCTCATACCAATAATCCGTCTAAAGTCCCAAACCCAATCAATATTCCTCATTTATTACCTAAATTATTGATTGTTTTACACTAATTGGCAAATACTTTATTTATGGATACAATAGTTTTTGTTCAATAAGTGATGAGATGACATGATGGAAATGCAATCATAAATCACAATTATATCAGAACTAGCGATTGAAATCAACGTCCCATAAGTGGAATATTGATCAAACGGGTTGTCAGCTATTGGAAGAGATCAATTAGAACAGCAATCGATTTTTATCAAAGCATGTATGGCCACCATGATAATGAAAACTGCAAACAATCAATTACCAATAGATTTAGCTCCTGTTCACATCGAATGACAAATCGCAGCCCATTGCCAGCAAGGGAACTGTCCCAATCAGTGCAACGCCAACTTTGCTGCGCCACACTGATTTCCAAAAGAAGTTCCTGCGCTACTTTTGGCGACTTCAGGGGCGATTTCAATAGAAATCAGTGAATGAACCCCCATGGATGTCATTCAAATTGCCTCCCAAACACTGAGATGCGGGTTTGAAATTGTGCGAGTTCAGCTGGACTCATACAGTTTGAAACCTGTGTCCAGTGTGAACGAGGCCTTAGGCTGGCCATACATTATACAATTTTCTTTAGATTTACCTTCATCTATGTAGTGCAAAGGCCTGTCTAGTTGGATACAATTGAAAGCATTGTTTAGTTTTGACCTCATATTATATGGTTTTTGGTAAATCTAACAGAAAATTTTACAAGAAGATTGAACATGTATGGCTAGCCTTTCGGCATCATTTCAAACAGATACAATTAAACTGAGTTGATTGTCATGGATCATTTGGCATAAATTAGCAACATTGCGTTCACACTTAAATCAGATGCAGCTCATAGCAGGGGTCTGGTGTGCCTTGTTTCTCCATTTATCCGCCACCTTTTTACTGCGGCAGTGCGGCCATCCTGCAGGAACTGACGTAGACCTACGTCGGTCGCATGCAGGCAGCTAGGGGGCGAAAGCGCGCTGCCGCCGGCGTGCTCCCGCCCTCACGCGGCAGCAGGGAAGCCAATGCATTGCCGTCTGACACCCACAATCGCTCCCCGCCGAGAGAGAAGAACGGTCAGCTGTTGTAAACACAGCTGACCGTTCTTCTCTCTTAACCACTTGCCGACCGCCGCACGACTATCTACGTCGGCGGTCAGCCCCTCACAGGCAAACTAACGTAGGTCTACGTCGCTTGCTTGTGAGGGTCTAGGGAGCGAGCGCGCGCCGCCGGAGGCGCGCTCCCGCTCCCGCGTGGTCACATTCACATCCTCCCATTGACACATCCTCCCATTGACACAAGCCACCTGTCATTCTCCTCGCTGTAAAGACACTGATCACACTGATCTAGTATGTAGATCCGTTGATCAGTGTCCTTACAGCTGAAGCCACAGCCAATCACAGTAGAAAGCACGCCCCTAGGGACACACACAGCCCCTCCCTCCCAAATAAAGTTAACCCCTTCACTACCAGTGTATTTTTACAGTAACAGTGCATATGTATAGCACTGATTACTGTAGAAATGTCACTGGGACCCCCAAAAGTGTCACAAATGTCAGTCAAGGGTCCGATCTGTCCCCCCCAATGTCGCAGTACCGCAAAAAAAATCGCAGATCGCCGCCATTATGCATTAAAAAAAAACAACAAAAATGACAAAAATCTTTCCCTTTGTTAGTAAACGCGATAACTTTTGCGCAAACCAATCAAAATACGCTTTTTGCGATTTTTTTTACCAAACATAGGTAGCATAAAACAAATTGGCCGAAAATGTTAAAAAATTTTGATTTTTACATTTTTTTTGGGGGGGAATTTCATATAAAAAAATTTGAAAAATATTGCTATTTTTGCAAAATTGACGCTCTTTTTTTGTTTATAGCGCATGATCAAAAAATTGCACAGGTGATCAAATACCACCAAAAGAAAGCTCTGTTTATGGGAAAAAAAGGACGCCAAATTCGTTTAGGTACAGCGTCGCACGACCGCGCAATTGTCCGTTAAAGTCACGCAGTGCCGAATCGCAAAATACCCCCTGGTCAGGAAGGGGGTAAAATCTTCCGGGGCTTAAGTGGTTAAATGATCATAGAGCCCTTGTGATCCTTCTATACAGGAACACATGTCTTTATGCTCATTTCACAAGCCCTGCCCCCCACAGTTAGAATCACTCCCCTAGGCTCACATTTAACCCCTTAATCACCCACAGTGTTAACCCCTTCCCTGCCAGTGTCATTATTACAGTAACAGTGCAACACACCCAAATATGCAATGCAAGATCCGCTCTGCAACACATCCAACAACAATAGTATTCCTCCTGTGATTCCACCTATGATATCGCTCAAGTTATGCGCATGCGCAGAGAGTGAAGCAGAATCTGGCAATTCAATTCTTCCTCCGCGCTTTGCAGACCGTTAGATAATGCCTTAGACGATCTGCGCATACGCAGTGTTGACATCACGCCAGCTAATCAATAGATCAGCTGGAGTGACGTTACGTACTGTGCACGTGCAGATAATAGGAGACATTATCCAACAGGATGCAATAATTGAAAAAGAACAGGGGGCACCAATAATGGGGTGCAAATCCTCCCATTGACATTAATGATGGATCACTATTCCTTCCACTGACACCAATGATGGAGGACTAATCCTCCCACTGACACCAATTATGGGGCACTGTCCCTCCTACTTGACACCAATAACGGGGCACTTTAACCCCCAATGACACAAATGATGGGGCACTATTCCCCCCATTGACATCAATGATAGAGCACTAATCCTCCCATTGACACCAATAATGGGGTGCTAATCCTCCCATTGACACCAATGATGGGGCACTAATCCTTCCACTGACACCAATTATGGAGCACTAATCCTCCCATTGACATCAATGATGGGGCACTATTCCTTCCACTGACACCGAATATGGAGCACTAATTCTCCCATTGACATCAATGATGGGGCACTAATCCTCCCATTGACACCAATGATGGGGCACTATTCCTTTCACTGACACCAATTATGGAGCACTAATTCTCCCATTGACACCAATGATGGGGCACTATTCCTTCCACTGACACCAATTATGGAGCACTAATCCTCCCATTGACATCAATGATGGGGCACTATTCCTTCCACTGACACCAATTATGGAGCACTAATCCTCCCATTGACATCAATGATGGGGGAATATTCCTTCCACTGACACCAATTATGGAGCACTAATCCTCCCATTGACATCAATGATGGGGTACTATTCCTTCCACTGACACCAATTATGGAGCACTAATCCTCCCATTGACATCAATGATGGGGCACTATTCCTTCCACTGACACCAATTATGGAGCACTAATTCTCCCATTGACATCAATAATGGGGTGCTAATCCTCCCATTGACACCAATGATGGGGCACTATTCCTTCCACTGACACCAAATATGGAGCACTAATCCTCCCATTGACACCAATGATGGGGCACTATTCCTTCCACTGACACCAATTATGGAGCACTAATCCTCCCATTGACATCAATGATGGGGTACTATTCCTTCCACTGACACCAATTATGGAGCACTAATCCTCCCATTGACATCAATGATGGGGCACTATTCCTTCCACTGACACCAATTATGGAGCACTAATCCTCCCATTGACATCAATGATGGGGCACTAATCCTCCCATTGACACCAATAATGGGGCACTATTCCTTCCACTGACACCAATTATGGAGCACTAATCCTCCCAATGACATCAATGA
Source organism: Pelophylax lessonae (assembly GCF_965119305.1). Classification (NCBI taxonomy): domain Eukaryota; kingdom Metazoa; phylum Chordata; class Amphibia; order Anura; family Ranidae; genus Pelophylax; species Pelophylax lessonae. The sequence goes on from NC_138770.1 coordinate 450,923,162, forward strand.
TGGGGTACTATTCCTTCCACTGACACCAATTATGGAGCACTAATCCTCCCAATGACATCAATGATGGGGTACTATTCCTTCCACTGACACCAATTATGGAGCACTAATCCTCCCATTGACATCAATGATGGGGCACTATTCCTTCCACTGACACCAATTATGGAGCACTAATCCTCCCATTGACATCAATGATGGGGCACTATTCCTTCCACTGACACCAATTATGGAGCACTAATCCTCCCAATGACATCAATGATGGGGCACTATTCCTTCCACTGACACCAATTATGGAGCACTAATCCTCCTATTGACATCAATGATGGGGCACTAATCCTCCCATTGACACCAATGATGGGGCACTAATCCTCCCATTGACATCAATGATGGGGCACTAATCCTCCTATTGACACCAATGATGGGGCACTATTCCTTCCACTGACACCAATTATGGAGCACTAATTCTCCCATTGACACCAATGATGGGGCACTATTCCTCCCATTGACACCAATGATGGGGCACTAATCCTCCCATTGACACCAATGATGGGGCACTATTCCTTCCACTGACACCAATTATGGAGCACTAATCTTCCCATTGACATCAATGATGGGGCACTAATCCTCCCATTGACACTAATGATGGGGCATTAATCCTTCCATTGATATCAGTGATGGGGCTCTATTCCTCCCTTTGACACTAATGATGGAGCACTAATCCTCGCATTGATACCAATGATGAGGCACTAATCCTCCCATTGACGCCAATTATGGGGCACTATTACTCCCCTTAATTCCAATCATGGAGCATTGTTCATTTCCACTGACGCCAGGACATTTTCTTCTCCCATTGGCCACAGTGCAGCCAACCCTATTGTTTGAATAACAGTAAGGCAGCCCTTTGTTTAGAAAGTTTGGAGACCCCGGTTTAGATTATGGAAAACTGAGATGCAATCAAAAATTTATGGTGCCCATACACACTTTGATAAATGATGGCTTGCTGAGAAAGGACTAATCTCTGTTTTCACCATATAATCTCATAGTCTAATGGACCGAAATACAATCATATTCATGAACAAAGTATCTCAGTGCTGCCAATTGTTGCAAAACTATCAATAATTTTTCCACCCTGGCCCATCAACACAGTTGATAAGAAAGGAACCTATGACTAATTGATTGTTTGCAGATCCAATCATTTTAATCAAATCACACATCAATCAGATAATACAATCTTAGCATGTATGGCCACCATGAATCAATCAGAATGAAAATTATGCTTATTCAGCTATTTGGGGATTCAATCATATTGCACATCCATCAGATACCGAAATTAAAACATACAAAAGAATCTATAGAAAATGAGTACAGACACCAACTAAAACCTATGGATATAAAAAATCAAATTTGCGCCACAGATAAAATAGATAACTACAATTTAGCAGCAGTCAGTAATAACCAAAGGGATTTTTCCACTTGGTCACCCTTTTTTTTTCACAAATTAAAACCTGACTGATTTTTTTTTTTGATAAATTTGCCAAATCTCTACGACAGTTTTTATGGAATGGGAAACATCCTAGAATCTCCCTGACTAGACTATACGACTCAAAGAGATACGGGAGCGTAGGCCTACCTAATGCAAAAGCTTATTACTTGGCTGCCATTCTGAGTCAGGCTAAATACTGGTCCTCCGCACAGGAGGACAACTTATGGAATCAAATTGAACGCTATGTCACTAACACCCATGACCTCCCAGCATTAGCGATGGCCAGGTGTTTGGACTGTAATATTAAGGTACCGCAATACCCGACTATTGTAGCTGCTGTTTCCGCTTGGTCCACATTACTGCAGCAAGATTTAGGGGACGGAACCTGTGTGCCTCTCCGGATTCCGACCGCTAGTTATCATTTCCTAATACCGGGGCTATCCACCTCCCAGTGGAGGAAACAGGGTCTGAACTTTCCTCCTGAAGAGCTTCCCACCCCTAGCCCTGTGGATGTTTTGACCTCTCCCAAATTAAGTCTAATGCCTCGTTAAGTCTAATTGCATTAGTTACTACATTGTTGCTACTGTATTATCTGAAAAACTTTCAATAAAAATTTATGTTTAAAAAAAAACCTGACTGATGTTCTAATCCCTCTCAATTCTATTTATTAAAAAAAAAAAAAAGTTTTGCCCTTAGGTATACTTAAAGCAACTGGAGACAATACTTTGCTTCATGTGCATTAAAAATGATACCCCCTGCTTATTTAGTGGACAGTACCACCACTGAACGCAACCCATTCAAGTGAACAGGACCCAACACAAGGATTGTATTCCCATTAAAAAAATACCATTTCAGCTGTCAAAAAAAAAGGAGAAAAAAAAAAACCGTCACTACCTGAAAGGCGAAACACTGCACCTCACTTCTTGAAAAGCAATGCAGCTATTAAAAGTATATAATGGTGACCATACACACATCAATAAAATGAAACGAGCGATGGGCAATTCCACCAAATTGGCACCAGATCGAAGACAAGAAGCAAAGCTTTCCCAATGAATTTTCAATTAATTCTCCCGCAATGGTGCGTTTTAAAACGGTAGAGTTCAATTGATCATTTGCTTTCCGCACTGATTTTGGTTGAAAACCAGGAATAAGTAAATGTTTTCCACCTTTTGTGAACTTCTGATCAATCTGATCGAGTGAGCAGCACGAGTGCCATAGTGGTTAGTAAAGATGAGCTCAGGCATCCCCAGCACTCCTCTCTATGTGATCTCTGAATTCACCGGCTTACAATGAGCTGTGGGTCAGGACATTCCTGCCCTGCAGCTCACATAAACAAAGAGGCAGGAATGACCCGGCACTACTGGCGTAGCATCATGGGTCGCAATGGTGACCCCGCCCATGTGTCTGTGGGTCCATACAGCCTCCCTGTCACATTCTGTGTTACACCTGGTCAGGAGGGGCGGTGGGGGCGGCATATACTGGAGCTGATGCCCTCCATTTTCCTCCTGCAGCAACTGAAAGCCTGTGTTTCCTCCTTTACCTCCCGCTGGCATTCAGCGGCTGCAGGAGGAAAATGGAGAGGATCAGTTCCTGTATATGACACAAGCGCCACCCCTCCTGTCCAGGTTACTCCTTTTTCCTGCTGCCTGGCCCTCCTGTGTACTCCCCTGGTCCCCAACTCCCTGACCAGCCCCCCGCACCGCTGATGGGTACCCTCCTCTCTTCTCCCACTGTCACAGGCAAGGTCCCGTCTGACATTGAAGCCATGTTTACTATTTGCTTCACTAACAGATGTGCCTGCTGGGGGCGCTGTATATATTGTATATATACACACCACAATTTGTAAAAGCGTGATAGGCATCCTAATTATTGTTCTTTGGGTACTCAAGGCTGACCCCCCCCCCCCCCCAGGAAAAAAAAATCATCTACCGCCCTGCTACTGACACCAACCTCTGCCCTACTGACACATTCACTGCCAAACTGACCTAGTCTATTGTTCTGCTGACACAGTACTCTGCCATACTGACAACATCCACTGCCCTTCTGACACCATTTACTTGTAGGCAGGTTGCCTACTGTACGTGTAGTTAGCATCCGGCTGCCGAGGTCAGAGGGAAAAGGTTATTGTTTTTGCCACCTTTACCCGGTAGGTTTTCAGGCCTTTGCTGGGGTCCAGCCTCCCTCCTGTGCTCTACAAAAGGGAAGAGGTCCAGGTCCTAAGGGGGATCCACAGAATACTTGGGAAACACATGGGAAATCTATGCTAAAGGCTTGCTGGGACCTATGGTACGCTCTTGGAGGCCAATTTGCTGTAAAAACCCTGCAAAATGAACTTCTCTGTTAAAGCACTGCCAATGTTCGACTTTCCTCTAAGAGACTTCACCTGTGCAGGTAACTTGGGGCAGCCACAGTTAGGTTCAGTTAAGAACGGAATGTAATTGCATGTTATATATGTTGCCAAGTTTACAGTAACATTGATTCAATTGCTCCGAGCCTAGTCTGAAGGGGGAACCTCTCATGTGACCCTTACTTGGTGCCCAACGAGGGAGGGAAACATGGCGGATGTGATGGAACACCAGTCTACCCGCCCCCTTACACATTGCCCTACTGACACTGTTCACACACCCCCCATTACCTATTGGAATGACACTGTCCACTTTTAAGGCAGACTGTACCCTGCTTCAGGGTATTCAAAAGAATTGGAGAAGTATTTTTCAAAATGTGTACCGTTTCTCCAAAATCATTTTAATTAACCTCTTAATATTTTAGTAAACATCTTAAATATCTTTTTAGCTACTTGGAGTTTCTTGCCATGCGGTGGGTTTCCTTTCTCACTTCAAAGACATGCTAGTCAGTTTATTTGCTCCTGAGTAAATTGTCCCGAGTAGTGTGTGTATGGATGTGACATTAGATTGTAAGCTCAGTGAGGGCAGGGACGGGTAAATGTATAATACATTTAAAGCATTGCGTAAATTGTCAGCACTATTTAAATATCTAAAATAAATTTAAAAACTACTTAAGATCATATTGCAAGAATGTAATTTAAAAGCCACCTTCTCCTGTCTGTTATGTTAATAGAGTGTGTTGTTGACCGTAGATCGAGCATTTTATTCGGGAAGGATCAATCAGAAAATAAATCCATCATTTGGCATATGACCACCATATGCATTATATTTGCAACCTTTACCTAACATCGCTCCCTCCACACTATTGCTAGCATTCCTTTTTTCCCCTGTCTTTTCCTTCCCTTGTTCTTGTACCAGCAGCCTTTAAACAAAGAGTCCTCTGTGAGCTCAGCAAGTGTGATATGTAAGAATAGAAGAGTGGGCCTGCCAAGATGTGCTTGTTGATATGCTAATATTTTTGACACTCCAAACCCGTATGTTGTTCAAGAACAAATACATGAAATGCCTCTCATGGAAATCTGTTGATTATTTTATTAGACAGATGAAAGGGTTAAGTATAGATTCCCACAGGGAGGTTTCCAGCATCCGAAAAGATCTGGGACAACCAAGGGCCCTGTGATTGCGAAATGCAGTGGAAAATGTTGGCGTCACCGAAATGTGTATTTTATTTTAAAGAGGTTAATATTACCCAGTGCTAGGAATGACTAAACATTTATCATCACCTCCATCAGAATTATAACACACCAGACTAATAATAACTTATTAATAACTTATAACTTTACTTAATAAATATTTGTGAACAGGTAGGATTTTTAATGCAGAAGAGACAGACCATGGGGTGTCTTTTTAAAAAATATTGCATAGCAGTTTGCCCTAGTAAAAGTGCATGTACAATTGTTTTGTGTGCATGGGGCAACAAAAATATACATTATGTTAGTAGGCAATTTTCATTCCTATTCGAAAATTTTTCATTGATTTCAAATGGACAATACATAATTTGGGCACTAAATGACACTATGGGGTTGGTTTACCAAAGGCAAATAGACTGTGCACTTTTCAAAGTGCAATTGCACTCTGCAATTGCAGTTCCGCCAGAGATAGTAAATGAGGTAAAGCTTCACTTTGCAAAGAATAACCAATCACGTCCAAGGAAAATGAGAAAAAAAAAAAAACATCAATTTTGCTTGCATATGATTGGATGATTGAAGTCAGCAGAGCAGACCCTCATTTAGTAAGATCTGGAGCAACTGCACTTTGCAAAGTGCACAGTCTTTTTCCCTCTAGTAAATCAACCCCTAAGTATCATAGGAAATTCCTCTAGTGCCCAAATTCAGCCTCCAGAGGGCCCTCCTTGATTTAAATGAATAGTCCAGACCTGTAGACAGGGCTGGCCCAAGACATTGTACTGCCTGGGTCCAAAAATGAAATGCTGCCCCAACCCCACCAAATAAAAAAAAAAAAAAAAACACACCCACATCCATTATTTTATATAAATATAAAATGTAGACAATATTATATATACTGTTATCTTCTTCCATAATTCACCACCAGACCAGTCCACCAAACACCCACTGTCTGTCCTCAGTCCTCCTGTCTCTACTGTGTCAGCCCCGAGCGCCGCCCTAGAAGATCCAGCCTAACCTGCGTGAGATGGAGTGCACTGATGTCTGACGTCATTGCATACACCACGATCAAGCGCGGGACGTTCCCAGAAGGAGATGCTCCACCTCCTCATACTCAACAGTTTGCACTACAGGCGGCAGTATGAGATGGGGAAATTAAGCCTATAACGCGTCGCAAACTGATGACATAAAAAAACTGTTGAAAAAAAATCTTGGAAGTCAATTTGCTGCCCCTCTCAAAGTTTGGCCTGGGTCAAATGGACCCAGCGGGACCCATGGTAGGGCCAGCCCTGCCTGTAGAAGATCATTTCCACCATGTACAGTATAGTAATGGTTAACTAAATTATCAGAGTATTGTGTATTATATACTAGCAAAATGGGCTCAGGAAGCATGGGAGCTTTTTGATGTGATGATGGTGTGCGATGGAAAAGGAGGCGGGGGGCAACAGAGTAACATTGGCCATAGACACTTTGATTTTATTATCCGATCAATGTGCCATATGATCAAAACAATACAATGTGCAAAATGATCAAAACAAATGAATCTGCAAACAATCAAATAACCATAACTTCCCTTCCAATCAATTTAGACTCAGTTTAGATCAGATCAAACTGAGCCAATCGGCCTGGGCAGAACGTTTTTGATTGTTTTGCATCAATCAGAAGCACTAAGATACTTTGTTCATGAATTCAAACATATTTAATCGATCAGATTACGAGATTACATGGTGAAAAAAGAGAAGCGAGTTATGATCACTTTTAATTACTGACCAAAATCTATTTCCCCTGTGTGGTATCAAATGTTGATCAAATGTATTGTGACTATAGATGGATTATTCTTATCAGAAGAAATCAATTGGAAAAGAGATGGATTATTTATTGAAATGAGTATGGCCAGCATAAGATGGGAGAGCAGTGAGAGGGTGGCCATTAAAAGTGACTTTGTTATGAGAAGAATGGAGGTGGTCATTGCTATCCTTTCCTTAACCTCCCTGGCGGTATGATTATTTCAGATTTTAGGTGCTGAAAGCGGTACCATTATTTTGCATGTAATTCTTAAGGACAAGCAACCCAAACCAACTATTTACATATGATTTCTTTTACTGTGCGTTCTTCTTTATAACATCTCGGGTATGATAAAGTTTGAAACACAAAATCATAAATTATAATATAATAAATAACTATAAATAAGTTAAAGTATATATATATATATATATATATATATATATATATACGCATACATACATATATATATATATATATATATATATATATATATAGTACAGTATAACTGCAGGGAAGGGCACTGGAGAAAGTACTGGGGGGCAAACTAAGGTCAATTTATTATATTTAGTAATTTATCAGTGTGTTTGTGTGTTTTATTTTTTGAATTTGCTGCCGACGCGACTTATGTATGCCGGCTTAAGGGAACTTAAGCCGGGGCATACAGAATCAGGCGGAAGATCTGTCCGCCATAGACTGCTGGAATACATCGCAGGATCCTGGGGACAAGGTAAGTGATCTCTTCCAGGGGCCAGCGATTTCTCCCTGGCGGTACCCTGAGTGTGGCTCGGGGTTACCGCTAATGGTACTGAAATTCCACCCCGAGCCACACTCGGGAATACCGCCAGGGAGGTTGAAGAGGAGTTTCGCCCCCAGAAAAAAAATGAAAAGTCAGCTACTACACATACTGTAGCTGCTGACTTCCAATATTAGTATGCTCACCTGTCCTGGAATCCAGTGATGTCGGCACCCCAGCCAATGTTTTCATCGGCTGTCGGGTGCTGTCGCCGTCATTGCCGGTAAGGGAACACACTATACGAAAATCACTTGATCGTGCCTCGTACAGAATTTTTCTTCCAATTTTCTTATAGTGTGTACCCTACTTTACAGTATGCTTGTTTCAGGTCTGAGACCTAAAAGTTCGGAAGACAGGCACAGCCAGAGCAGCAGCATCTTCCAACAGGGGACCAGTGATGACAACCCCATATTTTTTTCTTGACAGTGTCACTTTAAAGTAGAACTATAGGCAAAATTTATTTTTTAAAAATTAAAAAGGTTGTAAATCTCAGGAAAAAAAAAAAAAAAAGCCTGTAGGACAAGGGCATAATGAGCTAGTATGCATCGCATACTAGCTCATTATGAAATACTTACCTTAAAATGAAGCGCCGCCCGCTCACCGTAACACAGCAGACATTTTCGGCCATCCTTCTTCCTGGTTCGCGTCCTCTGGCCATCTGATTGGCCTGGAGGCGCGATGACATCACTTCCGCGCATGCGCGCAGAAGCCGCCGTTCACTGCACAGGACTCTGAAGGAACGGCATGGGTGGCCGTTCCTTCAGAGCGCATGCACCAATGACATCATCGGCTGCATTAAAAGTAAACATCTCCTAAACGGTGCAAGTTTAGGAGATATTTGCAGTACCTATAGGTAAGCCTTATTATAGGCTTACCTATAGGCAAAAGCCTATAGGTAGGGTTTACAACCTCTTTAAGATAGGGCAAGGGAGGGTTATAATCCCCAACAGTTTTTTGCCATCTGTGTCCAATTCCAGAGATTTCTCCTTACCTGTGCCACAGACAGCAATAAGAACTAACACGTTTTCTAACCTCTCTCAACTGTGTCCAAAACTAAAATAAAAGTTTTGCTTTTAGTTATACTTTAAGTGATTATGTCTAGGCTTAAGATGTGCAGTCTACACTCCCTAGTCATCACTCACCCACACTGTACTTTGTAACTTTGTGACATATCATAGAGTGAGAAGAAATAGGTCACTTAGAGGTAATAATTGCAAGTTTTACACTTAGGGTAGATTTAGACCTGCATCTAATGTCCTTTTTCCTCTGATGCCCAATTCATGATTTGGCCGAAAAACGCACCTCAACCACCTGCATTACACCCGGTCGCAGAGTATTTGCGGCACTTCCACATTTGCTTGAATGTGTAGCATTCAGCTGGCTTGCTGCCCGTCGATTGCTACATGTTGGGTAAATTTTGCGGTGGCCATAAAGCAAAGCATCACGACCACAAAAATACACGTCAAACGCGCTTTTTTGCTGCCCCCCCCCCCACCCAACCGCACATCTAAAAAAACCCTTACACATTGCTCATAGCATGCCTGCACTTGTCATTAAAAAGGATATCTTGTAGGGCTCTTTCAGGGATGTTTCCCCATGAACAGTCTGACAATAGAGCTGGTTCGAATTACCCTTTTTAGGTAAAATAATAAGAAAAAAAAGTTTTGGGAAACATTGCAAAAGTCTAAATATTTTTTCTTTGCTTTGCAGCATGCGCCTTAAAATATTTTTTTTCCAGTCGTGTAATGCTTGCAAAGTTTAATCAAATGAATGTCAATTTTTGGAGAGATATTTAAAGCCCTACTCCAGGAAATGTAAAAATTATCCTTGCAGTGGGGTTGTGCTTGCACTGCAAGGGTTCACTGCTTGTTTAGCCTTGAGGAGAGGAGAAGAACTTTTACTTACTTGATCCTCTTCTCCCCCAGCAGACGTCGCTCCTCCATGTTGCGGTGGACTGTCCCTCTGTATCATTTATCTGCTGTCTTTCCCTTTCTACACTCTTTGGAAAGTGCAGATTGTGTTAAAAATCAGTCTTCCTCATTCAGCAGCACATAGGGGTGGGTGGGGAGACTGGACTTACACTGTGTGAGAGCTGATTGGAGGAAAAGGACAACCCCCCCCCCCCCACAAAGGCAGAGAAAGGAAAGAACATGCAGGGCTGTAGTCTGAATAGAGAACCTCCCTGCTTATCTCCCTCTAAGCTCCTCCCAGACACAAATTTTCATCTGCTAATATCTCGTGTCGGAGAACTTCTCAGAAGTGACTCATGCTGATAACAGAGGAATAGAGCACCAGAGAGGAACAACACTTAGAGCTTTAGAGAGAAATAAGTAAACACTACATACCGTATGTATGTGCTTAGTTCAGCTTTCACGAATGGGGTTTAAAACCACTTTAACTGATCTGCAGATGTTATTTTACACACTCCTGCCCGCTACATCTGTGTTCCATCAACTGCAGTGGAGACATCAAGGGTCTAAATTCTAAAAGACACAGATGTCCCATAAGGAGAGCCTGCTACCTATTTGACCTGTAGGGGCTTTAAAACCACTGCTTATGAAAAAATATAGGGTACTGAAGTTGTTTCACAGATGCACACAATTTTAAGGTCAGACATGTTAGGTATCTATTTACTTAGCATGAACTCATTTTTTATATTTTACCAAAAATTGGCCAATAAATTGCAATGTTGTGGCCAAAAATTAACTTTAGTGTATTTTTCAACTGAAATTTTGGGTTTCATAAACCCTTGTGCCAATATAGTGTAACATAAAAAATTGAACTACCAACATTTTATTCTTTAGGATGTCTTCTTTGTTTTGGGATTTATAAGTATCTTTAAGGCCTAAAATTATCTCATAGAAAAAATGTAGTTTCACGAGATTAACCGCTTGCCGACTGCGCACAGTATATTTACTGCGGCAGTCGGCCCCGGCCAGGCAGAGTGACGTAGGTCTACGTCGCTCGCCTGTCACTCCTTCCAGAGCCAATAGCGGGCGGGCGCGCGCCCGCTGAGGCGCGCGCCCGCCTCGGCTCGTTCACAGAGGAGTGCGGGAGTGTGACTGGCGGACCCGATGTCCGCCGGTCACACTACGATCGCCGGTACAGCGGGAGAAAGACAGAGCGGCTTATGTAAACAAGCCACCTGTCAGTTCTCCCTGTGTAAAAGTGAAGATCAAACAGTTCTACTATGTAGAACTGTTGATCTTTGTTTTTACACTAGAAGACCTGTCCCTGCACAGTTAGAATCACGCCCCTAGGACACACTTAACCCCTCCCTGTCCAATACTGTTAACCCCTTCCCTGCCAGTGTCATTTTTGCAGTAACAGTGCATATATATAGCACTGATTACTGCAGTAATGTCACTGGTCAAAAATGTCAGTCAAGGGTCCGATCTGTCCGCCGCAATGTCGCAGTACCGCAAAAAAAATCGCAGATCGCCGCCATTACTCGTTAAAAAAAAAAACACCAAAAATGACAAAAATCTTTCCCTTTGTTAGTAAACGCGATAACTTTTGCGCAAACCAATCAAAATACGCTTTTTGCGATTTTTTTTACCAAACATAGGTAGCGTAAAACAAATTGGCCGAAAATTTTAAAAAATTTTGATTTTTACATTTTTTTTTGGGGGAATTTCATATAAAAAAAAGTGAAAAATATTGTTGTTTTTGCAAAAATTACGCTCTTTTTTTGTTTATAGCGCGTGATCAAAAAATCGCACAGGTGATCAAATACCACCAAAAGAAAGCTCTGTTTGTGGGAAAAAAAGAGCGTGAAATTCGTTTAGGTACAGCGTCGCACGACCGCGCGATTGTCCGTTAAAGTCACGCAGTAAAAAATCGCAAAATAACCCCTGGTCTTTTAGCAGGAAAATCCTCCGGTGGTAAAGTGGTTAATAGCTGTCGTTTCATTGGACAAATAGCGCTGTGCATTTTGTAAATAAAGGCATCCTCATAGTTTTTTTTCTTTAGAGATTTACACTTTAAACCAGAAAGAGGGACATTTGAGAAGTAATAAGGGACAGAAAGAGTTAGTTCCAATACAGGGACAGTCCTTGCAAATCAGGGTCAGTTGGGAGGAAGGTATAAATTCATAACAACTATCCCAGCCTTATGCCTCGTACACACGCAGCGATTATCGGCCGACCGATCGTCCGACTTTTGTCCAGAGTGGTGTTTTGTTGGTTGGAATGTGCCTAGACTGCACACGAATTTTCTCGGCCAACACAAATCAACTTCAGAAGTGATGTCATGTGCTGGTTTACTTTCCGTGTGTGTTTTTTCTTCTCTGAGCATGCCCAGTCTTGCTCATCAGAATTTTGTCTGCCGAAATTTGTACTGACTGACGGAAAATCGGCCGTTGTGTTGACGGCCAACAAAAATTTTATAGCCTGCGCACCAGATTTTTTTCGGCCGAAAAGTCGGAGTCTGTTGTCGGAAGCATCATACTAACAAGCCGAAAATCGGCCGATCGGACGTTGGCCGAAAATTCCCAGCCAATAATCGATGCGTGTGTACGAGGCATAACAAGCCGAAAAACGGCCGATCGGACGTTGGCCGGAAATTCCCGGCCAATAATCGATGCGTGTGTACGAGGCATAACAAGCCGAAAAACGGCCGATCGGATGTTGGCCGGAAATTCCCGGCCAATAATCGATGCGTGTGTACTAGGCATAACTCAACAAGGGTTCCATGGAGTCCTAGGTTTCCTCCTGAGGTTGCAATGAGTTCCTTGATCAATGAGCAACAGTAGAAGGGTTTCCTTCCTAAAAATTGACCACCAATAAAAGGGAACACTTTTACATTGACCACTAATGTAGGAGACAACACCATTTTTACTGTCTACTATTATTGTTATTCATTTAAATCAGAGATTATTACTAAAAAAAAAAAAAAGTTGTTGTACAGAGCAGAAGAGTTTACAAAAGATCTGATTAGGCTATCCAATAAGTGTGATATGCCATATTATTTATTCCTATATTTAAAATGTCTAGCATTTTAGTGATCACGCAAGTGTACCACAAATTGTAGGTATAATTATTTTTAGCAAGGGTTTCCCAAGACCTGAAAAACTGTTTAAGTGTTCCTTTGGGGTAAAAAGGTTGAGCCCTTTGCCTTATACTGCCAGCTTTATATTATAATCTGTCTCTGTGTTTTTATAGCTAAAGGTATAATATTTTCAAATACATAGAAGGTTATTTGATAGCAAACACGCTTTCATGCTCATTGCTTCGTCAATTTCCTTGGCCGTCTAGTGCTCATAAATAATACATATGAATGACAAAGGAACTTTCTTGCAGGGTATTATAGTTTTCTACAGCTCCGGTAGTACTTGGTTTTCATACTCCCTCTACTGGCCATAATCAAAATATGCAGCTGATTTTACAATGATGACAGCATCTTTTATTGGTAAAGAATACCTGCAAATAATGTTTAGGATGATATATTTTTTTTTTTTGTTAAAGCGGAGTTCCGGGCACAGAATCGTTTTTTTTTTTTTAATCTCCCCCTAACAATCACCCTTACACATCGATACATCCGCTAATCCTGTTTATTATGGTGAAATAATCAGTTTGCAAGAAGCAAATCTTACTTTATAAAATTTCCGATGTCCGGCGCCATCTTTGATGTGTATGGCTGAGTCCGTTGTGGTCAAATGTCTTCCCTTCTTCCTGAATCGAGGTGGGCGTAGTCCTGTGAGTCCAGCGCGAACTCTCGCGCATGCCCAGTACTATGCAATCGGCATAGTACTGGTTTCCATAGGGACGGCAATGTTACAGGAAGTTGCCGCCCCTATAAATCCACCCCCGCCTCCCGGAAGCTCAGACAGCGTGCAGGAGAGGAGAGAGAGAGAGAGAGGACAATAGAGACAGAGGACCATAGAGACAGAGCGAGCGAGCGAGCGAGCACCACCACCACCCAGCATTTACAGGACACAGGTATGTGTTATATTGCTTGACCAGCAGCACAAATTATATTAAAGGGGCACCCTGCTTATCTTTTTGTGAAATGTAGGTGGAACCCTGCATCTATTTTGCTCTAAATTAAGGGGGCACCCTGCTTATCTTTTGGTGAAATTTAGGTGGAACCCTGCATCTATTTTGCTCTAAATTAAGGGGGCACCCTGCTTATCTTTTGGTGAAATTTAGGTGGAACCCTGCATCTATTTTGCTCTAATTTAATAAAGTGCTGTATTTTAAGGGGAACTCTGCTTATATTGGGATGAAATTTAAGGGAAACTCTGCTTATATTGTGCTGTATTTTAAGGGGAACTCTGCTTATATTGGGATTCATTTTAAGGGGAACTCTGCTTATATTTGGCATAATTTTAAGGTGCACCCTGCATTTTTTTGTGCTGCTGTGAAAGGAGCACACTGTGTTCAGCTTCAAATATTTTAAAGGGGGGGGGGGGGGGGGAACTAGAATTTTAAAATTGCTCTGATTCAATTTTTTTTTTCTCTTTGTCTCCATTTTGCTTATCACAAAGACAAACCACCACACCCAACCACACCCAACCCCCACCATCAAAACTACCAAACACATCACACCCCTCCCCCTCTAATTTAGTGTTCACTATTTCAAATGTGATGTAAAACTGCCACCCTGCTTATATTGTGCTGCATTTTAAGGGGAACTCTGCTTATATTGGGATTCATTTTAAGGGGAACTCTGCTTATATTGTGATTAATTTTTAGGGGAAATCTGCTTATATCGGGATGAAATTTAAGGGGCACCCTGCTTAATTTAATTTTCACAATTTCAAATGTGCTATTAAAGGGTCACCCTGCCTATATTGTTCTTTTTGTTAAGGTCTAGAAATTAAATATTTTTTGGTACTTTGTCTCTATTGAACAAACCCCAAACAAAAACCTGCACACAACATCCGTAAGGGCTCTACTCCTTCTAGATATCCTGTGTGTGTGTGTGTGTATATATATATATATATATATATATATATATATATATATATGTGAAAAATATAAATGTTCAACTGTTTAATTTTAAATTTTATTTTTTATTTTCTTATTTTAGATTTTATAACATGGAAGGTGAAAAGCCATCCTGCAGTGGTTCCAGGAAGGCAACTTGGGAGGAGAGAGTAAGCATAACTTTCCTAAATATTATAAGAAGTGTTTACATTCTAGATAACGGAATTATGAATATTGCTATTGATGTTTATTTTTAAATAAAAATGCTTGTAATGTTTTAAAACAAAACTCAATTTTATTATAAAAAAACAAAAAATTCTAACATTTTTTACAAACATAGTTATACATTACACATCATATCTGTGATAGAAATGTAAACTATACATTTTTCAAATAGATTTAGCCTTTTTTTTTTTTTTCTGTTTAAAAAAAGAGCAAAATGCTTATCGACGAAATATGGAAGGAATATCCACCGATAGAACTGGATCCAGCGTTTCCAGTGAATCCCACCAAAAAGATTTGCCAGCAAACATCCGAGAGTGAAGAGGAGGGCGACATATCTCGTCTTGGCAACAAGGACTGGTGCAGGTGTGGGAACTGCATCCCAATGGCTTCTCCTGTGGAATCTGTGTGCTGCCAGGAGATAAATGAGGTGGAGGGCAGCATCCCAGATGGAGAAGATTGCATCATAGAGTGTGAAACCTTCAAACTTTCATGCACCACAGAGAACCTAGTGAAAATTAACTGCATAGCCATTCATCAATATCCACCATCTATAGACCCTGAAAACAACAGGTATAACATTAAATTTCAATTTTTGTATACTAATATATATTGTAAAGTTATTTATATATGATGTATTATGTAAAGAAATTCAATGTTCTCTATGCACATTTTATTTAATTTTTTTTCATACCATCTGTCATCATTTTTTTTTTTATTTGAAATAATTAATTTAATTATTATGGTGATTTTTTTACTTTTTTATTTTAGGAGACTAAGAAAGACCGCATACAGGAGCTTCACTGCTTGGATATATGGCTACTTAGGCAAAGGAAACAGAAGAGTAGTTCCCTCATGTGCAGTGAATGCCGTCAGACATGCTTTTCCTGATCCTGATGATTCATATGTGGGTTTCATGTGTAGTAATGACTATGATGCTTCTGAAATGGCATCTGAGTAGTCATAATTTTCAAATAAAATTATGACTGGATTGCAAAAAATACATTTCTAATTTTTTTTTTTTTTTTCTCCTCTAATTCGTGCTGTGGTCATGTGTATATTAATCACTTTGCATTTTAACGTTGACATCACAGCATAATTCTCAACATTTCTGTACTTTATAAATATTTTGTACCAAAATTTCCATACTTTTTAAAGTGTTTAGGGTGTGTGGGTAGGTTGGGTTTGGTGTGGATAGATAGATAGATAGATAGATAGATAGATAGATAGATAGATAGATAGATAGATAGATAGATAGATAGATAGATAGATAGATAGATAGATAGATAGATAGATAGATAGATAGATAGATAGATAGATATTAGTTAAATTGTGTGTATTTACTCACCACAGATTATGTTATCAGATGTGGAAATCTTGTTCGATGTTCCTGGATGGCAGTAGATGTTTCTGGTCTTTCTGCAGGTGCTATATTGCACGGCATTTCTTTATTTTTAGAAACCCATGTGGAATGAACATTTCCAGAAATCAATCTTATTATGTCCTCTAAAATTGGAGTGACATGTGTTAAAGTCATTTTTTCATAGACATGTCTGGCTATCCATTTTTTTCTGCCACGTGGAAACTCCAGGTTCATCCTTTCCAATTGCACTGTTTCGCCTGATTCACTTTTTTTTTCTATTAGTGCAGGTCTCCTTACAATATTTTTGTTGTGGCATAAAGCTGCCACTTTTGTCCGTGCCTCCATAGAGTCAAACCTGTAATGTATTCTTTTGGGTCTATATTTTAACATCATACTATGGAATGTCTCTATGGCTCCGGTCTGACAAAAATATGTAAGGTGAGGTATGTCCTTCTGGATTTGGGGATCTTTCACTAACTGAGATAGGGCGTCATAAGCTGGGCTCTTCTTTTGAAGCCATTGGAGATCCTCAGAATCAGGAAAACTTGCCTCATGTAAGCACCCATACTCCTCCTCTCCAACTTTCCATGTATGTATGTTTAAGACATGATAAAGTATTGACTCCCATCTCATTTTAAAATAATCCCCATCTCCTTTGGACGTTCTGCTGCACCAATAAAAGTGGTTTAGAATAGGCCCAATCCACGGTGTTAGTGGTCTGTAGGCCTTTTTCTTTGTCCATTGAAGCAATTTTCGTTTGATATTTTTCACGTAGTGCCAAATGTCAAATTGGTGCTTGATAGGTTTATAACGTGGACCACTTAAAACTTTTCTAATTCCGGTATGTCGATCAGTGCCGATGAAATGGACTTCAAAATGGTTCTCCAGTATTCTGTCTAAGCATTTGATGAAGCCAAATTTCTCCATGGCGACAGATGAAGTGGTCTGTGTGACCTGAACCACCTCTAAATCTACTATTTTTTTGGATAGTCTGTCCATAAAAGTGTATGTACAATATTTGGCAGAGAATCCAGGACTATCGCATTGCCCATCGCCCACCAGGAACAATGGTTTTTCCTTTAACAAGCTCTGGACCTCTTCTTGTTCTTTTTTCCATGCAATGTCTATAGCTGGAAATACAAAACGTTGTTGGCTGCTATGAAAAGAAGACTTCCCAAACATAAGAATTCCAGCATAATCGCATAGTTCTTTAAATTTTGCGTAACTAGATCCTGAAAGAACTATTGATCCAGCAATGATGATGTTTCCAGCGGTAATATTCTTAATTTTTGGCTGACTCTGCCACAGCTTTAAATTATGTTGTGATTGGCATATGGAATGTACAATTACCATAGATCCCACATATTTTTTCTCGAGTTTGGTAATTTTAGCTGAGCAACTTCTCCGTGGGCATCTCATTTCCATCAAGATGGGGTCGAGGCAACTTTCAAAGACAATGTATTTTTTTTCTTTTATTACTGTGTTTGGATCTTGACTTGCTACCAATTCTTCAAGCTCAAATTTTTCAGGTGATTCACATGCGGAAATGTGAAAACTGGAGTCCTGCTCATACTTTAATTTCCTTTTTTTTTCTATCAAAATGCTTGGTAGTGGTGAATCACTCACTGACTCATTGTCTGACAAAACATTTATAGGTGTTTGTACAGAAGCAGATGGACCTTCAATGTCCATTGATTGGACAGGGACCTTGCATTTCGACGAAGAAGGAAAAACATCTTTCAGTGGTGTGGACTCATGCAGAGGCTGTATAAAATATGTAAATTCTTGGACATACGGGTGATCATGAATTATGCTTTCCTCCTTTGCTACTTTGAAATAACTTTCCTCTGATTTATCCCATTCCAATTCAAAGTCAACTGTTTGGGTACTCACATCTGTACAGAGTTTGATCTTCTGTGAGGACTGATGACAAGCACATTTACACTGAGATGTGCATGGTTCACCGCTTTTGTCTTCAGTCCTTCTTCTTTTTGACAGTCTTTTTTCCCAGCTGTCATCAGAAACTTTACTTGAACTGGTTTGTGGAAAAATAGTAGGGACTGCATTTGCCTGTAACACTTTTTGTGTTCCTTTGATGACGTAACAATCCCTCTCAAAATGCATGGAACAGATTCGAAACTTGTCTCCTCTTTCATCTTCCAATATAATTTTTGTAAAATCAGGAATCATGTTTTCATCCATTCCAGCATTTGCTAACCAAACTTTGATGCGAGTAGGTTGTTTTGGAAACTTGAAAAAAGAAACATTGGGTGGTGTGGATTTACGTCCGGTGACATAACCGCATGTCTTCACAAAGCACTTAGGCATTTCTATAATCGTCAAATATTGTATTAGTTTCGACAATGCATCTTTTTGTTGTGACACTTACTTACCAAAACATAGATCTAGGTTTTTTTTAATTTCCGTCCCATTGCTTTTGGAAATTTTTTAATGTTCAGCCTTATTTCCATAATGTAAATAAAAATTATTTAATCTTTGGAGGAGTAGATTGCCGCTTTATATATGCCGGTGTATATTTATGTGTTATGTCGTGGTGGTAGGTTTGGTGTATATTTGTGTGTTATGTTGTGGTGGTAGGTTTGGTGTATATTTGTGTGTTATGTTGGGATAAATAAAGTCATACTTTTCTTCGGTCAGTAACCCATTAAAATTAAGGTAATTTTAGAATCATGTTTTCACTTTGATCTAATTTAAGAGCATGTAAAACCAATTAAATGAAAAGGTTGCAATCTTAAAGGGGGTGAGGGGGGGGGGGGTTGTTCTACTTTTAAAGCACAGTGTATATATAATATCTAACTTTTTATATCATGTAATTGTAAACCTTTTTTTAAATTTTATTGTGCCTTACATTAACTGCAATATTAATAAAATATGTTCAATTTAATGTCATCTTTTCTGATTTTTTTTCTTTTAGGTAATATATCATGTGTGAGTGTGTATGTATGTATGTATGTATGTATGTGTGTATGTATATATATATATATATATATATATATATATATATATATA